>NC_080865.1:34305360-34914578 GCF_030435755.1 Ochotona princeps | reverse complement strand
TGGGGAGTGAATCAGTGGATGGAAGACCTTTTTCTCTGTCTCTCCTCCTTGTATATCTGACTTCCCAATGAAAATAAATAAATCTTTTTTTTCTTTTTTTTAAAGAGTATTTGTAGCAGTGGCTGTCAAACCTACAAGAAGGAACTAGTTTATCTGAGGTTGAGAAGGATGAGCCAATCTATAATTAACAAGGGATAGAGACAATGAAAATATGTGATTGAGAAACTTACATTACTGTCAGAAATTTGGCTTCAGTTTTAAATTCTGTAATGGAATGTGCACACATGGGTCAATTCAAAAGAATTTGTCTTTCTCAGTGCAGGCGGTTCTGACTGTCTGAGAAAGCGCTGGCCAAAGAGAAACTAATGAACTAAGGATTAGGAATCAAGTTTTTCAAGAGCGGTTGGAGGTTTGAAAGTCTTCCACCTTTCTCACTTTGTGGTTTTATTTATTTAAAAATATGTATCTGAAAGGCAGACAGGGAGAGAGAATGTCTATGTGCTGTTTTATTCTGCAAATGGACACAGCAGATAGGTCAGGCTGATGTCAGGAACTGGAAACTCCATCCAGTTCTCCCCTATCGATGACAGAGGATCCAGTACTTGAGCCATCAGCTGATGTCTCCTGGGATGCATTAGCAGGAAGCTTGATGGGAAGTAAGGATGCCAGAGTCCAACTGGCACTCTAAGATATTGGATGCAGGGCACCCGAAGTGAAAGCTTAATTCACTGCTCCACGATGTCCACTTCCCTTCCCACCTTTTAATTCCATACAGGATTTTTAAAACAAAATATATTTGCCATTATTTTACATATTTATGGGCTATAGTGGTAAATATGTATATTTGGATATATTACCTTGTTTTAATGATCATATATGTATATCTAGTATATATTAGCATTCATTTGTATATGTATCTCTTACTTTTATTAGTATATATGTATTTACATATATGTTAGTGTACATTGGTATATAAATATATTCGTATATTATGTATATATGTACACTAATCAAAACAAGGTAACCAATTCTCCTTCTTTGAGATTTTTAGGGAATGGAAGCTTCAAGTTTTCTTCTTCTATTAGTTAACACATTACATAGTAGGTTAACATACAGTCTTCTTTTAAGCAATATCTCATAAGTTTTCAGCAAAGTCAAATGTGCTGCACTATCTCATCAAATAGCTATAGACAAGTAACTTTAGTGTCTACAAGCCTCCGTTTTTCCCCTTCCATAAATTTAAAATACTTTCAATCTCCAAATGTCATAACTGAAGTTTCTCTGTAAGGATTCAATGAATTTAATGTAGCTCTGATTCTCTCCTGCTGGCTACATGCTGGAGGACACAGGAAATCCCAAGACTGCCCTTTGCTGCTGAATAGACTGGGCCTCAGGCCAGTTGGTTCTGCTATGAGATAAGTGGAACAGTGGTTTGGTGACTAAATACAGGATGTGAGAATGTCAGGGGAAGCATTACTAGACTATTTTCAGATTGGGTGAAGGGGGATGGTAGTTACAAGAGCACCTGGTGTAATTGGCAAGTCACTTATCACTAGGTTCCTATCTTTATCAATTTCTACAAGAAATATAAAATGCCCTTGACCTGTTGACCTCCCTCTCTGAGTCATGTTTGCCCTTTTCTCCTTTTTTTTCCCTTGCCTCTATGCTCTCACAAGAATAGCTATAGGAAATAACTTTTGTGGAATTTCTCCAGGACTCCAGATTTTTATTCTCTGGACACAAAGTGATTGTTATGTTGAGGATAATATGTGTCTCTAAATCTCTTCACTTGTCCTTTTTCATTCGAGACATCAGTTAAGATGGGGGGACGGGACATTAGAATTTGTTGAATACCATATCTATACTGCACACATTTTCAAGCATGTTATTTTTATTTTCTCATTTAATCTGTGCAGTGATGCTATAACTAGTTTTTAGATGAGAAAATTGAGGCTTAAAGGAAAGTGCATAGTATATGTAGACTTATATGCAAGGTAAGCTAGTTAAGAAGCAGCAGAGTCAAGAATATGGCTTTATGACTACACATCTAATGGCATTCCACTAAGAACCACTCTGGGAAATTCTTATCCTTTGCATCCACCGCAATAAGGTCTATGTGGTATTATTATTTGTTGTTGTTGTTGTTTAAAGATTTATTAAGCAGGAAGCTGGATAAGAAGTGGAGCAGGCAGGACATGAACCGGTGCCCATATGGGATCCTGGCACATGAAAGGCAAGGACTTTAGCCACTAGGCTACAGCGCCCTTTTTCCTGTATGAACCACCACATGTAATAAAGATGAGAAGGAATTTACAGGTGATTTCTATTCACTTTCACATTTATTATTATTATTATTATCATCATTATTATTTGATTGTCATTACTCCCAGATAATCACAGAATGATTTTGGTTTATCATCACCACCCTAGAGATCTTGGCATCGGCCTGAGTAAGGCATCTTTGGTAGGTTGGACCACATGCCAAGGATCACACTTTGTTTTCTTTTCATCCTAATGCCACTTTCCCTGGTATTTTCAGCTCTCATACTTATCAACCCAGAATCCTTAGGTGAGCATATTGGCAGATGTACCCAAATATTTTCAGACTGGTTGAAATAAAAGCTATCTGGAAGGAATCCAACCTGAGTCTTGAACCCATAGATGCTATAAATGAAATTTTAAGATCCAGCACCTTTGCTCTTCATTCTCTTCCTTTCAAAAAATTCACTGAAAGTTCACAACAGATTTGTCACTGAGATCAGCTCATTTCTGCCAATTGGCTGTGGTCTATCCCACTGTGGAAGGATAGTGAGCCAGTAAGGTCTGAGAGTTATCCATTGCTTCTTTGGGAACCCACAGTCTGTGCCTGGACCATTCTCTAGCCTTACAGTTTTATTAGCTTCATTTTTATGTGCCTTCTAACTCTCTGAATGCAGCCAAAACCATAATCAAATAACATCAAGGAACATAAGGTCAACTTCTCCACCTCTTCCAGTTTAGCTCTCCAAATTACAAGGAAGCAGGATGTGCAGAACTACATCCTTCAGTTTTCTCTCTGCCCATCTTTCCAGCATGTGGGGAGGATTGCTGCTGCTGTGTGAGCTATTCTCAGCCTCTGCTGCCTCCAAACTTACTGTGCGATATGCTTGGGTCACCTAAACCAAGGAGAAGAAGGGGTGAGGGGGAGGAGGGTGGTGGAACTCATCCAGCAAAAAACAAAAAACACATAAATAAATAAATAAATAAATAAATAAATAAATAAATAAATAAATACAAATAAAAACCTTCAAATCTTCGCTTCTTGAGGCCAAGAGCACTGGGCTTAATGGTCCTGGCTAGTTCATGTTGGTTGGGGACAGTGGGAGGAATGAGCTCTGCCTCTCTTCCTCACTGCCTCTCTCCTCATTTTTTCAACTTTGTCCTTACATCCTTCCACAACAAAGTAGATAGAAGCAATTCAATATACTTCCCAGAGGGAGTGCAAATCCCAGCTACCACAATAGCATCACCGTCTTCTTCCCATGAACTGTTAGATTTGGAATTCAAGACTCCCTGACAAGTCTAGAGAGTTTCCCAGTGCTGCAAGCTGAACACCTGGCCTAAAACCAGATGTGTAAGCCAAGCTTCTTAGGTTAAAGGAATTACTCAGTCCTGAGAAACTGAAACAACACAAAACAACAACAACAAAAAAACCACTTAGGCTTAGCATTGCCTGACTCACAGTGCTGTGTAGTAGGAGCGAGACTTTATGATTAATGGAAAGAGCCTTGACATTTCAGTTGGAGTCAAAGATACTAGCCCTATATACCCTTTTTTATTTTAAAAATTTATGTATTTACTTACTTGAATATCTTATGATATAATTCCAAAGGCTCTGGGATTTCCCTTCCTCATGCCTCAAATAACCTCCTCAACCCCCACTTGTTTTTCCTGTATTGTTACAGTAGTATAGTCCTTCATAAACAGTCATAAGTCCATCATTCTGCTATTTAAGTGTATCCTGACATTGTAGCTATGAACAATGTCAGAGTCCATCATTCTATTGTCAATGTATATTTTTAACAGTTTCATTGGATGTCTATCTTTGACTTAGAGGTAGACATGCATACTGCATTGCATCTTCACATCTAGATATGCTAGTTTCTGTTACACAGTTACTACACATCATCTTAAATGAACAACCACAAGAACAAAATCAACATATGGAAGAAACATAGAAAAATTACAGTAACATGAAATTAAATAACATGCCACTGAATGACCAATGTGTCACTGAACAAATGAAAAAGAAAGCCAAAACCCCTTATTCATTTTTATTGAAAAGTTAGATTTACAGAGAAAGAGATACAGAGAGAAAGATCCTCCACCTGTTTCTTCTCTCCCCAAGTGGTCACATTGGCCAGAGCTGAGCCAATCGGAAACCAAGATCCAGGAGCCTCTTCCAGGTCTCCCACGTGGGTGCAGGGTCCCAAAACTTTGGGCTGTCCTGTCCTGCTTCTTTAGGCCACAAGCAGGGAGCTGGATGGGAAGTGGAGCTGCCGGGATATGATCCCATGCCCATATAGGATCCCAACATACACAAGGCGAGAATTTTAGCCACTAGGCTACCATGCCAGGCCCCCAACAACTTCTTAAGTCAAATAATGCTACTATAGGCCCTGTGTATCACTGAAGAAACTAATAAGGGAAAAAAAAACTTTTTGAAAAAATGAAAATAAAAATATCAAAGCCCATGAGATATAGCAAAAACAGTATTGAAAGGTACATTTATAACATCAGGTGCTTACTAAAAATTGAAATACCTCAAATGATCTTATAATGCATCTCAAGGACTTATCAGAAATAAATAAATAGAAAGCAAGAAATGATAAAAATAACAGAAAAATAAAATTAAAATAAAAACTAAAAATTTCAACAACAAAGAGCCATTTTTCATAAGATGATCAAAACAAATTTTACCCAGACTGACAAAAAAAAGCAAGAGAGAAAAACCAAGTGAAATCGGAGATGAAAAAAGAAAAAGAAATCATAAAAGCTAGTAATGTGATATCTTTTTGCTGGATTGATCTTTAGATCATTACTTGGTGTACTTCTTCAACTCTTTTAATGTTTTTCATGTCAAAGAATATATCATCTGATATAAGAATGGCTATACCAGCTTGTTTTTCTTTTCCATTAGCCTGGAATAACTTTTTCCTTCCTTTCACTTTCAGTTTCCCTTGATCATTGCTAGTGAGATGTGTCTCCTGTAGACAACAAATAGATCTTCCTCTCTGTCTCTCCTCCTCTGTGTATATCTGGCTGTAATAAAATGAATAAATCTTTAAAAAAAAAGTTAGAATTTGTTTACTTATCTGGTGTCACTATATAAAATGTGGCCAGAGGAGTTCTAGATATCTTATGATTCACTCTAATATTCATTTTAAGTTAGAGCTGAACTTTCTTCCTTGCCCTTCTGAATGAAAACAATATTTAAATATTATATATAAAATCTACTTCCTGTTAATCAATTGATCTATCATCTGTTTGTCTACTAGCCTGTCATCTGTTTATACCCGTCACCTATGGTATATCTATTGATCTATCTGTAACCTACCTATATATCTGGGCACGTATCTACATACCTTCTTACGTTAAACACAGAATTTAGAGAATTAGACTTCCAATAAGCTACATAGCAGCTTTCTTATAAATGTAGTATCTTTCACAGGAGTGTTTTTGTATAAAATATACATTAATGTATTTATTTTGCCATTGGTAATATGAATGTGTAAGTAACACCAGCCTCATTCAAATGAAGTGCTATTGCTAATATAGAGTAGATAAAATTACTTTATTTTGATTTATGAACAATTTTCATCCCCAAGTCAGATGCTTAGGGAATTCATTCAAAAATATTTTTCTTCTGCAACCATATCAGATATATACATGCTTGAATCCCTGTCTCAACAATGACCTGTGTAGTAAGCAGTTAGGGGATTGGGGGTTAGAGGTAAAGGAAGGAAAAACTGGGAAGAAACCCCGAGTAGCTTTATAACATGTATTACAGAACAGAAAAAAGGGCCAGAGTTATGATATTTAGATCTCCTTCCCAATACATTCTATTAGTTTGTGACGTTGCATCAGAAGTCCCAAAACTATCTTGTTGCTAACTTCTCTAACATCTTATTAATTTTTTCACAGTGCCTCTCAGTCTAAAGAAATATCTAAACAGTTGTAGTTATTGAAGAGTTAAGTTCACACAAATCAGTAAGTGCTTTTGCCATAGTAACTTGGTAACTGCCTAAAATGATATATATAAATGCTAATCCATGCAGTAAATGGCCACCTGTCAGATAGGGCACAGCTTCTCAGAGTGGAACATGGAATCAGATTTGACACTATAACATGCACCTACAGTTCTACATGGATTTTTTTAAAATCACTGTTTCCATTAAAAGGAATATAAGATCATTTAATGTTAAAACTGAAAACTGGGGGGGTCTACACTGTAACACAATCAGTTAAGCAACTGCCTGCAATGCTGGCATCATGTATGAAGCCCAGTTAAGGTACTGGTTGTTTCACTTCTTATTAAGCTCCTTGGAAATACACCTAGGAACGCAGCAAAAAAAGTCCCAAGTTCTTGGGTCCCTGCAGACTGTGTGGGAGACCCAAATAGAGTTCTTTGCTCCTGACTCAGGCCCGGCCTAGCCCTGGCCATTGTGACCATGTAGGGAGTGAACAAGCAAATAGGAGATCTCTTAAAGATGTTACATTCTTTCCCAAAGACATGTTTTACTTCAGGCACATCTTGTTAAAGGTATACAGCAGATATAGCCATTATGTTGGAAAATACTTACCAGAATGACAATAGGTGATGGTAAGGATGCTTAGCTCTCACGTGAAGAAGGTGTCTTCAGAAAATTCATGGGAGCCCAGTGTGATAAACTAGTGGCTAAATTCTCGCCTTGTATCAGCTTGGAATCCCATATGGGAGATGGTGTGTGTCCCAGTAGCTCCACTTCCCATCCAGTTCCCTGCTTGTGGCCTGGAAAAACAGTAGAGTATGGCCCAAGGCCTTAGGACCCCACACATGTGTGGCAGACCTGGAAGAAACTCCTGGCTCCTGGCTTCAGATCAGCTCAGCTCTGGCTTTTGTGGCAAATTGGGGAGTTTACCAGTGGATGGAAGATCTTTCTCTCTGTATCTCCTTCTCTCTGTATATCTGCTTTTCAAATAAAAAAATAATAATCAGAAAATTCACACGAGAGCCAGAATATGAAAAAAAATTGTGCTTTGGATTTCAAATGTTTTCTGCCCCTGAATAAACTCATAGAAATTTGCTGTAACTTTTCTGAATGAGGTATAATTGGATGCACTAAAAAAAATAAGACTTCAGTTTGCAAAAAACAACTATCAGAGACAGATGATATCTGTTCATATTGCAACAAGCAAAAAACTATTAAATTTATAGTGAGAACTGGATGGACGAACAGTGAAGTCAAATTGTTGATGTCTTATAAAAAGATTATGGGAACAGTGCGTGGAAGAAATCAGCAGCTTACAAATGGAGAACTCATTTTAAGACATGATAAGATTATGAAAGAGTTGAAAACTGTAGTGGCAGACCACCTACACAAACATGCAACGAAAAAAAAAATTAGTTTCTCTCTGCCCTAATTAAAGACAACCCATGAATGACAGAAGAAACAATAGCTACACCATAGGTATCTAAACTAGTCCTGCTTGCTCAATTCTGATTGAAAAAACTTTAAGAGGAACAAACTTTCTGCTCAGTGGATGCCAAAATTGCTGCACCCAGAACAGCTGCAAATAATAGAAGAGACTTCAATGAAAATTTTAACAAGTGACATCAAGATCCTGAAGCATTTATTCAAAGAATTGCAACCGGAGAAGAAATATGGCTTTACAAGTACAATTTTGAAAGCAAAGGGCAACCAAGGTAGTGATTCTGCCAAGAGGCAGAAGTGGGCCACTCAAAGCCAAAACAGACCAGTTGAGCGAAGGTCATGCAACAGGATTTTGGGATACTCAGGACATTTTCCTTGTTGGCTTTCTGAAGATCCAAAGAATTGTAACATCTACGTAATAAAAGAATGGTTTGAAAATGATAGCCAAAGTTTTAGCACAAAAATTTCTGGGAAATTTTAAAAAAGCATTCTTTTCCACCTTGACAATCCTCCTGGTCATTGCTTTCATTAAACAAGACCAATTTCACAAGAATTGTGGTGGAAAATCATTAGGCAACCAACTTTCACTCATGATTTGGCTCCTTCTGACTCCTTTTTGTTTGCTAATCTTCAAAACCCTCGAAGTGACACCAATTTACTTCAATTCCTGTACAGGAATGATTGAAGGTACATGGCTAAATTTCCCATCAAGGCTAAACACATAGAAATACTGGCAATAATAAATCAGTAAGCAGTAGTACATAGCAACTGATGTGGTACCCAATATATATCGAAGGTATACTTAATAGATTATATTTTGAGTGAGTACGACAAAGGGATATCAAAGAAGTAAGGTTCCCGTACCCCAATAGAAATATTAAAATATTGATACAATAGACTATGATAACATATATTGTAATATGTAGAGTAACCACTAAGAAAAGCAAGCAAAATGATAGACTCAAAAGCCTCACAAATAGGAGCCAGAATTATGGCACAGAGGGTTAAACTACTATATGCAACAGAAATATCGCAAATGAACACTGGTTCAAGTCCCAGTTGTTCCACTTCCTATCCAGGGTCTTTGCTAATGGTCTGGGAAAGCAGCAACAGATGGTTAAAGTGCTTGGGCCCCTGCCAGCCATGTGAGACTCCCAGATGGAGCTCTGTGCTCCTTGTTTCAGCCTGGCTCAGTCTTAGCTGTTGTAGTTAGTCATTTGGGGAATGAACTAGCAGGTGGAAGATCTCGGTCCCTCTCTGTCTCTCCATCTTTCTGTAACTCTGCTGTTCAAATAAATAATAAAAATCTTTTTTAAAAAATTTGCAAAGAAAGCTAAAGATGAAATCCTTAACAATGATCAGATAATCCAGAAGAATATAAGAAAAGAGAACAGAAGAATGAGAAACAGAGAAATAAAATTTTTAAAAATGTGGTGGACATTTAGCTTAAACAATTAGTTTAGTAAAAGGCGAAAGATTTATACGATTTGAAGAGAAACCAGAGTGCTCATGATCTACATCAAAGAACTGTAAAACCTAATGCACCTTTAAGACCCTACGCTTCTCGGTAATGGGGACGGAGAACAGAGAAATCTTCCATCTCCCTAGAATGTGTGAGGCAGATGTAAAGCATATCCTATCAAGAATAAACAGGTAACTTATAGACAACAGATCCGAATCACCATTAGACAATAGTAAAACCACAAAGACATAGGGGGTATCAAGAGTGATACTGACAATCTCTTAACAGGAAGTCATATGCACAGAGCAGGGGGAATTCCAGAGTGGAGCAGGTGGACAAGAGGAGGCTTGTATCCCAACCCTAGAGACTCCCAGATCCTCACCATGGACTATCAGTATGGGCACCAAGGACTACATCCCAACTGCCAAGGAGACCACGAGGAATTGGAGTGCCTTCGGAGGCTAAGTACTCTGAGGTCATCCACTCCCACATGAATCTCCCACATAGGATGGAAGAAGTCCAGATCCCTGCTCGTAGAGCCCAATGTCACCGGAACAACAGCCAGGATCCCTGAGCGGTCTACAGAAACAGAAGAACAATAAACTCCCTCCAAGACCAGGGAGAGGAGCTTTCTCTGGTCCTTACTTAGTTCCAATACTGGATCCCCATCCTCTCTTGCAATGACCATCAGGGTCGCCCTGGAGCACCCCCCAGAAAAAAACAAAACAAAACCAACAAACAACAACAAAAAATTAGAATAGACAGAGAACAACAAGGAAAGCTTAGAACTAGACAGGAAATGATCAGTGGGGACTCACACATACCTTACTAGGTAGGACGCGAAAATAAACTACTCCTAACTAGGGTATGGAGGATTTCTCTGCACACCCCTCCCAACAGTGTTCTATGCCTCAACGGGTGTCATATGTCTTGCTAAAGGTATAAGCCAATTTGGACTAGCCTAAAATCTGCCAAGTTCAGTAAAAATTATGCTTCAACACAATAAATTGCTAAATACTAAAATGAAAATAGACATGAGACAGCTGAATAGTGTCCTGTAGCCAATTTAAGGAAGATAGAGGCCGGTTGTATACAAACTATAATTGAAATGTTAATGAAGTAGTCACAGGATGTGGTTAAGAACTCACATTGTCTAACATGTCAGTCACTCAATACAATGTTAATTAACCCCATAATGTTGGAAACTGTTGTTGATGTTATGTTATGGCATTTAATTGGACGGAATGATATTCTGCCAGCTATGTCTTCAGACCAGAGTTGGTCTCCCCAAGAAACTGTTGAATTGAGCTGGACAATAAGATACTGGACTCTATGCATGGCACATGCTTGCAATGAAAGAAACAAGACTGGATTTGAGCTGTAATACTACAATAAGGTGGAACAATCCACCATGGGGGGAGGGCATGGGGAGGGGATGGGGGAACATCAAAGCCTATGAAAAGTTGTTATAAAATGAAATGCAATAAATATATATATTAAAAAAAGATGTATAGAACCTGGTTGTATATAAACTAAAATTGAAATGTCAATGAAGTAGTCACAGGATGTGGTTCAGAACTTGCATTTTTTTTTTAACATATTGGTTACTCAATACTATGTCCACTAATTCCATAACGTTATAAATTGTTGTTATGTTGGGGCTTTTAATTGATCGGGATGATACTCTGCTGGCTCTACCTTCAGACTAGAGAAGGTCTCCCCAGCAAGCCATTGAACGTATCTGGACAATAAGACACTGGACTCTATGCTTGGTATATGCTTGGTATATGCTTGGTATATGCTTGCAATGAAAGAATCTCAACTGAACTTGAACTGTGGTTATGCAACAAGGTGGAGGAATCCACTATGGGGGGGGGTGTGGGGAGGGGTGGGGGAATCCCAGTACCTATAAACTGTCACATAATGCAATGTAATTAATAAAAAAACAATTAGTTTAAATGTAAATGGCCTAAGTATAATTAAAAGATAAAATAATCAAGGATCATTTTATAATAATAAATCTATCTAAAATCTCATGTATTGATTGAATCATGCCAATAGCAAATATGTGCTGATTAGATTATGTTGGTGGAGTTATTTGGGGGATAATCAGATTAAAAGATAATAATCAGAATATTAAATTGGTCAGTTTCTACAGTATAATGGTTATCACATTTTCCTCATATAAAGTATAAAAAACTGATCCATATATATGTGGAATTATCAAAAATGTCATGGAAAATGCATTATTAAATGTATATAAATTCTGTTTAATCGGAGGAATTGCATATATATATATATGGACTCTCAAAAATGTTCATGGAAGTGCACATTATCAAAAAAGTGCATATTTGCAACACAATCTGCTCATTCATCATTTTTTTAAACAAAGAGACGGTGGATAGACACTTGGAAAGAAACTTATTATTCATCAGTTCACTCCCCAAAGTCCCACAATATCCACCAAGGCCAGGTCAAGCCAAACCTAGGAACCAGGAAATTCATCTGGGTCCCAGGTGGATGGGGCAAAGGGACCTAACTACCTGACCCATTGCTTGAAGCCTGTATAACTTAAGAACTTCTTTGAACATAGAAATTATGTAGCCCAGTATGCTTCCCTTTCTGCTCTAGTCTTTAGAAGGCTAACCTCAGAAGTTCATCCCAGTACAAGCAGTATAAGTGCCTCAGTAACATTAGGTGATATTTATTCCTTTCAGAGCTACCTTTTCTGGTTCTTTCCAGGACAGTACCAGGATACATGGAAAAGCATGCTGTGAATAAGCCCTTATAGCCTCAAAGCTGCTTCCATCCGAGGGTTTTTACACATGGAGCAGTTAGTCGCTTGCTTAATACAACCTGAGGGCCTAAGTGGGATTACAAATAGATGACCTTTTTCACTGAAATGCTAATTCATTGCCGGAGTATGAGTCTGAAGCAGTTTATAAGTTATGCTAAAGAAAATAGTTTGATCAAGCAGTGATTTGTGTACAGACAAAAGGGGAAATGAAGGCCTCTCTAATTATACTATTTCCTATTTCCCTTCCAGGTCTTGGAATGTGTCTTCCCATCACTTGACTCAAAGTTGGAAATTCCACCATCAGTTAATATATGTGAGAAGAACCCAGGGACTATTTTGAGGCTTATCAGAAAAATCCCACTGTGAGAACTGATTGAATGCCAGGTGGAAACTGATGGTAATGGCAATCAGGATAAAATTGGCTGCTGAATGTGGTGCCTCTGTTTGCTACCTAGATCGCCACATTCTTTAGAAGCCCACTACACAGAAGTGACAGAGCTGGAGCTCACTCTCATTTTCTTCCTTTAAATCATGTGCCCTTAGACAAGGTAACTGAAACTTATGGTGTTAAAGAACTGAAAGACTGTAGAAAAGCATTGATAGCTCAATTTCTGCAAACCACCCAGACTTACTTCCTTCTGTCTCTGCTTATCCCCTCCCTAATTGCCGTTCACTCAATCCCCCTTTCTACTCTAGCCTATTTATCCCTGTCTTTAGTTGTCCCCCAAATCTCCTGCCCAAACACCAAATGTGTTTCTTCTGTGCCATAAGACTGTGTCTTCAACCCATCTTCACTATCTTGGGTCCTTTTAGGAGCCTTGGTTCAGAATCACTTACTAGTTAAAGATGTCAAATGATTGGGCATTAAAATCTAAACTCTCTATATTTCTCCAGCTAGTTCTCAAATGATTTGCCTTGGTATAATAGGAAACATTGCACTCTTAGCCACCATCGGAGAATGCGAGCCCCTAAAATTTTGCCGGTCCAATCACTGTCTCCTCTCCCTCCACAGCTGACCACATCTGCTGATGTGTTTCAATGTTTCTTTAAATTTTTTGGCTACTTATTGACTCTGGGTTCTGAGAAAAGTTTCTTCACCTCTCTGAGCCAAAGAAGCCTGGGATGCAATTGGTACTCACAGATCTCAATTCCCTTTTAGGCCATCTGTCCTTATTTGCTGCTGTTTTCTGTCCATCACCCTTGGATTCAGTCTCCCTCTCCTCATTTGTTGTGATCTCCAGTGCATGAACTCCCACTTTGCTGAATTTTGCATGTGTGTATACTCACACACTATCAAAAAATAAAAGAAATACAAAGTATCAGGCTTTTCTCCAGCATTCTTTGTGTACTTTCTGATAGCTCTCTGTCAGTTACCATGGCTACAGAGATGAACATCGTATGTCCCTACACCCAGATAGATAGCTTTCTTTTCTTCTTTTCTTCTATTCTCTTCTCTTTTCTTTCTTTCTATCTCTCTCATTCTCTCTCTCTTTTTCTCTCTTTCTTAATTCTTGAACCTCCCTTAACACTGTAAGGGGAAAACTTAGGTGATTTTTTTCCCCCTTTGATTTAATTATGTTAAAGATAAGGATAACAAAGAGGGAGACAGAGATATCTTTTCTTCACTGCTTTACCTTTTAGATGCCCAGGATGGTCAGGGCTGAGCCAGGATGAAACCTGGAGCCAGGAACTCTGGTCTTCCATATGGGTGCAAAGGCCCAAACACTTGGATCAGCTGAGTTTCGAACCAGTGCCCCTAAGTGATAACAGCATCACAGACAATGGCTTAACCTATTAAGCCACAATGTTAGTATCAAAAGTATTACTTTCTACAAGAGAAGACATTCACATATACATCCTGTTCTTCCTAAACCCTGAGTGCTCTCATAGATGAAAAATATTGCACAGTATCTCCTTTGCATGTTGTAAAGGAAAATCAAAAAGGCAGTATAAATGTGCAAGTATAAGTGGTGTAGGGAGTGTTGGAAATAGGGTGTGGGATGGCAAGTTGAAAATGTCCTGCACAGATAGGAAATGATTGTAGGGGAGGATATTTGGAACGTACCTTGAGTGTGAAGGTGAACTACTATCTGGTGGTAACCAGTTAATACCTCTCTGGAGTTTAACAGAGAAGTTAGGGTAAAAGAGCCACACTGAGGACAAACCAACATATAAGTCAAACTTGAAGCCTTGAAGTAGAAGAATCCAGATGGTTATGTGGGCAGAGAGGGCTCAGTTTCCAGAGGCACTTTTTTTAGAGCCCAGATTGTGATCCGACTCAGAAAAACTTCATAGCATTTCATCAAAAAGGAGACCTTCACATCTCATCAGTACTGGCATCACCAACATAGTGTGATTTTTTTTAAAGACACCTTCTTTGAGCTTATTAAACACAGAAATTGGATGTATGCCATACTTTAGCCACTGTTTCCTAAGCAGGATAATCTTTCAGTCACTGCTTATTCTCAATGAGTGCACTTGCTGTGTATGACACTAACAGTGCCAACCTATAATGTGTCCTTGGTTATCACTTCCAGGAGGGAAGATGCAGGCAAAGAAGTTATCTGTTGCTAGGCTAGCCTTCCTTGGGCAAAAGCTCCCTATAGGTTCTCATATAAGGATCAGGATCTAAAGTAATCTGCCATGGCTGAAAAAAAATGTAAGTGTTTTCCAGATTTCTGTGGTTCTTATTCAAAATTCATAAGCTTTGTCTTTTGAGGAACTTGGCTAGGAAGAAATTTGTATGTGATAACTTTAAATCAGTTAAATAAAGACTACTGTTTTGAGGTCTTGTTCAAGAACTACACATGAGGGTTGATATTGTGATGTAGTGGGTGAAGCCACTGCTTGTAAGATCAGCATCTTGTATGGGCACAAGTTTGTGTCCAGTCTGTTCGACTTATGATCTTGCTCACTGCTAATGGCTGAAGAGAAGTGAAAATGATCCAATGCTTGGGCTTCTCACCCACGTGGGAGCTGGATGAAGCTCTTTTCTCCCTGCTTCAGCCTGGCTCAGCCTGGTCATTGCAGCAGCCACCAGCAGAGTGGACCAGCATGCGAAAGATCTCTCTCTCATGCCCTCTTTCTCTTCCTCTCTCCTCTCACTGTCAATCTGACTTTCAAGTGAAATAAAATAAATCTTATTTTATTCAGAAGTAGAGATGCATACTGTGATATAGCTTCACTTCTCAGTATGCTAACCTCATGATTCAGTTCCTCTTGATAATATATGTACATACATATTTGTATATATATATATATATATATATATATACATATATCTTGTATTTTGCATGAAAAATTCTCTTAAATTAAAGAGAACATATGATATTTGCCCCATGGGAATTGGTTTATTACACTGGGAATCCTGTTCTCTAGTTGGGAGCAATGAGCCTATTAAATATATCTTAACAATGTGATGCTGTTCTCTCTGTCATTGTCCATACGTAAAATTTCAGGATGCACTTAAATAGCAGAATGATGGGCTTGTGACGATTGTTGAAGGACTATGCTACCGTAATAATATAGGGGAAATCAGTGAGTGGGGAAGGGAAATGGAGAGAGGGAAGAGTAAATCCCTGAGCCTATGGAGCTATAACATTTAAAAAAAATTAAATAAACTTAAAAAATAAAACTTAAACAAAAGCTTTAAAAAATATGGGCCCGCCGTGGTAGCCTAGCAGCTAAAGTCCTCGCCTTGAATTCTCCGGGATCCCATATGCGTACTGGTTCTAGTCCTGGCAGTCCTGTTTCCCATCCAGTTCCCTGTTTGTGGCCTGTGAGAGCATTTGAGGACGGCCCAAAACCTTGGACCCCTGCACCCACATGGGAGACCAAGAAGAAGCTCCTGGCTCCTGGCTTCAGACTGACTCAGTTTCAACCTTTGCGGTCACTTGGGGAGTGAATCATCAGATGGAAGATATTCCTCTCCGTCTCTTCTCCTCTCTATATATCTGACTCTCTAATGAAAATAAATAAATCTTTAAAAAATGTAAGAACTACCCACCAAAAGTGCCTTAACTGATCTATTACTTTATTGTAAAGGTTCCAGCACCAAGCCTCAAGCTTATCTATCACCTTCAACCTTTTGTAACTTGGTGAGAGGATTTCATAACAGCACAAAAATGCAGCCATTCAGAGGGGAATCCTTTATTTCCTAAATCCAGATCTTTTGAAGTTGCAGTTTCATTAGATGATGATCACTGAGGAATTCCTAGGATGATGAAAGTACATCTTGTGATCCAGGCAGAAGCTCAGCTTGGGAATTCCAAGATAGCACTACCACAGTAGTAGTAAAAGGAAGACAAGTAGAAGCTACATGGAATTAGTGCTAAAGCCCCAGCCCAAGCCAGTGTGGGTTTACTGGTCCTGGCAAAGGACCCCAACAGCTCTTGGAGAGGGGTAGAAGAGGCTGAAGTTCTGATAAGAGAAACCCATCAATCCATAAACTACCTCATCTACTTTCAAACTTAAGAGCTGGTTAGAGGGATAGCTGTGCATGTGAGTCATGTTCTATTCCCTTGTCTCAGTTGTTATGAGCTACTGTAACTGGATACCAGTTGTGCCAACAGGAGCTGTCAGCAGCAAAATAGGCTGCTCATTACAAGGTATGTCAAATGGTCTGTGGCTGATCTTCATACACAGAGTCTCACCAAAGGCTTAGTAAAGTCTTGTCCATCTTCCCACACACTTGGTTGCAAATGCTGGTAAGTACTTAGTGCCAGTTCTGTACTATTGGACTTAGTGTACCTGTGGGAATAAACACTGTGCTGTGACAATTCCTCTTGTCAAAAAGGATCCTGGGACTGTAAATTAGCAGCTCCTGGTTCTAGCTTTGGCTGTGTGTCACACTGGGAAAACGATACTGGAAACACGCTTTCCTTCTCTGAATGTCAGTTCTCTACCTCCTTCTTCTCTGTCTATAGCATGACAAATTTAGACTGCCCTAGTTCTATTATTTTGTGGCTTCCAAGAGCTCCTGACCAAGTTTATTTTTGCACCAGGCTTTTTCCTCTCATTTACTTCTCCTTCCATATGTATGTTCTCTGGCTTTAAGGTAGAGCATTTGCCATCCTGGGGAAAATTTCTGTCATATAAGAAGGGTCTTCAAAACATAACACCTTCACTGCTATTCAAAATATATATTATAGCCAATAGTAAATAATAGATTCTATTTAGTGGGTGACAACCGGAATTTTTATAAAGTGAAATAGAACAAAGTAGAAAATATCAAAACGTTTTTCATGGTTAAGAGTAAGACTTGTTTATAAAAACTTCTGTTTTGCATTAGGTTGAACAATATGAAATAATCAATATTCATCAATTTTAAAAATCATGTATGAATATAGGCACATTATATATACACACATACATATCTGTGCATATGCAGACACACTTAGATGATACATATATTTGTGTATGTGTATACACATACATAAGGGAGAGCATTTACTGGTTCATACTATGAAATGCATTCTTGAGAGTTAGAGTAAAAAAAATTAAACCCACTGTGAGTTGGGGGCAGACCAGGCTGAATCAGTTCACGTCATCCACTGGCAAATCCAGGCACCAGAACAGTGTGGGTCAAGCCGGGTTCGGTCGCGACAAAAACTAGTGCACAATACAGAATGCCAAGGTGGGGTTGCCTGTACCGGATGTGACTGCAGCACCCAACCAGCACGCATGAGAACCAGGAAGGGAGGGGGCGGAGCCAGCAAGGGGAATATGGGGGGGTCTCCCTTGCTGGACAGCTACTCCCACTGGAGAGCGTGAGCTGGGATGGTGGCAGACCAGACTAAGCAGGGCTACAACACCTGTGCGCCTCATGTGGACTAGATCAGGCAAAAGCCAGGCTGGGCTGATTATTCCCACTGGTGCAAACAAAAATTAGAGTGGGTGAGGGTTGTTTGGACTTAGCCACAGCATCAGCTGGCAGAAGCTGGCACTGGGGTCTAATTCTGTCAAGTCAAACCACAGAACTACCTGGAGAGTGCATAATCAGGGAGTGGGAGAGGCCTGGGAGGGAAATAGTGGGCTCTTCCCTCTTGGGTTACCACTCCCACGGGAGGGTACAAAAACTAGGACAGGGACTGGGGTGGTTAGACAGACACCCAACAGCATCTGTGAGGGCTGGATAGTTGAGCTGGTTAGAGGGAACAAAGCTTTAATACCCATTGACATCTACGAGAGCCAAATGGGGTGTGGGACAGACTGGATTACTGCTACACATACTGGCAAACCAGGGTAGGGGGTGGGCCTGGTGGGGGTTACTGTGGGTCGCTTCAACTAGGCTGCAGCTCCCACTTGTTTCTGTGAGGGCCGAGTATGTGCTGGGCAGAACCAGGCTGGACTGCAACACCCATTAGTTCCAGTGGAAGTCGGGGCTAAAAACAGAACCAACCCAGCAATTGCAACCACCAGCTGACCATGGCGATGGGCTGTGCTGGACCCTGTACTTGCTAGTACATACAAGAATCTGGTTTGAGAACACCTCAGGCAAAGTTTCTTTGGAGATCTCCCCAATCGAAATGCTGGACTCAGAACCCTAACCAAGAAAAGACAGAAGACAGAACAAGTCAATCAACCATTTCAGCTATATGTTGGCAGCGAAAAATGGGGCAAACAGAGACTCTATGATGGACTATGTCAATCAGTGGATTCTTCAATGACCTCATCGTGCTTGGAGTGGCAAGATTGGCAGCGATTCATAACTGGTGAACCATCAAAACCACTTGAGCAAGAACCTCAGAGCATGCCCTACATCCGGGACCTGGGGAGGGTGGGAAATTGGGTGGGTCTTCTCCCTTGATACCCCCCTTTAAACATGAAGGAAACAATATGGAAATAATAGTCTTACCCACTTTCCTGTAGCCCTTGAACCTTTTTGCCCTAATTGACTATGTAAAGATTGTCAAAAATATAATAAAAAAATAATGTTAAAAAATTAAACCCACTGTCAAGAGATATTTAGTCCATCACGTTTATAGTATCACTCTCAAGTAACCAAAATACGGAATTCATCATCAGATGAATGGACAAAGGGAGTTTGGAAAATGTACGTGTGCAATGTTCTAATATTCACCTGTAAAAATAATTAAAGTCTACCTTTTGCAGTAACATAGAAACAACTAGAGAGCATTATGCTAATTGAAATAACCCAAAGACAGACACCATATGCTTTTCATTATATGTTAGAGCTATACCTAAAAGCAAAAAGCCACCGACTTAAATGTAGGAGATGCCCAATCGTGATCACCGGAAGAAATACTTTGGAGATGTATCAGTTTTCAAGTATAACTAGTGACTTCCTATGTTAGTTACAGACTCTTCTGAATCTGCCTATGCACAGTTCTGCTGTGTTTTAAGTAATCCTAGGCTCCTCACCAACAGCGTGTACTCAGAACTGTTTCTACAAAACCATGCTTAAGGGAGGAGAAAGGTGTCAGTAGGCTCTCTGAGACTGTGAGATGGGATTTTGTCTTCTGCCCTGGCTCAATCTAATGTGAGTCCCTTCTCCAAGAGGGCATGTAGACTCTCCACTGCTTCCTAAATTTCTGGCCTCCTTCAGCATGGATACCATTTCTGACAGAAACAGGGGCTTTTGCAATCTTAGGTGAGAAAATACCATCAACTTATTCAAACTGTAACGAGCAGGAAGATTGTCACCATCTATTCTGCAGAGTAAGGAGTTTCTAGGGATAGTGAGCTAACTACTGCAGCTTGTAATCATCTCAAGTCCTGATCCGCTCACAACAAACTACTTCTCTTGCTTGTTCCTGAATTCCAGATGGAGAAGTTGTTGACCAATATTATGGGGACAAGACCTTTCCAGCACTAAGCCTGCCACCTTCCCTGCAAGTTTCCATGACAGAATCCCTGAGGAAAATGAAACTAATCAAAGCTCAGAGACAATACTCTCTCAATTCTGTTAGGTACTGGATAAATCTTACTTACTTCTTGTTCTGGAGTTCCAAATAGAGAAGGCAAGTGACACCTGAGTTAAAAATGTGACATTTATAGCCCACTACTAAAATGGCTTATTGTCTAAATCCTAACCCTGCATGAGCAGGGAACCAATATAGCACTGGTTTGTATTCTGGCTGTGCTACTTCACATCCAGCTCCATATTTGTGGCCTAGGAAACTGGTAGATGGCCCAAAGCCTTGGGAGCCTGCACCTACATAGGAGACTTGAAGTAAGCTCTTGGCTTCTGGCTCCAGATTAGCTCAGTTCCAGTCATTGTGACCACTTAAGAGTAAACCAGCAAACAGATCTTTCTCTTTAATCTCCTTCTATCTTTAATCTGTCTTTTCAATATAAGAATAAATAAATCTTTTTCAAAAAGTAAAGTAATTTCATAAGGTATTTTTAAATGATTTATTTTTTATTGGAAACTCAGATATACATAAAGGAAGAGAGACAGAAAGATCTTCCACCTGCTGGTTCACTCTCCAAGTGGCCTCAATGACCAGAGCTGAGCCAATCTGAAGCCAGGAGCCAGGAGCTTCTTTTGGGTCTTCCAAGCAGGTGCAGGACCCCAAGGCTCTACTGCTTCTCCAGGCCACAAGCAGGGAACTGGATGGGAAGTGGGGCAGCCTGGGTACAAACCAGTGCCCATATGGGATCCTGGGTGTATTCAAGGCAAGGACTTTAACCACTAGGCTACTGTACTAGTCTCCATAACGGTTTTTTTTAATTATTTGAGAGATAGACATGTGTAGAGAAGGTTCTCAATTGGCTCACTCCCCAAGTTTTTGCCAGGGCCCTCAACTCTGGGACTGAAACTAGTGGCTAGGGGCCAGGAACTCAATACAAACCTCCCATGGGAGTTTCGGGGATATAATCACTGCTGTCTTCCAGTAGCCACACTATTGGGAAGCAGGAGTTAGGACCTGAAGTTGGATATCAAACTGAGACACTCCATTATATGAGTGGGTATCCTGACGAAATGTCTACCCGTATATCAGGGAATCTTCATGTTCACGTCCCCTACTTCTAGGATTTAAGTCATTTTCCTTGATGTCCCTCCCTGTATTTAAGTCCTTCAGGACCCAACTAACTTCTGCCTTCTGTGATAAAATATCTGTCCTCCATGTAGAATAAACATAGCCATCCTCCATACTGTCATAACCGTTTTGTGTTCTTTTATGGTTCTCATTACTTTCTGTCTTTTACATTAAACCATACATGTCTGTATTCTAGTGTTCAGAGGTATACATGGCTGAGTTAAAATACAAGCTCAACTACTTAGTGATTGTAGGTATCTTCCTTATTATCTTTGGGTCTCGTCTTTTTTTTTTTTTCAGCTGGGAAACTGCTATGCAACATCACCTAAATATTAAGTCCTTTTCATGTGTAAAAAGCATATCTAGGGCCCGGCGGCATGGCCTAGCAGCTAAAGTCCTCGCCTTCAACGCCCTGGGATCCCATATGGGCACCGGCTCTAATCCCGGCAGCTCCACTTCCCATCCAGCTCCCTGCCTGTGGCCTGGAAAAGCAGTTGAGGATGGCCCAATGCATTGGGACCCTGCACCCGTGTGGGAGACCCGGAAGAGGTTCCTGGTTCCCGGCTTTGGATCGGCGTGCACCGGCCCCTTGTGGCTCACTTGGGGAATGAATCATCGGATGGAAGATCTTCCTCTCTGTCTCTCCTCCTCTCTGTATATCCGGCTTTCCAATAATAATAAAATCTTAAAAAAAAAACAAAAACAAAAAGGCATATCTAAAATTCTTTCCTACTTATTAATTTCAGATGTGGTATCACTCCCATTGTAACAACAAGGAAAAACGATGCATAAGGGAATATCAATGACTTTTCTTGGACTCAACAGAGGATTAGTATTGTGGAGCAAACCATCATCTCCAATTGTGGGGAAACAGGTGACACTGGGAGTTGTAGCCAAAATTTCTAGAACAGAATTTAAATAGAGTGACTACTGGAATCATTACTTTTAAATGGTAATTTCAGCAAATCTGCCACTTTTGGTTGATAATTTCGACAAGTTGCAAGAGACCATGTGTAGAATACTATGAGTGTGAGAATCACGGTTTGGAGGAGCTTGTCTTCAGCAGTAAATGACACATGTTGAAGAGTCAAGAAAAATCTCCCAGCTCTCCTGAAGGAAGGCAAAAAGAAAAGATTTTAAAATGCAACTAGAGCATTCTCCATAACAAAGGTCTACTCTAGTGGAAAAGACTAGCCCAGAGCTTCATCCTTCCAAAAGAAATGGACATTTTAGCTTACTCCAGCCATTTTAGACCTTTCTGTTTTATTGGGGGGGGGGGGGGCAGAAGAAATCACAAAGCACTTGGTGAGGGTCACAGACCAGTGGCATGGACTCATTAAAAGACTGAAATGTAATCATAAGACTGTAGAGCTCTTCAATTCTCCATGCCTTAGTACTGTATCAGTAGGGTTCTGGTACAATAACAGTGGACTACAGAAAAATTGCAGATTACAGAACTATTTTGAGGTGGTCTTTAGGGGAAGCAAAAACGAAGACACCATACTAATCTGAACCTTGTTGCAACTATTGCTACAGCAAATATCGAATACAGTCCAACTGCCAACGAGATAAAAATAAAAACCTCATACTGAAAGTTTGTTTATCTGAGTTGCTGCTACATGATACATTGTATCAATAGTTCAGCAGAATATTACAAGACATACTAACAAAAGGCAAGAGAAATCATTGTCTGAATAGATAAAGTAGGCATCAAAACAAGAATCAGATGACAAACTGGAGTTTCTAGAAAGGAATTTAAGAAAATAACTTTTGTTAAGATGTAAAAGGCTTTGATGCAAAACTAGCCAACATGCAAAAACAGATTGATATTGGAAAAAGAGAGATACAAACCTTAATCAACTGAGGGCCTGGCATGGTAGCCTATGGCTAAAGTCCTCACCTTACATGTGCCGGGATCCTATACGGGCACAGTTCTAAACCACATCTGCTCCACTTCCCATCCATCTCCCTGCTTGTGATCTGGGAAAGCAGTTGAGGATGGGCCAAAGCCTTTGGACCCTGCACCCACATGGAGGACACGTAGGAAGATCCTGGCTCCTGGCTTCAGATTGGCTCAACTCTGTCTGTTGTGACCACTTGGGGCATGAACCAGTGGAAAGAAGATGTTTCTAACTGTTATTCTTCTCTCTGTAATCTGATTTTCTAATAAAAATAAAAAATCTTTAAGAAAAACTGTTAGAAATTGAGATTGTTCTAATACAAATTAATAATATCTTTGATGAACTCCTCAACAAAAGGGACATAGCTGAGTAAAGACTCAAGCAATTTGAAAATATTTGAGTAAAATTTCCCCAAGATTACATTCAAACAGGAAAAAGAGAAAAAGAATAGAATACTTGATAACTGTCAGACAGTATCAAATGTGTCACATACATGGAATAACAGAAGACGACAAAGGAGACTTGAACAGAAGAAATATTTGAAATAAAAGCTGAAAAATTTTCCAAACCAATGCTAAACATTGAACTAAGAGTCCAAGAAGCAAAGCAAGCACCAATCAGGACTAATACAAAGAATATAACTAGAAAAATAATATTTAACTTTCAGGGAAATCAATAATACAAAGAAAATCTTTAAAGAAGTTTTGGTGAGGAATGAATGGAATAAGACGTCTTATCTGCAGAAGACTCATCCTGAGAAATTTTGCAAGCAGTAACAGAGTGGAGAGAATGTTTTGAAAGAAAAAAAAAAAAACTGTTGAGTTTCAATCCAGGAAAATATCTTTAAAATACCAAGGAAAAGTAAAGATTTTCTTAGATATACAATAACTGGGCTCAGTGTGATGGTTCAATGCCTAAATCCTTGCCTTGCAAGTGCTGGGATCTCATATGGGTGCCAATTCAGGTCCCGGCTGCTCCACTTCCCATCCAGCTTCTCGCTTGCAGCCTAAGAAAGCAGTAGAGGATGGGCCAAAGCCTTGGGAACCTACCCCCATGCGGGAGACCCAGAACAAACTCCTGGCTCCTGCTTTCAGATTAGCTCAACTCCAACCATTGCTGCCGCTTGGGGAGTGAACCAGCAGACTGAAGATCTTTCTGTCTCTCCGCTCTATAAATCTGCCTTTCCAATCAAATTAATAAATCTTAAAGAAAAGCAAAGAAAAACAACAACTGAAGGACTTTTTTGTTGTCTGACTGCTCTGCTATTCACCAACTTGGGTACACATAAAGAAAAGAAAGAGTCTTAAGAAATAATAAATGACAATAAAATAAAACATTTTCAATTTTAAAGACTTAATTATTTATTTGTAAGGCAGAGTTACAGAGAGAGAGGGAGAAGGGAAAGAGAGAGATCTTTCACCTGCTAGTTGTCTTCCAAGTGACCAAAAATAAAACTGGATCAGACTGAAGCTAGGGGCCAGGAGATTCATTCTGCTCTTTAATGAGGAGTCAGGATCTCGGGTATATGGGCCATCCGCCACTGTTTTATCAGGCACATTGTCAGGGAGCTGGATTGACAATGAAGCAGTGGGGACTTAAACTGATGCTCATATGAGATGCCAGCCTGGCAATTGGTGACTTAACCCACTGCACCACAGAGACCCCAAAATCTTTTTCATAGCATAATCTATCTTGCTTAAAGTAATATTAGCGACACTGTATTACATAATTAAGGAAAACGAATGACTTCAATACAGCATAATAAGACATAGAGGAAGAAACTGGGAATTCTCTAAAGTACCTGCACCAGGCATACAAGTGATATAATATCACTTAAAAGTGGGTGTAGGTAGGCTTGGCATAGGTTATATCGCAAACCCTAACACAACCACAACAGTTTTAAAGATGTTCCATCTGTAGGTTAAGAGTTACTGCAGAAAATAGAAAATAAATATTAATTGAACACTCAGGGTGTAAACCTGCCAGCAGGCCTCAAGGTCACCGAGGGTGAGGCAACGGCATTCTTCAGCTGAAGAACCACTGGAGACTAGCTGGTGAGGAATGCCCACTTTATTATGTACAATAATAATACATACATATAATAATACATGCATATTATGTATGTTACACATTTTAAAATTTAAGGAAGGGAAAGGCAGGAGGCCAGCATCTTGCAGGCCCGCCACCCACCAAAGACGCTGTAATTGGCTATAAGGCACGTCTGTTCCCTTTGACCTTCTAGTCATGTCACAGGTCATGTTCCACGCATAGGTCTGGAAGCAGTGTCTCAAGCCACAGGCAGGTAAGCTCTAAGCCACGCCTACCAGGTAGCAGATAGAGACCCAGGAATATTTACCTACAATGAACTATGTAAATAATCACTTTAATTGTGAATGTTCCAAGTACATAAATTAAAATTAAAATAGGTGGTCTGAATGTGTAGGAAAAAACACTATGGATTGAGTCTATAAGAAATCCTTCTTATCACAAGATGCCTGTTTCATTCTTACACATTTTTTAAAAATTCTCAAGTAACTCACATATCAGAGGGAAAAATGATGATATTTATCTTTTGGGGACTGGTTCATTTCACTAAGCAAAATGGTTTCTAATTAACCCTTATTTATACTCCTGTGAAATTGTGTCTTCCTTCTTTTTACTTGTGGAATTTTAATTAGCTGTGAATTAAGTCCATGATTACAGATGGGATTGAAATTTTGTCTGCAAAAATAAGAAAAAAAAAAAAAAAACAGAGACAGGGAGGAAGGAGGGGGATTGAGCGATGGGCAGGGAGAAAGAGGGAAATGTGTTTATCTTCTTGGAACCATACCTATGAAATACGGGAGATTTGCTCTCTTTATATTAATAAAAAATTTTTAATTGTAAACAGGAAAGAAAAAAGGAAACAATGCTGAAGACAAACGAAAGAGTGGAATAAACTTGAAAAGCAAATGAGAAAGATATAAGTGAATACAGTGATAAAACACTATGACCTAATGAGACTTCAGTGAGTGGTAGCTCTGGTTGTTGTTGCTGCTTATAGATTTGCAGGTGCTAGAGGGCAGAGGCCAAGTCAGCTTCCTCTTTGTCTCCCCAATATTTTTCACAGAACAAATGAGGAGGAAGGGAAATCAAGTCAATTTACATAAAGTGCCTACTCTGTACTAGTCCTTATTTGAGGGAGAAAGAAATGATTCCGATCCAGATTGTCTTTAAACATCTTCCAGTTGGATAAAAATAAAATTTGACTAATACAGCAAATAATCAGCTGCAAAGACACTATGACATGTTTTCCACATTTTGACGCATTGAAAATTTGTGGCATCTTGAGATCAATGATATCTTAGCCGTGTGCTGTGTAATTGCTGGTATGTTTCTTCTTTAGTGTTACATGTTACGATTGTGTGCTTTCACTCAACATATTTTTAGGTATGATGAAATCTGAAAACAGAATATACTAAAGGCTGTCAGTAATCTTGAGCCATGGGTTCCATTGATGAGAAGACTTTAAAGAGGTTGAACAATGTGTTCGATATCATCACACAGCTGGTAAATAACGTATCCAAGTGACTCTAAAACTCATGTTTTACCTTTCACTTTAATTTTAAAAGAGTTAAGCAGGAACTCAACACCAGTTTCAGAACCTGAATGAACGAATGAATGAACAATGACAATAAAGATCTTCATGGGATAAAGTGTTCAAAGACATTTTGCTACTTCTCCATGGAAGTATACAAGCATAATAGCTTTATATTCTCACGTGTCCACATCTGTAAAGCTTTTTTTAGAGAAATTAAATTAATTTTAACTACACGTTAATTTCATCTACTGTATCCCAACATTTATCATTTTCCCATGTAGTAAATTTAAAACACTTTAGTAAGTTAATTTATATTCCTTTTTTAATACATTTTATTATTATTCTTATTATTTTATAGTATAGTTTCATATCCCATTATCCCCTCCCCAGTTCCCTCCCCACCCCAGTTCCTCTATGTCATTACTAACATATAGTTCTTCATACTCAGTCATATGTCCATCACTGCGGGCATAGACACTGGCAGAGGAGACACACTTCAACAAAGATTAGCGGAAACTATATCACATGGGTTTTGTTATTCTCTGTTAGTTTCATCTCTTCAAAACACTTCCTTCCGATTAAATCATTCAATGACTCGCATATCATATGGTAGCATCATTTTCTTCAAGAAGGTTCTTGATTTTCATCTCTTCAGCTACATGTTAGTCATTTAGTAGCATGTTATTTGAATGAATCCTATATGAATCCTATTGTCAAGATATAGTAAACAGTTTCATTGTAAGTCCATCTTTGTCTGGAAGCAGAAATGCATACCACACTACATCCTCACATCTGAATGTTAGTTTCCATTTCACAGCTACTGTACATCCCCTTAAATGAAAAGTCATGTTTCAAAATCAACAATAGAAAGAAAAGAGGAAATTTACAATGCCATGAAGTTAAATGACATGTTACTAGATATGACAGTCTCCATTACACAACTACTGTACATCCCCTTAAATGAAAAGTCATGATACAAAGTCAACAAATAGAAATTTACAATGCCATGAAATTAAATGACATGTTACTAGATATGACAGTCTCCGTTACACAGCTACTATACATCCCCTTAAATGAAAAGTCATGATACAAAATCAACATCCGGGAGAAAAAAGAAATTAACAACACCAAGAAGTTAAATAACATGCTACTAAATGACTAACATGTAGCTGAAAAGATGAAAATCAAGAACCTTCTTGAAGAAAATGATGCTACCATATGATATGCGAGTCGTTGAATGATTTAATCGGAAGGAAGTGTTTTGAAGAGATGAAACTAACAGAGAATGACAAAACCCATGTGATATAGTTTCCGCTAATCTTTGTTGAAGTGTGTCTCCTCCAGACAATAAGCAGATGGGTTTTGTTTTTTAATCAAGTGTACTACTCTATGATGTTTGATTAAGCTTAAGCCATTTACATTCAGAGTTTAATATACATGGGTGTTACGTTGGTCCTGTCATTTTAGCAATGGGTTGTTCATTGGTTTAGTCTTCTGTTGTCATTTTACTGGGATGTTCTTCCCATCTGGCTTTGGTTTTGGTAGGTGCTATTCCTCTTCTCTGCCAAGAGAACATCTTGAAGTATCATTTGTAAGGCAGGTTTGGAAGAGGCAAATTCCTTTAGCTTTTCTTTACTGTGGAAGAATTTTATTTCATTTTCAAAGACAAAAGAAAGCTTTGCTGGATATGTTATCCTGGGCTGAGAATTTTTTTCTTTTAGAATCTGGAATATGTCACTCCATTCTCTTCTTGCCTGCAAAGTTTCCTGTGAGAGATCTCCTGTGAGCTTAATTGGCTTTCCTTTATGTGTCAGTCAACTTTTTTCACGTGCACATTTAAGGATCTTTTCCTTATGTTCAGTTGAAGAGAGCTTGATGATCATATGTCGTGGTGAAAATCGCTTTTGGTCAAGCCTGTTGGGAGTTCTGTGCCCCTCCTGGAACTTGTTTCCCCAATTCTTTCTCTAGATTAGGGAAATTTCCCTTATTATTTCATTAAGTATGTTTGTAAACCCAGCTTCTCTTTCTGCACCTTCTGGGACTCCCATAACTCTTAGATTCGGCCTCTTAATGGTGTCTTTCAATTCTTGAATATGTTTTTTGGCCTGATCCAACTCTGCTTCCAGCTTTTTGTTTGCTTCCCCCTGGTGACAGGAAATATCTTCCAATCCTGAGATTCTTTCTTCTGCTTGCTTCATTCTATTTTGGAGACTCTCTGCTGTACTTTTAATTTGCTCTACTGTGTTCTTAATTTCTGATATACCAGCCTTGATTTGCTTTATTGCTTCCTTAAATTCTTTGAACTCTTGCATGAGCTTCTCATTGTTGATCAGAATCTTTAAAATGAGTGTTATGGATTCTGTGTCCCCCATTTTCTCAATGTCTTCCTCAGTTAACTATGAGATTGGCATAGGGTTTTGCTCCCTTGCAGGAGAGTTTTCAGCAATATTCATTGTGCCTTTGTCTCTTCTTTTGCTCTTGATCATTGGACTTCTGGTTAGCAGAGTCTTCTCCCTGGGGCAGGTTTCTAAGCTGTGTCACCCACAGGTCTACAATGCGATTTTACTTATTGCAGTTGGTACACAGATTTTTGCTTGCAGCCACTTGTGCCACAACCTCCAGCAAGTTCCAGGTCTGGGTTCTTATGTCAGATTTCCACTGTGGTCTCCACAGCCCCAGCTCTTGGCTCACCACTCTCCACCTCCTGTGATACCATGGTGAGGCTGCACCGTTGTCTCTGCAACCTTTCTCCCACTTCCAGTTGGAGCAGGTCCCAGGATTAGAGAGACACCAGGTGTCCTATATAATTAGGTTGTTGGTGGCGCTGATCTTGTCAGAACCTGTTGGACATTAGGTCTGGGTGCCACACAGACCTATTTTGACCTGTACGATAACACAGTCAGTATTATTATCCTGCGTGAGCAGTGCAATCTTGGACCTCAGCAAGTTCTCACGAGATCAGCACATGTGCAGTTCACTGTTGTCCCCTGCAGTCCCAAAGCTATTGCCACAGTGCCAAAAATGGCTCCTGATATAGAACCACTACAGTTCTTGATTTGCTGGCCATCAGATGCGAGGGCTATCCCAGACCTGCCCTGAGTGGAACCCGTAGAATGCCACATTGATGCAGTTCACTGAGTCAGAAATGAGTTCACTCCCAGCTCAGCGCATGTTCAGTCCTCTCCCTCGCCTTTTCCTCATGCAAAATGGCGCCCAATTCAGCTCTAGGGGGCTGACTGGGCTGTGAAATCCATTCTGTTCTCACACTGCCCGTCTGAGATCTGCTGCTCTGTCTCTGCTCCTGGTCAAATCAAACGGACCAGCAGGATGGACAGTTCTTTGTCTGGGTTCACCTCCCAAGCTCCCAGTGAAAGTCCCTTCCCACCTGGTTGCTGGTGGAGTTCCGGCTGCTGTGGAGTTTAGATCGCTGTGCTGGAGTATCAGTCTCTGCAACACCACACCGTTGTGTCCGCTGCTTTCCTGTGTCTGTCAGTCTCCAGGTACCCCTCTGCTGTTGTTCTGTCCTTTCCTATTTCCTCAAATATGTCCTCTCTGCTTCATCCTGGTTAAATGTTTTTCCATCTGTATAAACATGTCCTTACCCTATTCCGCCATCTTGATTCTCTCCAAGTTAATTTATATTCCTTATTTCACCCTAGAATTTTAGAATTCATTATGTGTTTTATGCATGCATAAATTCAATTTTGCAATAGTTCAACCACCACATACCAGCAAATGGCTATCCCACTGGCCAATGCAAAAGTAACATGTCAGAAAACTCTACTATTGCCTTCTCTGGCTCACTGATGCCAACAGTCCAGTGTTTAGAGGTGTCTTTCCAAAATGCTGGCAAAAGTTCTTTTTTCAAATCAAATTTGCATAGCCTGACACAAGGGTTCAGGTTACCTTCAGAGGAGTGTTTATCTACTTTTCCAGCTCTGCATTAACCCTGGAGGAAAGCAGGTTTTAACTAGGCAGTTTCGATATGTAGCTGATAGACTAAGCCTTTGCATGTGTCTGGCATTAACTCTGTATAAGATGGGATGATCGGACCCGGCGGCGTGGCCTAGCGGCTAAAGTCCTCGCCTTCAACGCCCCGGGATCCCATATGGGCGCCAGTTCTAATCCCGGCAGCTCCACTTCCCATCCAGCTCCCTGCTTGTGGCCTGGGAAAGCAGTGGAGGACGGCCCAATGCATTGGGACACTGCACCTGCGTGGGAGACCCAGAAGAGGTTCCAGATTCCTGGCATCGGATAGGCATGCACCGGGCGTTGCGGCTCACTTGGGGAGTGAATCATCGGACGGAAGATCTTCCTCTCTGTCTCTCCTCCTCTGTATATCTGGCTGTAATAAAATGAATAAATCTTTAAAAAAAAATAAGAAACAAAGATGGGATGATCTTTGGAAGGCCTCTTGTCTTCATGATTGATAATGTTGTTGATTATTAATAAATGTGTAAGGACTGTGAATTCTCTATCTGAACTATAGTTCTAGGAAGCAAAAGGGCAAAGGTCAAGCAAGACATGTCCCTTACAGTTTTTGACATTTAGTGTTAAAGGATGATTTGTATACATTTTTTCCAACCCAGTAGAACTATTTACAGAATTATGCTATCTGATATTATAGAGTCTTAACAAAGAATTATTCAAAATACAAAGCTATGTGAAAGGCATATGTATTAGTTAGAATTTCTTTGGTTTCCAAAAATGGTTTTAAAAAAGAACTGACTGTGTAACTTGAAGGACCCAAAATAACAATGAAAATATAGGATCTTTTTGCTAAAAGTAGCAAAACTGCTACTTTATGGTACTGAAATATAAAACTTTTACATTGTTGAAAAAAAAAGAGGTGTCTTTCAATGGTAGTTAAAATGACTTTCTTCTTGCTCTCCTCATAGCGAACTTTCTTTTTGAATTTTATTTGTTAACTTCTATTTGTTAAATTGATACGATGAAAAATTCATAAATTATTCAAAAGTAGACAGAACAAAATAATATGTCCTATGTACCTATCAGTCCTTTGCCCATTTATTGCATTTTTCCACACTCCACTGCCTTTCCATGGATTCCCCTCTGACATGTTTTAAAGCAAATCTTAAAACAGTCTATCATTTAATGTATAGATGGATGCTTTTTAACGGAAAAGGATTATATTTGTAAGGTTAATTTTACTTTTTATTTTAAATAAAATTCCATTGTAAAATTTCATTATTGGAGTCTTTGTTGGATTGTTGCACATCCATTTTTCACTACTTGGTACAATGCTACAGCAGTAGGACCAGAGACAAGGAAGATGTGGTGATCCTGATTAGTCACGTACCTCTCTGAAGCCTCGGTTTTCCACCTGCAAAAGGAGATAAAATACCCACCATACCAGATTATTATGGTTCTTCTGAGAAGCCTATAATAGAAACTTAATAATGACTTCAAGGACTTCAAGTTGGTCAAGGGGAGTTCTCAACAAAAATGGACTAGGTTAGATTGATAACCATCACTGTTGGAGGCGTAATGTTTTTTTTTTAAGATGTATTTATTTATTATTATTGGAAAGGCAGATATAAGAGAGGAGGAGAAACAGAGAGGAAGATCTTCCATCCGATGGTTCACTTCCCAAGTGGCCACAACGGCTGGGAGCTGAGCCAATCTGAAGCCAGGACCCAGGAGCTTTTCCGGGTCTCCCACGTGGGTGCAGTGTCCCAATGCATTGGGCCGTCTTCGACTGCTTTTCCAGGCCACAAGCAGGGAGCTGGATGGGAAGCAGGGCCGCTGGAATTAGAACTGGCGCCCATATGGGATCCCAGCGCATGCAAGGTGAGGACCTTAACCACTACTCTACTGTGCCAGGCCCAGGCATACTGTTTTAATTAGCAAGGTCTATCACTTGCTTAGTTCCTGTCACATTCAGACCCATTATGAGACAAGGAGTTCACTGTCAATTAAAATCCATGTCTCATTATTTTAAAAATTGCTATTGTAAGTCCTGATTTTTGCATTTTGTGCTGTGCTTCTATATAAACTGTCCCCACTATGCTCTGGCTCTCATTGTTTCACAATATATGACAATTATAGTGGTCTCCTAATAGGTCGTGCAGCCATCATTCCAGTCCCACTCTGCTCTGCTGTGAGGATTCGAGAATATGAGAGGAGGGCCAACTGTTCTCCAGACCCCTTGCAGGAAAAACAGTATTAAGACTGTGATGAGAGATGGTCCCTATCTCAGAAATTTTATGGAGATAGGAAAGTCTCCTTACTTGCTTTTTTGTTTCCTCTTTGATTCTCTTTCTCCTAGCAACTGGAGTGATCTTTGTAAAGCAGAGATACACATGTCTCTCCCTTCTCAAACCCTTTCAAAGGCTCCTTATCCCATACAACGAAGTTCAATTTTTTAACACACTGTTCAAGTACCATCCTATTCAGAGTAAAACCCAGAGTTCTCATGGTGGCCTGCAGGACCCCATATGGTCTATACTCCATTTCATTCCCATTATCTCTAACCTCTGACCTCATATCCTACTATGTGTTCTCTGTCTGAGGCACACCAGTCTTTCTGCTTGCTGCCTGAATGCAAGTGTATTACTGTGTTGGGATCTTGTATTTTTCCTTTACTTTGCCTAGCACTGTCTAGCACTGTCTACCCTAGACAGTCACATGATTTTTTTCCAATAACTTTTGCCAGTCCTTTATTTAAATGTCATCTCAGCATTAAACCCCATAAAATTAGAGACCCCAACTGTGATGAATCCCATCACTATTTTATCTTCCACCAAAGCACTTCATATATAGTCATTTTATATTTACTATCTGCATCTACATGAAACAGACTATTGCCTATTGTTTATTATATGGTCATATATCTGACATTCCCTTTACCTTATCATTTAGGTGTATTCCTCCCTAATCTCAGTTGCTCCCAAAGTGCCATATATGTGTCCATGCAGATGAACAATAAACAATAATTTTCCGTGTCCTTATCTATCTTCCTCATAATTTCTAAAGCTCCCTCCAAGTTTTCATAAAATCGGTGTCTATGGCAGAATTGACTTTTACATGTTGGTTTTGAAACTGAATTGCAGGAATTTTCACTTGAACAATGTTGGTATATCTTGTCAGCTTTATAACACATCCCTAGAAATTTTTAAGGATATCATCCAAGTCTCATTCCTAAGCTACTCATTTGCAAGCTTTAGCATTTGTAAGTTTGATTTACATGTTCTGCAGTACTCAAAAACCAATTGGGGACCCGCGTGGTAGCTTAGTGGCCGAAGTCCTCACTTCGCATGCGCAGTGAACCCATATGGAAGCCAGTTCATATCCCAGATGCTCCACTTCCCAGCCATCTCCCTGCTTGTGGCCTGGGAAAGCAGTAAAGCCTTGGGACCCTGAGCCCACATGGGAGACCCATAGGAAGCTCCTGGTTCCTGGCTTCAGATTGGATCTGCTCTGGACATTGCGGCAACTTTCAGAGTGAACTTTCCGAGTGCCTCTCATTCTCTGTAAAAAATGTCTTTTCAACAAAAGTAAATGAACCGTAAAAATGGGGAAATTTGGAGGCAGAATGCAAAGTTAACAGTTGCGGAGTGTCTGTTTTATAGGAAACTACCAAAAATGTTGCCTGGAAAGAGTCTATTCTTTCTAAATACAGTATGGGCTGTATGCTTGCAGTCACTCCGTCACTCCCAGAATATCTACATTCATTTTTTACATTTTCTTAGATTGTTGATAGAGGGCCATAAGGCTTTAAATGCCCCTTAGATATACCCTCTGGATTCTAACACTGATGTCTCAAGAATATGGGGTGCTGGGATGCTTGGGCACTGAAGTTTGTCCTCATATGTAGGATTTCTACACTGTTCTACTCCTTCTGAAAAGTAATCTGGGAGCTCTTGAGGACGGGAATCTTGTCTATCTGAATCATTTATCAAAAGATGAGTGGTGGTGAATGGGTGACTGAATGAAGGAGGCTATGAATGAAATCACTCACAGTATGTAATATAAAACAGCAAGTAAAACTTTCTTAGAGTCATATAGAAAAAAAGTACCAGTAACTGGAAGTCAAAGACCAACATGGAAATATCATGGTAATAATTAAAAGACTAGGTATCTTCTCTACTACTGTTTTTTTGCTACACAATTACATTTTCCTGATGCAATTATCAAGAACATTGGCAGTTCCAAAGGAAATGTAATATTTGGGACAATATAGGAAAATGAACAACGTTATTTTCTTCTGCTGAGAAGACTACAAATTTTTTGTATCTCTTTTTAGAAGATGGTCTTGACACTGTAACTCCATCATGAAGCTAAAGCTAAGAGGGCAGACTGTTAGAGTAAGAGTTCCAGTGCTTCAGAATGAGTCCATTTTGTCCACCATATTTCCCCAGAGCCCAGCACAATAAGTAGTTATAAGTATTAAATCAATATTCATTACATAAATAAGAGTTTAAAATACATTTTGTTTTTGCAAGTATACTCATTAACTTCAGTATTACTGAGAAATGAAAAGCAATCTAACCATATTCTAAAAGAGATATCTATACTGCATGTTGTACTCACCAGCAATGCTGCTATGTATCTCTATATTTTGGCGACTGGCACTATAGCACAGTGGTTTAAGCTAGCACTTACAACACAGGCATCCAATATGAACACTAATTTAACTCCAGGGTGTTCCACTTCTCATCCAGCTCCCTACTAACACACCTGGCAAATCATCAGAAGATTGTCTAAGTACTTGAGTCCCTACCAATCACATGGGAGCCCCAGATTCAATTCCAGACTCCTGGTTCTTCACATCCAGCCATTGCAGCCATTTAGGGAATGAAGCAATGGGTTGAAGATCTTACTGTGTCTCCCCATCTCCTCATCTCCCCATCTCTTTGCCACTCAGCATTTCAAGTAGATAAATATTTTTAAATGTTTGTGTGTTTTGCCAACATGTATTTTTGATAGTATAAAATTGCTTGAACAAAGTAATAAAAGCTTATATGACATAATTCATATAACATTATCTGAATTTGTGTGTGTTTTTGTTTATCTCTCTGAGGAAAAAAAAGCAGGCTATGCTTTGGTGGTACTGAATCTTGAACTTTCTTTTCTAAATATTTTACACTGTGTATGTATTTTTTCAAATTATATATATATATATGTGTGTGTGTGTGTGTTTTACTTTATTAAAAATCAGAGAAAGAGTTGTCTCTCATCTACTTGTTCATTCTCTCAACACCTATATTTGCCAGGGCTGGGCCAGGCTGAATCTATAATCCAAGAATCCAATATCTCAATCCAGGTTTCCCATGTAGGTGGAAGAGACTTAAGTACTTGGGCACAGAACACAAGTGGAGCCAGAACTCAAGCCCAGGCATTCTAAGGTGGGATGCAGGTATCAAAAGTAGTAGCTTAACAACTATGCAAAACACTCAGTCTTAGGATAAAATATTAACATAAAAGGAAAGAAGTGTTTAGGGAATATAATGAGAGGTCTTAGAAAGAGGATCTGGAGTTATTATAGACCTTTCTGCCATCACTTTGGCCTCCAAGATTGTCAAGCATAGAGCTAGTTTTAAAGAGTAAAGAAATAAGTTGAGTGTTTACGGTCAATAACGAATTTAAGCTAACCCTTTTTTGGGAGTGAAGAGGGTCTGACTTAATTGAATGGAAGCCCACTATACCTGACAACTTCTAGAGCCTATAAAGGAACTATTTAAGTATACTGAGTGATCTCTCCTTGCCTGGCTTGCTATTGCAGAGCTTCAGCTCTGGCAGCTAACTGCAAATTCTTCTCTATTGTTGACTGTGCCAGCCAGTGGATAAGGTTCTTCTTAACAGAGGCCAAGCTAGGTGGCAGGAAAGATTGTTTTTGGAGCTGCTTTCTGTTAAGGCTTTACTGTTGCTCTCTGACCAAGGTCATTCCCACACTACCAGCCCTGAGAACTGTCCACAAGAGCACCAAGAAAGGACAGCCCCACTCTCCCGAAGGGTTGTGACTGGATGTTTCAACAAAATAGCAAAATACTCTCCTACAGAGAGCAGAAAAGATTATTGCTACATTTTAAAAGCTCAAAAGGAGAAGCAGAATGTTTTAGGTCACAGTATTAGGTTGCAGAAAGGTGTTAGCAGTCTGAAATAAGTGATTATACCTGCCTAAATAGCTGATGATTAAAAATGGGATGGACTGCATGTAGGTGCAGAGATCCAACTGGCTGTTTGAAGACGAACATTATCAGACATTGTCATTGGACTGTTACAACCAAAATATCTAAGGTAACTTTGGGATGCATTAAGATAAGTATAGTATCCAAATCAAGAGAGGTGCTAGTCTCTTCCCACTCCTCTCTGATTAGACCTTCACTGAAGGATTCTTTCTGGTTCTGAGTGTCATACATCGAAGAGATCATATGTAGGATATATCCGAAAATGAGTGAACAGACAGGGGAGGATGATAAAAGAATTGAGGTTGTGGTTGCTTGTCTGTGGAAGAGAGAACAAAAGGCTCCAAAAGGAAAAATTGAGATCACCAAATAGAAGACACAAGGAAAGAGATTACAACTCAACTCACAGTAGAACTACCTGACTCAGTGAGTTAACAGCAGGGTTTTGATGGCAAGATCTCCTTATTATTGGAAATATACAAGAAAATTCTAGGCAAGTACTTCTCCGGGATATTGCTTACAGAGACTTAAATTATTAGGGGCACAGGAGTAAGCTTAGTGGCCTATTCGATTTTTCAGTGTGTCTGGTTGTCTAGGCTCTGTGAACCTGGGAATTCTCACATTATGGAGTCTAGTGATTTATGGAGACTTAAATTCTGTGGGCTTACTCCATTGCTTTCACTCTGGGAGATCAGAATCTTACGTGCTGACGTCTGCTGAGGAAATAGCTTTCCCACTGTTGATTATCAAGAGCAACTTCTGTTGCCTACTCCTTGGGATGAGGGCTGAGGACTACAGAAAGACAAAGGAACAAGACAAACACTATGATTGAGTCACTCAAAAAGGGCTGGCTGAGGTTCTACGCATGAAATAATCTGGGAGACAAACAATAAATACACTACGGAAAGTGTGTATTATAAAAATTGGTGAGGAGAGAACAGATGAGGTCAGATAGCTTTCACTGTACATTCACTAGGTTCTCAGCATAAGGACAAAGCTCTCACCCAAGTGAGCTTGTTAATTCCTTCTATCACAAGTGTTTTGGTTGCTCAGTAATTTGTGCATGCGAGAGTATATAGCAGCCCTCACCCTGACACAAGCAAAGATGTCACAATTCATGGTAGGTAAATAGAGATCTAGACCAACTTGACTTCCTGACTCCCTGCATCATCTTCCAGTGTGCCTCAGGTTCCTGGTCTCTGAATGCAAAACAAATTCACGTTAGCATGGTGCGCCTTGTAGACAGCAGCCATGGTAGCAAGACCAGAAAAGGGATGGATACTCGGCTACTTAACATGCTGACCAGGTTCACACATGTAAAATAAAGACAACTCTCAAGGTGAACAGTTTTCTTTGTAAGGACCATTTTATTCATTCACTTACTTAATCCCCATTCATTCAACAGCTTTACACTGAATCTATACTATGTGCTAAATAGTATTCTGTACACTAGGCATGCAGAAGTAACATAGCCAAGACCCCATTACTCATTCTAGTTTGAATAACCATAAGTGAAGAAGTGATTAAGCATGTGTGAAAGTAAACATATGCTATTGTCAAAGAGAAAACATAATTTCACCTCAATCCTCACAAGTTTGTATTTGGGACATACCACTATAACAAAAAGGCAGATGAACAAAAAAAAAGTAAATATATTAACTTATGTAGTTCACATCTTGTAGGAGAATGCTCAATACAAGTGAGCTCAAAGCAGTGACTTCAAATTCCGGCTTATTATCTTCAACAAAACACAATAAATTTTTTGAGAAGTGACAAGACAAAAGAAAGGCATTTTAGGCTTCCAGAGACAGGAAATTGTAGGGAGATAAATTTATGTTGTGAGGTACTGGAGTCCAGAGGAATCTATGGTGCCCTATCTGAGCTGTTAAGACTCCTTTCCGTTGATTAACTCTGTCCTTCCTGATAAAGACTCCTAGGAGGTGGGGACATCTTTCTAAATCATGCCTTGCTTTTGAACAAGCAGATAGCTGGCATAAAGCTTTTCTGCATTTGCCTCTTCTCAATTGTGTTCGGCCCAAGCATATTTATGTTAAAGAGGCATATTTTAGGGTGTTGTATTCTGGTTTAATTCATTATGAGAAAGCGCAATGTTGGAAAGAGTTCCTCATTATAGAAATGAAAAATCTGAGTTTTGAGATGAGAAGTAAGAGACCTGGCATTAAGCAAGTTTTGGAAATCCTTTTCATTTTACTATACTGCCTCCAGTGACACAAAACTAGAGTTGGGATCCAGGAAGTTGAGGAAACATGTTCAGTATGTGTCCTGCTAACACACAATATCTAAGTGGCATCTAAGAAATCCATTAAGATAACATTTTTGTCCACCCAGTACTTAAAAATTAGACTTTCAGAGGCCAGCACTGTGGTGCATCAAGTTTAGCTACTGTCCAATGGTGGCATTGCATAACAGAGTGGCTGTTGGAATTCTGGCTGCTCTGCTCCAGCTGCAACTCCCTACTGATGCAACTCCCTACTGATGCAACCTGTGATGCATCAAATTGATGGAGCAAGTGCTTGATTCATCTCATGTAGGAGACCCAGCTAGAATTCCAGGCTCCTGGCTTAGTTGTGGTCCAGTCTTAGATGTTGAGGCCGTTTGGGAAGTGAATCAGCAGACAGAAGATTTCTTTGTCTCTCAGTCTCTCCTTTCTGTCACTCTGTATTAAATGTATTAAATACACCTTTAAAACAAATTAGGCTCTTAGAACCATCCCAGAGAGATCAAAAGATATTCAAAAACTATACTGTGTTAGAGAGATTCAAGTCCCTAAGCTCTATGTGATGATATGCCCATCCCTTTTTCTCTCTGGGTCACAAACTCTCATTTGCGTAATCAAGGAGCTGGGCCTGATGAAATTTCTAGTAATTCTTCCTTCTTTAACATTCTGTAGATCACTGAATTTACTAGTAGGGCCAGATAATTGCTAAGGTAATTCTATGAGATTCCTTAGTTATTTTCATTCTACTATGACCCATAAGTAAATAATGTTGATACTCAAATTACTTTTAAGGAAGTCAAAAGTTGAGAGAAGCTGAGGAAATGGTGTCCAAATCCATGGCTAAATATATGCTGGGCATGTTGGAGTGGAACCCAAGGAAACTGAGCCAATGATAGCGTTGAAGAATAGAAAAAGGCAGATATGTCTCTGGAGTCGGAGGGAAAGAAGGGAAGATCTCAACCAGGCACAAGAAAAACAGTGATTCCTTACCCTCTCATTTCCCCCTCTAGCTCATCCTATAACCGGCAAATGGAGTGTGGATTATACTTGCTGCCCAGCTCTACTTATTCATTGTCACACCAAATATCCATATACGCTTATGTGCCCAGGGAGTTACAAATTGAAGATAAAGAGTTAAAAGATTATTGCATCATGCAAATAATGTCTGTCTTGGTGTCAGAGGTCTGAGTTTGAGCTCCAGCCCTGTCCTTTACTCACTCTGTAGCCTTGGGAAGATTTCTCCTCTCTCAAAGCTTCTTCTATATGTTGAAGGTTTTAGAATGCTTGGTAACCATGTGTGAGATCAAAGGCTTAAGAGAGTCCGATGAATGTCACAGTCTAGCATATTAATTCAGGCAACTCATGAACCCCCAAGCCTAACAATTCTTGCCTAATTCGTAAGGTCTGTCTCAGCTTTGAGTCTATGGTTCTGTGATCTGGGAAACAGGCCAAAAACTGCCTGCCCCTTCCGGAGGAAGAGGAGGAGGAATCTACCTTCCAAATATATCCTTTGGTCCATGCTTCCAGCTGCTTGGCTTTGCTCCGTGACACTCAGAGGCCATGGAGAGGTCTTCCTTTCTCACAGAGCCTGAAACAACAACAAAGGCAAAAGCAAGGTTCTAGAGTTTCCTATCTCTGAGTTCCCTTTCTAGCCTCTCGTGAGACCCACACTAAAATTAAAGACAGTGCTCTGTCCAGGCAATTGTAGGAAGACTGGTTTAAAATTGCTGGTCAGCAAAGCATATCCAGACTGTACTGTCCTCTGGTGGTTGTGAACATGTACAAGGGTGCTGCAAAAAGTAAGCGGAAAGTGAAATTAAAGTTGTGGATCCATTTGAAATCCATTTTCCATGTATTATGACGTTTTGCACCAAATTATAATTTTAATTCATTTTAAAACTTAATACACTTATTTTTAACATTTTTAAAGAAACCCGATGTAGTTGATACACATGGTTCTAAGTTATAATGACATTTCCATCCTCCCTCCTTCTCCCTTTCTTTCGTTAGTTTGTGATATAATTATAATATATTTTAGTTTACGTTACAGTTAAGGCCTTAGTGCACTATCAAATTAAAAGTTTAAGAAGCGAAAAAGCAAAAAGAGCCTTATTTAGTGACAGCATAGATTGGGGCTATAAATAATAATTGAAAAAATGGCCATTTCACCCACATAGGTAAATCTTAATCAAATGTTAATATAAAATTCATGCAACTACAACATTCTTAATCATTGGTTCAACAAAGGTATAAAAGCTACATTTTTAGCAACAGAGATATTGTTGAACATCCTACAAGGTACAAAACATGCCCCTCAGTAAAGAATGATTTTATCAATACTGCTAGAAGCTGAGAACCCTTGACTTAATTTATATCTACCATGATCCACAACGCACATAGCATTAGTGCTCAGATGAGAGAAGGGCCCAGGTTCATTTGGGTTTCATTATGTCAGTGGATGGAATCATGACCTATCCAAGTGCCTAGGCAAAAATTTGCCAATTTTGCCTTCCTCTGATCACAACCAACAATGGCTTTTCTTATTGCTCGCAGAATAAAAAATAAAACTCTTAATGTGGCTTGTAAGAACATATGTCTTTCTTATCTGGTCCACCTGCAAGCTTTATACAATACCAGTTTTCTTTTTGCACTCTGTGGTCCACCATACTGGCCTTTTATTTCAGTTTCTCAAATGTGCCATGTGCTCTTTTCCACCTTTGTCTTAGCCTTCAGATTCAACTTTAGTATATTGACTGCATTAATTATTTCAGTTATTCAACCTTCCTTTATCTTTGCTAACTGGCTTAATGCCCTTCCTGACTTTGCGCCTAGCTATGTGATTTTCCTCACCCAATAGAAAACTGACGTGTTATTATGCTTTCTATTTTTATGAAAGAATGCGTGCAAGTGAGCAAGTTACTTTATTTTAAAAAAGACTAATTTAGACCATGATTCTGACTGTTCAAGACCAGGCACTAACATCTGCCTAGGGGGAAGATTTTATCAGGGAGAAAGGGACTCAACCAAGTAAGAGAGGGAGGTGTCAGGTTTACATTGTAACAACCCACTCTCATAATAACCAATCTGCCCTCATGGTAATTATATTGATCCCTTCATGAGGGTGAAACTTCCATGATCTAATTACCTCTTAAAGATTCTGCCATCTCATAATTCCATTACATTGCTGACCAAACAGCAACATGAACACTGGTGTGGAGCACACTGTGTTCATATCATACCAGTTGGCATAAGCAGCAGCATGCTAAGTCTGCAAGTAGGCTTTATGAAGCGTTATATGCCTTCTCATTCCAACAGTCAACATAAGTGCAACCTAGATCAGCAGATTCCCAACTGCCTTCCAGACACTGAGTAGGAAATAAATGCTTATTGCTTTATGGCATTAAGATTCCGTCATTACTATGCAGCATTAGTGTGGTAATAGAACACTTTAAACCTCATAATCCAATAAAACTGATTCTGTTTATTCTATCAGAATATTCTTCTTACCTGTTCCATTGACTCAAGTTGTGACGCTCAAAACATTCTAACTGGTGTTTGTGGTTTCAGGCCTGTCCTCCTCCAACCAAAATTAACCATGCAAAGAAAGATAACCAATCACCAAGTGACAATGTAACTTGTTTGCATTAAAGTCTTCAATGGAACTCCTTTACCGTTAAGATTCAAACTCCCTAATCTGATAATGCTGGTTTACCTTCTATAGTACTCTCACCTATAAAACCTCATCTACCTCATCCCTACTAGAATTCTCTGATTACAAAGCTCAAATATGTTTTGAATTTTCAGGTTCCTAGGAATTTATTTTTCCCTATATTCCCTTTCCTCTGTGCATTTTGGCAAAATCCTTTATGTTTCTCCAAGCACACAATTGCGGCTCCTATGTGTGGCTTTATCTGATTCCTTCCATTTCTCCCCACCAACAGACATCATCGCCTTCCATGATGCTTCTATGAACAACTGTTTAGCTCACACTTCCTTCATCCTGGTGTTACACCTAATTCTCTGTAACTTGTTCTACTTACTATGAACTTTCTTCTGTATGTTTTGACAGTTCCCTTCATATTCCCATGTCCTTTGCATACCTATCATAGAGACTGGCTCAGGCTAGATGCCCATTAAAGTTTGCTGGATTGAAAAACTTCTCTAACTATAGGTGCTTTAGTGATAGACCTGTAATATATTATGTTTCATGGGCAGTGGAATCCCCCAAGTTATTTCCCTCCCCTGCCTTAACGTTTCCAATGGTAATTATCCATCAAAAAGAAATTCATTGTTTCTTCCATACATTGTTTCTTCCATCAATAAAAAGTCCGTAAGCTGTTCCTTTCAAAGTGATATGATACCAGGCCCAGCACGGTGGCCTAGTGGCTGGGATCCTCGCCTTGCATGCCCTAGGATCCCATATGAGCATTGGTTCTAATTGCCTCCCCACCAGAAAGAAAGAAAGAAAGAAAGAAAGAAAGAAAGAAAGAAAGAAAGAAAGAAAGAAAAAGAAAAGAAAAGAAAAGAAAAGAAAAGAAAAAAAAAAAATGATATGATATGATATAATGGGCATCATAAATGTGATCTAGGCTCTTATTCCCCTATACTTACCTGAGACAAGCCTGCCCCATAGGCTTCACCTTCCTGAGTTACAAAATGGAAATATTTGAACTAGTTTGTCTTCTAAGGCTCTGTAAGTTTCTAAATGTCATAATGACCCAGCTTCATAGTTCCTATGACTCCATGCTTTCTCCTTATGTCAGAACCTAGGGCTCCTCCTTGTATCTTGTTTTGTGCCTTTGTTTTCCTCCGTATACATTTTATTTATGATTTTTTTCTCTTTCTTCGCACCTGGAATGAAATGTCAAGATTTCCTTTATCTATTTCACAGCTATTTCCTTCTCATTGTATCACTCTCAGTTTCAACGAGCTATACAAATGTTCCCTTCTTGTTCCAGTCATCTTCAGAAAGTAAATTATTCTTATAATAGTCTTACCCACTTTCCTGTAGCCCTTGAACCTTTTTACCCTAATTAACTACGAAAAGATTGTCAAAAACATAATTAACAAGGATTAAAAAAAAAGAAAATAAATTATTCTCCAAATAAGCCAACTTAAGTTTATAACAAATGTGATTTAGGTGAGAAAACTATTCACCCTATCAATAAAACACCTCAGTCTCTCTAGGGAAGAAATCCCTTCATTAGCCAGAAACTCTCCCACACATTTCAAAACTGTTGCCTTAGGCCTGGAGTGGCACTCAAAGAAATCCAAAGCCTGTGAAATTAGTGGAAGTGCACAACTAGCCCCAGGCCTTCTATGGGAATCAGGCATTCAGAGACCATTGGGTCCTAGATGGGATCCCTAAGGATAATCTCCAGCTGTCAGGCTGGACAGCCTGTGTTCCACATGAAACAGAGGATGTCTCACCAAATAATAACAATCTTGAAATATCTCATTGCATTATTTATGTCAGAATTTACAGAGATACAGATTTTTTTTTCTCAATAATCAAATCTGGTTGTCTTGTTTCAGAGAAAAGGAGATTGATAAACAGTGAGGAAGAATGACTTACCCAATGTCATATATCAAGTCAGCAGCAAAAGCAGAGTCTTTCCAACCTCTAGAAGAGTGCCAATAACATTTTTACTTGCTTTTATATTCTTCAGTTCTCACCTTCATTTTTTTGTCACCCAATACTTGTCAAAGTTCTTGGTTTGTATGAGTGTCAGTGCAATCCTTAACACGGACTTTTTCAAAGCACTGCACAACCACACATAAGTGTTTGGGACCTTGGTCGTCTGAAAGCAATAAGCTTATTACCAGCTTGTAGTAGCTCTTTATGACTGCTCTACTGAGCTCCCAGACTCTCAATAATCAGCTACAGCTGCCACACCCACTACACTGACAATAGCTAACAAAGCTTTGGAGTGTCTTACAATATGCATTTCTACTGCTGAATAAAGTGATGACTCCCAGTGTAACCGTGCAATATGCCTATATAATGTTAGATTGTCTACAGTTCCATGATATATGCAGAATGTTGAACTTGTAACTGTTGCTAGATGACTATACTGGTATAATAACAAGCAAAGGAATAGTGGGAGTAGAAAATAGGGAGGGAGGAGGAGGAAGGAAAGGGGAGAATCTCTCTATATACCTACAAAACTGAATCATAAAAAAACAAAAGTAATTTTTAAAAATGAAATGTCTTTTTCTCCCCCCCCCCCAAAAAAATGTCTGAGAGTTTATCCCCATGGAAACTAATGAAATGGGATGTATCAACCCTGGAGATTTTGGTGACTTACCCATCATTGGTCCCAACACCTGTCCTCCCCAATACCCACACTTCATACCAACCCTCTCTCCAACTGGCACCACTCTAATACATCCTAAAATCCTTGGGTTGTCATAAATAAAACAAGGAATCTGTGGATGAACTGTAGACTACCATGAAATAAGGTGCTACATTAAATTATGTAAAAGTAGTATGTAAATGGCAAGACATATAAACTCTGCCTTTAGGAAGTCTAGGTCAAGGAGAATATAACAATAATCCATTGCTCCATATTGTATTAATTCATCATTCATTATTTCATGCCCAAACACCCACTATGTGTCTGCTGTCAGGCTCTGTGAAAGATGCTGTTATTAAAAAATAATAATAAGGCTCAGTATAGCTAGCAATATTATAATATACATAGTTTTATAATATATACTGGTCATAGCAGACAAAAGCTTTGTACAAAATTTTTGTGTAAACATAAGTGAATTTTTAATATTATTATGAGGACTCAAGAAACACTTCACAAAAGTGATAATTTTGGAAGAACAATTAGGATTTTCCCAGCAGAAGAGCTTGTAAACAGTTTTCCAAGCAGAACTATTTGTCAGAAACTCACGATTAATTTATAACAACTAAAATTTTGAGAACTTATCATGTACCCAATACTGAATTTGTTATTTAACCTTAGAAATAATCCTATGAGGTAGATATTGTTTTGTATTTATAGATGTGTAACTGAGGCACTGATTATCCAATGCAATCATAATTAGAAAATAAGGGAAGTAGTATTCTTTTTGTACTCAGAATGCTGAAATTCAGAGCTGAAACTCTGAATTGACAGGACTCTAAAATGACAGGACCACATTACTATCTATTGATATTGGCCATGAAGGTAAATGGATTAAACTAATCAATCAAACAGCATAAATTAATTGAATCATCAAAAAAACAAAACCCATCTATCTTCTGCCTACACTCCTGCCTACATCTCATCAACAAAGATCAGTGGAAACTGAAAGTGAAAGGATGGGAAAAAAATACTCCAGGCTAATGGAAAAGGAAAAGAATGGCGTAGCCATTCTTATATCAAGTTATATAGAATTTGATGTGACAAATATTAAAAGAGATGAAGAAGGACACCACGTATTGATCAAAGGGGCCACAAAGAAGAGATCACCATAATAAATGTGTATAAACCAAATGCCCGGGCACCTAGTTACATTAAGCAAATATTAATGAATTTGAAGAGAGCAATAGACTCCAATACAATAATAGTGGGGGAGTTTAATACCCCACTGACATCAAGGGACAGTTCGATGAGACTGAAACTCAGCAAAGAAACCAAAGACCTTACCCAGAAACTAGAGCAAATGGACTTAATTGATATCTACTAAAACTTTCATTCTACAAAGAATAAACTTTTTTCATCAATACATGGTATGTTCTTCAGGATTGACCATACTGTAGGTCACAAAACAAATCTCAGCAAATTAAATTTTCTGAAATTAAAATTATACCATGCATCTTTTTAGATCATCATGGAGTGAAACTAGAGACCAATAAGTCAAAACTCTCAGGAAGACATGTGAATATCTGGAGATTGAATAATGTGCTACTAAACGAGCAATGAGCTAGAGAAGAAATCAAAGGGGAAATTTTAAATTTTAAAAATTGCTTGAAACAAATTAAGGCATCAACACAGCATATCAAAACTTGTGGGACATGACAAAGAAGTGCTAAGAGGAAAGTTCATTTCAATTAATCCTCATGTTAGAAATTAGGAAAGCACCAAGTCAATGAGCTAACGTTACAATTGAAGGAGCTAGAAATGCAACAGCAAAGCAATCCCAAGATCAGAGGGGGAAAAAAGAAATAGCCAAAATAAAAGAAACCAAATAGAAAAATACATATACATATAAATGAATAAATAAATAGAGACCAAAAGAACAATATATAACATCAACAAATCAAAGAGTTGGTTCTTTGAGAAGATCAACAAAATAGATTCCCAACTAGCCCAACTAATCAAAAAGAAACGAAAGGGAAGGTACAAATCAGTAACATTCAAAAAAGGGGAAATGTAGCAACAGGTACCTTGGACACACACAGAATTATTAGGAACTATTGCCATCAACTATATGCCAACAAAAACAGAAGACCTAGAAGAAATGGATATATTTTTTGACACACAAAATCTATCAAAATTGAATTACGAGCTAATTAATAATCTAAATAGGCCTGTAACAAGTACTGACATTGAATTAATACATTAATCCCTTCCAACCAAGAAAAGTCCTGGAGCAGATGACTTTACTGTTGAATTCTAACAAACATTTCAAGAAGAGTTTTTTCCAAACTTCCAAATATCACTTTAATACCAAAGATAGATAGAAACAAAACAGAAAAAGAGAGCTATAGGCCAATAGCCCTGATGAACATAGACATGAAGATCCTCAGCCAAAATAAACAGGATCCAACAGTACCTCAGGCAGATCATCTACACAGATCAGGTGGGATTCATCCCTTGTATGCAGGGGTAGTTTAACATCCACAAATCAGTACATGTAATACACTACATCAACAAATGGAAAAATAAAAACCTTAAGATCATCTAAATAGATGCAGAGAAAGAATTTGATAAAATCCAACACCACTTCATGCTAAAAATCTTAAGATTGGCATGGAGGAACATACTATAACACAGTCAAAGCAATATATGAAAAACCCAACACGAGCATCATACTAAATGGTGAAAGACTGGAAGCTTATCCACTAAGATCTTGAAGTAGACAAGGATGTCCACTTTCACAACTGCTATTAAATATATTATTGGATTTCCTTGCCAGAGCTATTATGCACAAAATAAATTTAAAGGAATTCATATTAGAAATGAGGAATTAAAGTTATCCCTATGCAGATAGCATGATTCTGTACATAAGAGAACCAAAAGACTCAGTCAAGAAAATACTGGAACTCATAAAAGACTTTGGCAAAGTAGCAGGATACAAAATTAATAAATCCAAATCAACGCCACTAGTATATACAAATTCATGGCTGAGAAAGAAATTGCAAGTGAAGTTCCCTTTAAATAGTAGAGAGGAGTCATAAATACCTAGAAATTAATCTGACCAAATATGTGGAAGAAAACTAGAAAGCATTAAAAAAGAAATAGAAAACATTAAATGATGGAGAAAGTTACGATGTACCTGGATTGGTACGATCAACATCATCAAAATATCCATATCACCAAAAATAATATACATTCAATGCAATTCCAATCAAAATCCCAGCAACATTCTTCTCAGAAATAGAAAAGATGATACAGCAGTTCATCTGCAAACACAAGATACCAAGAAGAGCCAATGCTGTCATAAAAGGAAAAATCAAGCTAGAGGAATAAAAATTCCAAACCTCAAGACCTACTACAGAGCAGTGATCATCAAAATAGTCTGATACTGGTACAAAAACAGAAAAGATCAATGGAACAGAATAGAAACGTTAGAGGGAGCCCACACATATATAGCCAAGTAAACTTTGATGAAAAAACTTAAAACAATCCAGGAGAACAACCTGGTCTCTTTAACAAATGTTGTTGGGACAATTGGATAGCAGCCTGCAGAGATAAGAAGCAAGACCCACCCCCATTACGTTATAGAGAAATCAGCTCTACATGGATCAAAGACCTAAATATGCACCCAGAAACCATCAAACTATTAGGCAAAACCATAGGAAGCACTCTCCAAGATACAGGAATGGTGAACAATTTTTGGGAAAGACACCAAAAGCACAAGAAGTCAAAGCCAAAATAAACAATAGGACTACATCAAGCTGAGAAGCTCTATACAGCAAAGCAAATGATCAACAATGTGAAGAAGCAACCAAAAGAATGGGACACTACACTACACTGCACTGCACTACTGATATGGGACCAATACGCAGGATTTACAAAGAGCTTCAGAAATTCGACAATTGCAAGACAAACAATGCTGTGAATAAATGGGTGAGGGGAATAAACAGCTTTTTTTTCAAAAGAACAAATTCAAAAGGCTAATGGACATATGAAAAAAATGCTCAGGCTCCCTAGCCATCGGGAAAATATAAATGAAAACCACATTGAGGTTTCACCTAACTCTAGTGAGATTGGTCCACATTCAGAACTCTACTAACAACACTTGCTAGCATGGATGTGGCGAGAATGGTAGCCTCCTCCACTATTGGTGGGAGTGTAGGTTAGTACAACCACTATGGATATCAATATGAAGAGTGCTCAGAAAACTGAAAATTGGCCTGCTGTACAAACCAGCTATCTAACTTCTGGGAACATATTCAAAGCAGATGAAATCTGCATATGAGAAAGGGATCTATAATTTTATATTTACAGCAGCACAGTCTACAAGAGCAAAGACATGGAAACAACCCAGGTGCCCATCCAAAGAGGAGTGGATAAAAAATATTGGTGCATCTACTCCATGTAATACTACTCAGCCATTAAAAAGAATGAAATTATACCATGTGCAACTAAATTGTGCCAACTAGAGACCACTATGCTCAGTGAAATAATTCAATTCCAAAGGGACAAATATCATGTATTCTCTTTGATACAAAGCAACCTTCATGCAAATAAAAGATCTACAACCCATTCAATACTGTTTTTTTCAAACTTTTCTTTTTATTATTATTATTGTATGATACAGTTCCATAGGCCCTAGGATTTCCCTGACCACCTCTCCAAGTCCCTCCCCACCTCACTGAGTTCCCTTATATCAATACTATGATATAGTTATTCATATACAGTCATTTGTCCATCATTTTTGGGCATGGACAATGGCAGAATCCAGCAACCTGTTGTCAAGATATAGTAAACAGGACCCGGCGGTGTGGTCTAGCGGCTAAAGTCCTTGCCTTAAATGCCCTGGGATCCCATATGGGTGCCGGTTCTAATCCCAGCAGCTTCACTTCCCATCCAACTCTCTGCTTGCAACCTGGGATAGCAGTTGAGGATGGTCCAAAGGTTTGGGACCCTGCACCCGTGTGCGCTCACTTGGGGAGTGAATCATCAGACCGAAGATCTTCCTCTGTCTCTCTTCCTCTCTGTATATCTGACTTTGTAATAAAACAAAAATAAATCTTTTTTTTAAAAAAAAGATATAATAAACAGTTTCATTGAGGATCCATCTTTGTCAGGAAGTAGATATGATAGTCTCCATTACACAGTTACTATACATCCCCTTAAATGAAAAGCCACAATACAAAATGAACAATAGGAAACAAAATAGAAATTTAAAATACCATGAAGTTAAATACATGCGACTAGATATGATGGTCTCCGTTACACAGAAACTATACATCCCTTTAAATGAAAAGCCACAAAACAAATCAACTACAGGAAGGGAAAAAAGAAATTAACAAAACCATGAACTTAAATAACAAGCTTCTTAATGATTAATGTGTCGCTGAACAAATGAAAATCAAGAATCTTCTTGAAGAAAATGATGGTTCTGTATGAGCTGAGTCATTGAAAAATTGAATCAGAAGAAAGTGTTTTAAAGAGGTGAAACTAACAACAAAAATCAAAATCCATGAAATATAGTTTCCGCTGATCTTTGTTGGTTAAATGTGTCTCCTGTAGGCAATAAATAGATGTTTTTTTAATCCACTCTACTAATCTATGTCTGATTGATGAGTGTAATCAACTTACATTCAGGGTTAATAAAAAATAGGTAGCAATTAGGTCCTGTCATTTTAGCAATAGGTTATTCATTGATTTAGTCTTCTGTTGTTATTTCACTGGGATGTTCTTCACATTTGCCTTTGGTTTTGGTGGGTGCCATTCTCTTCTCTGTTAAGAGAACATCTTGAAGTATCATTTGTAGGGCATATTTGGAACAGGCAAATTCTTGTAACTTTTCTTACTGTGAAAATTTTATTTCATTTTCAAAGACGAAGAAAAGTTTTGCTGGGTACGTTATCTTGGGCTGACAATTTTTTACTATTAGAATCTGGAATATGTCGCTGCATTCTCTGCTTGCCTGTAGAGTTTCCTGTGAGAGGTCTCCTGTGAGTTTAATTGGCATTCCTTTATATGTCAATTGATTTTTTTTTTCACGTGCACATTTAAGGATCTTTTCCTTGTGTTTGATTAAAGAGAGCTTCATGATCATGTTTTGTGGTGAAGAATACTTTTTGTCAACCCGTTTGGGAGTTCTGTGCCCCTCCTGGATGTTGTTTCCCAATTCTTTCCCTAGAATAGAGAAAATTTCCCTTATTATTTCATTAAATACGTTTGTAAACCCAGCTTCTCTTTCTGCACCTTCTGGGACTCCCATAACTCTTATATTCGGCCTCTTAATGGTGTCTTTCAATTCTTGAATATGTTTTTTGGCCTGATCCAACTCTGCTTCCATTTTTTTGTTTGTTTCCCCCTGGTGAAAAGAAATAACTTCTAAATTTGAGGTTCTTTCTTCTGCCTGCTTCATTCTATTTTGGAGACTCTCCACTGTACTTTTAATTTGCTCTACTGTGTTCTTAATTTTTGATATATCAGCTTTCATTTGATTCAATTCCACTGTGACATATCTCTTAAATTCCTTGAATGTCTGCTTTACATGCTTCTCGTTGTTGAGAAGAAGTTTCGTAACAAGTATTTTGAACTCTGTATCACCCATTTTCTCCATGTCTTACTCAGTGACCTCTGAGGTTGGCATAGGGTTTTACTCCTTTGCAGGGGAGTCTTCAGTAATATTTATTGTGCCTCTGTCTCTTATTTTGCTCTTGGTCATTGTACTTCTGGTTATCAGATTTTTTTTTCCTTGGGACAGATTTCTAAGCTCTGTCACCCACAGAACTACAGTTTGATTGTACTTATTGCTGTTAGTACACAGCTCTTTGCAGTCATTTGTGCCACTCCTTCCAGTGAGTTCCAGGTCTGGGTTCTTAAGTTAGATATCCACCTTGGTCTCTGTAGTCCCAGCTCCTGGCTCACTAGTCTCTACTTCCTGTGATCCCATGCTGAGGCAGCACCATTGTCTACAAACTTTGTCCCACTTCCAGTTGGAGCAGGTCCCAGGATTTGGGAGACACCAGTTGTCCCATATAGCTAGGTTGTTGTTGGTTCTGATCTTGCCAGAACCTGTTGGCATTGTACGGGTCAAAATAGGTCCATGTGGCACCCAGACCTAATGTCTCCGTCCCACCCCACTCTACCTGCATTTTCCCCCAGAATAATTAATATCCCTTATTAATAGTTACAAGATTAATGTTCTGTTATTTAGATTAGCATGATGTGGTTGGAATACATAGAGGTAGAAAATCTTGTATCGTGCTATTATGTGTATGTTCACATGTTTCAAGATCGGAGTCTAATTTTATTCAGGAGTAGAACTTCTAATTACTACATGATATTACTTCTTGTAGATAACAATGGGAAACTCTTTGATTTTTTGTATGGTTTGAGGAGGTAGAGATGCAAAGAGGTAACATGGCAAATTGGCAAGCTGGAGAGATAAGAATGAAGTAATCATTTAGAAGAATAATGGAGAGTCACTGGAAAGGGAAAGTCGTTTGCATTAGTCATTTCCAAATCTTAGGCACTAATTCAATCCAACATGTAATACTCCTTTTGCTCACTTCCATATAAACCATTGCTGTCACATCCCAGGTTGGCTTCAGAATCTGTGACTTTTAGGCACTGTGCATGGAAGTAGGGAAAAGGACTTCTAATTTTCAGATTGTTTTGACCACTACTGACCTCTTTTTTCGCAAAACACCGCCAATATGTTATGAATAAAGCAGGCTGGAAACCCTAACCCTGATTTCAGTCATGATTTGAAAATGAGGTTTAAGACAGGTGGTACTTAACAATTTGGAATGAAGCTAGGAGTGCTAATATATACTTTTCTAGGAAATTGCACTATGCAGTCATAACTGAAATGATGCAGAGCCTGGATACTTGTTCTGCCCTAAAGTTTTGCTTTAGAAATTTGAACTGTGTTAATACGATTTACATTTCATTCTTCACTTTTTTGTCCTGTTTTAGTATTTAGTAAAACATTATTTGTGAGGGAGGTTGTCCTGGGACCCTGAGGAGCGGATTGGGAATGCCCCAGCGCGCCATGCGGCTGGAGCGGGGGAGGAGCTAGCAGGATCTAGGCGGGGGCCGAGTGGCTTGACCCCGGGCAGCCATGCAGCCCGGGTACTCGGGTCCCCGCCACAATTCCAGCCTAACACAGCCAAGCTTTCCACCACGTACGTGCGTGCATGGGGAGAGAGGCTCTCAGGAAGCTTCCCGATTTGCCGGGGTCCTGGTTTGATGGCCTCCTTTTGGGTGCAGGGAGGTTGTCCTGGGACCCTGAGGAGCAGATTGGGAACACCCCAGCACGCCATGCAGCTGGAGCGGGGGAGGAGCTAGCAGGATCCAGGCGGGGGCCGAGCGGCTTGACCCCGGGCAGCCATGCGGCCCAGGTACTCGGGTCCCCGCCACGATTCCAGCCTAACACAGCCAAGCTTTCCACCACGTACGTACGTACATGGAGAGAGAGGCTCTCGGGCGGCCAGTGCGCCATTTGGCGCCTGGCTGTGCCTGCTGGCCGCCCAGCCAGGAAGTTTTGGAATTTGGTTTCTTTGATATGCCGCATGAGACGCTCCATGCTGAACCCACAATACTCTGAGAATGTGTATTAGTCCTTAAGATTTTCAATGGCATTTAATCTTCCTCTGAAGAACCCGTAGTCACTTTATAGAGCCGATTGCCAACATCAGTTCACTCAAAAGCAAAATTCCGGGCTTGTCTAGCAGGATATCCCAGTACCTGATAGGATGAGGGATCAGCAGAGGGGTCACATAAGGCAGGACTATGACATTGACTGGCATTCAAGAACCATACTCAGGCTACAATGTGTGAGGCCTGCGTGGACCAATCCCCTGGAAACTCTGACCCCATTGGACAGTTTAGAAAGGCCGGTGGAGTCTATGCAGGAGGCATGACAGTCTATGGGACGTGCTGGGCTGACCCAGAGCAACCTCTGGCATACTTAATACTGGCTGGCAACAGGCCTGGTTGGGGATCGTGGGGGAGGCCTTGGCTGCGTGGAGCCTACCATAAAGGGGCGCAGGAACTGGAAGGGGGCTGAGTTCTGGTCGGGTCACAGTTGTAATCCCTTGGCACAAATACCGATTCGGACTTGACGCACCATGCCGGATTAGACCACAACACAGTTTGGTGCTCCGGAGGACCAGGATAGATGTGGGACGGCTCGGCTAGGCCTCAACCCCAACTGAGCCTTGTATGAGATATACGTGGGTATGGACGAGCCGTGACTGGGCTGAAACTCTCAACAGCAGGAACCAGAATGGATTGAAGAGCGGAGCTAGCCAAAGGACCTGCTGGTATGCGTGAAGCCCGAAACCAGGAAGGAGTCGGAGGGAGGAATCTGAACATTTCCTCTGACAGCACACTGACCCTACAAATAAACGCAGGAAGCATGGAGGTAAACAACCCAGAAGAGGCTTTGGAATGTGACCTACTGACATACACTTGGCTCGGGTTGGGGCAGACCAGGCTGAGTCAGTTCACGTCATCCACTGGTAAGCCCAAGCGCTGAAACTGTGTGGGGGCCTGGCCAGGTTTGGTCGCGATTAAAAAAAAAAAAAAGTACAAAACACAAAATGCCAAGGTGAAATGGCCTGTGCCAGTAGGGAATGCAACACCCAACCAGCACACCTCCCACTGGTTTAGGTGAGGGACGAGAGTGTGATGGGCAGAGCCGGGGAGAGCTGCGATACTCATTGGTTCCAATGGAGGTCGGGGCTCAGAATAGAACCAACCCAGGGGGTAAAACCACCAGCTGATCGGAGTGATGGACGGTGGCGGGCACTGTGCTTACTAGTAGTACATGTAGGAGCCTGGACTGGGAATGCCTCAAAGTTTTTTAGGGGATTCCCCTGAACAAAATGGAGGAATCAACACATTAACCAAGAAAAGATGGAAAATGGAGTAGATCAATCAACCACCTCAGCTATATGCTTCCAGCGGAAAACTGGACAAGGGGAAACTCTAAGATGGAATATGTCAATCAGTGGACTCTGCACCAGCCTCATCATACCTGGACTGTTGCTGATGATATGTTGGAGCTTCTAATTGATCGAGGTGATGCTCTGCTGGCTCTGCCTTCAAACCTGAGAGGGCCTCCCTAAGAGGCCGTTGAACTTGAACTGGACAAGTGGGATGCTGGACTCTGTATGGTGTGAGCTTGTAATTAGGGAATCTCAACGGAACTTGAGCTGTGGTTATGCATCAAGGTGAAGGAATTCACCATGGGGGAAGGGTTTGGGGTGAAGGGGGTGGGGGGAATCCCAGTACCTATGAAATTGTGTCATGTAATACAATGTTATTAATGAATAAATGTATATATATATATATATATATATATATATATATATATATATATAACATTATTTGTGAAATGGCAGCCACTTTTAGCTCTGCTGCAAAGAAGCAGAGAAAAAATATGTGATGGTTATTACTTGTCTTTTATAAATACATATTCCTTCTGAACCCACCCTTGTAACAAGACTGCAATGATGTTTAGGAAAAAGCTTTGATTCTCAGCCCCCTTTCCTTGCAAAGCAGTGGTGAGATTACCTAGTAAGTATGTAAGTGGAAGTGATTATGTAAGGACTCCAGGAAATTCATTCAGGGAGTAGATTCAGAGAATAAATAAATTTTGCTCTTTTGTGTTCCCCTCTTCCTTCCTGCGGTATAAGCATGATGTCTAGAGCCACAGGGGCTCTTCATCTTGTAGTAAGTTACACCATGAGGCTAGTAACACCAGTAAGAATAGCAGAAACATAAAAACCTATTGCTCGCACAATCAGTAATTGCAAAAACATGGAAGCAACCAAAATGCCCATCAGCAGAGGATTGGATAAGAAAGCTATGGTTCATCTACTCCATGGAATACTACTCAGCTATTAAAAAAAACAAAATGCAGTTCTTTGTGGCCAAATGGGCCCAACTGGAAACCATAATGCTAAGGGAAATGAGCCAATCCCAAAAGGTTAGATACCACATGTTTGCCTTAATTTAAGATGATATGATGTTATGTAAAACATGTAATGTTATGTATGTTATGTTATATGTTGTGTATAAACTAAAATTGAAATGTCAATGAAGTGGTCACAGAATGTGGTTAAGAACTCGCATTTATTTTTAACATATTGGTTACTCATTACTATGTCAATTAATTCCATAATGATGTAAATTTTTGCTGATGGTATGTTGGAAGGGTCTCCCTAAGAAGCCATTGAACTAGGCTGGACAGTAAGATGCTGGACTCTATGTTTGATACATGCTTGCAGTGAGGGAATCTCAACTGAACTTAAACTGTGGTTATGTAACAAAGTGGAGTAATCCACCATGGGGGGAGGGTGTGGGGAGGAGTGGGGGAAATCCCAGTACCTATGAAACTGTGTCACATAATACAATGTAATTAAGGAATAAAAAAATAAAAAAATAAATTCTAAAAAAAAAAAACTTATTGCTCTGGGTCCACAAGCATTCCTAAATGATCTAATTTTTGATTTCTTGTTACAAGAGAAAAATACATCCCATACTTGTTTAAACTTCTGAGTTTCTTCCTCTAATGCTTGTGTCTATTATTTGCGGCTAAATGCAATTCCAGTTGGTATAGCTTGCACACATTTTTTTTTGAGATAGATATTAGAGAATAGTGGTTCAGAAGCACCACTGAGAATGAACTGATCACAATGGATGCTCTTTGGGCAGCCACTCCTTCCTTCCCGCAAGCCTTTTTTTAAGCTCTCCTTTGTCCAAACCTGGGAATTTCACTGTGCAATCAAGAAGATTGTTCCCTTACAAGCGGTGGCAGTGAGAGTCAAAGCCTTTAGGGAAAAATGAAATGCAAGAGAGAAAAATAGAACACTTGTCTGGCAAAAGCTAAAATGTTTTCTCTTCCATTTCCTTTTAAATATGAAAATAAAATGATTCAACAACTGTAAATAAGACAAAGTGATACAATCGTGCTCTTTTTTATGAACTAAAAACAACTAAAGATTTAACTACAACTTTGTCGTATAAAGTTGAAACAATATTCTTACAGAACACTCTCACAACTGATGAGTGAAGAGTATTGAAAATACATCAAGTTTGACCAAAATAAAATATATGTGGACAGTTGTTTAAGTTAGTAACCTGTGCTCTATTACATGTAGAAGATAACAGTTTATAAATTACATATTCTAAAGATCACAATAAATTGTTTCTATGTTCATGCTATAGAGAGAAAATATATTCCATGATTAATGACAGTCTTTAACTGATGATTAAATTAGAATATACTGTGGCACCTGACATTAAATTTCAAAAACTCCTCAGTTATTTAAACTTTGAACTTTTACTTTAGGAATTATTTTAGATGAACATATAATGTGACATAGCCAATCAAGTCACTGCCTGTGCAACTGGTTTGAGCTCCACTTACTCTGCTTCTGATCCAACTCCATGCTAATGTGCCTGGGAAAACATCAGAGGATGGCCGAAACACTTGGGTCACTCCCACCCATCTGGCAGACCTGGATGAAGTTCCTGGCTCCTAATGTTGGTCTAGCCATTGTAGTCCATCTGACTGTCCAAAAATAAATATTTAAAAATCATTAAAATTACCTTAAGGTTATAGTTATTCATATAAATCTTTAAAGCTCACTTATCAAACTATAAGAAACAAGTAAAATTTTGAAAATATGAATAATATACATATTTAAATTTAATCTTCAAAAATTACTGGAAAAGTGTCAACAACACTGATTTTCCAAGTTCTTCCAAAGGAACACAATTTGGAACTGCAAATCCACATGAATAATGATAAATGTAGCTTAAGCACAAGGTGTCTGCAAAGCTTGTACTGATTTGAAGAATTTTAACCATCTCTAAGCACATAAAACAGTACTTTCAATATAATTACAAGTAGATCATACAATATTCTTTATGTACCATTCAGCAGTGTGCAACAAGCATAATACCACCGGAATCTTTCAAAAGAGATTCATTTAACCAAGTTAGTAAAACAAACAATAGTACCCACTTTTAAAGAAAAAAATTCTGAAAGTAGTGTTTACTTTTTCGTGACTGATTCTGTGCATCAATGGAGAAAAATGACCAGAAAAATGAAAATCATTAAATATAATGATTTGATTGATTAGCTTATGAATGTTGATAACTTACATTAATTTACAGTTGTTTGATTAATGGTTGCTTTGTGGTTACATGACATCATTTTATGCATTTTTCTATTTATTGAGTTTCCAAATTAAAAGCTTATTTTCTACAGATTCATTAAACATCATAATAACCAGAGCATGCAATGTAGTTATTAATTGAGATTAACAGACTATGGTCCAGTGCTCATGTGAGTACTTATACTAGAATATTAGTATTTCCAAATCCAAGCAACAGTGACAGAAACCACTTCACACACACACACACACACACATACACAAATGTTTCTTGCGTCTAACAGAATAATTCTTACAGGAGTAATGTTTTCAGTTAACATATGTATGAATGTCTTAGTTAAACTTTGGTAGTAAAACGCAGTATCACTACAAAAGAAAGAAAATCAGGCAGTGGTCACATGTACAAGCATCTGTAAAACTATAATGGCATAAAGATATCATTATCAATCTGAAATCTGACTATCTGACTTTTTTCCCCTAAACAACCTCATATCAACCAAAGTTGCTGGTAACTTTGAGGTCTGTTGGCAAAGGAAGTTTAGTAGTTAACCAATAAGATTACTGCTGATTCCAATTACTATCGTGGGAATGTGATTAAACTGAAGATGAGGGGACTGGATTGGGGAAGCAGAGCTGTGCAAACAAGACCAGGTGGAGAAACTAAATCCTGTAGCTTCATGGGCCTTTTAAGTCCTTGAGTCATATTCCAAGGGATTTGTTAGTACATTTTTCTCTGGTGGCTAATTTTATTCTCTTCAATTTTGTTAACTTCTGTACTTTTATTTTTAAACTTTTTAAAATATTTATTTTTATTGGAAAGGTACATTTACAGAAAGAAAGACAGAGAGAAAGATCTTCCATCTGCAGCTTTACTCATGAAATGGCCACAGTGGTTGGAGTTGAACCAACCTGAAGCCAGGAGCCAAGAGCTTCTTCCAGGTAACCAAGAGGAGTGCAGGGTCCCAATGTTTTGGTCATCGACTTTTGCTCTCCCAGGCTCTAAGCAGGGACCTGGACAGGATATGGAGCAGATGGGACATGAACTGGTGCCCTTATTGGATGTCAGCTCTTGCAGTTGAAGGATTAGCCAATTGAGCCATTGCAACAGCCTCTCACCAAAGCAAGAAACCTAAAACTACTTCCAAGCGCCGCACACAGATGGCAAGGACACAGGCACCCGAGACATCACCTTGCTGTCTCCTTGGGTGGACATAAGTTGGAATCAAGGACTAAGAGCAGAGCCAGGGCTCAAACCCAGGCACTTCAGTATGAGAAGCTGGTTTCCCAAGCAGTGGTTTAACTTGCAGTGCCACAACACCTACCATCAACTCTGTTTTTTAAAGGAAGAGCTCAATCATTTAGCCAGATATGTTTCCATAAATTACCCATATATGACAAGTAATTCAAGACTACACAAAAGTAACTAAGGGGGCTGGCTAAGTGGCTAAATCCTTGCCTTACATGAGCTGGGATTCCATATAGTCACCAGTTCATGTCCTGGCTGCTCCACTTCCCATCCAGCTCCCTGAATGTGGCTTGGGAAGGCAGTAGAGGATGGCCCAAAGCCTTGGGAACCTGTACCCACATGAGATACCCAGAGAAGGCCCCTGGCTGTTGGCTTCAGATTGCCTTGGCTCCGGTCATTGCTGCCACTTCAGTGGACAGAAGATCTTTCTCTACCTCTCCTACTCCATGTAAATCTGCCTTTCCAATAAAAAAATAAAATAAATCTTTTATGAAAAGTAACTAAGTTTGAAATTTGATATGTTCATTTATTTAGAAAATATCTTTAATTGGAGAGCTTTAAACAATATATTACCCTAGACTGAAATGAGAAAGATAGGAAAAAAATGCTTAAAGGTTTGCTTACATTGAAGAAAGGATGGGAAAACTACAGAAGATTTCAGGAGAATAAATTTTGTAAGATTGATGTGTAATACAGTTGACTATAATTCTTAAGGCATTATGACAGCATTTTCTAAAAATTTAGCATTAATATCCAATGTATACTGATGTAGATTTGAAATATAATCCTCTGTCAAAGCAACAAGGTTTTTAAAAAATATACATATATTGGTATGCTAGTAAATACCTGAATTATGTGATATCTAATTTTGAAATTTGTTTGCAACGAGTTTTATAAAACGCATATATAATATATACAATATACACATATGCATAGTGATTCTAATTAGTATCTGTAAGTAATGGGTCTCTAATTTTGAAATTTGTTAAAAAAAAGCAGAAACATCTCTTGACACTTTGTTTAATTGGTGACTGTGTCACTTTTCTACTTACCTCTTGTAAGCTCTATTCTAGTCCCTACTCTTGATTTATTAAATTGTTTAAAGTTAGGAGAGGAATGTATGTGCTAATTCCTTTGTTTAAGATTTTTATTTCCCTTTTGGTGACTAGCTAAAGAAATATACATTATACATTTTAGTAAGGTCATTTCTTATGTTCTCTATGGTCATTGTTACCCGCAGATTGTTTGCAAAGAACTGAATTTTAAAAGAGCTAAGGATATTTCTGGATATGTACTTACTTTGACATCTTTGAGTGATCATTTTATAAGTGTGAAAAAAATCTGATCTGTAACTTGTTAGATCACCCTGATTAAAGAGTAGATAGTATTTTGTGATGGTTAGGACTCTTACTCTGATCAGATATTTTAAGGCCTCTTGGCATATTTGATAGGTTTAACTTTTCTGATTTTGAAATTTCCACATGGTTCCCTGGGGGCAGGGGACAGTCTCAAAGTCAGAAGACTGTGTGTCAACGGCTGTATCTTTTTTCTGCTAAGGATGATAACTAACTTGACTCCCTGGATTGTATGCAAAGTATTGCCAAGACATGAAGCTATGTTAATATAAAAATGTTATTGTTATAAATGTCCTAGAAATGATATGACAGAAAAGTTTGACGATACTGTTGTGCTGTTATCTGTCATGATATTTATTTTGATAAAAAGGAAGCCACAAGGCCTAAAAACAGACAAAAGTTTTGTGCAATCCTTCAGGTGTTTTGCTTGCCATTTAATGAGTTTTATAATTTTAACCAGGGCTGTCTAAAGTCTTTTATCCTCCATAGTTTGGTATTCTTCTTTAAAATATTTGCACTCGATTTATGGAGAACATACTAACAAGTGTTCCTAAATACAGGTGTCTGACAGATTTAAGGTTAGTGGACTTGATAAGAAATCCCAGAAGTCTAAAAAAGGAAAAAAGAATTTGCAAAAGTCCAAAAGGTGCTAATGGAGATCAAGCAAAAATTAGTTACATGAAATTGAGCAAATGCATGAAATATGTATATTTCTATCTTTGCTTAAAATATCATTGATTCTATAGTCAAGTATTTTCCTGATTCAGAAAAAGGTTTTCTGTGATTTCTATTGTTGGTGCTTTGTGATAGTTTTGTGCATGGATGAAAGTTTGCAACAGCTTTTTATGCATACTTTTGTTTTCTCTTTGGCAATGTGATTATTTGAATGCGTTCACCTGAACTCTGTCTTTATTATAGGAAGGATTCCTAGGCTTGCCTAAGTAAGTGAATGAAAATGTCACTGCTTAGTAAGCTCTACAATTTCAGAAATCAAGTACTGTTTCACAGGTAGTTGGGGTCTTTGGATCCTGGCAAAATTTTCTTTGGGGAATGTGATTTGCTTCTCCTCAATTTTGCCTCTTTGGAAAAAGCTCTCCCTCCTGGCTCCTTGTCTACTGTAAGAATGGTATCTGAGCAGTGGAACCACTTTTGGAATGTGAATACTTCTGCTCTGAATTCTAGTTGAGTCTGGCAGTCCATCTGGGGAAATGTAAAGGGCCTGTCTTCCCAAAACTTGAGGAAGCAAGGAAACGGGCCTGAGGTTTCAGTTTATGAGAATGGAAGAGGAGGCTGTCAGTCAGACCCCTTTGAAGGTCTTTTGTTCTGAGCAAGCTAGACAGTATTAGAATCCCAATGTGTGATTTTTAACTGCTGGTGTAGTTATAATAAATCTTGTTTTGTTTAGTAGCATTGTCCTCTTGAAAATTGTGTGACAAGAACTGAACTAGCCTCCTTCTTTTCTCAAATGCATTGCAACGCTGCAATTCAAAAAATCTGTCTGTCTTAGATTGACATTTTAAATTTATGAGTTTGTAAGATTGTTATGTGTGCTTAATGCAAATAGTCAAGCAACAAACTATAGTACACCTGTTTTTAGATTATATGTTTTGTCCACTGCCTTTAGGCTTGCTAATCTTGAGAGTTTCTTGAACCTATTTATGATCGTCTACGATCTTGAACCTATTTATGATCGTCTGTGCTAAACCTACATGAATCATCAGTTATAATATGTCTCCTATTAAACTGTAAGCCGATTCATTGTTTTTAAGATGCAAACTTGATATGTTTTTGTTGGCTTTGATGCATATCTTTTACTGTTTGAGTTTAGTATCTACTGCCGGTCAGATTTATACACAAGCACAATTCCCAGCAAGATAATATTGGCCTAGCACTCTCAGATGGTAACCCATGCCTGCAGAATGGAAGCTAAGTTTGACAATCATCAGCAGGTGTTGTTGCCGTTAGGACCATTCCTTCTTAAAATCTCTTTGTTGCTAAACATGGCTTGAAAGGGTATTTGACATTGGCACCTTGTTGTCAGATATTTCCCAACATGGGACTGGATCAACAACCAAGTCAAGTCCCTCCTGGCAATGAGTAACAAGTGGAGCATGAACAAGATTGATCAGCTTTGATCTTGGAAATGGATCTTCACTGCAAGGAGGTCTTAAAAATCAAGATGAAATCACTGGTGCCAACCCTGAACCAACTTAATTAAAGCTGAGAAGTTCTGAAAAAAAGGTTTCTTACTTGTGATTGTTGATAGTAACTCTCACAAAAGATTCTGCTAAAAGTGTATCCTCTAAAAAGTGCCCCATTTCAAGAGAGAAATGCTAACTAGGCATAGTCCTTGCTGTTTTCAAGCCTACTGCTAGAATCTGTTTTTTAGCGCCTACACTGAAGTGCTGAGGAAACTCTTTGATCTCTTGTGCCTGAGAAGCAAGAATTGGGATTAGGCATATTGACCCAAAATCTGGAAAAAAAATAAATCTTGTTGTAAGATCTGATTTGTCACCTAAGCTAGCAGATGTTTCTGAGAACACCTGCTTGTGATGTACTACAGGAGACAGTTCATTTGTAGGCATTCCACCACAGTGCATGCAGATCACTGTGCACTGCTGCTTATGATATAAAAAACAAATAACTATCTCACCCCTGCTTAACTGGGAGATACAAAGTTATATTATTTAAGAAAATTGTATCATTTTTTAATCCAGCTACTCTGCCCCGATATCACTCTGGGAACCTATATGACTAACTATAGATTATTAAGCAGATGTGTCCTAGCAGGCTAGATTAGACTGATGTTGAGATTGTGGATTTGAAGCATTCATGGATGGAAAGAATTTCATGGAGCAGAATAACCAAAGGTTGAGCAAGCAGTGGTTACTCCTTATAACCGGAAAATATGGCATCGCCCATAGGTATCTTAGCTCAGAAGGCTGAGCTTAAAGTCCTTACCCATGCTTTAAGAAGTGGTAAGAGGGTAAAAAGCACCCATACTGACTCTAGCTAAGGAAGAAATGTTGGTGACCTTGGCTTCCCTAGGGACAGGAAAAAATGTACTTTGGATCTCTCTTATATTCAAGGAAGATGGAAAAAAATACAGAAGTTTGCCAATTTTCTAAATAGGGTTTATGTCTAGATCAGCCATGTCTTCCATTGATATGTAATGGCTTGCTATTTTTGTTATAGAGATAGGGCAAGAGAGTGATTTTGTTCCTTAATGCACTAGTAAATGATATTCAACTTGTCCTAAAATGACAGTACTACACACTAAGTCTTAATAAATGTGTCCAATCCAGGACCAGGAATGAAAATTTCCAATGGGAGAAAATTACTAATCTGTCTCTCATAGATATAGGAATGCTACTATATTATTCCTTTATTGCTATTCTGCAATATTGATACATATAACTACATTGAAGATAAAACTGAACAGAAACTAGTTGGGCCAGATGCTATTGTGACATGGAGGATCTCCACATTTAAACCTGGGTATAGGAAGTTTTCTGACAACTTTCTATTCTCAGATCCTGAAAACACCCCACATTGCCCTGTAAACAGCATGAAGCAGTCAGAGCAGTCATCCTTGTTCCATCAATATTGCAGAGTAACAAGAAATAAGGGGGACTGACACCAAGCCCCCTATAACGTAAAAAAAGCGTGAACCAGACCCAAGTCCTTTGCCGTTTCCCTAGTCCCAGATAACCTTGTCTGTCTCTATTAACACAAGGTTTTCTTGTCTGCCATTTATCAAAATGGATTCACTAAATTGAGAGAAGGGCAAACTGATCTTAGAGGTTCTAATCACAAGGAGTCTCCCATTGCTTGTAGATAAAAAACCTTAATTACTAGGGCTGTCTTGCTTGGAAATCCTGGAGGAAATGTAACTACATTGAAGTAACCCCTTCAAATGGGCTTAAGCACTAATTTTCCTAAATTGTCTGAAGATCAAGGCATGCGCACATGCAACCCTCAGTCCCAATTTTCTGTCTATTGTGATATTCACACCTGACTCCTCATGGAGCCCTAGAACTGAGCAATAGCTGTCTGGCTCCTTGCTCTGTGTTTTGTAATAAATGTCTACTTTCTTCCATCACCCCAATGTCAGTGATCGGCTTTCTGCACATAAGGCAAGCCGACTCTATTCAGGGTTTCCACTACAACACCTCCAACTAGTTTGGGGTGTTGTTTGGCACCAAATACACCTTAGAGTAATTTGAATGGGATATATTCAAGAAGAGTGTTTTTGGGGCCGGTGCAGTAACCCAGTGGCTAAGGTCCTCACCTTGCATGTGCCACGGGGATCTCATAATGGATGCAGGTTCTGTCCCAGCTACTCCACTTCCCATGCAGCTCCCTGCTTGTGACCTGGGAAAGCAGTTGAAGACAGCCCAAAGCCTTGGGACTCTGCACCCATGTGGGAGACCAAGAAGAAGCTCCTGGTTCCTGGCTATGGATCAGCTCAGCTCTGGTTATCGCTTAGGCCACTTGGGAAGTGAATCAGCACATGAAAGACCTTCCTCTCTGTACATCTGATTTTCCAATAAAAAAAAAAGTAAATCTTTTTTCTAAGTACGTTTCTGTGAGCTTGGCCACCTTGGGATAGTATTTACGGGTCTGTACAGTACATGTTTTATAGAAGGAATGCAGACACTTCTGTAGAGTTCTGGGATTATCTTCAACAAAGCACAAATAGATTTAGTGTGGTGAGTTTTACTTTAGTTCATTCCTATATTATTGTATGATGAAAGATTCCATTTTTTAATTTTTTTAAATAATACATATTTACTAAAAATTAAAAGATTCCATTTTTAAAAAGTATGTGAGGGCCCGGTGGCGTGGCCTAGCGGCTAAAGTCCTTGCCTTGAACGCTCCGGGATCCATATGGGTGCCGGTTCTAATCCCGGCAGCTCCACTTCCCATCCTCTCTGTCTCTCCTCTTCTCTGTGTATCTGACTTTGTAATAAAAAATAAATAAATCTTTAAAAAAATAAAAATAAAAAAGTATGTGAGAGGCTCTCAAAGAGGGAACAAATGACAATGACAGTTAAAACCTATGTAGCATAATATGAATGTAGCCAAAGAGGCCATCTCAAAGTGAGCGGCAGATGCCATCCTAACAACAACTGAAGGAGTCCCTGCTGCCTCAGCGTTCAGCTGGGCTGGTTCCCATGGAAAGTTTCTTCTCCCACTCTCTTCCTTTGTGTCCAGGGAAATGTGTAGGAAAGTGGTACCATCAGCGATTAGTTTTATTCTGTTTGGCTTGAAGATGTCCCTAATCTGTATCAGGGTTCCTTTGTCAATGTCTATGTGCCACCCCCAGCCCAGCAGACTCTGTTTTAATAAAGAAGACTCCTTTCTTTGTATCAAAGCAGGACAAGTAAAAGGGAGCCCCAATTATATAATTGGAAGAAAAAGCAATGGCTACAATCCCGAAGACATAATAAGGATACATATAATCTTGGTTGCCCTAGAATGATCATTTTCAATTCCCAAGTTCCTACTGTGGGATTTTGTTTGTTTCACATTAATCCTACTAAGAATGCCCTATCACAGGTATCGTTGCTGTTAATTTATAGAAAGTGACATGAAGAGATTAGAGAGCTTGGCTAAAATCACACAACTAGAAAAAATGAAAACTGCAGTTTTAACTCAAAAGTTTTACTCTAGTGTATCCTCAAGAGTTCCACAACTTTTCCATATCTATCAGAAAAGTCCATACATTATACAATGTATTTATTATATATATTGATTTGGCCCTAAAAATCTTTCCAGCTAAACCTGAGTCAGTTCAAACAAACCTAGTCTGTCACAGTGAAAAGTTCCCTTATTGGCTTTGTAATCAGTCCGACATTCACTTTATGCAGATGAGAAGACTAATATCTAGAACCCTTATAATAAGTTACTGGTAGTGCTAGGAATAAGACTCAGGTCTCCACATTCATTCCAGTTATCTTACTAGTGTATTTGGTTGGGAAAAAAATATGACTGATAAATGTTCACGAAGTGAATAGATAAAACGAGTTGATGTCATGCTTACATGACAAGTGGACATTACTGTGAAAAGGGGAGAAATACATAGAGAAGGAAGTATTGATTTCAGACCAAAAGTTCTTCAATGATAAAAACAGGCTTTCTTGGTCTGTTCACATACGGATATGTGGTCTGTTCACATACGCATATGCATGTATATCTTATTTGTATATGATGCAGTCAGTATCGTAGAACTTATCATAAGCTGTGTGACATAGGTGTGGGCAGATCTCTAGCTGATCTGGGCTGGTGGCTCAGAATTTTTGCTCTCCCAGCTCTGTGGCTGCAGCTGGGGCAACTCAGGCCAGGTGGCAGTGCACTCTGGGTACTTGGGGTGGGGAGTTAACAGGGAGTCTGGGGGATGACACAGGTGGTAGTGAGCAGGGACCTAAGGGTTCATATCCAGGTGAGGAATGACTTCTGAGGAACTGCCATGGACAAGGCCACTGTACCCAAAGGGCTAGATCATGGAACCCACCAGCGAGTGTCAGAACAGAAAATAGGTACTGTAATGCTGGGCCGTACAGCCACCAAACATACTAGTGAGTCAGGTCTAGGGGTAGAATCTATGTGGGAGTATGTGGGCTCATCCATGTGGAGCAGCAATCTCTGCTGGCAAGCACAATATCTGTGGCAGGGAATAGGCCTGGTTGGGGAGCTAAGGGGATGCCTCAGCTAGGTTGGAATTTCCACTGGTGAGTACAAGAGCCCGAATAGGGGCATTGGGCTGGGCTGGATATGGCTGCTGTCTCCCTCTGCATGGGTGTATACTGGGTCTGGGGAACACATGACTGGGCTAGACTCCAGCATCCACTAGTACCAATGAGAGACAGGATGGGTGTAGAACAGGCTGGGCTAGGTTTTGATTCCTGCTCAGCCATGTGACATCAGTATCTGGGCATGGGCCAGGTGTGGCCGGACTGCAAAACCCAACAGTAAGAACCAGAAATGATATGGGCTGATTGGGCAGGTATACCATTCTTGTCAGCACAAGAGGCAAAATCGGTCCCAGCATGATAGCCTAGTAGTGAAAGTCCTCACCTTGCACATGGAGCTAGTATCCTATATGGGCACCAATTCGGTTCGTATTCTGGCAGCCCTGCTTCCCATCCAGCTCCCTGCTTGTGACCTGGGAAAGCAGTCGAGGATGGCCCAAAGCCTTGGGACCTTGCACCCATGTAGCAGATCTGGAAGAAGCTCCTGGCTCTTGGCTTCAGAGCAGCTCAGTTCTGGCCATTGTAGCCACTTGGGGAGTGAATCAGCAGATAGAAGATCTTCCTATGTCTCTGACTCTCTATATATCTAACTTTCCAATAAGAAATAAATTTTTAAGAAGGAGATGGAAAAAAGTCAACCTGGGCCAAGGACCCACTGATGTGCACAAGATCTGCCACTGTGTGAAGACCTGATAGAGAAGACTGGAGAACTCCTTTGTCAAGTTACAGTCCCTGGAGGTAAGTGCAAGAACCAAGTCAAGGAGCAGTCCAAACTAGGCCAGGTTACAGCACCCACTGGCATACATATAGTTCAGGTCTGGGGGTGGGCCAGGCCAGGCCAGTTTATAACATCCACTGACAGATCTGAGAGCCAGGATGAAGTGCAGGAGGGGCCAGGTCGGGCTGTAACACCAGCCAATTCACACTGGAGATGGGATAGGAGGGGGCCGACTGGTCAAGGCTAGGCTGAAGCACTAACCAGTATAAACTGGAACCATGGGCTGACTGGACCTAACAAAGCTGAAGTACCCGCTAGTGGATGCAGAGTGAGATGAGCCATGCCTGTCTAGGGGCAGTGGGTGTTGGGTCTGTGAACCCTGGAGGTAAGGGATTTGATAGGGACTGAGTAATCTGGGTGGGTCCTTGAGCCTACCTGCTCATGGCTGCTGGGTCTGCTAAGTCCAGGGGCAAGGGTCCAGTTGTGCCTGGGTCCAAGGTGTGTGCTTGATCTGTGAGCCCCAGGGGTGGACATAGAGCAAGGCCTATGGCCCCTGGGCCAAGTCCTTAATCCCACCTGCACAGTCAGTGACAGATCCTTGAGCCCTTGGGGTAGGGGATCCAGGTCGTCCAATGGGTCCAGGTCGTCTAGCCCAGGATCTTTGCTCTGGCCGTGTAGTGGGTGCTGGGTTTGTGAACCCCAGAAGTAGGATGTCTGGCAGGGCCCGGGTTTTATGGCCTGGGTCCTTGAACCTGCCTGCATGTTGGCATGAACCCTAGGGGTGGGAGCTCTGGAGGGACTCAGGTCACATGGTCTGGGTCCTTAGGCCCACCTGTATGGTGGGTACTGAGTCCGTGAGCCTAAGGGTTGGGTGTCTGGCTTGGCCTGGGTTGCCTGGCCCAGGTTCATGGGCCCACCTGTGAGAAATGGTCCTCCTCAGTGTAAAGGATGGAGTGCTGGACAACAGGTTATGGTGCACATAGAGGATATGGTAGTCCATTTGGGTCTGCAGAGGACGTCTCATACCATAGCAGAGAATGGAGAACAGAACATATGAATAACTACCTCCACCAAACAATGACAGCAAATATCTGTGTAGCCAAGGGAGACTCTAAGGTTGACTGTGTCAGTCAATGGACATTGGAAGGGAATCCTTATTCATAAATCAGCGAGATCAACAGCATTTTAGAACTGTCACATCAATCTGGACAAAACCCTCAGAGCGTGCACCACATTGGGAACCTGGGTTGATATCAGGTGGCCGTTCTCCATCTTTTGGTACTGTGATGGCTTAGAGAATGGATATGGCTTCTCTCCTTGCCCCCCGCCCAAAAAATGGGGAGAAGAAATAGAAAGTTTGGAAACAATAATCTTACTCACTTTTCCCTAACCTGAATCTTTCCTACTCTGCTCTCTATGTAAACATTATCAAAAATAATATAAATAAATAAATAAATAAAACTTCCGTGAAGTAGACAAATCTAAACCTTCTAAGCCTCTGTTATTGTATCTGTTTGGTAAGAATAATTAAAGTTACTACATCATATTATGAATAATAAATGAGGTGATTTTGTTAGTTAAGTTTTGTTGGAGCTGGTGTTGTGGTACCTCCTGCAATACTGGCATCCTATATGGACACCAACTTGTATACTGGTTGGTCCACTTTCTGATCCAGCTTCTTGCTTACATGTGCCTGAGAAAGCAGCTGAAGATGGCTCAAGTGTTTGGGTCCCTACCACCCTTTCAGGAGACCTTGATGAAGCTCCTGACTCTTGGTTTCAGCCTGGTACAGCACCAGCTAATATAACCATCTCACTTTCTCCTTTCTGCCTCTGTAATGTTATCTTTCAAATAACCCAAATAAATCTTTAAGAAATATTTTGTTGAATTCATCTAAAATTGCTTAAATAAGTAAGGGCTTACTTGTGTCACCAACAAAAACCTGGAAGTAAACCAGGGTGGTTTAGAACTTCAATTGCACAAAGTCATTACGAATCAGATTCTTGTGTTTTTTGGTTCCACAATTATTAGTCTATTCTATGTTGCTACAACAGAACATCTGACTAGGTAATTTATAAAGACAAGAAGTTGATTAAGCTAACCATTCTGGAGACTTTAAGTTGAAGATCAGGTAGATACTTCAGCTGAGCACCTTGTATTGCATCATAACATGACAGAAGAACAAAATGCAGGAACAGCCTCAATGTACAATATACCACTTTCAAGGAATCTAGTCCAATCTTATAAAAATTGCATTAAGTTTTATTAGTGGCCTGGTTGCCTCTTAAATGCCCCACCACATCCCAATGATGCTACAACAAGAACAGAATTTTAACACACATTTCAGAGGCATACATATTTCTTCCCTATGCTCTCAAATCACCATCAAATTCCAGACATGAAAGAGAAAAGGGCAAAAGGCATGATTTTTTAATGAAAAAGTGGAAACCACATTATGTATCTTTTTTTTATTATTTAACTTCATTAATTACATTGTATTATGTGACACAGTTACATAGATACTTGGGTTCTCCCACCCCTCCCCAAACCCTCCCACCATGGTGGATTCCTCCACCTTGTTGCATAACCACAGCTCAAGTTCAGTTGAGATTCCCCCATTGCAAGCATACACCAAACATAGAGTCCAGCATCTTATTGTCCAGTCAAGTTCAACGGCTTCTTAGGTATACCCTCTCTGGTCTGAAGACAGAGCTAGTATCTTATAATGATATTTGTGAAGGGTTTTAGACATAGTCGGTTTGGTATACAAGAGATGTTCAACAATGTGAGTAACTGCTCTCTAAATTTGAAAAAAGCTCAGGTGGTAAATGAATCTGTTGAAGAGCTAATGTCCTAAATCAGAACTCCCTACTGAGATACCCTCCCATATGGGATGTTTAAAGAAATTTGCAGCATTCTGGAAAATGCCTAAATACATGCTACAAGACCAAACAAAGTCCTATATATTAGGCTCTTTTATACTTTTTTTTTCCAAAATTTCACCATTCACTTGTTAGAATGGCATCGGTGTTCACTTTGAGATGGCCCCTTTGTCTACATTCATATCACACTAAATAGCTTTTAACTGTCATTGTCGTTAAAGAGCTTTAGTACATGATTTAGGAGATCATACAACTGTGGTGTGACCTGGGCAAACAAATATAAGATAGTCTACTGACAATGATTTTAATCTGAAACACAGACATGGGCATTTGCAAAAGTTTGTGCAGAATCTCAGGAAATTGTCACCTCCAATCTTTTTGAAAGATCCATTTATTTATTCACAATAGAGTAATAACTACCATCTGTTAGTTTACTCACCAAATGGTCATTATGGCCAGGGCATGGCCAGGCCAAACGGGAGAGAGAGCTTCTTCTAGATTTCCCACATGCTTCTCTGCTTTCCTAAGTGGTTAAATAAAGGAGCTGGATTGGAAGTGGAAGATTTGGGAAACAAACTAGTGTCCCAATGGGACACCAGTATTGCAGGTGGCTTAGCAAATTACTCCAAAACACCTTCCCCCACCTTCAGTCTTAGTCTCCCATGAAGCAAGTAAATCTTAAGAGCTCATACGAAAAGCTTTGTAAATAAATTTGCCTGGACATCTGACTGCAACTGCCTCTACGAAGTAATGCCTTCTTCTTCCTAACCTCACACAACCACCTCTTGTTGGGAAACTCTACGATAAAACCACAGAAAAAATTAGATTCTGAGAAATATACCTCTGAATTTGCTAACACTAAGTTGACAGAGAAAATGAAGTATACTGAGAACTACTTCAGTAAGTTCATAAAAAAAATTTTCTGATAGGACCTTCACAATTGGTTAAGCAATGTATATTGGAAAAAGCCTTTTAAGCGAGGAACAGAGCAGATGAATTTCAATCCACTTTCCTAGCCAAGACTTAAACATTTGCATGGAATGTTTAATGGAAAAGAGTGCCCTTTGTATCAATCCCTGACATTTGTTTTCTTTGTAGTTCATCTTGTGCTGCTGTCTTAGAAGGTCATAACGAAAATGGGAGGTGTGAGTGACCTAATGATCTGCATATTAGATTTACCTTAAAAGTCTGATGAACATCTCTGGCTCTTTATCTGGCTGACAGGGTTACTGACCGGTTAGGAAGCATGATAACTAAATTTTCTGACTGTCCAGCTCAAAAACTGAGAGTGCATGACAAACTGATTTGCTGATGGGGTGATTCACAGAGAAGATTTCTGACTACCTGCATGATTAGTGTTATGCCAGGCTGGTTACTTAGTGTTTTCCTTCTGATGGATAGGCTTGCTGATGAACTGACACATCGACATGCAGACTTGATGACTCAATCTGACACTGTTGACTGACACTCTGTTGACTGCTGGCTGGTTATCCTAACGGCTAAAAGACTAGCCCTCATTGCAACTGATGAGGCTTAAGGAGAAGAGGATGACTGGCAGGCTAGTCAGTTGGGCATGGAAATGACTGATTGCCTAGCTATTATTTAGACTGAAAGATTACAATTTCAACATACTATCCTTTGCAGATGAAAGAGGAAGGCAAGTTGGTGAGAATCAGGAGGAAAGAACACTTGACAAAGAGTTAACAGCTTTCTCTGGGTAGCTCAAGAAGAAAAATGCCTCTATATAAAACAACCCATGAATAATAAGCCATAAAATTAATGTGAGCTCTAAACTGCTTGAGACACAAAAGCTCATTACTCAACTCAATCGTTAACAAGGAAAATAGCAGATGACACTTGGATAAAAAAGAAATAATAAAATATCAAGACTGATCATAAAGGAGTCATTCATTGAGCCAGGAGGATGAAGACTGGCAGAAAAGAAATCCTTGAGCCCACGGATTATGCCCTAAGCATTTAAAGAAGCCCGGGAAGAAGAAAGACTCAGGGGCTGCACTTGTTTTCTAGAATGAAGAAGCAGAGACTAGGGAGAGGAATATTCTCCTTTCATTCTCTAATTAACTAAACTGCTGAGTTACTGAAATTTCCTTTTTCCCAGCGTCCTGGGACTTTACATTAGAAATCATCAGCTAGTAATTTGCAAACCGCAGTCCATATATTACTCATTGTGTACTAGATTTAAACTCTGATGTCTGCCCACATACAGTGTCTTATAGATAGCTAGTAACAACTTTAGAGTCTACAAATGCAGCACATGACATAGCTGTCACACTTGGCTATAATACTGAACTAGGGATGCAAATCTAATAAAATGTTAGGCTAGCCATTGATGTGCCGGTGATCTCTAACACTGTCTGCTATGATAACAAGAAAAGAAGGGGAGGAGAGGGAGAGAGGACCCCAATATGCTTCTGAACCTTGAAAGATATGAAATATATGAACTTTATTTAAATTCAAAAATAAGATATGAAATATATCTTAAAATCTGAACCTTGAAAGATATGAAATCTATGAACTTTATTTAAATTCAAAAAAATAGACTGGCAATTTTCCATTTCTTAGAAATTGAACCAACAGTTGTAGCACCTGACAATTAATAACAAGAATCTGGATTGTAATGAGAGGGGGGAAAACCACGGGGAACCACAATGGATATATTTAAGGCTTTAATTTACATGGAAATAGAACCATAGATAAAAAAATTACACAGAGGCAGAGAAGCAAGTGTTAAGACTGGCCATAAATGGGAGATGAAAGGAGAAATACAGTTCAATTAATGGAAGACTGCCAAGAATGATGTGCATAACCCATATTTATAGAAGTGTCTGGAACTCCCTTGACCCATTCTGTATGTCATCTTGTTACTGAATTCTAGACAGTTTCTTTTACCTAGGTTCCCGGACATAACTCCTTAAAATAAATCACCCATACTTAAAAATAGTGAACTTCTTTTTAAAATTGATTCCATTTGTTATATTCCTACTCCTATTAACAAAATTCTACATATTTATGGGCTGTAGTGTGACATTTCAAAATACTTATAATGTGCACTGATAAAATCAAGGTAATTAATATTTCTTCTGCTTCAACACTGTTTACGAATGAGTTTTGTAGCTCACTTTTTCTATTTATTCATAAAATATATTCTAGGTTACTTTATACAGGTTCAAGAAAGTAGTTATTAAAAAATTGAACAAAGTTATTGGGATTTATTTTTCAACTATCCTGTATAACACTGGAAATGTATTCCTTTGATTTAACTCACATTTGGTAGTTACTAAGAACATTCTATTTCCTATATCATTGCCAGCCTCTGGTTATCCCCATTATGTGTTCAGATCATGCTATGTTTATTTTTTCATTTTTTTTTCATGATACAGTCTCACAGACTCAGGGATTTCTCTTTCCACCCTCATTATTTACCCTCTCCCTCACAGTTTTCCCCTATATTATTGCAATAGTGTAATCCTTCAGCAACAGTCACAAGCCCAAAATTCTTTTGCTTATGCATAGCACTGTAGCACTAGATAATGGTAGAGTTCACCATCCTATTGTCAAGATATGCTTAAAGAACCCAGATGCTTATCAAAAGAGGAGTGGATAAAGAAGTTGAGATACATCTGCTCTATGAAATACTACTCAGCCATTAAAAAGAATGAAATTCTACCATTTGCCACAAAATGGTCCCAACTAGACAGCATTAGGCTCAGTGAAATAAACCGATCCCAAAACATTATATGTTCTCTCTGATATAAAGCATCCTTCATGCAGATCACATGTTTTAGCTCTCATATCTAAAGAACAGCAAGCAGTATTATTGTTTCCCTATCTGATATATTTCATTTAATGTACTCCAGTTTCATACATTTTCTGCTAATTACAGGATTTAATTCTTTTTAATGAATACATAATACTCTTTGTATTTATACAACATTTTTGTTATCCTTTTGTCTGACTCTAGGTACCTTGGTGAGTTTCCTATCTTTGCCATTCTGAAACCTGATGCAATAAACATGCTTCAGCAATTATATCTTTAAAAATAACTTCATGTATTTTACACACATCCCTGGCAGTGAGATTACTGACTTATAGAGCAGTTTTAATTTTTTACTTTTAAAGAAATCTCCATACTTTTGTCCATAGTGCTTTTGAATTAGCATTTTCACCAAAAAAACCGTTTGAGTTCTCCACATCCTTCTTGCTTTCCTTGTTTATTTTGAAAATTTGTGTTATTTATTTGAAAGGAAGATTGACAGAGACATGCTGATACAAAGACAGAGATCTTCTATACACTGGATCACTCAATAAATGCTCACAATAGCCTGGGCTGGGCCAGACCAAAGTCAACAGCCAAGAACTCTTTTCAGATAGTTCATTTGGCTGGCAGGGCTCCAGTTACCTGGAATGTCTTATGCTGCCTCCCCAGGAACATTAGCAGGTATCATAATTGTAACAGCTGAAATTCAAAACATAATTCATATAGGATGTTGGTGTTGCAGGTATTCCCCAACACTGGCCAGTGCTTTCTGGGTTTTTATTGATGAATAGCCATTATAACTGGGATAATATGATATCTCATCATGATTTTGATCCACCTCGTCCTGATGGCCAGTAACATTGAACACTTTTTCATATCTGTTGGTCATCGGAGTTTCCTATTTTGAGAAACCTCTGTCAATGTCTTTTGTTCATTTCTAAAATGATTTCTTTTAATTTGAATAATTTTTTTTTAGTTGTTGAGCTTTTTGAGTTCTGGAAATGTTCCTTCGTAGAATAGGTGACTTGAAAATATTTCCTTCCATTCTGTTGAAGATACCTTTATTTTGCTGATCATTTCCTTTGCCATTCAGATTATCAGTTTGATATAACCCCAATTCTCTGATTTTGCTTTTGCCCCCTGTGTTTTGGAACAATCGTAAAAAAGAAATTAAGTCACCTACAAATAATCAACGCATGTTCTTGGCACCTTTGTCAAAGATCAGTTGATTATTTGTAGGTGACTTAATTGGTTCTCTATTCTGTTCCACTAATCTATTTGTTAGTTTTTAATGCCACTACCTTGCTATTAGAATTACTATAGCTTTGTAGTATGTTTGAACCTAGGTATTATGATCATCAAGCTGTATTACAATAATCGTATTACTATTTGCTCAGGCTCACTTTAGATATTCTGATTTTGATATTCCCTATGAATTTTAGGATTGTAATATTTAATTACTTAAAGAATATCATTGCTGTGTCTTTTCACCAATTTTATGTATTTATAAAGTGAATAAACATATTTCATTATATAGATTCAGAAGCATAAAGACACTTCTCACTGTACCCTCCCTATTATTTGCATTCTCCAATCCCCACCTTCTTCCCTATATTCACTTATCCCTAATTTTTACAATACTATATTTTCATTTCACTTCATAATTAGAATCTTGACACTCCAATAGGTAATGATATCAATGTACAGAAAGGAGAAAATCTCTAGTTTTCCTCAGAAGTATATACAAAGACTGTGAACAATAAGTAAATCCCAAGGTGTTAATCTCACTCAAAAATATTACATTTTTTTATTCTGTCTATAAATTATCATAGATCCTATAAAATATATGTTATTTGTCTTTTGGGGATTGGCTTATTTCATTAAGTACAATTGTTTCCATTGTGTTCATTTAGTTGCAAAACATTTCATTGTTTTGTGGGATAATAGTATCCCATAGTGTGTAAAAGTACATATAAACCACATTTTCTTTATCCGGTCACCAAATATGGGTATGGAGATCCCTCAGATTTCTGAAAATAGATCTGTCATATGATCCAGCTATCCCACCTCTGGAAATTTATACAAAATATGAAATCAGCATATGAGGTAGCTATCTGTAACCCCTTGTTTATAGCAGCTCAATTCACAATACCTAATATACGAAATCAACACAGATGTCATTGGTATTTTGTTAGGGATTACATTGAGTCCAGTTAGTATAGACATTTTAGCAATAGTAGTTTTCACAATCCATGAATAATGACTATTCTTTCGGTTTTTTGTGTGTGTCATCACTTACTTCTTTCATCACCATTTTGTAAGTTTCATGGTAGAGATCATTTACTTCTCTTGTTAAATTTATTCCCAAATACATCAACTTTTGTGGCTATTGTGACTGCAGTTTGCTTATTGATTTCTTCCTTTTCTTATAAGATTTATTTTATTTTCATTTCAAGGTCAGAGTTCCAAAGAGAAAGGGAGGGCCCGGCGGCGTGGTCTAGTGGCTAAAGTCCTCGCCTTGAAAGCCCCGGGATCCCATGTGGGCGCCAGTTCTAATCCCTGCAGCTCCACTTCCCATCCAGCTCCCTGCTTGTGGCCTGGGAAAGCAGTCGAGGACAGCCCAATGCATTGGGACACTGCACCCGCGTGGGAGACCCGGAAGAGGTTCCAGGTTCCCGGCTTTGGATCGGCGCGCATCAGCCCGTTGCGGCTCACTTGGTGAGTGAATCATCGGACGGAAGATCTTCCTCTCTGTCTCTCCTCCTCTGTGTATGTCTGGCTGTAATAAAATGAATAAATCTTTAAACAAATGTAAAAAAAAGAGAAAGGGAGACAGAGAAAGAGGTCTTCCATCCACTAGTACAATCTCCAAATGATTGCAAAGGCCAGGGCTAAGCCAATCTGAAGGCAGCAGCTGGAAGCTTCTTTTGGGTTTGTCACGTGGGTACAGAGGCTCAAAATGTTGTGCTGTCCTCCACAGCCTTCCTAGGTCATAAACAGTGAGCTGGATCAGAAGTGGAGCAGGTAGGACACGAACCAGCACCCCCATATGTGATACCACACCACAGACAAGACTTAACATTCTATGCTGCGTCAATGACCGTGATTTCTCTTTCATAGAAGTCACTATTGCTGTAAATAAAAGCTCCTGGCTTTATATCCTATGATTACACTGAGTTTGGCAGTTTTAACAGCCTTTTAGTAGTTTTTAGTTTTTTCCATGCACAAATGCATGTTATATTCAAATATAGATATTTAGATTATCAAATGTCTAATTTTGATGCCATTTATACCTTTCCTTCCTGAATTTCCCTTGCTAATACTTCCAATACTATGTTAAGTAAGATTGCTCAAAGTGGACTTCCTTGGTTTGTTTCAGAGCTGAGGGGAAATGCTTTCTGGTTTCTACCTTCAGTATGATATTGACTGATTTTGTCATATATATCCTTTAGTATTTTGAGGTAAATGACTTTGAAATATTTGTTGATAATTTTTATATGAAGTGGTGTTTAGTCTCATCAACTACTTTCTCAACATCTTTGGAGGGAATTGGTCACACGAATTTTTCTTCATTGTGTTTATGTGATCTAGTCTCTTACGAACATTCAAATGTAGACCCATGCTAGTATCATTTAGATTAATCCAGCTTGATCATGAGGTATGAGATTTTTGACGTAATGTTAATGCTTTTTTGCTGGGAAATTTTGCAGCAGTGTTCATCAAACATATTGATCTCCAGCTTTCTTTTCATTTTGTATCTTTGTTTATTTTTGGTATCAGAGTAATGCTGACCTCATAAAAAAGGTTTGACAGAGCTTCATCCTTTCCAATATTTTGGAATAGTTTGAGCAGCATTGAAATTAGTTCCTATTTAAATGTTTTATAGAATTCAGTTGTCAATACATCATGTCCTGAGCTTTGATGGGATTATTTTTGTGGGGTTTATTATATTTATGCTTTAAAATTACGTAATTTCTAACAGTTGGCCATATTTACTTCAAATCTAGATATTACATATTACATACAAGCATATATTCTATTTTGATTGAAAACTGAGATATTAATATCAAAAATTCAGCAATTAATGATAATGTAGGAAAATGAAAGCGTATTGTCATGTGCATGATGCTCTTTAGTGAAGAATATTTACAACTATGTAGCAAATTATATGCCACCAAGACAATTTTTATACCCTTTGTAGTAACTTCCACAAATAAGAACAGACATGTTGATATCTGTGTTCATGGTTCTGGCTTATATCACTAAGCACAGTAATAACAAGTTGTGTGCATTTTGTCGCAGATGTCAATTTCAGCCTTTTTATGGATAAATACTACTCCATCCTGCATGTTCACTACATTCTTTTTCGAATTATCAGTTGATGTTCATCTATGTTTCAACTTTAATCTTATTACTTATTTTTAGTCTACTGCAATTTTCTATAGTATCTAGATTAAACCATGTTAGCCTGTAAGTATGCAGAAATTTTCCATTTCTTTGAGGTTTACTAATTGAATAGTGTGCAATTATTTGTTCATATTAGATTTTCAGGATCTTTTTTGATTCTATAGGATCAGCTGTAATGTCTCCCTTTTCAATTATAGCTTAATTTATTTGAGGATTTTCTTCATCAGTTTGGCTACAGATTTGTCTATTTTATTTATCTTTTAATAAAACCAGATTTCTGATTTCTTGTTTTTAGTGCAGTATTTTTGTCTTAATTACATTTATTTCTCTTCTGATCCTCAGTATTTTTTGTTTCTTGAAAATTGCATTTAGTCCATTTTTTTCTTTTTTAAATCCTTGAAATGTACTGTTAACTCATATAATTGAAATGTTTCTAATTTTCATTCATACAGTTATTTTTATAAATTTCCCCTCTTAACACTGCTTTCATCATATCCCACAGATTTTGGCATGTTATGTCTCCATTTTCTTTTATTTCCAGAAATTTTGTTTTTCTACTTTAACTGCTTCATTGATCCATTGGTGATTTTTTTCAACATGTTTTTCAGTTCCCATATATTTGTAAATTTTCTGTTGTTTGTATTATTGATTTCTAGTCTGCTCTGTTGTGATCTAAGAAGATATGACATGATTTCAATTTTTAAAATATTTGTGGAACTTTATTATTAGCTGATATATGTTCTACTTTGAAAATAACATGTAATTTGTAGCTGTTGAATGAAATGTTCTGTAAATACGTATTAGGTCAATTTGCTCTATAGTATGGTACAATTATGATGTGTTGGTGGATTTTCTATCTGAATCATCTAGATATATTGAAGACAGTAAGGTGTTGAAGTCCCTAACTATGTCTATATTTACATTTATGTCATTTATAGGCTTAAAAATACTTGCTTTATTATTTAGGTAATTTTGTCATGAGTGCATACATATTTGTAATGGTCACATCTTCTTGTGGATTTCATCTTACACAATATACAATGTCCCTCTTTGCCTCTAGAATTTTATATTTAAAGTTTATTTTATTGTATATGAGTTGAGCTGTATCTGCTCATTTTTTATTTCTTTTTGTATGCTGTAATTTCTTATAAAGATTTGTTTGATTTTTATTCCAAAATCAGATATGTAGAGAGAGAAGGAAAGAAAGAGAGGAAGATCTTCCCTCTGATGATTCATTCCCCAAGTGACTGCAACGGCAGGAGCTGCGCTAGTCCGAAGCCAGGAACCAGGAACCTCTTCCAGGTCTCCCACACAGGTGCAGGGTCAAAAGGCTTTGAGCCGTCCTCCACTGCTTTCCCAGGCCACAAGCAGGGAGCTGGATGGGAAGTGGAGCTGCCGGGATTAGAACTGAACCGGCATCTATGTGGGAACCTGGCGCGTTCAAGGTGAGGACTTTAGCCACTAGGCCACCATGATGTAACTTTTTACAAACCTTTCACCTTCTCTGCGTTTTTACCTGTGAGGTCAGTCTCTTGCAAGTAGCAGAAAGTTGGATTTTTTTTTTTAATCTGTTCAGCTGACTTGGGTCTGTTGATGAAGTAACTTACTTCATTAACATTCAAAGTTAATATTTACAGACACGAACTAACTCTGGGAGTGAACATTGTAGCACAGTGAGTTAAGACACTGGTTTACATGCCCAAAATTCATATTGGAGTTCCTGATAGCAGCTTATCCCAGATATTCTGGTCTAGTTTCCTGCTAGTCTGCTAGGAAGGTAGCAAAAAGTGTCTTAATTACTTGGGTTCCTACTACCCTCATTGGAGACCCTGATGGAATTCCTCACTCCTAGTATTTGCCTGGACAAGCCCTAGCTACTGTCAGTGTTTGGAGAATGAACCTGCAGATGAAAGATCTCTTGCTGTTTCAACCACTCTGTATGTTTGCCTTCAAAAATGATAAATAATACATTTTTCAAAAAGTTAGCTGCAATCATTTTGTTGATTGCTTACTGGTTGTTTTATATAGTCATATCCACTTTTCTTGTTATTTAACTATTTTCATCACTAGTTTTCCTGGTAAGATTGGATTTTCTTCTCTCTTTATCTTTCTGTTAGTATATCTTGTATTGTTGTATATTGCCTTGATAGTTATGATGACACTTTTACTTCTAATGGAATATTTCCTTCAGGATTCCTTGTAGTTCCTTTTTGATTGCAATAAATTCTCTCAATTTTTGCTTGTCTGGAAAATAAGTTATTTGTATCATATTTCTGTAATGTACTTTACTATTGTGATATTTTTTCTTTTTCTTTCAAAAGCTTGATCATCCCATAGCTTCTAACCTGTAGCATTGTTGATAAAAAGTGATCTGATAGTTTGGTGGATTTTACTTTATGTACAATTTGACATATTTCTTTGTCTTTGGGGTTCTCTCCTCCTTGCTTTGGGAAAATTTGACTATCATGTGCCTTTGAGCAGGTCTTTTTTGGTTGTGTTTGATTAGTGTCCTTTGAAATCCTGTGTCTGTATGTCCATATCTCCTTTCAGACTCTACTTTGACTGTTTTTTTTTTTCATTAACTAAGTTATCATCATCTTTTCCCTTTTCCTTCAGATGCCCCATATATGAACAGTTGATCACTTAATCTTTTTTTTTTAAGATTTATTATTATTGGAAAGCCGGATATACAGAGAGGAAGAGAGACAGAGAAGAAGATCTTCCATCTGATGATTCACTCCCCAAGTGAGCCGCAACGGGCCGGTGCACGCCGATCTGATGCCGGGAACCAGGAACCTCTTCCAGGTCTCCCACGCGGGTGCAGGGTCCCAAAGCTTTGGGCCATCCTCGACTGCTTTCCCAGGCCACAAGCAGGGAGCTGGATGGGAAGTGGAGCTACCGGGATTAGAACTGGCACCCATATGGGATCCTGGTGCATTCAAGGCGAGGACTTTAGCCGCCAGGCTCCTGTGCTGGGCATCCACTGATTCACTCCCAAAATGCCACAATGGTGCAAGCTGGGCCAATTAAAAGCTGAAATCCAGGAGCTTCTTGGCCTCCCATGTTGATACAGAAACCTAGGAATTAAGCCAGCTTCTACTGCTTTCCCAGGTGCACCTACAGGGAGATCAGGGAGATGGATTGTAAGAAGAGCAGTTGCAATTCTGACACCCTTGCATGATTCCTGCACTTTGGGTGGTGGTATTCTCTTATTATGCCACAACACCAACCCCAGGTGTGTGACTTTATGTCCCCATAAAGTTGAGTGTCAACCTAGTTTGTTTTGTGATGTCAGTACCTAGGTTCCTGGTGTTGTGGAACACTACAAATGCTGTTCCCTTGTCCCATCAGGTAAGTCTGAGTCATATCTGATCTTTTTGCAACAATATCAGTTGACCTGGACAACTGTGGTATACATGAGTCCTTCCTTGGGCTTTTCCGGAAAGGTATAAGTGATATTGTATTTTATAGCCCTGAAATCCCCAGTCCCAATATTGGGATATATGACAGTTGTCTTGACCCAGGTCCCACAAGGTGAGCATAAGTTATCCTGGGAATTGTGGACTGGCAGGTGTCATGCTGGAGCAATGGAATTCTAATGGAGTCTTACCCATTTCCCATAAGGTAAGTCAAATGTCTATGAGGACTACAATACTAATGGACACAGTTCCAAAGTTTCAGGTAAAGAAGAGGACTTTGCTGAAATTTCACAGTAAAACCATCGGTTATGCTGGGGGAGTGTATAAGTAGATATGGACCTGCAGCAGCATAATGGAAAATCATATCTTCCCTATATCCCAAATGGCAAACCCAGGTGATTTCAGGAAATACAGAGCCCACAGATAGTTTTCAGAGCTTCAGGATGAGGCAAATCCCACATTTAATGTACTCTTTATACTGGGGATTGTCCCCTGGCTAGCACAGATCTGAATCAGTGTACAGATAGGACTGTAGTCCCCTAGGATGAACTTGCATTATTATATGGACTATAGTTCGAGTAGTGACAATCTCCAAGCCATAGAACACAGAGGATGCCTTGCCAAAGCCCACAGAGTGATCACAGGTTGTTCTGGGCATTGTGAGCTATTGCGTGCAAGGATCAATCAGTGGGATTCAAATGGGGCCTTCAACAGTACCTTTGGCGTGAACATGGGTGTCTGTAGGATGTTTAACGTATGTGTGGGACTCAGAGCTACAGCATGCATTGGGATCCTTACCATGGACTTTCAGTATCTTCAGGTGACTCTAGAATATAACCCCAACACTCACAGTCACAAGGTTGCAGAACTGCAAAAGTAACTTGTTCAGGTTCCATACTGTGGCCACAGGTTACACTGTCAATTATGTGCCGACAGCTATAAGCATAGAACAGAGGAATGCTTGTAGGGTTTTATTCTGTCCCTAAAAGGGAATCACAGGTGTCCCTGGATCATATACCTGCAAGTCATAGCTCTAGAACTGAAGAGTGCATTGGGGTCCTTACTTAGGCCAATGAGGGTGAATGCAAATTATGCTGGGAATTTTGAGCTGACAGCCAACAGGTTGAATCAGAGAAATTCAGATATGACCGTTCAGATTTCATTATTGAGTACAAGTTACTCCAGGGATTATAGCACCAGCAGTAACAGACCCAGGGCTGCAGAACACCGGACTGCCTACCATGTTCGCAAGGTGTGCAGGAGTGATGCTGGAGTTTGTTTCATGACCACTTAGTATCATGTGCTAAAAGATTCAGAAGGGTATTTCCTCAACTGGATCTGGTCCTCTGGCCTTGTGTATTTTCTGTAAGCTCTGAGCCCCATGAAGCAGAGGAGAACTTTCTAGATTACAGAGAATAACTAAGGGTGGTTCTAGGATCTATGCCCAAGCAATCCCACAGCCACAAGAAGCTGATGGGCCTGTTTCTGAGATGCTTGTTGCCTACTAAAACATAAGAGAAACTAGCAGTAGCTATGCCACAATAGCTCTAGCTTGGAGCTTTGAATGCGACGCACTTTCTGCTTATTTGTCTATGCTTTAGGTTTTTTTTCTTTTTTCATTTTATTGTTATTATTATCATTATTATCATTGTATGATACAGTACCATATTCCCTTATTCCCTCCCCTATTCCCTCACCCCCTACCTAGTTCCTCTATATCATTACTAAAATATAGTTCTTCATACAGTCATATGTCCATCATTGCGGGCATGGACAATGGCAGAGAGTTCAGAATCCTATTGTCAAGCTATAGTAAACAATTTCATTGTAAGACCATCTTTGTCTGGAAGCAGAAATGCGTACTACACTGCATCCTCACATCTGGATGTGAGTCTCCATTTCACAGCTACTGTACATCCCCTTAAATGAAAAAGCACAAAACAAAATCAACATCAGGGAGAAAAAAGAAATTAACAACACCAAGAAGTTAAATAACATGCTACTAAATGACTAATGTGTAGCTGAAGAAATGAAAATCAAGAACCTTCTTGAAGAAAATGATGCTACCATATGATCTACGGGTCATTGAATGATTTAATCAGAAGAAAGTGTTTTGAAGAGATGAAACTGACAGAAAACAACAAAACCCATGTGATATAGTTTTCTCTGATTTTTGTTGGTGAAGTGTGTCTCTTCTAGACAATAAACAGATGTTGTTTTGTTTTTTAATCCAGTCTACTAATCCATGACGTTTGTGCTTAAGCCATTTACATTCAGGGTTAATATGTATGAGTGGTACTTTGGTCCTGTCATCTTAGGAATGGGTTGTTCATTGGTTTAGTCTTCTGTTGTCATTTTACTGGGATGTTCTTCCCATTTGCCTTTGGTTTTGGTAGGTGCTATTCCTCTTCTCTGTCAAAAGAACATCTTGAAGTATCCTTTGTAGGGCATGTTTGGAAGAGGCAAATTCTTGTAACTTTTCTTACTATGAAAATCTTATTTCATTTTCAGACAAAAGAAAACTTTACTGGATATGTTCTCCTAGGCCAACAATTTTTTGCTTTTAGAATCTGGAATAAGTCACTTCATTCTCTTCTTGCCTGCAAAGTTTCCTGTGAGAGATCTCCTGTGAGTTTAATTGGCATTCCTTTATGTGTCAGTCAACTTTTTTCACGTGCACATTTAAGGATCTTTTCCTTATGTTCAATTGAAGAGAACTTGATAATCATGTGTCTTGGTGAAGATCGTTTTTGGTCAAGCCTGTTGGGAGTTCTGTGCCCCTCCTGGATCTTGTTTCCCAATTCTATTCCAGATTAGGGAAATTTTCCTTTATTATTTCATTAAATACATTTGCAAACTCAGCTTCTCTTTCTGCACCTTCTGGGACTCCCATAACTCTTAGATTTGGCCTCTTAATAGTGTCTTTCAATTCTTGAATATGTTTTTTTGGCCTGATCAAGCTCTGCTTCCAGCTTTTTGTTTGCTTCCCCCTGATGACAGGAAATATCTTCCAATTCTGAGATTCTTTCTTCTGCTTGCTTCATTCCATTGTGGAGACTCTCCACTGTACTTTTAATTTGCTCTACTGTGTTCTTAATTTTTGATATATCAGCCTTAATTTGCTTTATTGCTTCCTTAAATTCTTTGAACTCTTGCATGAGCTTCTCATTTTTTATCAGAAGCTTTAAAATGAGTCATATGGATTCTGTGTCCCCCATTTTCTCAATGTCTTCCTCAGTTATCTCTGAGGTTGGCATAGGGTTTTGCTCCCTTGCAGGGGAGTTTTCAGCAATATTCATTGTGCCTTTGTCTCTTCTTTTGCTCTTGATCATTGGACTTCTGGTTAGCAGAGTCTTCTCCCTGGGGCAGGTTTCTAAGCTGTGTCACCCACAGGTCTACAATGCGATTTTACTTATTGCAGTTGGTACACAAATTTTTGCTTGCAGCCACTTGTGCCACTCCCTCCAGCAAGTTCCAGGTCTGGGTAATTAAGTTACATATCCACCATGATCTCTGTAGCCCCAGCTCTTGGCTCACCACTCTTCACCTCCTGTGATGCCGTGGTGAGGCTGCACCGTTGTCTCTACAAACTTTCTCCCACTTCCAGTTGGAGCAGGTCCCAGGATTAGAGAGACACCAGGTGTCCTATATAATTAGGTTGTTGGTGGCGCTGATCTTGTCGGAACCTGTTGGACATTAGGTCTGGGTGCCACATGGACCTATTTTGACCGGTACGATGCCACAGTCAGTATTATTTTCCTGCAGGACCACGGAACTCAGCGAGTTCTCACGAGCTCAGCACATGTGCAGCTCACTGTTGTCCCCTGCAGTCCTAAAGCTATTGCCACAGTGCCCAAAATGGTGCCTGACATGCCACTACTAGAGTTCTTGATCTGCTGGCCATCAGGTCTGAGGGCTACCCGGACCTGTCTTGGGTGGAACCTGTAGAATGCCACGTTGCTGCAGTTCACTGAGTCAGAAATGAGTTCACTCCCAGTTCAGCATATGATCAGTCCTGTCTTTGCCTCCTTACGCAAAATGGTGCCCAATTCAGCTCTGGGGGGGTGACTGGGCTATGAAATCCACGTGAAAGTCCCTTCCCATCTGGTTGCTGATGAAGTTCAGATTGCCATTAGCTGAATGCTGCTGGAGTATCAGTCCCTGCAACACCACACTGTTGTGTCCACTGCTTTCCTGAGTCTGTCAGTCTCCAGGTACCCCTCTGCTGTTGTTCTGTCCTTTCCTATTTCCTCAAATATGTCCTCTCTGATTCATCCTGATTAAATGTTTTTCAGTGCACTTAAATGTGTCTTTACCCTATTCTGCCATCTTGATTCTCCTATGCTTTCGTTTTAACAAAAAAAAAAAAAAAATTAGACCCCAGTCAGCTTCCCAGATGAATGTAAAGCCAGGGATGATTGTATAATTATTCTGCAGTTTGGCTACGCCTCTGTGGCAATGGTGGCAGTCACAGAACTTTTCACTTACTTTTTTCTTGGAGAAATGAAATCCCCTCTATGGGTTAGTTGAAGTAAATATGTTTTATCCCTTTATTTATGCATGTTTTCAGAGTCTTTATCCTTACTGTTTCCATTTATGATTTACTGAAGTGTTTCCATCAGTCTCCTGGGCATGTGATCCTGCCTTTGTTTCCAGAATTTACCATTGGCAGAGGTGAACGTAAGTCCTCCCTTCTTAGATCACAAATGATTCTTTAAAATATTATTTTCCCATTGAAACAAGCTGATTTTTCAATATGATAGAGACAAATGGCAAAGAAAATAGATTCCATTAACCTTGGGCTACTGCCACATTCTATTTGCTGTGAAGTGACTTTCATGATTAAATTCAATGTAGTGTCAAATAGTTCTATGATCTCTACTATATCCCCCATATGTTGAAACTCTAATGCCCATTCTGACAGTATTTGAACTATTATGTAATCAATGATAAAGGAAGTGAAACTTGTTAGGTCCTGATCTTTTGGAATTGCTTTTTTTATTTCATTTTATTTTATGACACAGTTTCATAGGCTCTGGGATTCCTCCAAACTCTCCCCATACCCTCCCCCCATGGTGGATTCCTCCACCTTGTTGCAATATTACAGTTCAAATTCAGTCAAAATTCTTTTATTGCAAGCATGTACCATGCAAAGAGTCCAGCATCCTATTGTCCAGATAAATTCAACAGTTTCTTGGCGAGACCATCTCTGATCTGACAGGTAGAGCTGGCAAAATATCATCCTGTCCAATGAAAAGCCATAACATAACATTGACAACAGTTTCCAACATTATGGGGTTAATTAACATTGTATTGAGTGACTGATATGTTAGAAAATGCAGGTTCTTAACCACATCCTGTGACTACTTCATTAACATTTCAATTATAGTTTGTATGCAACTGGCTTCTGTCTACCTTAAAATGGCTATAGGATACTATTCAGCTGTCTCATGTCTATTTTCATTTTAGTATTTAGCAGTTTATTGTGCTGAAGCATAATTTTTACTGAACTTGGTGGATTTTAGGCTAGTCCAAACTGGCTTATAACTCTAACAAGGCATATGTTAACAATTGAGGAGCAGAACCATTTTGGGAGTGGTGTGCAGAGAAATCTTCAATACCTTAGTGAGGAGTAACTAAACTTTGTGTCCTACCTAGTAGGTATATGTGAGTCCAAACTGACCATTTCCTGTCTGTTCTAAGCTTTGCTTGTTGTTCTCTACCTAATCTAATTGTTTTTTGGGGGGAGTGCTCCAGAGTGACCCTGATGGTCATTGCAAGAGAGGGTGGGGATCCAAAGTTGGAACTAAGTAAGGACCAGAGAAAGCTCCCCTCCCAAGTCCCGAAGGGAGTTTACTGTTCTTCTGTTTCTGAGGTCTGCTCAAGCCTCCTGGCTATTGTTCCAATGACATTAGATCCTGTGAGGAAGGATCTGGGCATCTTCCATCCCATGTGGGAGATTCATGTGGGAGTGGATGACCTCAGAGTTCTTGACCTACATGGCAGTCAATGAAATTTTTTTTTAACAATAGACAAAAGAGAGCCTACTATCCACTTTTGTGAAACAACAGATAACACACAGTGAGATTATGGTTGCCTACAAAGCTCAAAGAGGACCACCATGAAAACTGACTCTGTTGGATCTTGATCTAGAGATTCTAGCCTCCAGACCTGGAAGAAGATAAATTCCTGTCTATCTGGCAAAATGATTTATCTAGCAAAAACATTGTGTTCATGGAATACAAGTCTATATCTTGAGTAACTACCCAATTAAAACAAAATTCTGCTCCTTCCCTAATGGAAGAAATCCAATGTAATCAATTTGCTAACAGACTGATAAACCCAGGAGCATTCAGTGTTGGTCTCTGTTAATGGTAAATTGAATACTAAACAATTTCTTGCGCAAGGGCCATGCTAATCTCTGTATCGTTCCAATTTTAGTATATGTGCAGCCGAAGCGAGCACCTAAACAATTTCTATACCAGATTAGCCACAGTGAATAAAAATTTATATTGCTAAATCTGGCATACCCTGTATTCCTGACACCATGACAATTTTTTTCATCATTCTACTGGTCAATAACAAGAGTGGTTACAAAAAAAAAAAGCTGATTGGCAACATAAAATAAGTTACACTATTCAGTTAATTATTAAAATTCTATTTTAAGTAATCATCCTTTGAAAAGTACTCACATAAAAAGCATACATATTCAGAATTTTTACCCATTCAGAGAAGTCTAATCACATGCTTGCTGCCGAGATCTCTGTGTTACCAATGTTCTGTTCCTTCCTTGTTACTTATCATCCATCCAAGCCATTGACTATAATCCCCTGAGTCTAATATGCAGTCACATGTCTGGCCCTTTTTCCACTTATGAAAAATATGTGCACTGTATGAATTCTTCCCACTTGGAAAATTTTCCACCACCATTGTCCTTGTGGCATGTCCCAGAAAGGAACAGTAAATGTGCATTGCTACTCTTGACAAAGTAAATAGACTATTAGTAATCTTTTTGTAATTAATTTTTAATCATCTTACTTAGTTGATTAGGGTACAAATGGTCAAGGGCTACAGGGTGAATGTTTCCATACCAATATCATTTTTCCCTGTATCTGGGGTTAGGGGAGTAACAAAGGGAAAAGCCCCATCCAACCTCCCACCCATCCCAGATCCCCAACGGGAGGCGCGCTCCGAGGGTCCTGCTCAGTTTTGATAGTTCATCAGTTCTGGATTGCTGCCAATCTCTCAGTTCCAATCGCAATGAAACCTATTTAGAGTCCACTGGCTGACAGTCTCTTCATGGTTGGGGTTCTAAGATCAGCAGTTCAGGTGCAGGGATCTCCAAAGAAACTTCATCTGAGATGATACCAGACCTGGTTCTTGTATGCGTTTGCTAGTACAGACTCCAACATCGTCCGTCACACCAATCAGCTTATGCACATGCTGGTCGTTGTGATTGCTGGGTCTGTTCTGTTTCCAGCCCTGTCTTTCTCGTGAACCAATGGGTGTTGTAGTCCAGCTCGATCCTGCCCACTTTATACTCGTTCCTCAGGTAAACCAGTTGGAGCTGCAGCCTAATTGGGGTGACTCCCCATTACCCCTACCAGTTCTGCCCCCCTACCCTAGTTCCCATGCTTGCCAGTATGTACTGCAGGCTTGTCCAGTCTGTCCCACATCCCATTTAGCTCTCGCACATGTCAATGGGCATTGAAGCCTAGTTCAACCCAACCAACCTACTATCCAGTCCATACACCTACTGGCAGGTGCCTTTCTGTCTAACCACCCCTGCCCCTGTCCTGGTTTTTGAGCTGTCCAGTGAGCATGGTAACCCAAGAGGGAGGTGCCCACTATCTCCCTTCTAGGCCACACCCACTCCCAGATTGTGCATTCTCCAGGTGGTTCTGGCATTTGACGTGACAGAATTAGCTCCCAGTGCCAGCCTCTGCCAGCTAATGCTGCGGCTAAGCCTACCAACCCTCACCCACTCTAATTTTTGCTTGTACCAGTCGGAACAGTCAGCCCACCGTGGTCCTTCCTTTATCTAGCTCACATGAGGCCCACAGGTGTTATAGCCCTGCCTAGTCCGATCTGCCTCCATCCCGACTCACGATTTCCAATGGAAGTAGTTGTCCCACAGGGGAGCCCACATTCCCCTATTGGCTCTACCTCCTCCCCCTGATTATCACATGTGCTGTTAGGGCACTGCAACCACATCTGGTACGGCTCATCTCACCTTGGCATTCCTTAATGTGTACTGGTATGTTTCGCAACCGGACCTGGCCCGACCCATACTCTGTTCTGGTGTTCATATTTGCCAGCGGGTGATGTGAACAGGTTCAGCCTGGTCTGCCCCCAATCCATGCCATGTGTATGCCAGTGGGATAATTTCCATTGCCTGTTCTGGGCTGTTTGTTATTGTGCTTCTTGCGCTTACCTGCAGGGACTGTGTCCTGCCAGAGAAGTTGTCCAGGCTCCTCCATCAGAAACTCTCCCAGTGCCAGATTTCACGCATACCAGTGGGTCCAAGAGCCAGCCCTACTCAGTTCACCACCTGTCTTAGCAGGAACAGTGGCTTTTCCTGACTGGCCTTCAGCCCAATCTGGTTCTTACTGTTGGGTGTTTCAACCCAGCCTCGGCTCTTCCATACCCCCATACAGCTCACACATGGTTCAGTAAGGGCTGAGACCTAGCCTAGTCTGTCACACATCTCCCCTGGTCCTCTAGAGCACCAGATGGTGTTGGAGTTTGGCCCGGCTTGGCCCAGTCCTAGTCCACACTTGTGCCAAGGGAGATTATAATCGTATACTGATAAGAACACAGCCACAATGCCCATGCGCTCCTTGGTGGGAAACTCAGCCATTAGCTCCCCTACCAGACCTATTCCCAGCCTTAGATCATGTGAAGGCCAGTGGTTGCTCTGACACAGCTTGGCAGAGCCCCTCACTTGTCCTGGCCCCTTAGATGCTGTGGCTTAGCGTCCCTGTCTCACTCAGATCAGTAGGTGCGAGGACCTACTTGGCATGACCTGTCCTCCAATCTGATTTCTGTTGTTTCTTGTGAGCTAAGGTTTGTTCTGCCCTGCCCATTCTGCCCCCTTCCAGTGGCAGCCTGGCCCACTCCACATCCTGTTTTAGGGTGCACATTCAGGTGCTGCTGCCTTGACCTACCTAGACTGTTGTGGGTTCCTTTACCTGTGAGTGATGGCAGGTGGCATGGTCACACCTAGCTTAGACCATCGCAACCCCAGCTTGCGAGCTAACCAGGGGGACTTGTATTTCCACAGGGTTGGGCCCACACAACCCCACAGAGTCTACCCCCAGACCAAATTCTCTTGCGTGCTGGATAGTGTCTTGACCCTGCCAAATGTGACCACTCCACCACCCAGTCGGGTAATGGTACCCAACACTGCCAAAAAGGCCTCCATTCATAGCCTTGGTGTGGGCTGGTGTGTAGCAGTCAGGGATGTTCTATGCTACCAGCCCATCTCTGGATTCCTAATTGGGCTGATGAATCTGTCTAACCCAAATTATCTTCTGGATACTTCCCTCCAAACCACCGGGTCTCAGTCCCCACGCAAGCCTGAAACTTTCAAAATCCTGTCACTGGGAATCACCCAGAATTCATTTCTCACCTACACTAAAATTGGACTTAGTCATGGGTGACCCTGGGCAGCAACTAGATATCTTAAAAATCCCAGAGTTTTCCACTGGGCAGCCAGCAGGCAAAGCCTGGCACCGCTTGGTGCACTGGATGCCCTGGGGGAGGCCAAGGACTCGTTCACTGCCTTCCAGCAGTGTCTTTGGTGTGAGTCCCCAGCATTGGGTCCGACCCAGCAGCCCCCCCCCCCACAGCCACCACACTGCAGGGAGCTGCAATTGCCCCCAACCCTAAGGCCCGAACCCCTCCCAAACTCGTCCAGCCACAAGATTTTAGCGCCAGGGCAGAGCTAGAAATTTTAACCCAGTTCCCAAGTTCCCTCATGCTGACTTACCCTGAGGGAAGAGCTCTCTTGGGTCCTGGGTGAGGCCGAGGACTCGTTCACTGCCTTCTGGCAGTGTCTTTGGTGTGAGTCAACAGCATTGGGTCTGACCTGGCAGGGGCACCCCTCACAGCCGCCACACTGCAGGGAGCTGCAGTTGCCCCCAACCCCAAGGCCCGAATCACTTCTAGTAATCTTTACTAACAGTTTTGAAATAAGCAGCACTGGAAAGATCAAACCCTGGATACCAAGTATGAGAAGTTGTGCTAATTTGCTCAAGCAATGAAACTACATCTTGTAAAGAAGTTGCAATTGGAGTCACCATCTTATACAATGTGGGTAAGATTATGATACACCAACATAATTATTTGAAAACCATCAGTTTTACACATGGTTTAAATAAGATAATTAATTGCAGACTGAGTGGAAAACCTGTGTTTCCATTCTTGTGAGGATGAAACTGCGATACTTCTAAATCCCCATAAGAATGATATCAAAAAAGACTAAGTGGGAAGATGTAAGCTTTCACCTAGTTGGCTAGTATTATGGCTTCTGCCTATACATATCAGCAGGGACAGCTCAGAAGCCTCAGCTTCCTCTATCACATGCTAGCAGTTAGGTGCTCCACCGTCTCCTAACTAGAAAGCTGAAGTGAAGAGCTGGAAATTTCACATCACCAAGCAAGAAAAACATTTCCTCCATTTTAGTGTCAATGAAGACTTATCGAGTCAAAATGCCTACCCTCATCCAACAGTACTAAAGGAGTGCCTTTCCTTCTGTTAAAATGCTTGGGAAAAATTGGGTGACAACCAAATTCTCTCTGCTAGAATATTTTAAAAAGTCAGTTAAAACAGTTCAAATAATTGCTAAATTAACCAGAGTAGCCTAATACAGTGAAAAAGATCCATGTTTTGATAAAAGGAAAAAAAAAAGTATCATACCAAGAACAGAAGGAACTACAGCAGGAAAATAACCTAATATAAAAATATTTACAGAAGTGTTAGAAATACCTGACAAATAGTTGAAAATAACCATTATAAAAATGCTTCAATGCACAATTACAAACACATATGAAAGAAATAAAAAGTGGGAAATATTCCAAAACAGAAAACACAGCAAGAAAAAAATAAAAGAGAAAGAGAGAGAGAACAAACAGAAAATATGAGTTGACATATAAAATAAGTGAAATGCAGTGCACCAGTGGACTCCACAGCAAAATGGATAAGAGAGGACAGAAGTTAGAATCAATGATCTAGAGAATAAAATGGTGGGGATTATCCATTTTGAATAATAAAGAGAAAATATACTGGGAAAAAAACAGTGAACAGAACCTATTGCACATTAAAAAAAAAAAAAACTAGAGCAAGCATTTGTGTACTTGAAAGCTCAAATTAAGGAAAGAAAGAAGGAAGACTGAAAAACTATTCAAACGATGGCTGAGCTTTTTCTTAATTAGCCAGAAACATAAGCTGATATATTCAAGGTCTTGAATATAATACAAATTCAAGTAATGGAAAAGGTCCATTATACTGTCCCAACTCAAAACCACATCATAACTGAACTTCTGAAATGTAACAATAAAGAAAAGTCTTAAAAGCAGTTGCAAATGGGTTTGCTACCTACTTGAGAAAAAGAACAGCAATGACAGCATATTTCTAATCAGAAATCAGGAGATCAGGAAGAGAAAACAATTTATTTTTAGGTACTTAAAGGAACACAAAAACATATACTCAACAAAATGATGCTGAGAGGGAAAAATAAATGCACATGTTCTCAGATGAAGGAAAATATAATTTGTCAACAGTAGACAAAAATAATGACTAATACAATTCTATAAAAGAAAGAAATAATAAAATAAAGATGCCAGAATTATTAGGAAGGAATAAAAGCCAAAGTATACACATTTGAGTAACTACAATAGATTTTTCCCCCTTAGGCTTTCTAAATAATGTGAACTAGTTGAAACAATTCTACACCACCATTATTTTGATTCAAATTTATGTAAAGGAAATATTTTTATTTTTAACAGTAAAGAATAAAATGAGATAAGTTTTGTGTACTTAACCTGAATTGACAAAACAGCAGTATCAGAAGATGGAGTGAGTGAGAGAGAATGATGACCGGCAGAGAAAAAAAATATAAAATACTCAAATTACCAATATTACAAATATGTGTATAAACAGTATAATAACCAGGCCAGCCATTTGAAACAAAAACACAAGGAGAGACACAAGAATAATAGACATAAATTTGTAAAAATGTTCAAGAAATCTACAAGAATTCAGAATAATGAACACAGGAAAAGAAAATATATAAAAAAGGCAGGAGAACAAAAGCCCTCTGAAGTCTTTCCGTATCATTTATATTAAATAATAGTCCAAATATATTATTTAAAGGATAAAGGATGTATAGAATGAATGACATCAACAAAATGATGAATAAGAATTTCTAGGCCCTCAGTGTAGTATTGACATAACAGTAGATACTGAATAAAACAACTTTATAAGCACTGCCAAAGTCAGTTAAAACTATAATAACAAAAACCAAAGAAACACCCAATCAAAAAAAGTGAACATTTTGTTTTACTTTTGCTTCAACCCATTTTTGGAATCACAAGATGAGGAAAAGCATTTACTTCTTAATTTTCTGTCTCAAAAATGGGAGAAGTATCACAAAACGTATCTGCTTTGACATAATTTCTCTGTGGATTGCTAAGTGATTTGTTTCTATTTTGCCTAACTTGTATGTCAAGGCTACATATCTTGGACCTCTGGCTGCAAAATATTATATAAGGCAATGATGAGTAATATAACTGAAACAATAAATTCATTAGATAGAAAAGATTGATAGCAGATTTAAGAAAGTAAGGATAATTGAATTCAAGCCTGAGGAGCCCGAGAGAAAAAGTATAAAAGCAAGTGAACAGAAATTAATGGATTTTATGAAACACAATAAAGGCAAACAATATAAGCTTTAGTAGAATACCAAAGAGAGAAGAGAGAAAAAGAAACAGGGGGATTTCCTGGACACATAACAGCTGGAAACTTGACACGTTTGAGGAGCGGCATGGTTCTACAAATCACAATGCTCAATGAGTTTCAAGCAGAATAAAACTAAAACAATTCAAAAAGACACACTGTAATCAAACTGTTTAAAGTGAGAGACAAGATTCTTGAGAGAATAAAGAGAGATATAACTCATGACTAATTGATCCTGTGTAAGACCGTAAATGGATTTCTTAGCAGGAATTATGTAGGCTAGAATGTGGATGTAGTTAGTGTCCTGAAAGAAAAACAATTCCTGTAATTTAAAAATATTACATCTGATAAAAAAAAACGTTTTCAGAAATTGAGAGGGTGAGTATTTGGTACCCTTGCTTGAATTGCTCATAGCCTGTACTTGACATTGAACCTGCCTTCATTTCCAATTTCAGCTTCTGTTAGTGCAGACGCTGGGAAGCAATAGCTCAAACATGTGAGTCCCTGCCACCCATGTGAAAGACCTTGATTGAATTCTGGGACCCTGGCTTCAGCTGGGGCCAACCCTACCTGTGGCTGGCATTTAGAGAATGGAACAGTAGCTGAAATATCTCTCCCTCACACTTTCTCTCCTTTATTCCTTCATCCTAGTCTCTCTCTCTCCTTTTCAATAAGTAAAATATTAAACATGAAGAAACTAAGACATTTTCATGTGAAAAGAAGCTAATAGTTTATCATCACTGTGTTTGTCTTACAGAAAACACTAATGGGAATCCTCAAGACTGAAATGCATAAAGGAATGACGGTATCTCAAAAAAAAAAACAAAAAAAAATATTAAATTAGTTAGTAAGGCAAATTCACCAACAAATACAAAATGACTATTTGGTAATTTTTGTTGGTAATTGAATTTTTATTTTTCTGTAGAATTTAAAATGATATATCTACCTGAAATGGTCACCTATCATTTATAGTATCAATATTATAAAATAAGAAAGGACTATAAAGTAAGTTGAAAATAAAGAAATAAAAATTTCTTAGAATTCTTAACTTACAACATTGACTGTGGGATACCATGTGCTATCTTCACACACACACATGCATATATGTAAATATGCAATGTGTAAAGTCTAAATCAGGGTAAGTACATTATTTCCTCAAACATGTATCACTTTTTTATGGTACAGATATTCTAAATACTTTCTTTTATCCTTTTTTGTTAAATATCTAGCATATTATAAATAATCCAGTATCACATATGAGTGCCAATTTTTGCGCTGGCTGCTCCATTTCTGGTCCTGTTCTCTGCTAATGAGACTGGGAAAGCAGAAGGGTATAATCCAAGTGCCTGGCATCCTATATCCATGCAGGAGACCCATAATAAGCTCCTGGCTCATAGCTTCCACATGGCCCAGCTCTGAATATGGTAGCCATTTGGGAAGTGAAGCCATGGATGGAAGAGTCATCCAGCCCCTTTTTCATCTAAAGAACAGAAATACCTTTTTGTGTGTGTGAAGTCTCATTTGTCTATTTTATTTGGTTTCCTGCACCTTTGAGATCATATGCCCCCCAAAATCTGTGCTCATTCACATGTTCTAAAGCATTTGTCTTAAAGTTTCTTATACTATTTTAACAGTTTCAACGCCTCACATAACAGTGAAAGGCAATTATATAATGCCATTCTTCTGTATGTATTTATTTTTTTTAGAATTAATCATTGAGGGGTCTATTTTTTTCGCTGATGTGTGTTCTTAGCATCTTTGTGAAAAATCCGTTGCCTGTATATGTATGTGCTTTTACGTTTCAATTCTCTTCTGTTCCTTTGACCTATACGTCAGTTGTTACACCAATACCATGCTGCTGTAGTTACCATATTTTTAGTGTAAGGATTCCTGTCTTTGTTTTTGTTGATTAAGATTACTTTGGCTTGGGCCTGGCACGGTGGCCTGGCAGCTAAAGTCCTCACCTTGCTTGCACACTCAGGATCCCAAATTGGTGCTGGTTCTAATCCTGGAAGCCCCACTTCCCATCCAGCTCCCTGCATGTGGCCTGAGAAAGCAGTGGAGGACGTCCCAAAGCCTTGGGACCCTGCACCCCTGTGAGAGACCCAGAGAAAGTCCCTGGTTCCTGGCTTCAGATCAGCTTAGCTCTGGCCATTGCGCTCACTTGGGGAGTGAATCATCAGACGGAAGATCTTCCTCTCTGTCCTCCTCTCTGTATATCTGATTTTACAATAAAAATAAATAAATCTTTTTTAAGAAAAATGATTGCTTTGGCTTTTTGAGAAATTTTTTATTCCATACAAATTTCAGTAGCATCTTTCTATTAAAATAATTTCAGTGGCATTTTGATAGGAATGAACTCAATCTGTGTTTTTCTTAAGGTGTGTAGACTTTTTAATGATACTGGCTCTTCCAATTCAAAAACACGAGTGTCTTTGCATTTCTTTGTGTACTCTCCAATTTCCTTCATCAATATTTTAAATGTAAATATTTTTAAACTTCTTTGATTAAATATTTTAAATTTTAAATTTCATAGGTATTCAAAACGGCATCTCTTTCTATACCAGAAAATTCACCATTGATATATAGCAATACAACTCATTTTTGTGTTTGATTTTATGTTATATGAATTTTCTAAATTCATTTGTTAGTTCTAGCAGCTTTTGGTGGATGCTTTGCAGTTTTCTGTACAAAATATGATGGGATCTACAGCGAAAATTTTACTTCCTCTTTCCTAGTGCCAAAGCATGCTGTTTCATATCGAATTGTTCCTTCTAGCATTTTTAGCACTATGTTGAACAAAAGTGGTGAAAGAAGTATTGTCTTTTTCGAGGTCTAAGAGAGAAAATCAAATGCTTTTCTACTTTCACTAGAGTCTTACGTGTTAACTTATTGTATATGGCCCTGATTATTATGGGGTATATTCACTCTACTTCTAATTTTGTACAGAAATTTTGGCATGAAAGCATGTTGTATTTTATGGATATGTTTTCTCCATCTGTTGAGTTGATCATATCATCATGTGGTATATGATGTTCATGTGGTATGTCTTACTTATGTTGAAACATCACTTATTCTAGACCTGAATGCTACTTTACTATGAAGAGTAATCTCTTTAATATTTGCTGGGTTTTATTTGCTAGTATCTTGCTGAGAATTTTTGTATCAGAGTTCACTAAGGGCATTGGCATGCAGCTTGACTTTTGTTATTTTTGCATCCTTTATCAAATCTGAGTAGACAAGGCAACACAGAACTTATAGAATTCATTTGGAATTATTTTTTTTTCCTCTTTCTTGGTAGTAATTCTTTTTAAATATTGATATAATTCAGCAATGAAAAAATCTACTTCCGGTCATTTCAGTAATGGTATACTTCTAAAAATGAATTATTCATTTGTTTGAAAAGCAGAGTTACAGAGAGAGCAATGAGAAAGAGATATAGGGAGATGTGTGTACGTGTGTGTGTGCGTGTGTGTGTGTAAAGAGAAAGAGAGTCCACTGGTCTACTCTCCAAATGCCCTCAACTTGTCATGGCCTGACCAGGACAAAAACAGGAGTCTGGAACTCCATCTACATCCCACATGTGGGTATCATGGTCCCAAGTTGCAAGGTCATCTGCTGGTTGAATGGAACTGGCATTCATAAGGAAATGTCGATATCACAGACAGTAGCTTGACTGACTGTACCACAATGCAAGTCCCACAATATTATTCCTTTTTTTTTTTCATGGCTCAATCTAGTCACTCACTATCAGAATGAGAAGGCCATCTACTTTTACATGCCTCAACACAATTCTGACACAAATTGACAAGAGTAACTACAAAGATAAAAACTGAGCTTCAAAAAGTAAACATGTTGAGGAGGAGTAATGGCATACAAATAGAGAATTTTTAAATTTTTGTCTCATCTTTATAATGTTGTTATTTTGAAATAGTTTATTAGCTAAAAGATGTTTTGCAAGCCATATCACACCACAAATTTAAAAATCTACAGTCCATTTAACAAAAACAATAAAAAAGAATTGAGGCATATTACCAGAGAAAATCACATAAACACAAAGGAAAATTTCAGATGAGGGAAAAGAGAAAAGAGAAACTACAGGAAAATTAAAAAAAAAAAACAGATATCATAAATTAAGATCTGCCTTAACAATAACTTTCGTATATATAAAGAAATTAAGTTCTTCAACAAAAAAGCAGAGTGAATGGATTAAAAAAAAAACAGTAACAATCAACTGTTGTCCACAAGACATTTATTTCCAGACCAGGTCTTTGGCACGGTAGTTAAGAGCTGCCTTGGAGTACTGGAGTCCAAACTTCTCCAAAAACAGCACAACTTCCTGCTAATGGGTATTCTGGGAGACAGAAGACAATAGTTGAAGTACTTTGGTCCCTATTACTCACATATGAGAGCCAAAGCAAGTTTTGCATTAACCTGGCCTAGTCCTAGCTATTAGGGAGTAAACCAGTGGATAGAAAATTTCTCTTTCTTCTCTCAGCATTTCAAACATAGTGAAAAATAAAAAATAAACATTCCAGCTATAAAGATCAACATAGAGGAAGTAAAAGGATGGAGCAAGATATCCCACTACACTGGCATCTAAAAGAAAGCAAGAATATCCATATTTATGTCAGATAAAATGGACTTTAGATCAAAATCAGTAAAAGGAATATAAGGAATATCATTGTATTAAGGGATCAATTCAATAAGAGATATAGTAGTTGCAAATATAAATGTAGTCAACATCAGTTACCAAATATATAAAGCAAATGTCAACAGAAATAAAGGAAGGGATAGATTCTAATACATCAATAGGAGATGTTAATATCCAATGTTTAGCAATGGTCTAATTATCCAGTCAGAAAATCAACCAAAAACCAAAGAACCATACCCTAGATCAAATGGGCCCCATAGACAAATGTAGAATGTTACATACAGAAGCTACAGAATGCACATTCATATCAGTAGCACATGGAACATGCCTGAGAACAAATCATATAGTTAGATCATGAATGAAGACTCCATTTATAAAGAATTTGTAGCTGTTTTTGTCAATTTGTGTTTTCTAGTTTCCAGACAAAACATATAGTTTTGTATCATGTTTACAATATTATAAGATTCTGAGTTTGTATGCATATTTATTCTTTCTAGTGAATTTCATACCTTCTGATATTTTCTGCTTACTAATTAGGATCTCTTTCTTTCATTTTGAAAATCTTCCTTTAGCGGTTCTTGTGGTTCCTATACTTATTCTTATAACACCCTTTCTTTTTTTATTATTTATTATTTTTACTTCATTAATTACATTGCATTATGTGACACAGTTACATAGGTACTTGGGTTCTCCCCACCCCTCCCCTTTATCTGAACATCTCCCCAAAATCATCCAAGTTGATTCAATATCTAAGAAGCTCCTTAAAGACACGGCACTTGGGACCTAACACATTTTTCACACATGAGTAACCCAGGGTTCTAAGTTAAGTTATATGGAATTTGTTCCTGCTTCCTTCTTATGACCATCCTACCTCCCTGGAGCAAATGCCATTCTCTTTGCCTAATTCTCTCTCTCTCTCTCTCTCTCTCTCTCTCTCTCTCTCTCTCTCTGTGTGTGTGTGTGTGTGTGTGTGTTATCTCTTTTCTTCTAGAGTCAGAAGTTTAACAATAGTTATAGATTTAGCTTCATTATATTTCCCAGGAAGGTAAGCAAATTGTCCTAGACTTATGTTGCACCTTCTCCAAGCTTCAGAGGTGGGTGTGTACATTAATTCACCTGCAATTACAATATAATCACATAAACAGAACAGTGAGTTTTTCAAGGCACACATACCTATTTTTTTAAACCTTAACACTATGAAAAACTTATTTTCCAGGGCACAGTTATGATCTATGCAAGGCCAGCTTGAACAATTATGCAATTCATAGTCCAATGCTCCTTTTATTCTGCCATCGGCCTATAGATCAAGATAGCTTACACCCACAGTGGGTTCAGCCCTTTCTCCAAAGCCAAGGAGCTGGCAGCCTTAGAAATGTTAAGCATTGATTGCAAACCCCACCCGCCAGTCCACTGCATTAGAAGTATTCTATCCAAACTGCTAGAGGCACACAAAACACTAGGATGTGTTAAGTATGAAGTGAAAATCTGCTTTGCATTTGCAGTTTGCAGACTGCAAACCACAAAGTGTTGGTTTGAGGCTCAAGAGACCTTACAGTATTTGCGCAAGCTTGCAATCTGAGAAAATGACAGAATTTTCAGTGACAGATTCTTGGACAAAAGTCAGGAATATGTACGTAAAATTAAAGAGAAGGAAGCAAGTGGGAAAGTGATTCATTGAAACCCATCTTAGAGTACTGCCTAGGTGAAAGAACGTTGAGGCTCAGAAAGACGAGGTAATATCGTTGAGATTTCATTAGCAATTCTTGGCAATTTGCTTCACAATCCTCTTTCTCTTGAATCAAAGCCTATGGTGTTCAGGTTTCATGTCATCAGGAGAGACTTAACGAGAAGGGAACAGGGAGCCATAGGAAAATGGCATTAGTTTGCCTGCACGGATATTGAGTAAAGATGAGAACTTCCAACTTGCTCGGAATGGAAGAAATCCCCACTGACTTTCATCCTAGCTTATTTTATATCATCTTAAAATCATTTAATAATTTACATTATGTAACTGATAGTGTGCCTGACTCAGACACATAAAAGAAATATATTTCTTTTTTAAAACAAAAAAGATTTATTTATTTTTATTGGAAAGTCAGATATACAGAGAGAAAGAGACAGAAAGATATTCTGTCCACTGTTTCACTTCCAAAGTGGTTGCAACGTCCGGAGCTGAGCCAATCCGAAGCCAGGAGCCAGGAACTTCTTCTGGGTCTCCCACACATGTGCAGGGTCCCAAAGCCCTGGGCAATCCTCTACTGCTTTTCCCAGGCCAGAGGCAAGGAGCTGGATGGGAACTGGAGCAGCTGGAACTCAAACCCGGAACCCATATGGGATCCAAGCAGTGCAAACAAATCAAGGATATAGTGACTAGGCTGTCACACCAGGACCAAGAGGAAGATATTTCTTCTTCTTTTTTTTTTTTTTGAGATTTATTTATTTTTATTGGAAAGTCAGATACACAAAGAGGAGGAGAGACAGGGAGATCTTCCCTCCAATGATTCACTCACCAGGTGGCCACAAAGGCTAGAGCTGAGCCAATCCGAAGCCAGGAGCCTGGAGCTTCTTCCAGGTCTCCCACGTGTGTTCAGGGTCCCAAGGCTTTGGGTGGTCCTCGATTGCTTTCCCAGGCCACAAGCAGGGAGCTGGAAGGGAAGCGGGCCGTTGGGATTAGCGCCAGCGCCCATATGGGATCCTGGCACATTCAAGGTGAGGACTTTAGTTGCTAGGCTGTCTCGCTGGGTTCAAGGAAGATACTCCTAATAACTTGGCTTTGTAAGTGAAATAAAGAACAATATTATCTTGGCAAGTGAGGTATAAACTAGAGCTTCTCAACACCATTTAGAGCATGAACTTAGGTAGTTACAGAACTTTCTGTTGCTCTTGGTGAATAGGTGATGCTCTCCATTTATCCAATTCACGGTTATAATAAGGACCAAGATGAGTTCATGTTAGGTTTCACAATGGAACATGAATGCCAGCCTTCTTTATGTAACTGGATCATATAAGACATGCTAGGTGGCTGCTGTCCCTTTCTAAGTTTACAGTTACTTGTTTGATTAAATGTGGTATAAAGAAATACAGGGAGATAGAAGAGAGAGCATCAAAACAAACAAACAAATAAACAAAAAATCTAGAATAGATAGAGAACAACAAAGAAAGCTTAGAAGCAGACAGGAAATGGTCAGCGGGGATTCACTTACACCTCACTGGGTGGGACACAAAGATTAGTTACACCTCACTAGGGTATTGAAGATTTCTCTGCACACCTCTCCTAAAACTGTTCACCTAAACTGTTGACATATGTCTTGTTAGAATTATAGAGTTAGACTACCCGAAAAACAGCCAGGTTCAGCAAAATCATGCTTCAACGCTATAAACTGCTAAATACTAAAATTAAAATAGACATGAGACAGCTGAATAGTAATCTATAGCCATTTTAAGGTGTATAGAACCCAGTTGTGTATAAACTAATAATTAAAATGTCAATGAAGAAGTCACAGGATGTAGTTCAGAACTTGCATTCTTTTTTTTTCTTTTAACATATTGGTTAATCAATACCATGTCAATTAATTCCATAACGTTATAAATTGTTACTGATGCTATGTTAGGGCTTTTAATTGATCGGAATGATACTCTGCTGGCTCTACCTTCAGACCAGAGATGGTCTCCCCAAGAAACTGTTGAACTGGGCCCGGCAGCGTGGCCTAGCGGCTAAAGTCCTCGCCTTGAATGCCCCGGGATCCCATATGGGCGCCGGTTCTGGTCCTGGCAACTCCACTTCCCATCCAGCTCCCTGTCTGTGGCTTGGGAAAGCAGTCGAGGACGGCCCAGGGCTTTGGGAGCCTGCACCCGCATGGGAGACCCGGAAGATGTTCCTGGTTCCCGGCTTTGGATCGGCGCTCACCGGCCCATTGCAGCTCTCTTGGGGAGTGAAACATCGGATGGAGGATCTTCTTCTCTGTCTCTCCTTCCTTCTGTATATCTGACTTTGTAACAAAAATAAATAAATCTTTTTTAAAAAAAGAAACTGTTGAACTTATCTGGACAATAAGATGCTGGACTTTATGCTTGGTATATGCTTGCAATGAAAGAATCTCAACTGAATTTGAACTGTGGCAATGCAGCAAGGTAGAGGAATCCACCAGGGGGAGAGGGTATGGGGAGGGGTGGAAGGAATCCCAGTGCTTATAAAACTGTGTCACATAATGCAATGTAATCAATAAAAAAAAAAAAAGGAAAAAATTCTCTCTTCCAAAAAAAAAAATTACTATCAAAATCAATTCTCTTTCTCTCTTGTGAACTTGGTTTCCACATTATAGCATTAATAGGTGTATTAATCACTATTTAGGAGACTAGCTGTCTAAAAGATTCATTTGAGTCCCCACAGTAACAACACACACATTAAGTATTTTGGAAAATTTTATTTTTATTTAAAAAAAATACACATAGTACAAGCTCACTACAGAACAATGAACAACAAAAAATATAAAAGTAAAGTTTAACTCCCTAATGACAATTATTATTAAAATTGGACTATTCATTATTCTGAACATTTCCTATATACATTTATTTATAATTACATATTCAATTTGATTTTTACATGTAAAAATGCAATCACGTTTTATACCATATTGTGAAACTTGTTTATTTCACCATAGAATCGATCATGAAAATTATATATATGTGGAAGACTCATATTACTTTACTCATGTTGTGTGTTTGACATGCATCTCTTTCATCTTTCTCTTCCCAATCTCACTGAGTCCATATTTGCCCCTTAACTTGGAGTAAAGTTCATAATTCAGCAGAATTAAGAATTACGAATTTGTGGATCCATATGTATCGAAAGGAAAATTTAAAATACTTAAAGAGAAATAACCCTTTGTGCATATTCACTTCATTAATGATGTCTATGTACCTCTGGTTTTCTTCTACATTTAAAAAAATTCTCTACATTTAAAATGGCATCAAAACTCAACACTAAAAGATTCACTTAGAGTATAACAATGTGAGAAGCACCACTAGTAAAATTTATTTAAAGATCCTGGAAACTATCCCAAAGACAAAGGAAACAGGATTTCCTTTTCTCCCAGCACACAACAGGAAGGCTCTCTTCCCAGGAAGTACAGAATTTAGACATTCTGCACAATGTCCCAGAGATGCGTGTTTCTGAGACTTAGTTTAGAAGTGAGAACTTCCTTCTCTGCCTAAGCTCCACTTGTGGAATGGAGATTTTATGGATGGAACATACCAAAGATGCTGAGTGCTAATAACTTGGCCACCAGCTTGGGAGATGGTCAATAGAGGTAGAAGGAACAAGCCAAGCAGACTTCAGACTACTTTTCTCACCCTAAAGAAAGCTGTTACTATAACAGAGATATCACTGAAAGATATGTTTGACAATGTCTCCAGTTCTAGAACTCTGCATCTGAATTTTTGTATAGTAGAGATGTAGGCAATAAAAGAGATCACGCTTAATTTCTTCCCAAGGAAATAACTCTATTTGCAAGAGCATGAATTTAACCTGAGCGTACTCTCAAAAAATAAAGAAGGTTAAAAAAATAGTGAAGGTTATGATGAAGGAAACTGAGGGGGGGAATTTATAGATCTAATGAAGACACATGGCCAAAACTGTAGAATTGGCAAAGTTGAAGGACAAAATTACGGCGTGAAATAGATGGAAAGAGCTCTGCTGAGATCAAAACAAATCACTCACCACAGAAACTAAGCCATAAAAACTCACAATTTGATTAGCTTCATTTGCAGTGGAATTTTATGACTTTTTGTTGTAAACAAAAACACAACTTGGCAACAATGAGCGGAGTTTAACAGAAAAAAAAAAAAAAGATGAAACTGGTGCTGACCATTACCACATTCATCCCCATGTAACTGAGGTAAACCCAGAGCTGCTTTGGAGAAGTGTCTACAGCTTAATTCCCAACAGAAGATTGAAGGCAAGTAGACTTCAGAGAAATAATTCAGCCAGCCATTATCCAATAAAGGAATTTCTGAAACATCCAAGCGATGCTCCTCCAACTTCTTTCTTTTTCTGTGTCAAGAGGTGGAGGTTTATTGAAATATGAACATTCGAGAACACCAAATTATTTTTTAAAAATCAAAAACCAAACAAAAATGTATGATTTATATACTGAAAAACACAAGCAATAGAAACTCAGTCGCTAGAACCTGTGGATGATCTTATAAGCATTCCAATGTTTTACCCCCAAGCAACTCCATACATAATAAGAAAATCAGACACAAAGACATCAATGAAAGGATACCAACAATATGAAGAATCAAGGAAATGTCACACCTTCAAAAGAATGCAATTGTTCTCCAGAAATAGATACTACACTAAAAAAAAGTCCATAAAATGCATGAAAAAGAATGCAAAATAATGATGTTAAGGAAACTATGAGTTACAAGAGGATACCAAGGAATAGTTCAAATAAATCAGAAAAGTAATGAATGATCTAAAGAGATGTGCAATGAGGAGACTGAAAAGACTCAAAAAAAACCAATAAGATGTATTGAAACTGAAAATTTTTATTAAAGAAATAAAACAACTGCAATTTATAGCTTCAATAACACCATATACTGAGGAGAACAAAGAATTTATGATCTTTAGAGGAAGACATTTGAACTAACTCACTGAGTTAATCACTGAGAAAGGAAGGTAAAACAATGAAGACAGCCTTTGAGAAATACAGGACAGCATAAAGTACAGAGATACTCCTATTATATAAGAATACCTGCAGAAAAGATAAGTAAAAAATGTATTGGAACACTATTTATTGAAATAATAGTTGAAACCATCCTGAGTATTGAAAGAGATATGGACATCCAATTAGAGGAAGCTCAAAGGACTCAACCAGGAACAACAACAGCCACACAACAACCACCACCAAACACACACATACATCCCTCTACTGAGGCATGTTACAATCAAATTGCAAAAGTTAAGGAGAATGTGACAAGTTTGAGAATAATTAAGAGTTTCCCATCAAATGTCATTCTGGAACCTGATGCATAAACATATAAAGAGGAGTTAATGGAGCTAATTGCAACACTTCTCAAGCTTTTCCAAAGTATTTAAAAGGACAGAACTCTTCCATTTTCTTTTCTATGATATCAGTATTACTCTGACACTGAAACCAAGACACAACACAAAAAGAAAAGTACACACCAATATCTTTGGTGAACATAAATGAGAAAATTCTTAACAGAATGTTGGCAAATTCAATCCAACACCATATCAAAAATATCTTAGCACATGATCAAGTAAAATTTATCCCAGGAATTTCTTAGAATAGTGCACCATTTCCAAATCAAATAAATGTCAAAAATATCAAAAAGAATAAAGAAAAATAGTATCTAGTAAAACTAGTTAAGTAGCATTGTATCCAACTCAGAAGCTTTTTCACTGCAAAGAATCAGTAGAGAGAAAAAAGACATCCATTCGAATAAGACAAAATATCAAACAACTCAACTAAGGAAAATTTAATATTCAAGATGCATAAAAATGCAAATTGCAAATATGCCTGCTCTACTATGTTTATGGCACCACTCTTCACAATAGCGAAGATATGGAATCAACCAGGGTGTCCATTAGCAGGTGAATAGATGAAAGAAGAAAATGTGATAATTGAACACACATATGCAATTATGCATGTATATGAATATTATTTATGAAAATGGAGGAAATACCATCATTTGCAGCAAGATGCATGAAACTAGAAATGATGAAAAACATCTCATGAAAAAAGCAAAATAACAGAAGACAGCTATCACATTTCTCCCTCAAATGAAAAGCAATGAATTTGGACTCCTATCTCAGATTACACAGAAAGTTTAACTCAACAATTTAAATGTGAGAACTAATAGTATAAAACTCCTGGAAGAAAAATATGTGGATAAGTCTTCATTATGTTGAATTTTGCAAAAGAGTAATGACACCGAAAGCACGAATGGTAGAAGAAAGATAGCTATATCGTACTGCTCTTTGCTAAAACTAATAATGTGATTCAAAAAGCTTCATCAAGAAAGTGAAGAATGAATTAAAGAATGGAAGAAAATATTTACAATTCATATATCCAATGTGGAATTTTTATCTAGCATAAATAAAGTCTACAATCCAATAATAAAAACAGAACCCAATTAGTAATTAAGCAAAGTATCTGAATAGATATTCCTTAGAAGATATAAAAATATACAATAGATACATAATATATGCTGCAGTTAGCCATATGAATGCATCTCAAAATCACAATAAGGGAGTGACCATTTAGCCTAGTGACAAGGCACTTGCTTCTCATAATTGGAGTAGGTAGGTTGTGTGTCCACCTCTGGGACTCCATCTTCCTGCTCATGCAGACCCTAGGAGGCAGCAGTGAATGTTTAAGCAATCTGTTTCCTGCCACCGAAGTTTAAGACATGAATTTGATTCTTGCTACGTTGCTTTTGCCCTGACCCAGCTCCAGCTTTTACAGGCAATTGTAGAGTAGATGACTCTCTCTCTCTCTCTCTCTCTCTCTCTCTCTCTCTCTCTCTCTCTCTCTCTCTCTCTCTCTCTCTTTCTGTCTATAGGCCTATCAAATAAACAAACACACAAACTTAAAAGGCTGTGGGCTGGAGGTGTGGGGGGCATTGTGGCCAGTTAAACGAGTGTCCCCAAACCAGTATTCCATCAGTGCCAGTTCAAGTCCAGGCTGTTCCATTTCTAATGCAACTCCCTGAGCAGCAACAGATGGTGAGCCAATTACTTGGGCCACGCTACCCACATGAGAGACTCAGATGAAGTGTCAGCCTCCTGCCTTTGGCCTGGCCCAGCGCTGTATGTAGCTGCTATTTGGGGAATGAACATGCAGATGAAACATTCTGTCTTCTCTACTCCCTCTGTAAATCCATCTTTCAAATAAATAAAATGATTTTTTTACCCTCCCCTCATTCTAAGATGGCACTTCTTACCAATGAGTGTAGATAATTGAAGTTAAGGCAACAACTGTTGATTTGTATATGCAGAAATCAGAGCCTTCTTTACACTAAATAGTAAGAACATAAAAATAGTCCCATCTGTTTGGAACAGTCTGGAAATTCCTCCACCCAGCAAACTTGAGATTACCATATTATTCAATGTTATGAGTTCAAGGACTTCAGGGTTATTTAGGAAGGAGACAGGACCATAACATCATTATACTCTTCTCTGGATCATCACTTAGAAGTGAGATTTTTGGATCATGCAGTTCTGATTTTAATTTTTTGAAGAAGTTCCATACTGTTTTCCAAAAACTTCACTTTCCCACCAATACAGTAAAAGAATTCCTTTATCCTCCCTCCTGCATCCTTGTCAACACTTGTTATTACTTTAAAAAAAATAATAGTCACCCTAACATGCGTTAGATCTCATTGTAGTTTGATTACCACTTTCCAATGATTAGATATTGAACATCTTTTCATATACCAGTTGGCAACTTGATTGTCTTTCCTAAAAAAAAAAAAGAAAAAAAGGTCTATTTAGGTCTTTAGTTCAGTTTAAGATTTGGTTAGTTACATTTTTGATATTACATTGTGATTCCTGATATATAATTTGAACATTACCCCCCATCAGGTATAATTTTCAAGTATATTCTCATGTTCCATAAGTTTTCATTTCCCTTTGTTGGTTATATTCCTTGCTGCACAGGAAAAAAATGTGAATTTTACACTTGACATACGTACATATTTTATGTAAATTATACTTCAACAAAGCTATTTTTTAAAAAGTCAACACTAAAGTTCACTATTTTGTACTTTAATTTTTTACAATTGAATTTGTAGAACATTATTTTAAAATGTCAGATGTCATTAATCATTAGAGAAACATAGTGAAAACCTCAATGAGATATCAGTACAAAGCAGTTAAAATGGTAAATTAAAAAAAAAAATGATACCACATGCTAGGGAGAATTAAGAACAATTGTACCTCTCTGGTTTTGTTGGTGGAAATGAAAAGCAATAGAGCAAATTTGAAAATAATTGCCTCTTCTAAAATTGAATATATTCTCCATATGTGACTCAGTAATTCCACTTGTGTGCATTTGTTCAAGAGACAAAAACTTACATTCACTTAGATACCTCTATAATAATACAACATTTTAATTCATAATTATCAAAACCTTGACACAATCCAAATGAACTTTAATTATGAATAAACAAACTGGTGCATTCATTGTAATATTACTCAGCAATAAAAAATCCAAAAAGTGGATTAACCTTAAATGTATTTTACTAAGCAAACAAAGCCATGCACACAGGATGATACACAGTGTAATTCTGTTAGTAAAGCACTGTGGAAAAGGCAGAATTATAGACTGGCTTTTACGGTTTCAGGTGAGTTAGAAGGAAGCTGAATATAACATGACAAAATATGATATTATTTTTAGTGTTAGGGCTTCTATAGCTTCACTTTACTTACTAGTGATCATTAGACCCAGAAACTGTATAATCAAAAACAAGTGAATTCTAATACATCAAGGTTTTTTTAATTGATAATTTAGGAAATAATGCTTGAAAAAGAAATCATAACTCCTATCATTGTGACCATTTTAAAATATTCACCTAGAATATTCTTTGAAACAGGTTTGTTGAGTGAAGAAGATGCACATTTTAGAAATTTTGATGTGATGGTTTATTTGCCCTGATAATAAAGTTAGCAGAACTGTCTTCAAGCTGGCAAGTTCCTTGAGAATGAAAACTACAAAGTATTCCATCTAAGGTGCTTACCATACCTGTTTCTTCAATTTACTGATCTGTTATTGATTGGTAACCCAGTTTTTAGACTACTAAGCATATAATGGATGCCGATAGACATGTATTATAAGTTAAGAAGCACAGCTCTGAGGTCAGAAAGGGCATAAGTCCTAATCTTAGCTGAACCAATTCCTAGTTTTGTGGCCTCAGCTAACCTCTCTGTGCCTCAGTTTCCTTACACATATATAGGCATACCTTGGAGATATTGCAGTTCAGCTCCAGATCATGACACTAAAGTAAATTCTGTGATAGAAGGAGTCACACTTTTGGTGTCTCAGTGCATATAAAAGCTATATATGCATTATATTATTGGCCGTTGTGAGTAAAGTACCATTATATCTAAAATAACAATGTATATACCTTAATTCAAAGTAATTTATTTGGTCCTGCATTTTGCGCAGCCAGTTGAGCCACCACCTGTAATATCAGCATTTCATATCAGCACCTGCTGATATGAAATCTTGAATCTTGACTGCTCCAGTACTGATCCAGCTCACTTCTAATGGACCTGGAAAGCAGTTGGAGCTGGTCAAAATCATCCAAGTGCTTAGGCCTCTGTCACCCATTGTGGAAGACCAAGATGGAATTCCAAGCTCCTGGCTTCAGCCTTGTCCAACACAGCCATAGCAGCCATGGGAATGAACCAGCAGATGAGATACCTCCTCTCTATCTCCCATCACTCTACATTTCATGCAAAAGAGTAAGTCTTTAATGTTTTGCTAAAAACATCGAAACCTGAGCCGTCAGGAATTTCTTTTTCCTGGAAGAATTGTTCACTGTTGGTAGGTGGTGGTAGATTAGGATAGTGATTGCTTAACATGAGAGTGGTTGTGGAAATTTTTTAGGCGACAGCAATTAAGTTAATCACATCAGTTGACTATTGTTTTTCTTTTTTTCTTTTTTTTAAAGATTTATTTATTTTCATTACAAAGTTGGATATACACAGAGGAGGGGAGACAGAGAGGAAGATCTTCCATCCGATGGTTCATTCCCCAAGTGACTGCATCGGCCAGAGCTGCACCTATCCGAAGCCAGGAGCCAGGAGCCTCTTCCGGGTCTCCCACGTGGATGCAGGGTCCCAAAGCCTTGGGCCGTCCTCGACTGCTTTCCCAGGCCACAAGCAGGGAGCTGGATGGGAAGTGGAGCTGCCGGGATTAGAACCGAAACGGCACCTATGTGGGATCCCGGGGCGTGTGCAAGACGAGGACTTTAACCACTACACCATCGTGCTGGGCGCTTGACTCTTCTTTCTCTGTGTCATTCAATCTTATATAATAACATTTTACTCATAGTAGATCTTCCTTCAGAATCGAAGACAATCCTCTCAAATCCTGCTGCTGCTGTTTCAACAACTAAGGCTAAGGAATATTCTGAATCTTTTGTTGTGATTTCAACAATGTTTTCAGTATGTTCACCAGGAATAGAGTCCATCTCAAGAAACCACTTTCTTTGCTGATACATAAGAAACAACTCCTCCTTCATGAAATTGTAACAGATTGAGCCACGCCCTCAGGTTCCATTTGCAACTCTGATGTGTTGCCACTACATTGGCACTTCCTCCACTGAAGTAACATCTTGCTTCCCAACCCTCCCATCATAGCAGAGAGGGTGGAGTCTTTTTCCCCTCACCCACCCTCCACACACACACCAACCCTTTCCATCCCACCCAGAAACCTCACCCATGTAACAAACATACAAAAATAAATGCCTTGCCTGGACAGTGGAATCAGACTTGGGAGCTGCAGCGATGTGGTGGGTGACAGGGTGCCCAGGTCACATGTCCTGGGTCCTTTGCCCCACCTGTGCAGTGAAAACCAGGCCAGCTTGCCCCAGTGAAGCCCTGGCATAGCCAGGGTCAGGTGGCCCGGGTGTCAGTGGTGCCAGGTGAAGCCCATGGGCCATCCAAACAGTGCACTTGTGGAGGTTTGGTGGTGTGGGGGATGGCACAGGTGGGGACATGTGGAAACTTGAGGGAAAGTACAGAACTAGTGGACTGACCATAGAGTGCATGTTGCAGAAATGGGCCTCCTCAGTGGAATAGAGCAGTGCACGCCTAGATGCACATGGATGATATGACAGTCCATTGGAGCCTGCAGAAGACATCAGGTACGATAGCAGAGGAAGGAGGGCAGAACAAATTGGACAACTGCTCCAGCCAAGCATTGACAGCAAATATCTGGGCGAATAGAAACTCTAAGGTGGACTATGTCAGCCAATGGAGCTTGGAAGGATTTCCTCACCCTCAAATTGATAGGATTAATAGCATTTCAGAACTATCAAAAACACCTGGGCAGAACTCTTGGAGCATGCTCCACACTGGGGACCCTGGGTTGATAACAGGTAGCCATTACGCATACTGGAATACTGGGGCGTTCTAGAGGCTGGGTACAGCTTCATCACTTGTCCTTCCCCTTCCTCCAGATACCGCATGAAGAAGAAGAAAATTTGGAAAGAATGATCTTTACTAATTTTTAAAAATAAAATAAAAACAAAAATAAAAAGAGAAAATAATATTAATTTCATTATATAGCTCCTTAAGCCTAAACATTGATTATACTTTGCCAAGAATTTCAGGGAATCTATGTACATCTTGAAGCTACCCATGAGCTTTCAAGAGCCCTTTGATCAAAAGCCTTTATAGGAAGGATTCAGAAGTCTGTGTGACAAATTCCATGTGAAGCCCAGTTTTCAAAAAGCTAATCAGAATCTCTTCCTCAGTGTGGAAGCCTAATCATGACATACACATGAGGAGGCAGTAGGGCGAAATCATCCCCTTTCAGGAGCAATCATATACCTGAGTCATTGGAACTACATTGTATCTTGACTGATATCAAATCATATTTGCATCCTCATTTGCCCTGAGGTCATATAGCTGCCTCACTACCATGTGCTTACACATACCTCGAGGCACCCCTACAATGACAAATTTTAACATAAACTAATTCGTACAGTTATTTTCATTTCAAATTGCCTAGCAAATATAACCTGTAAGGAGAGAAAGCATCATTAATTTCATTTAATTGGCTTTCAAAACTCATCCTGTTGTGATAGGAGGTGATAGGCTAATTCTGACCCTGGGTTCACACTATGGGCAAAATTTCGTTGTTACAAATACAGTGGTGTTGAGGGACCGCTTGGGCCCAGCACAGTAGTCTAGTGGCTAAATATCCTCGCCTCGCATGCGCCGGGATCCCATATGGGTACTGGTTCTAATCCCGGCAGCCCCACTTTCCATCCAGCTCCCTGCTTGTGGCCTGGAAAAGCAGTCGAGGATGGCCCAGAGCCTTTGGACTCTGCACCCACATGGGAGACAAGGAGGAAGAGGCTCCTGGATCCTGGCTTTAGATCAGATCAGCCCTGGCTATAAATCAGTGGACGAAAGATGTTCCTCTCTATCTCCCCTTCTCTCTATATATTTGACTTCCTAGCAATAATAAATAAATCTTTAAAAACAAGAGGGACACCTCACTCCCACATCAGACTAAGGCCCCATGGAAGAGGCTTCACATGACATTTGGCGTTTGAATCTTCTGCCATGTCAGGAAATAATGTTTCTCCCCACCAGAGAACGCAGCAACTAAGTCAGCACCTTGGCAACGGAGAGCAGCCCACACTACACAATGAACATGACCTCATCTGTGACTTCCCTGTCTCCAGAACCGTGAAATAGCATAGTCTTGGTTCTTTTTCAATTTACTCAGTCTCGACTACTTTGTTACAACTGTACAAAGAAATTAAGAACACAATATTCTTACATTAAACTCGAATTTGTTTTAACAAGTACTTGTCTACAGGTTCTGTCCATCTTCTAATCAAATTAAGTTGTCAAAATTAAATATTAGCCTTTCATTCTCCTTTATCATTTTCAGGTTAAATTGCAGAGATTTTCAAAATTCTCATTTTCACACACCATTCTAAGGAAACTGTTAGCTGAAAATAAATTAAACAAAGCTTCTAGACCGGGCTTCAGAGCAGGCATTATAAATAGAACTAAGCCAAGGTTTGGGGCATACTGAAAGAAAACTTTGGGTCCTACAAGTGGCTGTCCAAAGAAATCTTGTTTCCTTGTCAGGGTTTATGCCACAGAATCTTCTGAAATGGCCCACAGTCCTTTGTACTCCTTGCTCTCTACTCCTTTAAGTCACTAAAGGCAATTGTCTTATATTGGAATGACTTCCTTCATCATGTAAGGCCCACTTTATATCCTCTTTATGTAAGATCACATACTGCTGGAGTTCTCTAATCCCACACTCTGCTTTGTAGTTGGGTAACACAGCTAACCAATATATCTCATGAGAAAATGTATGTCCTTAAATTTCATAATTTCATTTTGGCCATACCTCTCAAGGTTCCAACTATGAGCAATCCTCAATCTTTAGATCTGTAAGTGATTTTATTCCGTCGTTTGTGTTTACTCTTGCCCTTACTTTCCTTGAAATCTGTTTGTTCTGTCATCCAGTTTCCATTTCTACCCCTTGGACATGCCATTACATTCTCTGCTTTTATCTTTCTTTCCAGGGATCCCTTTTGAATACAATCCTTCCTCAGCCTTTGGTTCTCTGGATTCTTTCCAAGCCATTTCCTTTTATGTGTAGAGGCAGTCATGCAGGAGGAAAGTTTTGGCAGTTTATCCTTATCAAGGATGTCTCCTGTCAGCATGCTTTACCAGGCATGGGGATTCTGGAATCCAGAAGACAATAGGAGGCATTCAGAACTGGGTTCTGGGGCTACCTATTTTGATGTAAACTCTAGACTCAAACAATCTGCAGAAATATTCTAGAAGTTACTAAAGGCCATACCCAAGGCTGATCATCAACTTACCACCTGCTTCGGGGTAGCACTGCTTCTCAGGCAGGGCTATATCTTCTCAGATAAAGGACTCCTTACTCAGAAACTTTTATAAGACAAGCAGTTTTCCCAGAGAAAGGAGAGAGGATAGTATAAATCAAATTAAACAGAATAAAGAGGAGATCCCTGAATTTTATTCTCTCAACAGTCATCCCTTCAGTGAAGCCATTACTGTCCAGGGAATGGGAATACAGTGCTATTTGATTTGCTTATGATTACTAAAGGAAATAGGAATTCAAATTTCTAAGTTACCATCTATGAAGTAGTTGCTGTGTAGACATTTGCTATACAGTGGGTTTGATGCCACTGGCGACAGCACCTCACTTTGTGGCAACAGAAAACTGTAGGTCTAATGAACTAACCCACTAGTTTACATCTTCATACCTGATGTTATGCCCCATTGAGGCTTCTCTGCATGATAACAAATGTGAGTTTTCTGGAAGAATTTTTTATTGTAGCTACTGCCTGCTTTGGTGGTCTACAAATAGTCTCAGGTTAAGCCGCAATGTCAAGTTGAGCTTCCCAACTTTGTCTAGCCTCACTCATCTTTTGTCATTCTATTTGAATCACATTCAAACTCTTTAGTTCCTCAGCTATGCTATGCCCTCTTCTGTTTCACAGTTGTGAACATATTATTTCTCATCTGAATACTCTACTCTCATTCTTTATGTGTCAAGTTCCAACATTTCTTTAAGAAATCAGGTAGACAGAGAAAGACCAATAAGGAAAGCTTAGAACAGACAGGAAAAAGTCAGTTTGGACTCCCATATACCTTACTAGGCAGAACACAAAGATCAGTTACACCTCACTAAGATATTGAAGATTTCTCTGCACACCCCTTCTAAAATTGTTCTGCTCCTCAATTGTTAACATATGCCTTGCTGGAGGTATAAGCCTGCTTGGACTATCCTAAAATTCGCGAAGTTTAGTAAAAATCAATTTACCGATTCCAAAATCGGTAAATTGTAAAGACAGCACTTTTCATATTCCATGAAGAACTTGTAGGGTTCATCTTTAACTATTTGGAATGATGTTGTAATGAGACCCCTTGGATCTTACATTGATTGAGCTCAATTTCTTTAGAACTTATTTAAAGTACCCATTTCACATGGCATACATTTCAGTAGTTTGTGAAATTGGTCCATTTCATCTGAGTTATTGAATTTATGTGTATTGGATTCTTTGTCATATCCCTTTAACAGCTGAGATGATTGTAATTGTCTTCTCTATTTCATTTCTGGTACAGGGAACTTGTATCCCATGTCTCCATTCTTATTGTTTTGCTATCCTTGCTAGATAGATGTTTTTCAAATTTACTAATATTTTCAAAGAAGCAGTTTTTTTTCTCTCATTAATTTATACTTTTTGTTTCTGCAGCTTTTGCTCTCATTCTTGCTATTCTTTCTTCTGCTTACTTTAAGTTTATTTTTATGTGTGTTTTCAAGTTTCTTGAAGTATGAACTGAAGTTATTGATTTGGAGACTTTTCTTCTTTTCCAGTGAAAACCTTTGTTATAAATTTCCCTCTCAGCACTCCTTTTGCTATATCCCACAGATTGCTGCATATCACAGAACATTGTATTTTCATTCTCACTCAGTTTTAAGTTTTCAAAAATTTATTTTACTTTCTGTTTGACTGATCTTGTAGAGTTTCTAAGTACTTTTAAGCTTTCTTTTGAGAATTCCTGTTTGATTAGTAAGTGTAATGCTAGTTTCTAAGTGCAGATTTTCCTGTTGTCTTTGTATGTTTGACTTATATTTAGTGTTTTTATGACAAGAGAACTTTTTACAGTCTTAATTTGCATTTCACCCAAGGCACAGGAAGTTAAGTACTTTGTTGTGCCTATTGACTGTTTGAATGTTCTCTTCTTGGAAAAGGCTTAATATTTGTCCCCAGGTTTACATGAATGGCTATCCTTATTAATCTATGATAGATGATGTTGCATACTCTAAATACATTATTCTCAATAACATTTATTGAAAATGTTAACCCACTGAACATCTTATTTTATCTTCAATGCAACATAGTTTTATATGTCTAGCAGTTTTGATAACAAAAATAAGTTGTAAATATATTAAACTACGTTTTTCCTAAAGGCTTTATAGCTTTAACTTTTATATTTAGATAATGCAATGAACCCACAATTTACTTTGGGGTGTGGTGTGAAGCATGAATTTTTTTCCTTATGGACATCCAATTGACTGAACAGCATTAATGAGAAGCTTTTCTGTACTATTCTGTAATATCATATTTGTCATAAACCCAGGCTTTCAAATTTATTTTAAGGGACCATTTAACCCCAACAGTAAAATCCAAAGGAAGAAAATACTTTTGGTCTTAATTAATTCAGATAAAAATACTGATGTAAACATGTAGCAAATCAAATCCAGAAAAAAAAAGTGAGAAGAGAACATACATCAGATTTTTCTTCATTCTGAGTACCAGTTCTGCTACTAGAGATTTGTACTTTTGTGTATTTTCATGATGATTGCTATCATCCTTTTGCTTCTCAAGTAGCACTTCCCTGAGTGCCCTTCTGAGGAGATGAATTCCTTGATTTTTTGCTTGTCCTGGAAACTCCATTTCATTTTGAAAGAGATCTTGTTTCAGTAGAGCAATCTTGGATGATATTTTTTTTTCCTTCAGAGTCTTTGATATTTCATACCTTTCTCTCCTGTAAGGTTTTACCTATAAGCCTACCATTAATCTAAAGGATATTCTCTTGTAAGTGACTTGACACATTGGTCTTACTAGTTGTAGAATTCTCTTTTTTCAATTTTTCAATAGCTTGATTATAATATGCCTTGTTCAGAATCATTTTGGTTCTAACCTAGAATATGAATATCTGTATTTTTCCAAATATTTGGGAAGTTTTCACATTTCTTTGAATATGTTGCCTGTGGCTCTTCCTTTTTATTTGCCTTGTAGAACATGCCTAATGAAATATTTGTTTTGTTCATTATGTCCCGTAAGACTCAAAATATTTTGTCACTCCTCTTTGTCACTCTTCTCTCCCTCTCTCTCCCCCACTCCTCTTTCTCTGACCTGCACTAAGTGGTTTTCCCTCCCTCTTTCATTCTTTTTTCTTGCTCTCTAGCTCCATGTCTCCTTCTTTGCTTTCTTCCTTCCTTCCATCCTGCCTTCCTTATTTCTCAAAGAAACTACAGGACTTGCCAAGATTTATTGCCAAGTTCACCCAAAGGTCAGCATCCTCAGCCCAAACCTCCTGAATAGGATCCTTATACAACACAGATAGGATACCTCATACAGGTGAGACAGCTTGGCAAGCTGATTTCATGTCACAGCATTGTTGGGCCATGTGGAGGCCATCTGGTAAGCAGAGCTATCAAATTTGTTTTAGTATGAAGGAGGCTTCCACAGAGGGGAAAGTTCTGTGGAGTCACTGGTAATGGGAGCGAAGTGGCAAACTTCCTCAAATAATTGTAAGTTTCTGTCCATGGGCGAACAAATGTCACATGCAGAGAACCTCTAGGACATACTCATTCTTGGCCATCTCCAGAAAGCACAATGGTCCAGTTGATGTCCATGTTGGGGACTGTGACAGGCATGAAATCGAAGTCCAGGTAACACATGTGCTCCAGGAACATGTTCAACATGGCTGCTTGCAGCCACTGCATCTGAATGAAGGCAGTCCTGGCTTCACTGTGATACTTTTACATGGCTTTTCCTGGTTCCTGGGAGACTTGGCTCCTACTCATCAGTTGCACATGCATATCTGGGACCCAACTGCTCTGTTCTGTGCCTGTGCTACTTCAAAAGGCCTGTACTCACACAGAAATTCTTTCTTCCTATTCAATTCTTTTGCCTAGAATCTCAATTGTGTATTTTAAAAATATATTTCATTTCATTTTTAATGTTGTTTACATAGTTGAGAAGGATGTATGCTCACATGGACCACTGTTTAGAGTAGGGATGGTAGAGGCATGGGGGAAAGTGGGTAGAAGAAATGCTTCTTTTATTTTTCTCCTTTATCTGGGTGGGGAGAGGAGAGGGAAGAGAGAAGGGCTGCTCCCAGAAGCCTAAAGGCAACAGTACCCAGGGATGGAGTACGGCCACTTCATGTCATCCTAGGAACCCTGATGTTAAAAGAATGTTCCAAATGTGTTGTTTAATTGGTTTCAGTAGTCCTGAGACATTGTTGGCTTTGTTGCTGCACAGTTGGGGAAATCTTCCTAAGGTCCATTGACTGACATAGTGCATCTCAGTGCAGCCACTCCCTTAGTTACTTGCTGTCAAAACTTTGCTAGGGGGGCTTGGCATGATGGTTCAGTGGGTAAATCCTCACCTTGCACAAGTCTGTATGCAACAACAAAGAGCCTGGGTTAAGAGATTCAGAGATGTGGGTTGCCAGCAATGCTACAGTGTGGTAGCTCTCCCCACACTAAACTCCAGGCTTCAAAGGCCACGTGGTTTTCCAGCAGTCCATAACTTAAGTATCTGTGGCATAAATGAGGATTGCTGGAAACCTCCTTCCTAGACTTTTCCTGCTGAGTAAAGTCCTTATTGGTTATGAGCTGATCACTGGAGAGAGAATGGTTTATACTGTGTGTGTAGTTTTTCTCTCTTGTAAGGTCATCATGTATCTTTATGCTTGGCAAAATCTAGCTCTTTTGCTTACTTTTCTGACCCTACCAAAGACGGAGTCTTCCTCTATGTTGTGCTGCCTAAGGTTGGGCTGGGTGATAACAGCAACACCTTCCCTACCTAGGCAACATGATTCTACAGGTATAATCTTTCAGAACTGGCTTAGTGAAGATGTTATGGGATACTGCCTAGCACTGAGTTTTACCATGGAGCAGGAACTGGACTTGGCACAAAGGACTGAATTAATTCCCTATCATTCCCTCAAGCAGAAGCCATCTTGCTGCATGTTCTATTGCTTAGAATTGTGGAAGGATTGATGTGGGGAGCGGTGCGCCAGAGCTGACCCCACGTGTATGATAGGCAGTTGCAAGATGGTGGCTGGCTGAGGGCCAGGAGGCGGGGTTGGTCCCGCCAGTAGGCAAACAGGAAGTCACGGGGATAGGCTGATGCCCTCGCTGCGATTATGTCATTGCTACCGGCCTATCAGGTAGTGCCAAGTGGACCCACGGGGAGAAGTGATTGGTGGAGAACTGTATATAAGCAGCCCGCTTTCGGCAATAAAGGTTGGTTTGTTCATTCATCATGCCGTGTGTTCATTGGCTGGTTCATTCATTCATTTGTTCGTGTGTTCATTTCTTTGTTCATGTTCCCGGTTGCAGTGGCGGTTCCTGTTTTCCCAGACCCTCAAGAGTGTGCCTCGTCATTTTAGTGTCGCTGTGGGATGGCAACAACTGGTGGCACGTACGGGGAACTTTCAGGCCTAAGATAAACGAGAGGGAGCACGACAGACTGACATAGACAGCTCTCTCCTGCTTTCTTCACTGCATGTTTCATTATTATACTAAAAACCAAGTATTGTGGTCTTTTTACCAGCTTTCTCCAACTCTTGTAAAGGTAGACTGCTGCATTAATAATTGTTGAAATCGGTGTCTGTATGGGGCAATGATTGGTGGAAAAATTTAGCTGCCATCTTGCTTCCTCATGCCCGGCATGCAACTTTTATTTTATCTTCTATGTGAACTGTTTAATTCATTTGCTTTTAATGTAATTGCTTGTATATTGTGCTCTATTATACCATGTTGTTCTTTGTTATATGTGTGTGCATGTGTCTATATCACACAGTTGAGGAAGAGTTCTGAATGGATACAGAATACATTGGCAGGTATTTTTTGAAAGGTATTACTTTATTCTAATCTTGTCAGCTTTCATTGTTCTTAAGCAATCTTCTAGACTTCTTATTGCTACTTAATTGAAGGTTCTGTGCATTTTTAAACTTCTAGTTGTGTTTGGGATTTTGTCTTTGTTTTTTAGAGGTTTTCCCATGGTGTAATTTGGTCTTCTTAAAATTAATATCACTGTTTGAAAGTGTACCATGGTGTCTTTCAACAGTATTCCAGATGTTTCAGCCACTACATTTCCCCATAGTTTTCTCCTTTTTCACTCTTGTCTGCTTCACTAATTTATTTATACCTGTGTGAGACCCTTTCCTTGTTTGTTGCACTTCTTTTGTTCCCGCAATCCATATATTTTATCTCTTCAATTTTGGTTTGAATAACTCTTTACTGATGTATCCGGCAAAGTCTTTACTGATTTCCAGTTCAACAATTAAGTTACCCATGTCTGATATGTTTAACTCATCTACTACCTTATTAATATTTTGGAGTGCATTTTCAATTTTGTTATATCATTTTGGTCTCTATTTTGTTGAATGCATAGTCACAGTATTTATATTCCAACTCTGATAATTGCAAAATATGAACTAATTGCATTTTTTCCCGTAGTTTTTTTCTCTTTAATCCTGTCACCTTGTGCACTGGTAAATTTTATTTTAAAGATTTATTTATTTTAATTTCTTTTTTTTAAAGATTTATTCATTTTTATTACAGCCAGATATACACAGAGGAGGAGAGACAGAGAGGAAGATCTTCCTTCCGATGATTCACTCCCCAAGTGAGTCGCAACGGGCCGATGCTGCGCCCATCCGAAGCCAGGAACCTGGAACCTCTTCTGGGTCTCCCACGCGGGTGCAGGGTCCCAATGCATTGGGCCGTCCTCAACTGCTTTCCCAGGCCACAAGCAGGGAGCTGGATGGGAAGTGGAGCTGCCGGGATTAAAACCGGCGCCCATATGGGATCCCGGGGCTTTCAAGGCGAGGACTTTAGCCGCTAGGCCATGCCACCGGGCCCTATTTATTTTAATTTCAAAGGCAAATTTACAGAGAGGAGATACAGAAATAGAAGCAAAATCTTCCAACTGTTGATTCACTCCCAAAATGGCTACAATAGCCAGAGCTGAGCTGACCCAAACTCAGGAACCAGAAGCTTCCTCTGGGTCTCTCATATGCATATAGAATCCCAAGGACTTGGGCCACCCTCTGCTGCTTTCCCAGGCCAAACACAGGAAGCAGGATCAGAAATGGAGCATCCAGGACACGAACCAGCAGCCACATGGAATGCAAGCACCACACAGGGTGGAGGATTAGAATGCTGTGCCACCTTGCTGGCCCAAGTAATTAAAAAATAAATAAATAAATGTTTAATAGTAAAATAGTTTTAGCTATTTCAAAAACAATTATTTTTGGGCAGTTTTTGAAAGGCAGAGTTACAGAGAGAGTGGTCTTCTATTTGCTTATTCACTCTACAGATGGCTGCAACAAGCCAGGTCTTGGACAGGCTGAAGTCAGAAGCCAGGAACTCCATCTGGTCTCCCAGACGAAATGAGTGGCAGAAGCCCAAACAAGTGAGCCATTTCCACAGCTTTCCCAGGTACATTAGCAGAGAGCTGAATCAGAAGCAGAGCAGCTGGAACTCAAAAGGACTGCTCCACAATCCCAGTCCAAGCCATTAAAATGTTTACAAAGCTCTGGATAATACTGCTTTTGTATTTGGCAGACAGACTAGAGGCAGCCATCATAATGCAGCCTAAGACTGAACTGGTTTGAAGTTGTGTTTCAGTACTGTAAAGGCAAGTTTATTTCCCAGTGATTTTTGTTCTTACAGAATCATTCTTCAATTGTTCCTTCTAGTAATCTGAGGAATGCATCAAGGTCTTCCAAATTTAATGTGGCTTTGAGTCAAAATTTTGTCTCCTCTGCCACTGTGAAAGTTCTGTTTATCTTTTCAACCTCTTTTTTGTACTTTTAGATAAACTTCTCAACCTCTCAACTTTGTGCCAATTACGCATTAATGAAAGACATGAGACAAAAAAGTCAGAATGTCTTCTGTTGCATGTCTGTCTCTGGGATTGTGTCTGTCCTGAGAGATCTGTAGTACATTTAGATTTCCTTTTTTTCCAGAATCATTTTTATTTTAACAGCTGCATTTGTGTTCTTCCAGATACTATTGAATTATCTATAAGTTTACATTTATATGATATAACTGATACGTACATAGATTAAAAAACATCATTTGATAAGAACATGGCTCTTTCATGTTAAAATATTGATTTTCTTATTTCTGTGTTTGTCAAAATTTAGGTTTAATGAACTCTTATTTTATTAAACCATTTAATTTTCTTCCAATTTCTTAATGTACAAATTTAATTTCCTGTAGTGGTAAAAATTTCCTAGCGTGAGATATACCCTTTAAAATTAATTTCAGTGTACAGCAGAGTATTGTTAACTGTGTGAACATTACGACACAGCAGATCTCTTCAGCTTTTTTCTTATTGAATAAGCGGAGCTCTATACCCATTGAATACAAATCCCCGTTTCCTGCTCTTCCTCTTCTAGCAAACCTTACAACAAATGTTCTTTCACTTTCCTAAGTTTGTTGACTTTAGATACCCTATAAATGTAGAATAACAGAGTACTTATCCTTCTGTCACATAGAATTGGTAACATGACAAGATTTTCTCATTTTTAAATCATAGATAATACTTTATTTTTATGTCTGGATCACACTTATTTTTTTTAAAAAAAACTTATTTTATTTTTATTGCAAAGTCAGATATACAGAGAGGAGAAACAGAGAGGAAGATCTTCCATCCACTGATTCACACCCCAACAGCTGCAACAGCTGGAACTGATCCAATCAAAAGCCAAAAGCCAAGAGCCCAGAATCTCCTCCGGGCCTCGCACACAGGTGCAGGGTCCCAAGGTTTTGGGCTGTCCTCCACTGCTTTCCCAGGCCATAAGCAGGGAGCTGGACAGGAAGTGGGGCTGCTGGGATTAGAACTGGCACCCACATGGGATCTAGACTCGTGTAAGTCGAGGACCCTAGCTTCTAGGCTTCCGGGCTAGCTGAATCAAACCTATCTTTAATGTATGGTTCTACTTATATGTAGATTACTTTCACATAATCTAAATCACATAATAATATCATTATTGCTAATAATGTTAAATTGAATGTAACTACATTTTTTTTTATCCCAATTTCAGTTCTTTTGAACACCTGCAATTGGGATTGCTGGATCATGTTAATCTGTTTTATCTTTGTAGAAACCATAACACTGTTGATAAAATAGTCATTGCAGTATTTAATAATCCTACAAACAGCTCTCAGGAGTTCCAGTTTCTTCATTTTCTCATCCATGTTGATATTTTGTTTCCATAATGGCTATTCTTTTTTTTTTTAAAGATTTATTATTATTATTATTGGAAAGCTGGATATACAAAGGAGGAGAGACAGAGAGGAAGATCTTCCATCAGATGATTCACTCCCCAAGTGAGCACAACGGCCGGTGTGCGCCGATCCGAAGCCAGGAACCAGGAACATCTTCCGGGTCTCCCACGCGGGTGCAGGGTCCCAAAGCTTTGGGCCGTCCTCAACTGCTTTCCCAGACCACAAGCAGGGAGCTGGATGGGAAGTGGAGCTGCCAGGACCAGAACCGGTGCCCATATGGGATCCCGGGGCATTCAAGGCAAGGACTTTAGCCACTAGGCCATGCCGTCAGGCCCACATAATGGCTATTCTAACAGGTATGATGCAAAATATCATTGTGACTTTGATTTGTATTTCTTCAATTATTCATGATATTTACCATTTCCCTACATACCTGTTGGCTGCTTAGATGTCTTCTTTGTGACAATGTGTATTCAATTCCTTTATCCATTTATTAAATCAAATTTGTGGTTTCTTTGTCATTAAGATGATGTACTTCATTATTTTGGATAAACTTTATCAGAGTTATTATCCAAAAGAGTATGCATAAAATTTTCAATTCTATTGATCACCATTTTATGCTACTGTTACCTTACCTGAAAAGGTTTTTTGTTTGATGCCTCATTTGCATATTTTTTCTTTTATTGAGACCAATGTTAAACTTTTTTTAAATGCTTTATTCTAAGATTTTTGTATTTCTGTATCTAAAACTTAAGTCAACTACACATTTTTAGTTTCTTTTTATATGCTGGTAATATAAAAATCCAATTTCTTGCTTCTGCATATGCTTTTGCATATGAATATAGTTGTTCCAATACAATTTATTAATTGGTACAGTCTTAGCTTGTATAACCTGATTATCTTCCTCTGGTCTATATCTCTGTCTTTTTTTTTTTGGTACCACAATATTTTGATTATAGTAGCTCTAAAATATTTTTTGGAATTGAAAGTGTGAGCTTCTAGACTTAACTCTTCTATTTCAGGATTGATTTAGGTATTTAGAGGTCTTTTTGGTTCCATATGCATTTTAGGATTGCTAATTCCATTTCTGAAAAAAACAATTTTCTGAATTTTCTGGGGGTGACATTGATATCATAGATTATTTTGGATCATATGAACATTTTAATAATTATTTTCTCATTCAAAAGTGTGGGCTATCTTTCCATTTTTGAATTTTGGCAAGTGTTTTTTTTTTTTAATGTATTTACATGGCCATATGAATTTTTCACTTAGTTCTTTTAATGTGGTAGGTAACACTGAATTGTTTTTATATCTTATATCACCCTTACATTTCAGGAATAAATCTCAGCTGGTCGTGCAAAATCTTTTTAACATGTTGTTGGATTCAGTTTGTTCAAATTGTGCTGAGCAATATTCATCAAATAAAATATTTGTTACAGATCTTGTCCTTACATATATATTCTTGTGATATCTTTGTCTAGATTTTCTTCTAGGTTAAAAAGTTTGTTGGCATTTAATTGGCCAAAGTAGTCTCTTATAATTCCTTCTAAATATGATGTCAGTTGTGATGTCTGGTCTTTTACTTCTGGTTATATATTTGAGCCATCTCTTTCCTTGCACTTACTTTGAGAAATGTTTTGTCCAATTTATTTTACTTATATCAGCTCCTATTTTTATTATTTTATCTTTGGTTTTTGTCTGTCCTCTAAATTTATTTTCTTCCTTACTATAATTTCGGATCACTTTGGTCTTTTTCTTGTTTCTGAAAGTGTAAACCTACGTATTTGGCATTTTTCATTGATTTTAAGGAAGATTTTTATCACTATACATGTTCTTCCTAATATTTACAGTCGGACAAATGTCATTTGTTCCCCCATACACATTGTGTTATTGATTTGTATATGTCACCAATTATATCTTTGTAACCTTTGTGATATTTTCCAGTTATTTTTCATAACCTTTTTTTAAGTTGTATACTAGAACTAAACATGAATTTAACACCAACATCACAGTATAGTGTATGCTTTATATGTCTATAAATTGACTGGCATAATTGAGCCATTCATAGGCTTTCATGTTGTTGTCAAGTTTTTTTTGTTACAATGTAAAGAACTTCTTCTCACAGTTTATTCTACAGGAAATATAGGATGATTACCTGCTTTTGATTTTCTGTGAATGTCTTATTTCTCTTTTCCTTTTAAAGGACAGTTTTGTCAGATATAATATTATTAAAGTTGGTTCTTTTTTTTTTTTCCTTTTTTGAATAGATCATCCTATTCCTTGCTGGTGTACAAGGTTCTTGCTAAGAATCTGTTAGTTAATAGAATCTTTTTTGTACATGATAAATTGCTTTTCTCCTATTGATTCAAAATTCTTTTTTTTTTTTTTTTTACAACTTGACTATCAAATGTCTTGAAGTAGACATCTTAAGATTCAACTAAGTTTGAGTTCTTTGGGTTTCTCAATACAAAAGTCCATTCTAGTCCCCAGGTTTCAGAGGTTTTGGATGTTATTTTTTTTCTTGTTTTTCTCCATTCTATACTCTTAATGTATACATTGATCCGTATGGTGCTATTCCATAGATCATTTATATCCTTTAGGTTTTCTTCATTCTCTTTTCTGTTTGCTATCTGACCATACAATGTCAAATATATTGCTTCTAAATTAACTGTTTTTTAATCTGCTTAATTATTCTGTTATGTCTCTCTAGTGGAATTTTCAAGTAATTTATTGTGTTCTTCAGTCAGAAATATGTTTGATTTTTTCTATATTTTCTAGCTCTCTCGTTTTGTTCATCCATTACTTCCCTAAGGTCTTTTTCACAATCTTTATGACAGTTTTTTTCTGTTTATTGTGTAACAGTTTACATCAGGATAGTTTTAAACTTACAGAACAAAAATATTGTCAGTAGTAATACAAAACTTTTCTATACACCCCTTATCCCATTTCCTCTGTTAGCATCTGATATTGGTATATTTGAATGACAGGTATTTTTAATACATTGTAATGTAGTTATTATTCTTCCATTTCTTTAGCATATGTATCTGAATATTTGCTTTGTTTTTTGATTGGATTATGTCTCCCTGGTTTGGTTTTTTTGTTTTTTTGTTTTGTTTTGTTTTTGTTTTTGTTTTTGTTTTTTCGCCTCCCTGTTTACTTTCTGTTGGGATGGCTATGTGAAGAAAACAGGCAGCTCTCATGTCTCCATAGATTGGGAAAGTTCTGCACCAGTCGCCCTTACCATAGAACCAAGGAGGTTCTCAAATCTTTCTGTGGGTGCATCTCTTCTGGACTTGTTTACATAAATTTGCATTAAGGATATCCCTGTGTTGTTCCTTTTTCAGGTGATCATAACCTCTTATTCCCTCTGGTGTCTGTTTGCAGTACTGCAGGTTTTCTGGAACTGCAACAAGCGGCTCAGCTTTGATTGGTTTTCAGTGGCTCATGTGCTGCTGGAGCATGCTGGATTCCATCAAAGCAAAAGTTAGACAATACAGAAAACATTCCTCCTGACAAACCACTACAAATATGAAAAGTTGGACTCACTTTAAGTCGCCCTACAAAAGAGAAAATAGGGATTTTCCCTCGTTGATTTTGTGATGATCCATGGACTATGGTCAATGAAAACCTTTTAGTCCGAACCATTACCTTTGTTCCCAACACTTCCCACCCAACCGGTGCCCTCTTCTGCCAAAGCATAGATTCAAGCAAGACAGAAACCTGTCCTCCAAACAGTGTGAACTTTGGTTGCATGTATGTTCAATTTTACCTTTCCATTCCCAGGTAGAAACCAGAAACTAGTGGTTTTCTTCCAATTGTAAGTAAGATCATCTCAATTAAGAGGATATGGTGAGTACTGCAGAATTCCCTAATATCTTCAATGAGCCTGATTGTGGGCTCAACCTGAATCAGTGTCCCTTTGGGTGAAAAGATGATCTGGGACTTTATTCCACCACTTTTCTAACATCACTCCTTTTAGATTATTTTTTGTGTTTCATCTGGGTTTACTGACAGGAGTGTTAATCCCATACAGGCTAATTAATGTCATCAATAAGTAGAATCTGAATCTGATAACTTTTTACTATCCAGGAAAGACATATATAACATAAAATCTTCCATGTTAATCATTGCACATTTTACAATTAAATGGCATTTAGTTTCCTGCACAATGTGCAACAATAACTGCTCTATAGTTCCATTTAGGACACTCCAGAGTTCTGTTCATTAAGGAGTCACTACCTAACACCTCCAAGTACCTAAAACTATCAATCTTCTTTGTGTTTCTACAGTTTTGTCTACTGAGGTCGTTTCACATAAATGCAGTTATACAATGTGTGCTGTTTATGTTTGGCTTGTTTCATTTAACATAAAGTTCTCAAGGTTAATTTATAGCATGTATTATTATGATGAATGCTGTATCTCATTGCTTTCCATTCATTCCTTTTAATGATTAAATAATATCACTGCTGTAAGTCTATTCAATATTTTTTGATCCACACATCAATTGATGGATATTTGTGCTTTTTCCACCTATTGGTTTTGGGAATAGTGTCACAATGAACAACGTGCACAACTTGTGCAATTATTCACAGTACATATCTATGTATGAATTCACTAGTTCACATAGAAATGTTATGTTTAAAGAAGCACCAATCTCTTTACCACACTGGTTGCCCAATTTCAGTTTCACAGAAGCAATGTATGAATATTGCACTTTCTACAAATGCTTATCAAAATAAATTATTTTCCGTTTTCTTATAGCCACTGTAGTGGGCTGCAGTATTTTCTTGTGGTTTGATCTGAAATTCCCTAATAAATAATTCCCTAGTAAATAATTGTTATAAATAACTTTTCAGGTAATTATTTGTCTTTTGTGTATCTTGTTGCATTATATATCTTCTTTGGAGAATTGTCTATCTAAAATCTCAGCCAATTTTTAAATGTGTTATTCATCTCTTCATTATTGTGTTTTGTTTGTCTATGTGTGCATGTTTCATATACTTTTGATAGTAGGTGTTTAATATGTAATTAGGAAATATTTTCTCCTGTTCTATCTGCTGCCTTTTCATTTTGTTTTAGTGTCTTCTGATGAATTTCTTTTTTTATTTTCCTGAAGTTTAGTATAATACTTTTTCTTTTGTAGCTTATGTTTATGTCACATCTAAAAAAACTGTCATCAAATCCAAGGCCAGAAATCTTTACTTCCATGCTTTGTTCTAAGGGTTTTGTAGCTTTATCCCTAACATTTAAGTCTTTGACATAGACTGAGATATAGATTGTCAGACAGAGACCCAACTTCCTTCTATTGCCATATATAAATTCAATCGTCTAAGCACCATTTGTTGAAGAATGTTCTTTCCTGACTGGATGATCTTGACATCCTTGACCAAACTAAACTGATGATACATCTATAGGTTTGCTTCTTGGCTCTCCATTCTATTCTCTGATCTATAAGTACATTCTATGCCAGTACCATGAAATTTTGATTACTGTAGCTTTGTGTTAGGTTTTAAATCAGGAAGCACAAGTCCTTCAACTTGATAATTATTCTTCAAGGTTGTTTTGACTGTTCAGGATCCCTTAAGTTTATATATACATTATATGATCAGCTTTCCCATCATTGCAAAATATCAATCATAATTTTTACAGGGATTGCACTGAAACTATTAGTCACATACCATTTTAACATTAAGTCTTCCAACTCATGAACATGAAAAGTCTTTCAATGCACTGATGTCTCCATTACTTTTTTTCAGTGAGAATTCATTGGTTTCAGTGTAAAAATCTTGCACATCATTGGTTAAATATATTTACAAGTATTTGAATATGATTATTATGAATGAGGTAACTTTCTTTTTAAGACACACAACTTATTTGAAGAAATAAAATTTATGTATTTATTTGAAAGAAATGGCGAGCATAGGAGAGAAATAGGCAGAGACAGCAATTTCCCACCCACCTGTTCATGACTGAAACAAAGGATAGGCTAGGCTAAAATCAGGAAACAAGAACTCAGTCCAGCTCTCCTACATGAGTGACAGCAGTCCCATAAAGACAAATATTGTATTTTTTTCCCTACATAATTTGTGGAATCTCATTCGCAGAGCAAAAACAATGAATGTGTAAGAGCAAAATTCACACGGGAAGTATCATTAAGCTTTTAAATCTGCATTTATGAAATACTTAACATTCGTTCCCATGATACAAATAAAATTTATTTTAAAAGACCCCAGAGATTATATTCTTAATTACTTTTCTGTTTTTCACAGAAACAATGCTGATTTTAATTTGCTGATTGCAGTCTTGATGAGTTCATTTTGTTTCTTTATAATCTTTGTGTATTATGTGTGTGATCTCTAGGCAGGTGTAGTTTTGCTTCTACCTTTCCAATGTGGATGCCTTTTCTCTTAGTCCTATTTATGTACTTGAAATGTTTAGTATATTGCTGAATAGTAGCAGAAAAAGTGACTGACTTATTACTAATTTCATGGTTGTTTGTGACATATCAATAGCATGCTTTATGTTATGAGGGCTTTTATTACATTAAAGTGTTTAAGGGGTCTTCATCTATTATTAATGTTTCTTTCATGAAAAAGTGTTCATTTTTCCAAATAATTTGTAGTAATTGGAATGAGCATGTGTTTTTTTCCCCTCAAATTTACTAATGTAGCGTATTACATTGATTGGGTTTGTATGATGAAATACTTTTTCATTTTGGGGATTAATCTCATTTGGTAGTAGAATAGACTTTTAAATTGCTACTAAATTTAATTTACTAATATTTCATTAAGACTGTTTTCATCTGTATTGCTTAAAAAATTTCAGCCTTTAGTTTTCTAGTGATAACTTTATTTAAATTCAGTCAGATAATGTTGACCAATAGGAAGAATTCCTGTATCTAATATAGCTTAAGACTTGGTGTCAGTTCTTTATACCTGGTTGAAATTGTCCATGAAGCTATGTGATTCTGGGTTTTTCTTTGTCGGTTCTTAATAATGAAAAGAGAGAGAGATTTGGGCCCATCATGCTGATTCAATGGCTGAATCTTCATCTTTCAAGCAACAGGATTCCCTATGGCTGCCAGTTCATGTCCCAGATGCTCCACTTCCCATATAGTTCACTGTATGTGGGGCATGAGATAGCAATAGATGAACCAAAGCCTCCCTGCACCCACATGGGAGATTGGGAAGAAACCTTCTATTTTCTGACTGCAGCTTGGCTCAGCTCCAGCATTGCAGCCAATTGAGAAGTGAAGCAGTGGATGGAAGAACTTACTGTCTCTCCTTTTTGACAATCTGATCTACTTTTCCACTAAAAAATAAAACATAATTTTATTTGAAAGTGTTAGAGAGACAGACAGAAAGATCTCCCGTCTGTTGGTTCACTTTCCAAAGAGCTGTAACAGGGAGGCTAAACCAATCCTAAACCAGAGAGTCTGAAACGCCATCCAGATCTCCCAAGTGGGTTACAGGGGCTCGTTCACTTAGGACGTCTTCCTTTGCTCTTCCAGGTACTTGTTTAGGGAGCAGAATGAGAAGTGGAGCAGCCAGGACTCAGAATGATACTCTTATGTGATGCTGGCCTCAGAAAGCGTGGTTTAATCAGTTGATAACAGGAACCACAATATTGTCCTCTATTTTTGATAGCTACGTTAGTCACTTTGTTAAATCTGCTCAGATTTGCTGTTTATTTTTGTGTCCATTTGGTAGTATTAGAAATTCATCCATTTTATTCATGTTATCTAATTGTTTTGTTGCACTTTTTTTCATAGTTTTCTAATCCATTCAATTTCTTTAAGATCTGTGAACATGTCTTCAAATTCATTTTTTATTGTAGAAACTAGGGGCTCCCTATTTTTCACAGATTGATTGATTGATTGATTGATTGATTTGAAAGAGAGCATTAAAAAGGGAGAAAGAAAGAGAAATAGATCTATCCTTTATCTCACTCCCCAAGTGGTTTGATCTTTCTTAAATCAGTAGCTACAAGCTTTTTCCAGGTCTTCCACATGGGTGCAGGGACCCTAAACACTTGGGTCATTCTAGCCTATTTTCCCATGCCTTAAGCAGGGACCTGTTTAGAACCGGAGCAGCCAGCACTCAAACTGGTGGCAACTTTACTCATTAAGCCACAGTGCTGCCCAGCCCCTCTTTCTCCTGGAATCATTTTTTTTAATTTATTTATTAATTACATTGTATTATGTGACACAGTTTCATAGGTACTGGGATACCTATAAAATACCCACCCCTCCCCTAACCCTTCCCCCATGGTGGATTCCTCTACCTTGTTGCATAATCACAGTTCAAGTTCACTTGAGATTCCTTCATTGCAAGCATATACCAAACACATAGTCGAGCATCTTATTGTCCAGATAAGTTCAACGGCTTCTTGGGGAGACCATCTCTGGTCTGAAGGTAGAGCCAGCAGAGTATCATCCCGATCAATTAAAAGCCCCAAGATAACATGAATTCACAACGAAATGACAGTCTCCTACATGGTTGGGAGACATGATAGACTTGGAAAAATTCACCAAAGACACACATTATGAACCTGGGAGAACAGGGGGGAAGGGAGGGAACGTGGAGGAGGGGAGGAAGTTTGGGGGAGGTGGGAGAGCACAGTGCCAACCAAATTGCATCAAAAACAAGCAAAAAAATAAATTTAAGAAAACAGTATATGTGTTTTACATTTCGCATTTTAGTTTAAAAAATTCTGTCTTCCTTTAGGTTACACTAATTTCATGACAGGTGTACCATGGTTAGAAAAGATATACCAAATCACCCCAATAAATGTAATGGTTATAGTTAATTTTGTCATTTAATATATGCACTATCCTGGAAAATATTCTATGTGCCCTTTAGAAAAATAACTATTTTGTTGCTGAGTTGGATGCTGTTTTACATTTGTTAGCTTTAACTAATTTATAGTATTGTCCAAGTTCACTACTTACTTATCTTCTCTCGATTATTTTTAGCCATTATTGAAAAAAATGGACTTTATTTTCCCCACCCGTTACTATAAAATTCTATTTATCTCCTGAATTCTGTCACTATTTGATACATAAATTTACCAAGATAGCTTATTAGCTTTACATATATTTTAATTGCTGTAACTTCATGATAGCTTGACTCTTGTCACTATAACGTATTCTTTGCTATAGTTCTCATGACTTTAAAAGCAATAAATACAATCTTGTTGCTGGATTGTTCTATTACTTTAGGGGCATACAGTTTGTACTGTAAATGATGAAGAAATACAAAGTGCAGTAACTAATATTAACTGCACATTACTAGACCTGATTATGTAGTACAGTTTCGTCATGTCTAGAAATCATTAGGAGTAACAGGTATATTTTATTTTAACCTTTCCAGATTGAAACTGTATTTTTGGCATCAAATGGTTGACTATTCATCAGCTTATGGAGGAATGACGGTGGATCCTGTTTTCATTGTTCAAAGGTAGCAGCAGTTGTTTGAATGCATGAATGAACACAGTCTTTATAATGGCCTGAAACCATCATGTAACAGAAACATTTTAAAATATCTTTTATTAATATCAAATGAATATATCTCACATATTTTACAATACAGATTTGGAAACATGGGTGTTTCTTCATCCCTTCTCCATCTTACCTTTTTTCCCAAATTGATACGATGGAATATTTTTCTTTCAACTCACAACCACAAGTTTCAAACTCCAAGAGTTCGAGCTCTCATGACATAACAAGTGGAAGGAAACAAAAAAGAAGGAAATCTTACTATCACTTAGCAGTATAGACACAGGCTGTAAACGGAAATTAATCCCAGGATGTTAACCTCACTTATCAAGGTCACTTTTTTTTTTAGATTTGTGTTTTATTTGTCAAAGATCAGAAAAACAAAACATATTTGTCTTTTGATGGACAGATTTATTTAAAAAGGTACAATTGTTGCAACAAATGCCTGCCACATATTTCCCATCTACAGTATCTGCAAAGAGCTAACAATTATTTGAACTGCTATATCTTTGCAAACCTCCTTGACACCTCCGCAAATTTTCTCATTTCACTTAACCAAAGCAAAGAGCATATCTGTTACAATTGTTATTTTCCAGTAAACCAGAAATTTGATATTCTTTGATATTTATCTTAAATTTGTAACGTGATGTTATCACCAGAATGTATTGTTCATATATTGATTCCTTAAGAAACAGAAGAAGAGGGTCCAGCACAGTAGCTTAGCAACTAAAATCCTCACCTTGCACACACTGGGATCCCATATGAGCGCTGGTTCATGGCCCTGGGGCTCCACTTCCCATCCAGCTCCCTGCTCGTGGCCTGGGAAAGCAGTCGAGAATGATCGAAAGCCTCGGACCCTGCACCCACGTGCGAGACCTGGAACAGCTCCTGTCTCCTGGTTTCAGATTGGCTCAGCTCTGACTGTTGTGGCTACTTGGGGAGTGAATCATCGGACGGAAGATCTTCCTCTCTGTCTCTCCTCCTCTCTGTATATCGGACTTTGCAATAAAAATAAATAAATCTTAAAAAACGAAAGATATGTAGGCCCTTCGTGAAAAAGTTTTTGTGTAGAATTAGTGTCGAGCAACACTAGTATGCAGAGTTTCATTGCCCAATATGAATTTTGGCATGTTTCGTACAGCTTAGTAAATAAAATATTACATAAGTTTTAAAAAAAAAACCCGTTCTTTGCCTTTCATAACATTTTTAAAGAAACCTAATATTTTTGGCATAACGTAAGTATTGTCATGCCAACTGTTTTTATTTATCATTATTTCCACAGTCTTTTTAATTCTTTCACTTCCATCCTCTTTGTGTCTTTAGCTCTAAAATTAGTTTCTTTAAATCACATGTAATGGTAACATTTTTTTTTCTCAGTTTCTCAAGTTTCTGCATCTAAAGTTTAGTCTACTCACAATTTAAAATAGTTACAAATATGGAAGTCCTGAGTCACTTGGAAGGTCATTTTGCTCTTGGTTCACCCCGTCTCACATAGTTTGGATTCCTCGTATCCTTTATCTCTGCCTCATTTGTGGCCTGTGATTTCTTCCATAATGTACAGTTTCAATACCTTTCTCAGATCCCATACTTTACATTTTATGCTATTTTCTTCCTGTTAACACAAGGGTTATAACTGACATCTTAATTTTTTTTTACCAGTCTGGTTTGAATAGTAAGCAGAGTTTGTGCTTGAGTTAGGCTCCATTTCCTCTTTAGGATAATGCTATTGGAAAAAAAAAAAAGGTGGGGGGGGGCCGGCGGCGTGGCCTAGCAGCTAAAGTCCTCGCCTTGAACGCCCCGGGATCCCATATGGTCGCTGGTTCTAATCCCAGCAGCTCCATTTCCCATCCAGCTCCTTACTTGTGGCCTGGGAAAGCAGTCGAGGACGGCCCAAAAAGCTTTGGGGCTTTGGGACACTGCACCCGCGTGGGAGACCCGGAAGAGGTTCCATGTTCCCGGCTTCGGCGCAGCACTGGCCATTGCGATCACTTGGGGAGTGAATCATCGGATGGAAGATCTTCCTCTCTGTCTCTCCTCCTCTGTGTATCTGACTTTGTAATAAAAATAAATAAATCTTTTTTAAAAACCACTTTGTGATTATTTATCACTTACCTGCACTAATAATTATTATTGTAAACATTCACCCCTTAAATCATATAGGAAAAGAAGATGCACTAGTACTGGTTGTTACATTTAAATATTTTGCTGCCTTTACATTGATTCTTTTCTTTTTATGACTTCAAGTTCTAGTCTAGTGCTCCATTTTAGGCAGGACTACACAAAATCTGGAATGCCATTAAACAATCAAATATTTTTATAATAGGTATTTCTGAAAGAGAATAATGGGGCAAAGGCATTGATAAGCTGGTAAATGAAATAATAGCTGAAAATTTCACAAGCCTTAAAAGAGATTTGGACATCCAGACAGAAAAGGTTCAAAGAATCCTAAGCCGACTCAAAAAAAAAAAAAAAAAAGAGAGAGAGAGAGAGAGAAAGAGAGAGAGAGACCTTCTCTAAGGAATATTTTCATCAAATTGTCAGACGTTGAAGACGAAGGGGAAATTCTAAAAACCGTAAAAGCATCAGACCACATAAGGAAAGTCACTTAGATTAACGCCATACTTAACAGAAATTCCACAAGTCAGAAGATAGTCAGATGACATATTCAAGATCTTCAAAGGAAAAAAAAAAATCCTTCCATCCAAGAACGCTATATCCAGTGACGTTATCCTCTAAAAGTGAAGGGGAAACCTCCCCACCCCCCTACCCTAATTTGAGATCCACACGAACATTACATCTCTCAAGTATGCAAAAAATATATTAAAAATAAAATAGATGTTTTTTAAAAAGTGAAGAAGAGGGCCTGCCGTGACAGCCTAGTGATTAAATCCTTGCCTGGCATGCAACACTATATATTCACACATACCACACAGACCACATTTTCATCAGCCATTTATCAGATAATGGATACCAAATTTTAGCTATTATGAGCAGTGTTAAGATAAACAGGGTGGTGCAGGTATCTATTTGATTGTATTCAAATATTGTTGGGTGTAGAGCCAGTGGTAGTGTTCCTGATTCACATGGCCAATGTATTTCTAGTTTTTTTTTTTTTTTTTTTAAAGAAATATCTACACTGTTTTCCAGCATCCCATATCTGCTCCAGTTTGAGGTCTATCCCCTCCACTTCTGATTCAGATTCTTGCTAACGCACCTAGGAAAGCAGCAGATACTGGTCCAAGTCCTTGGATCCCTGTACCCAAGTGGGAAACCCAAAAGAAACCCTCGGCTCCTGACTCCTGGCTCCTGATTTTGGACTGGTCTATCTATTGCCATTGTGGCCATTTAGGGAGTGAACCAGTGGATAAAAGCTCCGTATTTCCCTCTCTTGGTGATTATGTCTTTCAAATAAATAAGTAGTAATCTTTTTTAAAAGTTTACTTTATCTGAGTGAAATTGTCATTTTTCCATTCAAATATTGTTTATAGTAGTTTTTTAGATTTTCACCAGATAGTTTTCACAAAGATCCTTTTATTTCTTTTTATAAAGTCATAACATCACATTAATGCCTTTTAGCATGAAACTTAACTGTCACTATTCAAAGTTAAGTTTGTGAAATGTTTCCATGAAAATATTCAATGACAAATTCAATAATATTCCACCTTTGTCTATATTTTTGTGAATGAAGGACACGTGAATAAATTAATACTATAAACATTGCCACTAATACTTTTAATAATATGAGATCATTGAAAATTTGTGGGATTAATTTATTAAAATTCATGTTCCTTAATATTCCAGAGATTGGATAATAAAGGCATAGAGAAATTATCAACTTTAGGTTATAAATTACACTTTGTGATTCTGAGAGACTTGCACTAGTAGCATTCTAAAGCAAGTTGCTAATATTTTGTTCTTTGTTTTATTTCATTTTTAGATACAGGCAGACATATAACTTCCAACTGCTGATTTGCTTACTAAATGGCTGCAAAGGTTGAAAATGGGTCAGGCTAAAAGCAGGTTCCAGGAGGTCAATCCAGTTCTCCGAATTTAGGAGCAAAGATACAACCACTTAAGTCATCACCTGTTGCTGTCAATGGGTTGCATTAGCAGGAGGCTGGAATTGAGAGCAGAACAAGTTATCCGCATCCAGGCACTCCTTTATGGGTTGTAGCAGTTCCAAGCTATGCTGTAATCATTAAGCTTGCTGCCCACCTCCAACACTGTTATAAATGTTATCCTGTCTTTTACAACAAAATGGATGCGATCGCTTAGTGAAATAAGCCAGAGTACAAAAGACAAATAGCATGTCTTCTCTAATTGTAGTTAATACAGAGAGTACAAAAAATACTTGATGTATATCAAGCTAGACTTAAATCTGAATCTGATTGTTGTCTGTAACCCTTGTCTATACCCCAGCAGAACAGTGGTCTGTCTACCTTTTACTTGTAGAGCTCTTTATTTACAGGAGCATTGAGCCTCTGATTATACAATAAGTTTAAACTGTATTATCACAGAAATTCAAATATTAAAGAAAGGAAGCAGCAGGGAGGAAGAGACAGAGGAAAGTATTGTATGTTTGGAATCATAATCATTAAATTCATGAAATCAGATCTCTATATACTAATATATAAAAATGCAACAAAAATATGAATAAGGGCCCAGCGTGATAGCCTGGTGGCTAAAGTCCTCTCCTTGAATATGCTGGGATCCCATATGGGTACCAGTTCTAATCCCAGTGCCCCACTTCCCATCCAGCTCCCTGCTTGTGGCCTGGGAAAGCAGTGGAGGATGGCCCAAAGCCTTGGGACTCTGCACCCACATGGGAGACTCAGAAGAAGCTCCCGGCTCCTGGATTCAGATCAGCTCAGCTCTGATTGTTATAGCCACTTGGGGAGTGAAGCAACAGGCAGAAGTTCTTTCTGTCTTTTCTTCTCTGTTAATCTTTCTAATAAAAATAAATATTTAAAAAAATTTTTAAATATGAGTAAATAGCATAGCCTACATACTGATTGGGAGATAGAATGCAGAAAGAATGATTAGCTCTTCTTTTTTCTTCTCCTGAAAACATCAAAATCAACACAGTCAAAATAACTGGAGAAGATAGTTTGACTTGATGATATTGGGAGGTTTTGCAGTAGATGATTGCTGGAAATGTGGATTTTCTTATTCTCAACTCATTTCATCCTAAATACATTTTAATATAGCTCAAGCTTATTTCATACATTTAAATAATAGATGTAATAAGTTATATTTCTATTTTAATTTTAATCCAAGAATGTGAATTGAGATAAAATTCTGCTTATCTACTAGTAGTATTTTTTTGGCACACTGTCTTCTTTTCAGATGATGTATTAATAGAATCAAAATGTTCTTCAAATATGCATAAAGGAAAAATATGTAGTTTGATATTTTTCAGTCTTTTAAAAGTTGTTCTTGTTTTGCCTCTGTGTACAGGTAATCTAAAAACTGTGATTTATATCTGAGTAATTACATCCTGCATGCCAGAAATGAGCAATTTTTCTTAGTCAATTCACGATGACTGAGATGTTTAATCTGACTCAAAAGATGGTACTTATTTTGCTAACAAGATATTTTCCTGTTATTTTTGTTGCTTCTATTATGTTACTGTATTTTAAGAAAGCCATCTTGTTAGTTTATCTTTCCAGGTAAAATATTATTCCATGATAAGCTTCATTAGGCCAATATGTGAGTCTCTTAATTTTTGTACCTAATTTCATACAGAGTCATTTTGTCTCTGTTGTTTTGAAGAGTTTCACACAATTAACTTATTTTCACATTAATAAGCAGCATCCAATCCGTATTTTAAAGCTTATATCTAAGTATGACACAATTGTTTGGTTCCATTGTTATTTTTATCTTTCTTGAGAAATGAACTGCTAATTAACTCTATTATTCTTTGGCACAGACATTCAAATTTTATGTCTGTAAAAGCAAGATTCATTTAGCCTATGACTTCTCATGTTGATAATCCATTTTTCATTTTTTCCTAATAAGCATTAATGATGAAAACAGTAATGGAAATAAAATTTACCTTAAAAAATCTCCCTTTTCAGTTTTCACTGCTGGTTTTACTACTTGTGGTAGATTATAGTTGCTTATTGGTTGCCTATTCTGAATTATTTTTACAGATATTATATTCTTTGTCATGTATGCTCACTGAAGTTCCCTGTCCCACTTTATAAAATATTTTTTGCAAGATTTATTTTTATTTGAAAGACAGATTTACAGAGAGAAGGAGATACAAAGGGAAAGATCTTCCATCCACTGATTCACTCCCCAAGTGACCACAACCACCGGAGCTGAACTGATCCGAAGCCAGGAACCAGGAGCTTATTCTGGGTCTGCTATGTAGATGCAAGGTCCCAAGGCTGTCCTGTACTGTTTTCCCAGCCCACAAACAGTGAGCTGGATGGGAAGTTCTAATTATGCTTTCCATTTCCTCAGTGTCTCACTTTTTTCTTTTATTTAGCTCCTGACATTTAAATATATTTCCTAGTGTGTGCAAGGTGAGAATTCAGCCACTGAGCCATTGCATGTCAACCCCCATCCCTTTTGTTTTCAATCTTTAATACATTCACTTGGTGATCAAAGATAGGTTTTCAGTCTGGGCTCTTTTTTTCTGTTTTAGAGTATAACCTAATACTTAGTTGGGAAGTTCACATCCCCGTCTTGAACTTTACTTATGCTATGCAGCGCTTGGAGGTCAGCCAGATGTGAGCTATACAAGCTTCCCCAGGTATTTTCTGAGTTTATGCTCTATCTGAGAATGATTGAAGTTGTCTCGATTCCAATTATTCTGTGGCAGCTTTCGAACCCTTTATGCCTCACACTCTGTCCCTCCTCATCTTTCCCTCTCAGACTCTCCAAGTTTTTACCATTCATCCAATTGCTACCCTTTGTCTCAAGCAACCAAGACGGATTAATTGGCTTTAAATGTTTTTAATTAATGTATTTGGCATCCCAAGATAGCTCTAAATCAGTCAAAATAAAGGAAAGATCCTTGAATTAGCAATTCAACGATTCTATCCAAAATGTCAGAACAAAGTAATCATGTGGTTTTTTGAATTTTTTGGTTGTTTTTGTTTTTGATTTGTTTTGTTTTCAGAAGGAGGACTACTCTGCAACATCTGAGGCAAGGAACACACATTAGGAATGCAGACTGCATCTTCAAGGCCACCTCCAAGGCAGGGAGGGGCTGATGAAGTGGATCTAAGGGAACGCATCACAAAACACCTATAGCAGATTTCAGTCGCTTTTTTTTTTTTCCACTGTTCGCTTGACTGCTATCAGTCTTTGACTTCTGATCAATCTTTGACTTCTAGGATATGACAAAGTTGATTGCGACACACTTTTTGCCAGTTTTACATGTTTCTGTAGAAGGCAAGCTTTTGGATATCCCTATATTTGTTGAAATCATTTTCAAAATTGTATGTATAATAAGAAAAAATAATTTTCAAGTGTCCTCAAGGTTTGACAAAAAGAAAACTAGGAAAAGTTGGCTGCCTGCCATAGATCAATAATCAAGGGATTTTTCTGGAGTATTAAAAACTCTGTCAGGGGTCAGTGTGATGGTCTAGTGGGTAATCCTTGCCTGCCACGTGCCAAGATCCTATATGGGTACCAGTTAGTGTACCGGCTGCTCCATTTCCCATCCAGCTTCCTGCATGTTGCCGGGCAAAGCAGTAGAGGATGGCCCAAAGCCTTGAGACCTTGTACCCACACAGGTGACCCGGAAGAAGCTCCTGGCACCGAGCTTGGAACAGCCAAGTTCCGGCTGTTGCTGCCACTTAAGAGAGTGAACCAATAGAAGATCTTTCTGTTTCTCCTTCTCTCTATAAATCTGCCTTTCTAATATATAAATAAATTTTTAAAAAACTCCATCAGAAAGCATAGATATAGTGAGGGGTCTGAGGGTAGACTGAAAAGAAAAGTTACTGAGTATGATATTCTATCACATAATCTTTCAATATGTTGTGTATGCATTATTATAATTATGATTCCCATGTCCTCAATGTCTCCCTCTTTTATTTCCTTTAGCCCCTGAGTGTGTATATTTCCCCTAATTATAACATAATCTAATCTGTTTGTTAGATTTGTTACTTCCCTGAACCACTACCACCACCGCCACAATTAATACTTTTTTGAGAGTAGATAGAAGTTGCAAGAGAAGGATATGGCACAGTGCAAGTACATTAAAATAATTAAAACTCTGGGGTTAGATGTGTATATCAATGCGTTAAGTGTAGACACCCTATGTATGTTGCAGTTCATGTCTTGGCTGCTCCACTTCTGATCTAGCTCCTACATCTATGAAAAGCAGCAAAAGATGGTCCAATTGTTTGGGTCCCTGACAATCACATATGAGACCAAGAAAAAGTTTCTGGCTCCTGGTTTTAGCCTGCCCCGACCTCAGTTGTTGCAGCTATTTGGGGGAAGTGAATCAGCAGGCAGAAGATCTCTCTTTTTTGTCTATCCCCCTCTCTTGTTTCTCTCCAATTCTGCCTTTCCACTAAAATAAAGCAGATTTATTAAAAACACAATCAAAATTCTTAGAGAAAACTGGTCATATTGCTTTGTACTTTGTACAAAAATTATTTTGGAAGCAAAAATTTATACTTTATGTGCAATTTTTGATACTTATAATTAATTAAACAGTGTTATTTAATTATTTTTAAATTATTCATATTATAGAGCACAGTCTAATACATACATACATTACATAATGACAAAATCAATATAATTAGTGTGGATAGTACCTCATACTTTTATTCTTTGTTGTAATAGCATTAAAAAGACTCTCGTAATGCCAGCTGCAGGCAACAACCTAGTTTGCCTTATACATAGACAAGCGTGGGTCAATGGTCTGAAATGAGATCCAATTGAGGGCTTTTGATGTGGACAAAGCTGCAGCCACAGACCTCCCCAGGCTGGCTGGACCTCTCTGGGTCAGGCTGCTGTATCTTCCAGCACGCATGAGAGCCAAGGCTGAAGGTGGACTTGGTAGGGAGGGTCAAGAAAACCAGTACTGCAGGACCCTATGGACCAGGCCATAGAACACTTTGTTGTGGGAGGCTTACCAATGGCTTCTGGCATTAGAAAGCAGCAAGTACTTTAATTTCATGATGGCCTCAGGCACATCAGGTTCTCCGATTTTAGGGACCAGAGTCCGTGGGTGTATGGTCTGGCCTCGGTGCACAGGTTGTATGATTAGACCACCTATGCTGCTGACTTCTATGCAAAGAAGCCAATAGCATCTCAGAGTGATGATAAAGATGTGGGGAACATGGTAATTAGCACTGAATAGAAGTTCTCCTCCTCTTAAGAGGAATTCATTAGATAAATGTAAAGAAAGCTCCAATCCTGAGACAGGCAATCCCTACACCCCTAAGCAGCAGAAGATAACTACAGATGTGATGAGTATGCACGGTTCTCAACTCCTAGAGTAATAATCAGAAATCTTTTAGGAGGGAATGAAATAGGACAATTAAGTAGTAGCTAATTTAGGGTCACAAGCTGGAAGCCACACTCCCCCTGCTCTTTGTAAATCCCACCTGCCTATCTGTCAATCAAATGTCCCCTCCCCCAATATGCACTTTCCTTCACTGGAGACCTGTAGTTATCAGGAAACCATTCCCTTTCCTAAAATCATATGAAAACTAGCAACATGGAGGGGCAATCTCTCTCTCTTCCCAGACAAGAGTGGAAGACAGAAATATTTCCGCCACTCCCACCTTCCGTTTTCCAACTCACTCCACGCGCAAACATGCATTGTGTGTAGCTGTTGTCTCTTCACCTTTTAAATAAACTTCCAAACGAATATATATATATATACATTTATTGTTAACTATAGTCACCATACTCTGCAATAGAACATAACTTCTTTCATCTCTCTACTTACAATATTATACTCATATACCAACCGTTCCGCAGACTTCCTTCCCTTTCACTCTCCAGTGTAATCACTGTTTTTGCTCCCACGTTAAGGTATCAACTTTTTTTAGATTCGCATATGAGGAAGACCATGCCACATTTGTCTTTTTGTATTAGGCTTATCTTGCTTAGCATGGTGTCCTCCAAATCTGTGTATATTTGAGCATTTATTTTGGTTCCAACTCTTAGCTATTGGGAATAGTGCTGCAATAAGCAGGATGTATGTATCGTTTCAATAAACCAGTTTGATGTTGTAGAGCATACCAATTCTAGTTTTAGGCTTTTTTTTCAAAAAAAATTCTATGCTGCTTCCCACAATAACTATACTAATTTACATTCCTATTACCAGTGTTTAGGAGGTATCCTTTCTCCACAGCCTAATTAGCATATGTTACTTCTTGACTTTTTTATAATTGCTATTCTAAACCAGACTGCATTTTGATAGATAGTTTTGATTTCATTTCCCTGATAATCAGGGATATTGAGTATCTTTTCAACTGCCTGCATCCCATTGTGTGTGTATGTGTGTGTGTGTGTGTGTGTGTGTGTATGAGAGAGAGAGAGAGAGAGAGAGAGAGAGAGAGAGAGAAATGTCTACTCAGAAGCTTTTTAGTTTGATATATTCCCTGTTGTCAATTTTTGCTAATGTTTCTTGTGCTTTGGGGGTCATATATAGAAAATGTTTACCCAGATCAATATCCAAATATATTTTACATACATTGTCTTTGTAGTTTTACAGTTGCATGTCTTATATTTAAGTATTTAATCCATTTTCGATTTATTTTTATGTATTTTGAGGGAAGATGGACTTATTTCATTCTTATAAATTTAAATATCCAATTTTCACACCACTATTTATTAAAGAGACATTCTTTTTCCTAAAACATACTGTTACTGACTTTGTCAAGTTTATAAATATATAGACTTATTTCTAGATCCATTATTCTGTTCTAATGTTCTGTGTGTCTATTTTGTGCCAGTGCCGTGTTATTTGGATTACTATAACTTTGTAAATTGCCTGAATAGACATCGCTGTAACAGAGAAACACACAAATAGACATCAAATGCATAAGAAAAACATTTCAAATGACAATGTATCAGGAAATTTTATTTAAAAACTACAGCGAGTGGGTGGACATTTATCCTAGCAGTTACAATGTTGATCAAGACGCTCACATTCCGTATATAGGAGTACCTGAGTTCATTACCTGATTCTGGCCCAGCATTCTAACTTTGTGTCAATGCAGACCCTGGAATGAAACAGGTGAAAGTTCTAGTAGTCATGTCCCTGGACTGAGTTCCTGGCTCCTGGTCCTGATCACAGCCTTGGTAGACATTTTGGGAAGAAGCTTACTGGAAGGATCTCTCTTTCTTTTGCTCTGTCTAATAAATAAAAATAAAAATTTAAAAACCCACAATGAGACATCATCTCATACAACTCAGAATTATTATTAGCAAAGATAATACCAAATTCAGGCAAGAAAGCAGAGAAATAGCACTCATACACTGATGGTAGAAAAGTAAATCAGTATAGCTATTATGGAAAATAGTATTGAAATTCCCCCCAAAGCTAGTTATAGACTAGCCATATGATTCAGCAATGCAGCTACTGGGTATATATCCAAAAGGCATTTCAACCATATGACAAAAAAAATTATCCTTGCATGTTTATTATAACTCACAATAGTGAAGAAATAGAACCAACCTAAGTGTTTCCTGGCAGATGAACAAAGAAAATGTGGTATATGTACATGATTGAATTATTATTCAATCATTAAAAATAATGAGATTCTGCAATTGCAGCAACACAGATATAACTGGAGGACATTGTGTTAAGTAAAAAATACCAGGCACAGAAAGATAAATATTGCTTGTTTTCATTCCTATGTGGAAACTAAATTTTGATACATTAGAAGTAGGAAGTAGAATATGTTTATTAGATAATGTATAGTGTGGAGGGAGAGAGGACAATTGAGAGAAAATGGCTAATGAGAATGTTTGCAATTAAATTGTAAAAGCAACTTCTAAGTGTTCTACAGCTATGATTATTTATAATGTTTCACACAGTAGAATCACAATGGTCAGCAATAATTGTTTTTTTCAAAATAGCTGGAATTTCAAATATGTACAACATAAATAATTTGAGGTAGCATATATTGTTAATTATCCTGATCTGATCACTATGTGCCATATACATGCTTAAAATTTAACACTGTAACCTACATACAAATAAAAACCAATTTTAAAATTCATCCAATTGTTAAGATTGATTGATTTAAAAGACAGAGTTACAGAGAGTTAGAGAGAGAGAGAGAGAGAGAATCTTCCATCTGCTGGTTTACCTCCCAAATTTCCACATAGCTTCGATATAGAAGCCAAGACCCTAAAACTCCACGTTGGTCTCCCATATGGGTGCAGGAGCCTGAGCATTTGGATCACCTTCTTTTCCTTTTCCAGGTACATTATCAGGGTGCTGAATTGCAAGTGGGATAACCAGGACTCAAACTAATGTTCAAACGGGTCGCTGGTATAGGCAGTCACTTAACTCACTGCACCAACACCACAGCATCTGACATCCAAACTTTCTTAACAAAATAAAATCTCCAAATATTTTGTTCATCTAAAAGTCAGATTGATATTTGTTACTGTTGTTTGTCAATGAAATGTTTGAAATTTATTATGTCTGTAGCCCTTGCTGGGTATGTAGTTTGTAAATACTGTCTCACCCTTTATAGATTATTTTTCCATTGTTTTGATTGTGCCTTTGCTGTACAGAAGTTTCTTAGTTTAATATAAACTTATCTGACTTTTTATCCCATCCAAACTTATGCTTCTAAGGTCATATCCAAGAAAGTCCTTGCCAAAACCAATATCATGAAGAATTCTCTTTCAGTTTTCACCTTGTAGTTTCATAGCTTCAGGTCCTAACAGGTGTCACTTAATCAAATTTGCACACAGAAACAATTTCAGTCCCTCCTTTTCAATATGAATGTCCTTTATTTCTTTATCTTTCTTAGTTTCTCTGTTTAGTACATCCAATTCTATATTGAATTCAAGTGTTGAGAGTGGGCATGATTTTTTGAATTCAAGATTTTCAAGAAAAAGCCTTCATCCTTTACCAATTATGTATGACATTAGCTATGAGCATGACATTATGTTGTTCTTGTGTTGAGATACAGTATTTCTATATGTAATTGCTGAATATTTCTATTTTAAAAATGAGTACTGAATTTATCAAGTGCTTTTTATATTTATTGAGGCAGCCATGTTGTTTGTCCTTGGTTCTGTTAATGTGATGCACCATATTTATTGATTTTCATTTAGTGGATTATTCTAACAATCTAGACTGAATCCACTTGATCATGGGGACTAATGCCTTTTATGTGATACTGGATTTAGTTTGGTCGTATTGTGCCGTGAATTTTTGCATCTGATTCATCAGAAATAGTGTCCTGCAGTTTTCTTTTTTAATTGCATTTTGTGAGCTTTTCCTCACAAGATGATGGAAAACTAATTTAACAGAATTTAACGTATTTTAATTTCTTGAAACTTTTTAAAATTTTACCTATTATTATTATTATTATTATTATTATTACTTTATGATACTGTTCCATAGGCCCTGGGATTTCCCTTACTCCCTCCCCAAATCCCTCCCCTCTCACTGAGTTTCCCCATATTATTACTGTAGTACAGTTCTTAATAAACTGTCATATGTCCATCATTGCAGACATGGACAGTGGCAGAGAGTTCAGCATCCTATTGTCAAGATAGAGCAGTTTCATTGGGAGTCCATCTTTGTCTGGAAGTAGAGATGCATACTGCATTGTATCTTCATGTCTGGATATGATAGTCTCCATTACACAGTTACTATACATCCCCTTAAGTGAAAAGCCACAATAAAAAAACAATAGGAGGAAAATAGAAATTTACATGCCAAGAAGTTAAATAACATGCTGCTAGATACAATAGTCTCTATTACACAGTTATTATATGTCCCCTTAAATGAAAAGCCATAAAGCATAATCAACAACAGGAAGAAAAAAGAAATTAACAACACCATAAAGTTAAAAACCATGCTACTGAGCGACTAATGAGTCGCTGAAGAATTGAAAATCAAGAACCTTCTTGAAGAACATGATGCTACTGTATGGTCTATGAGCCAATGAAGAATTTAATGAGAAAGTTTTGAAAAGATGAAACTAATAAAAAAATCAAAATCCATGAGTTTTAGTTTCCGCTGATCTTTGTTGGTGAGATGTGTCTCCTGCAGGCAAGAAATAGATGGATTTTGTTATTTTAATTCAGTCTACTATTCTATGATGTTTGAGTGTTGAGTTTAGGCCATTTACATTCAAGGTCAATATGAATGGATGGTAATTTGGTCCTGTCATTTTAGGAATGAGTTGTTCTTTGATTTAGTCTTCTGTTGTCATTATACTGAGATGTTCTTCACATTTGCCTTTGGTTTTGGTGGGTACTATTCCTCTTCTCTGCCAAGAGAACATCTTGAAGTATCCTTTGTAGGGCAGGTTTGGAAGGTGCATATTCCTGTAACTTTTCTTTACTGTGGAAGAATTTTATCTCATTTTCAAAGACAAAAGAAAGCTTTGCTGGATATGTTATCCTAGGCCGACAATTTTTTTCTTTTAGAATCTGGAATATGTCACTCCATTCTCTTCTGGCCTGTAGAGTTTCCTGTGAGAGAGCTCCTGTGAGTTTAATTGGCATTCCTTTATATGTCAATTGATTTTTTTTTCGCATGCACAATAAAGGATTTTTTCCTTATGTTCTATTAAAGAGAGCTTGAATATCATGTGTTGTGGTGAAGATCACTTTTTATCAGGACTGTTAGGAGTTCTGTGCCCCTCCTGGATCTTGTTTCCCAATTCTTTCTCTAGATTAAGGAAATTTTCCCTTCTTATTTCATTAAATATATTTGTAACACCTGTTACTCTTTCTGCACCTTCTGGGACTCCCATAACTCTTATAATTGGCCTTTTAATAGTGTCTTTCAATTCTTGAATACTTTTTTTGGCCTGATCCAGCTCTGTTTCCAGCTTTTTGTTTGCTTCCCCCTGGTGACAGGAAATATCTTCTAATTCTGAGGTTCTTTCTTCTGCGTGCTTTATTCTATTTCGGAGATTCTCCACATACTTTCATTTTGCTCCACTACTGAGATTGCTTTGTTGTCTCTTCAAACTTTCTCCCACTTCCAGTTGGAGCAGGTCCCAGGATTAGGGAAACACCAGGTGTCCTATATAGCTAGGTTGTTGGTGATACTAATCTTGCCAGAACCTGTTGCTGTCAGGTCTGAGGGCTCCCATGGACCTATTTTGACCAGTACGATGCCACAGTCAGTATTATTTTCCTGTGGGACCAGTGCAATCCATGGAACTCTGAGTTCTCACGAGCTCAGCACATGCTCAGCTCACTGTTGTCCCTGCACTCTTAAAGCCTTTGTCAATCCATACAAAATAGCACCTGACGTGCCACTACTAGAGTTCTTGATCTGCTGGCCGTCAGGTCTGAGGGCTACCCGGACCTGTCTTGGGTGGAACCTGCAGATTGCCACTTTGTGGCAGTTCACTGAGTCAGAAATGAGTTCAGTCCCAGCTCAGCGTGTGCTCAATCCTGTCCCATAGTCTTTGCCTCCTTAAACAAAATGATGTACGATTCAGTTCTAGGGGGCAGACTAGGCTGTGAAATCCACCCTGTTCCCGCACTGCCTTTCTGGAACCTGCTGCTCTGTCTCTGTTCCTGGTCAAATCAAACAGACCAGCAGGACATGCAGTTCTTTGTCTGGGTTCACCTCTTGAGTTCCGGAGGAATGTCCCTTGCCACCTTGTTGCTGGTGGAGTTCCAGCTGCCACTGCAATTCATATCAGCATTCACTGACTGCCACTGGGGTATCAGTCACTGCAACACCACACCATTGTGTCAGCTGCTTTCCTGTACCTGTCTGTTTCCAGGTACCCCTCTGCTGTTGCTCTGTCCTCTTCTATTTCCTGGAATGTGTCCTCTGCTTCACACTCACTTATGTTTCTCCATCTGTTTAAATTTGCCCTTACTCTATTCCGCCATCTCGAATCTCCGAAAAGTTTAACAACTGGTATTATTTCTGATTTAATGTTTAAGAATAATCATCATTAAAACCAACAGATAACAGAAATTTCTTTTTTGGAAGACATTTTGTTACAGATTTTCTCTTTCTTCATGATTCAATGTACCTGTCCAGCATAGAAATTTCCAATTTGTTGGTATGTGGTAGTTCCTGGTAGTCTCTAACGATCAATTCTGTTTTAGTGGCATCAAATGTTATGTCTCATTTTTTTTCATTTCTAGTTTTCTATTATGCATTTAACTTACCTTTGTACTTTTCTGTATATAGTGCTTACTCTGGGGCTCATGTAGCATCTTTTCATCATAAAAGACTGTTTTTAAGCTAATAATAATTGAACTATAGACACATACAAATATTTTAGACTTCTACCTTTACATACACAATTTTTATTTTTGTTTCTCTTAGTTTCAGCATGTTAACATATTATTTCAACAATGATTATCATTGGCTACTTCGACTTTTTCCTTTTCACTAGTATCTTTTTTTAATAATATGTTTCCATAGACACAAGGATTTTGTGTATTGGTAATGTTTGCGCTTATATGTTGCCATTACAGTAATATAGTACTCTAGATATGTTCTTAATTTATATTTAATGCTCATGATTGTATTTATTTTTCTTCCAGTTGAAGAAATACTGCCTTAAATAGCTCTTTAAGGCCAATATGGTCATTAATTTCATTAGGTTTTTTTTGGCCTTCTCAAACAACTTTATTCCTCCTTCATCTTTGGTAGCTTTTCCCTTTCAGTACTCTGTATGTATTATCCCATTTCTCCTGCCCTATACTTGTGTTGAGAAATCTGTTTCAATCTATGATGAGTCCCTTATATGTGACTTGATATGTTTCTCTTTCTATATTTAGAATTTTTTCTTTGTCTTGACAGCTTAAGTACAATGTGCCTCATAGAGCACCTGTTTAAGTTGAATCTAATTGTCATCCTTTAAGTTCTGTGAGCATTTGAATGTTTACATCTCCACCATGACTTCAGAATTTTTCAATTACTATTTTTTTTACTATGCTTTCTCTGCCTTTCACCATCCCTTCTCCCTCTGGAACTCCAATAATTAGATTAACTGTTTACTTAATGGCTCAGGGGGTTTTCTTTATCCTTTTTCATTCTTTTTTATTTCTTCCCTTATGAGTGTGTTAATTCTAAAGACGTGTCTTCAAGTTCATAAATGCCATCTTCAGTGTGATATAGGAAACTCTTGATTGCATTCTTATGTAATTATTTAAGGTCAAAACCTCCAACATTCCAGTTTGTTTCCTTACATATAATGAATGTTGAATTGTCCATTCGGATCAAGAATTTGCTTTCATGATTTCACTGAATCGCCTGTTCTTTCATGTCTTGCTTAGTTTCTTTCACATTGTCATTCTGAACTGCTTTACAGGAAATTCATACATTTTCCTTTTTGGGGGTCAATTATTGGTTTTATTGTTCTTCTCTGGTTTTATGTTTTGCTCCTTTATAATGCTCCCTGTGTCCTTCAGCTGACACCTGTGCATCTGGTAGAGTGATCAGGTTTTCTTATTTTGTTCAATAGCTTTTGAATGAACATCTTCTTAGGTATGAATGTGTCCTGAGATATTGATTGGGTAGGGTATATTGGCTTAGGTTCCAAGTAATTACAGCACTGTAGTCTCCATACAGTTTCTGAAAATGTCAACAATACCAACAATGCCTGCACATGCCTCTGTGGTCTACCTTGCAGTCATCTGGATAGTTGCTTTGGTGAGTTGAGTGTAGCATAGTCAGTAAGAACACACAATAAGAATTCACAATGTCACAAGTACTGTGAAATTGTTCTCCACTGGGTTAAGGATGGCCTCGCTTGGGGTGTGAATTCAGAAGTTTACTGTTCTCTTTTGGGTGATTTGTGACTCCCTTCTTTCCTGACTCACGTTCAGCTTCCTCATTAGAAACTGTCTATTCTTTAGGCGTTAAGATACCACATATATTCTGGTGCAGTCCTTATTACTATAACAATAGGCAAGGCTTCCCTGAATAAGAGAGAGTGTTATACACATCTTGTGTGGGTGCAGTGCAGTGGTTGTGAAGCCTCAGTGATGGGCCATTGAGGCAGCTACAAGTTTTCAGCATGCAAAACCTCAAACAATGGCTCACATCTCAACATTTTGTCAGGAAATAACAGCCTGGGTTATGGGGCAGGTCAGGGAGACAAGGAACGATGTGGGCTCCTTCTTTGAAGTGATTCAATGTATATGCCCAAGACAAATTCCCTAGACAGGTGCTCTGAAGATTGCTAGACTCACCAGCCGCAAAAGCTGTGGTTGTCTGTGGTTTTAGTAGAGAGTGATGGTTTCTTTTTGCTTAGCTTCTTCCCTCCTGAAGATACACCTCTGAATTCCAAACTGTTCGCTACTGATCAAAATGAGCTAACACAGATGAAAAAGGTGTTGTTCCCTTCTCTAGGGTGCCACTCCAATTCCACAAGCTCCAGAGTGTCTCCAACAGTCTTGTGCTGTACCATTGACACTCTCAGATACTGTAGTTAGACCATAGTTGTTCATTCATGGGTTTAGTCTTTTTTTCGAGAGAGAGAGAGGAACAGATGTTTAATTCCTCTAATAAGCCATCTTATTCCACTTTTTCAAACCAAAGAATAAAAATTACTTTTAAAAATGAAGTCTTGCAAAGATAAACATACACACTTCAGGGCTCACTCCTGAAATGGTCCATGTAACTATGGGATCCTAAAACAACATTTTCAAATCCACTAATCCAGGTCAGTTTTCCTACTTTATTGATGAGATACCTGAGACTCAGCAGGATGTGAAATATCAACTAGCAGAGTCAGGCATAAGTCCTAATCCTTTCCAAACATTTTACTCTATTTCTGTTTCTGTCTTTAAGCTCTGACTCACTCTCCACCCTTTTACAAAATCCTCAGTGCTACAATGTAAATGTCCTCATTTCTACTGGGGCTGTTGTACAGCATAATGTCAAAAATGATGAAATGCAGTTTATTAAAAGCCTATTGAAGGTGAGTAACAATGAAATAAAATCAACATGATCATGGAAAAATAATAGGAAGCAGTGGAATCTCTTCAGGGCTTTTCAAAAGTTCTGGGAAATTATATAATCATCCTGGCATTTCTTACTATCTTCAGCACACTAGCTGAGAAGCCTCCATTTAGATTACTTTTATAATAATCCTTATGCTTTCTGTTTCCTAACCACAGGCAAGAGTTTTGTGATTCTAAAGTTCATGATAATGGGCAATATAGAGTAAATAATCCAAATCCACTTCAGCGGTACTGTGAGTCCTAACAGGGACTTGGATTGGCATTGCAGGAGTGGACCCTTTTTGAATTCACAGCAGGATACTTGTAGTTATCTCTCTCTCTCTCTCTATATATATATATATATATATATATATATCCCTCTCGTGCACGCACTCTCTCTCCTTGTATATATACAAGCATAAAAGCATTTTGGAAGTAGAGAAACCGAAATTCCAGAGCAAATGAAAATCTTTCCTAAAGACAAATAATGAAACTTGGTGAATCTGAAATTTCAACGAAGTCACTGGGCTACTAAATTAATTGGAAAAGAAAATGGATGACTAGAGTAGAACATTTAGAGACACATTGGAGTCTGATTGTAATCAACGTTGCTAATCACAAGAATTTTCTTTTCATTCAATACTCTCCCCTCCAACTATTCTGGACCCTCACCATTTCCCAGTCATCTCACATGGTATGATGGAAAGACTTCCTGGGCTTTGGATCTTCAAATAATTTATCTTAAAAACAAAATTAAATTTTTAAAAAATTTTAAAGGTTTATTTATTTTTATTTGAGAGGCAGAAGGGAGAGAGGAGAGACAGGGAGGTCTGAGCTTCCTTCCGTTTAATTTCTCTTGTAAAGGCATGTGAAGTATTGTATTTGTTATAGAATGGAGAACAGCAGATTTTCTAGAATTCTCACAGAGAGCACTGTACCAGCTAACACAGATTGCTTGTTTCCAGGAGCCACTTATCTTCTTTTTTTTTTTTTAAAGATTTATTCATTTTATTGCAGCCAGATATACACAGAAGAGGAGAGACAGAGAGGAAGATCTTCCGTCCGATGATTCACTCCCCAAGTGAGCCGCAACGGGCCGGTGCGCGCTGATCCGATGCCGGGAACCTGGAACCTCTTCCAGGTCTCCCACGCGGGTGCAGTGTCCCAATGCATTGGGCCGTCCTCTCCTGCTTTCCCAGGCCACAAGCAGGGAGCTGGATGGGAAGTGGAGCAGCCGGGATTAGAACCGGCGCCCATATGGGATCCCGGGGCTTTCAAGGCGAGGACTTTAGCCGCTAGGCCACGCCGCAGGGCCCCATTTATCTTCTTTACCACTAACAGAGTGGAAATTTTTATGTGGGTTGCGATATGTTGGTTTAAAGCAAAATAACACTGCACTTCTCAGCTTCCTTTTCAGAGAAGGCTAGCCATGTGATCGTTATAATCAGTGATATATAAGCAGAAATGGAGTGAGGGATCCTTAAAACATCTTTAAAAAGAGACGATATGAACATTTTTTATCATATTTCTTCACTTTTTTTTTCTCCCTAAAACACAGCCATCTCTGGTAACCTTACCAGTACCTGGTAAGCTTCTTGAGGATGCAAATTGAGCAAAACTACTTGAGTGCAAATTGAGGTGGCAAAAAGAAAAGTTAGAAAGTGCTGGATTCTGGGCCCGGCGGCGTGGCCTAGCAGCTAAAGTCCTCGCCTTGAAAGCCCCGGGATCCCATATGGGCGCCGGTTCTAATCCCGGCAGCTCCACTTCCCATCCAGCTCCCTGCTTGTGGCCTGGGGAAGCAGTTGAGGACGGCCCAATGCATTGGGACCCTGCACCCGCGTGGGAGACCCGGAGGATGTTCCTGGTTCCCGGCATCGGATCGGCGCGCACTGGCCCGTTGCGGCTCACTTGGGGAGTGAATCATCGGATGGAGGATCTTTCTCTCTGTCTCTCCTCCTCTGTGTATATCTGGCTGTAATAAAAATGAATAAATCTTTAAAAAAAAAAAAAAAAAAAAAAAAGTGCTGGATTCTGAGAACACTGTGTAGCTGACATCCTAGCCTAGGTCTGACATCCTTTGGATGCTTTTATAGCAAAGAAAGATAATTTCTTATGTTGTATAAGCCACTGTTATTGTCATTTTTACTGATATGACAACCTAATTCCATATTTTGCTGAGGGATGGGATGTAGAATTTGAGATCCTTAAAGTTATGTATGTGGAATTGAAAACAGGGATCTCTCCATCTGAAGATGATGGGTTATACCACCTACTATCCTGCAAGAGCTTCCTCTGCCAGTCATTGAGAAGAACAGAGTACTCAGGTTTAGAAATAAAGCAGAGTTGATTTGCATAAGTAAAAGCACGTTAACACTGAGCATTGCTGGGAAGAGAAAAAAGTAAAGGAGATGAGAGAGAAAGCTTCTGACTAAGCAGAGGGAAAGATGAATATGAGGAATAAAATGTGTCTATTTGTGATTTTAGAGTATTTTGTTTAGGTGCTAATAATATGAAATCATTTCTTTATCTGTCCTATAGAAATTTCAGTAAAATATCACATTCCATATATATAAATACATATATTTACGTATATAAGTATATATATATAAGTATATATAAGTAAATATAGCAGAAGTATAGTATATATTATATTATATGTAAGCAAGTACAATGAGTATATATATATAGTAAGTATTGTTATATATATAAATAATTATAGTATATATAATAGTATGTATAAATAAGTATAGAAAGTATATATGTATATGTATATATATAAAGTAAAATATATATAGCATATTTTACCATCAACATTCTATTGAATGGGAAGGTTAAAGAGGTGAATGAGAAGCACATTTGTAATTAATCATAAAAACTCAAGATAACTAATGCAAGTAGTAATTAGTGCACTATTTTTCACAACAGAAATTTCTAGCTAAAGGAATTCAAAGGTGGTAATTCAGGGGCAGGCATTGTGGTGCAGTAGGTTAAGCCACTTTTTTTTGGCAGCTCTAACCCAGAGCAAGTTCATGGCTACTTCACATTTCTCTTTAGTATTTCTGCTCATGTGATTGAGAGGAAGCTTAGGATGCCCAAGTACTTAGGTTCCTGCCACTCATGGAAGTGACCTGGATATGGCTCCTAGGGCCCAGTGCAATGGCCTAGTGGCTGAAGTCCTCGCCTTGAAGGTGCCAGGATCTCATATGGGCACCAGTTCTAATCCCGGTAGCTCCACTTCCCATCCAGATCCCTGCTTGTGACCTGGGAAAGCAGTCGAGGATGGCCCAACGCCTTGGGACCCTGCACCCACGTGGGAGATCTGGAAGAATTTCCTGGTTCCTGGCTTCAGATTGGCACAGCACCAGCCGTTGCGATCACTTGGGGAGTGAATCATCAGACAGAAGATCTTTCCTTTCTATTTTTCCTCCTTTCTGTATATCTGACTTTGCAATAAAAATAGATACATTTTTTTAAAATATTACAGCTCCTGGCTTTAACATGGCCCTGTCCTGCTTAATTGCATACATTTGTGAAGTGAGTTAGTGAATCGGAGACATATTTTTCTCTCTGCCTGTCCTTCTCACTGTCACTCTGCCTTTCAAATAAATTAATGAATATTTTTGTAAACTTGACAATTACTTGGACTCTATGTTTGGTACACGCTTGCAATGGGGGAATCTCAACTGAACTTGAGCTGTGGTTATGCAACAAGGTGGAGGAATCCACCATGGTGGGAGGGTTTGGGGAGGGGTGGGGAGAACCCAAGTATCTATGTAACTGTGTCACATAATACAATGTAATTAATGAAGTTAAATAACAAATAATTTAAAAAAAGAAGCTATAAAAATATGAAATTGTGATTTCTGCTTTCCATTGCCTACTTCTGTATGTCAACTCCTCTCTGGATTGATTCTCTTCAATAAATAAAATGATGGCACGTTCTGGTGGCATATTCAGACTCAACAATAGCTTGAAAATTGGTTCTCACCTAGGGGTGAGTACAGAACACCCTCCAGTGAGCAATCTTTGGAGAATTAGTTTGGTGTTATGATAGAGAAGGTCTGCTCCCGTCATCTAGTGACAGAGACCTTGGATGCTATTAAACATGCCACAGCACAGAAGGTGGTTCTCCCACAAGAAAGAATGACCTTGCATCAAATGTCAGTGCATAAAAAGTAGAGCTTGGAATCTGACAGGAAAGAGCTGGCGTGGATTGGCTCATGCCTCGCTGGGTGGGACACAAAGATTAGTCACTCCTCACCATGGTGTTGAGGATTTTCCTGCACACCCCCCCCAAAAATGTTCTGCACCTTAATTGTCGACAAATGTCTTGTTAGAGTTACAAGCCAGTCTAGATTATCCTAAAATCTGCCAAGATCAGCAAAATTATACTTCAACACAACAAATGGCTAAATACTAAAATGAAATAGACACGAGACAGCTGAATGGTACCTTATAGCCTTTTCAAGGTATATAGCAGCCTGTCCTGTATATAAACTAAAATTGAAATGTCAATGAGCTAATCATAGGTTGTGGTTAAGAACTTGCTTTATTTTTTTTTATTTATTTTTTTAACATACTGGTTACTCAAAACCATGTCAATTCCATAATGTTGCAAATTGCTGTTGATGTTGTATTGGGACTCTTAATTGACTGGGATGATATCCTACCAGCTCTAACTTCGGACCAGAAATAGTCTCCCCAAGAAACTGTTCAACCCATCTGGACAATAAGTAGCTGGACTCTATGCTTGGTATATGTTTGCAAAGAAAGAATCTTGATTGAATTTGAACTGTAATACTGCACCAAGGTGGAGGAATCCACCAGGGGGGAGGGGCGTGGGGAGGGGAGGGAGAATTCCCAGAGCCTATGAAACTGTCACATAATGCAAAATAATTAATAAAAAAAATGTCAGTGCATAAGCCACCTGTTAAAGAACTGGCACAGCAGAAAGAAAGGAGCTGTATCTTTCCTTATAGGACCAAGTAAGTTATTTCTTCCACTCTGAATAGACTCCTCATGTCTCATTTGTCAAAACTGGCTTACAGATCCATTTTTTATATTAAATAAGCATTTATTTAAGGTTTAACACAAACCATGTAATTAAAATCTGTACAAGAAATGTTCGCATTGATACATAACACACAGCAAAGGAAAAAGTCAAAAAAAGAACTAGTTGACAGCAACACGCAGTTAGACACATTTGTGTATTGTACACTAGAAAATCTTTACAAATAATCAACTTAGGGACCTAGCGTGGTAGCCTAGCAGCTAAAGTCCTTGCCTTGCACAAGCCGTGATCCCACATAGGTGCCAATTCTAATGTCAGCAGCACCATTTCCCATCCAGTTCCCTGCTTGTGGCCTGGGGAAGCAATCAAGGACAGCCGAAAGCCTTGGGACCCTGCACCCGTGTGGGAGACCCAGAAGAGGCTCCAGGCTCCTGGCTTCAGATCACTGCAGTTCTGGCCATTGCAGCCACTTGTGAAGTGAATCAACAGTAAGAAGATCTTCCTCTTTGTCTTGCCTCCTCTCTGTATATTTGAATTTCCAATAAAAATAAATAAATATTAAATAAAAATAATCACCATAGATCAACAGGAGAGCAATCTTCAGTGTCATCCTACAAGATGAGCTTCCTTTAGCATCTCTTGTTTTCTTTAGGTCTCCTTTTGCATGGTTGTTATTTATTTTGATGTTTTTCCACACACTTGAGATACCTTGCATAAGTGTTTTGTTGGCCACTGTCGTTGTCATATCCCTACCTACATCCATAATTCCTGTTGTTATAAAGAGTACAATCATATCTACTATAGCCACCTTTGTATCTTTGATAATAATCTATTTTTTATTCATTGATTACATTGTATTATGTGATACAGTTTCGTTGGAACTGGGAATCACCCCACCCCTCCCCCCGCCCTCCCCTGATAATAATCTATTAAATCCTTGGTTCCAGTGTTGTCTCTGGTTTCACCCAAGACCCTTTTTCATTTACCAGGCATAGTAACCCTTCTCTGTTTTTGTTATTGCATTGCTGCATATATGCATATTTATTTATTTATGTACATGTGTATGTGTATTACACATATATATTCAGGTGGTTTAACTTTGATTTCACACATCCCAGAGCCAATATGATGTTATCCATCATCTTTTTAATGTTCTTTATTTTAATATTTATTAAGATTGGGGGATTGCAGACACATGTAGGCCTTCAACTGGGATGGAGAGGGTGGGGGAGTGGAGGGGAATAAGATATATGACTCATTTTTGCCCTTTAGGTCTGCAGTGGGTGAGAGAGAAACTGTACTGCTCTTTCTTGTCACACTACATCAGCACCCATAGATGGAGACACACAATTAATGTTGCCTTTAAGTCCCCAGTTTGGGGAAGAATGTTCTGAAGGTACTGTTTGAGTGGCCTTGATTTCTCGGAGAAGTTATTGAGTTTGTCACATCTGAGGTGAAAATTTTTTTCTAACACCTGTTGGATATCCATGTCTACCCCAGTGTGCCCGCAGACCCAAATGTTTGTGGAACCTGAACTTGAGTGTTGTAACCCATCCTTCTTTCCATCTTTTGGTGAGGTATTCTGTTGACTTGGCAGACGAGCTAGCTATCTAGTCTTTTGTGGTCATCTGGGTATGCTCTCCATTTCTGCAGCCTCTGAGGTGGCCCAGTCCTGAGACATGTACTCCAGGGCCAGATCACATATTTATGTGATTTTTCCTGAGGTTGGGGATCAAGCGCTGTAGTCTAGTCAGGGAGCCACCAAAGAAAGCTCTCCTAGGATGGCCTCAAACGTTGTTCTCATGAGTGCCAGCTGGTGCCGGGTAGGGCCCAGTCCAATACCAGTGGTTGCAGCTGCCTGGTCAGTCCCACTCACAGCCCTGGCTCTCCTGGAGACTAATGATGCCGCAGCCTAACCCAGCCCAGCCTGCTCTCAGCCCCAGTGCCTGCGTGCACCGACGGGTGGTGTGGCCTAGTCATGGCAACCCCTACAAATCCCTGCTATGCTCACTTCTAGCCCAAGTTCTTGCATGTGGCAGTGGGTAGCCTAGCTCTGACTTTCACATGCACCATCAAGTGTTGAGTCCTAGCCTGCTCCCAGTCCCAACTGTCACATACATCAGTGAGCACTATGGCCTAGAAGGAGCATCCCCAAAGATTCCTTGCCAAGCTTGCTCCTAGTCATAGTTCTCACTTGTGCTGGGACTGCATCAGCCCAGCTGAGGTGTGGCTTACCCCAAACCATGACACTTGCCAGTAGGTGCAGGTGCTTTGTCTTGACCCAGGGTAGCCCTATGGATTCCCCCTTTTGATCCATCCTATCTCAGCTTCCTCAATTACCTGTGGGTGCAGTGGACTGGTCCATGGAAGCCCCAAGAAATCATTTTTTACATGTCAAGCAAGCCGCAGTGACCCTCATTCAGACCTTTCCATAATCCTTTGGCCTATAGCAATGCATGGCCCTCCTATGTGTGCCTGGTAATGGCGATGGTAGTGGGTTGTCCCCAACTAGCAAGCACTCGCAGTGACAAGAGGGTTGCTCTGCTCCCTTCCCACCAGGTCTTCAAAAAATAAATAAATTAAGAGTCCCAATATAACATCAACAGCAATTTGCAACATTATGGAATTGACATGGTCTTTGACTGGGATGATATTCTACCAGCTCTAACTTCGGACCAGAGATGGTCACCCCAAGAAACTGTTCAACCCATCTGGACAATAAGTAGCTGGACTCTATGCTTGGTATACGTTTGCAAGGAAAGAATCTTGATTGAATTTGAACTGTAATACTGCATCAAGGTGGAGGACTCCACCAGGGGGGAGGGGCGTGGGGAGGGGTGGGGGGATTCCCAGAGCCTATGAAACTGTCACATAATGCAAAATAATTTAAAATAAATAAATAAATAAATTTAAAAAATCAGAGTAGGTAACTATGCTGGCCCACTGGTATAGTTGACACAGAGTTAGCATTAACCAGTTCTAGAACGCTTGCCAGTTAAATTGCTTTGCTCCCAGCAGTGTATCATTTGCCAGGAACAAGGCTACTTAGGTAGCTGCCTATAGTTGATGAGGGATCCACTTCCTAACCATTTCTCTTTTTTTTAGTGTGAATTATGCATTTTAATATATACATGTTAAATATTAATTAAAAGTTGAGTCCAGGAGTGCTTATATCATATTTTTATTGCCAGCTGCAGGCTCTGTTTGGCATAATCCCACCATTTTGTAGTTTCTTAAATCTTCCTTTCCAGGAGATTCCAGTTCATCTATAAATGAGAATTGAAATAGTATTTTCCTTATTAAACTACTGTGAAGATCGAATAAACACAGAACAAACAACTCACAACATAGCAAGAGGTATGAATTATCATTACAACATACACATGTTAAAATTCACACAGTGCTATAAAATAGCTAGCTACTAGCTATAAAATACAATTCACTGGTAGTTACATTTTCAAGCTATTTTAATCTAACATTTTTAAATTTCTATATAAATATATACATATATTTTAATATATATTTTTATTATATTATTTATGTATCTGAGGTGAAGGGGGATATTGAGGGAGAATCCCCACCCAGTCTCCCACCCGCCCAAGGTCCCAGATGTGGGGCATGCTGAGATGCTTGCTCAAGTGGTCTTAATAGTCTTCCAGTTATGGATCGCTGCCAGCTCGATTGGGTCATTGAAGAAGCCACTGATTGTCACAGTCCATCATGGAGTCTTCATTTGCCCAGTATTTCGCTGCCCAACATTTAGCTGAGGTGGTTGATTGACCTGTTCCATCTTCCATCCTCTCTTAGCCAGGGCTAACCATTTCTTTACTGGCTTTTAAACTGGATGTGTGTTAAACAACAAAATCCTCTTCTTTTGTTTAATTTTTATTCAAGGAAGTTCAATATTTTTAATATCTTTAAAGCTTCCAAAATATCCCTACATCTGTTCTTCAGTAGGATCTATTATTAATCCACCCACAAAATCCCTCTATGGGGTTGTTTTCTTTTAAAACTTTTGGCCTTTGGGGGTCTATCATTTAGTCTAAAAAACTTTATTAACACTAATAGCATGTTTGAAACACACCAAGCCAAATCCTCTTGATTTTCTAGTGACTGGATCTGTTTTCATTATATAATTTATAACCTCCCCAAACAGAAACAAACATACAATCAGACCTTTCTTGCTTATATCCTATCTTAAGCCTCCCCCAAAAAACAATTTTTGCCATCACTCTAGTCTTGCTGGTATGGATCTCTACAAACTCCTGTATGTTACTATGCTCATTCACATCCTCCATGGTAGCAGAGTGGTTTACAGGGTGTGCAAAAATGTGTTATGGGCAGCTGCAGTGTTGGAACTAAAATGGAGTTGAAAGAACCAGGCCCATCCTGAAACCATTTTATTAACAAGGGTGATAAAACATGATTTTTTACTTAGATGGATCCAGACCTACCCCTGACCTTATCAGAGCTCTGATATCAAAGATTTGGGCATCGTTGGTGAAGAGAAGAACTACTCATCTTGGCTACAGTAGGAAAGCTAAGATCTTAGAAACATAATGTCTTCATTGTGCAAATCAGTACTAATGTATCAAAAACAGTTACTTGAAAGGGGGATATAAGAAAAGATATTGTTAAATCAAGGAACTGCCTGCCACTTTCACAGCACAATTCAGTCTAAAGGTCAGGGGGATCTGGTGTCTCCAGTCAAATCAAGGGCCTTACTCATACCTCTCAAATCAGGCCACGATTGTGTTAATGCTCAGAAAGCTTGGGGAATAACAAAATACGAGGGGGTGAAAGAATCTCTAGACACTAGATTCCAAGACATCATGCTTTGTTGCAACAATATTGAGAAGGAAATGGGTACCTGATATCTTTTACACCTGAAGGAGAAAAGAAATTAATACAAGAGGAACAGCTGGGAGGGCCAAGAACAATGCTAGAGAAATGAAACATTGTCATGATTTAGTTGTAATTCAACCAGGCAAATAATTCAGCAGCAAGGAAGCCAAGCAGAGCCACTATTTGAATTCAGGAAAACCTGGGCTCCAATTCCACCTCTGTGTCTCTGTAAATGTGCAAGTTTACTCTGAGCCTTTGGTAGGGAGCTCTATTAGAACCAATCAAGAGGAGACACAGAAATTGGGAAAAGAGACTTCAGAGCCACATTCCCCAAAGTCATTGGAAAAATAAAACCACAACTCTACCCCTAACTCAGATAAATAACTGTTGAGCAATGGTAACTAATTGAATTCCAGCAAGACTCAGAGCAAAAAAACAAGTCGTTGAGAGACATGTTAGAACTTTTCTGTGTGGAAAGGTTGCATTTTGTTCTTGATGCATAATTTCTTTCACATTTTATTCCAAACTACAATCCTTTTTGCACATGTCCTATATGTGTGCATATGATTCATGACTGTCAGAAATACTCCCATAATGCAGCCTCTTAAATGATATTTAAACCTCATCTGATAATCTGGATATTATATCAGGTCACCCCAAGTATAAGGACTTGGAACAGATACATTTTCTGCTGTGTTGTTTCTGCTCATTGGAAGTGGAAGGTCAATAAGGGGAGAATAGAAAATGAGCAAATAAGCATTCTTTACAGATACTGCATGTAACTTGAACACCCAAGTTCTTTTCTCATCACAGAAAATGTACTCCCCCTATTCCAGGAAAAACAACCCAAAATTTCTGTCATTCACTAAATTTGCCTCTGAAGTCTAGAATCTGTGGGTGATGCTCAGTCTTTTTCATCAGCTCAGACTATAGTTTCATGTAGTCTCATGACCTATAAACTATGAACTAAGTTAGTTACAAACTTTGCAAACACATAACATTTGCAACACATATTTGTAACAAATGTTTGCAAACAATAATGTTCCTGGGGTAAACGCACTCAGATACAAAAACACTTTCATTTGGAGAGGGGAAAAAATAGGAAATGAACAAAAACTCCCACTCAGCAGTATTTCTGTCTTCCCACTAAGCAGAAATTGTAAAGTTTAGTTTATTGGAATTGGAAATAAGTTTATTGTTTAGGTATGAAGACTTCTGGATCTGTTTCCTGCAAGTAATACTTTCACATATTATTGTATGCGGCCTCTGGCTTTTCTATCTGGCTCTTCAGTATTCAGTGTTATCTGTAACCAGTTATGGAGTGGGCATTGGAGAATACTCTCTCATGTAAATTACACCAGTTTTTAACTCTATATCTTGTTTCAGTTCTGGGGCTCATTGCTGCTTGGGGTTAAAAATAAAATATGTCTGCAAGCCAGCATAACAATTTGTGACAATACAATTTACTCAAAAATGTATCTTTCCATTCACTCCTTATTCTTTGTGCTTTTGTAGTCACACAAATTGCATCTTGATATGCTGTATGCCCATCAACACACATTTATGATTATTGCTTCATACATTGTATAAAATGTGTTTCTGAGAGGGAAGTTCTCATTGCCACAGTGGGCAACAACAGCTTTAACATCTGAGAATACTAACTTCACTTAACAGAATTGCAGGTGGGCTAGGCTGCTGCACCCTCATTGGAACTAAAACTGACACATGCGACCTTACCAGTGCCCTTGAACCCGCATAAAATTCTTCTCCACCAAAATCACACCATAAAGTCTGTGAGAGGTTAAGATACCATTGAATGGGAAATATTGCAAAGCAAACTAAATACATTAAAAAGAAAGGAAATATGGTATCATCAAAGTGCTGTAATAATTTTTTCATTAACTGATGCTCCCAAAATGAAAAATCTACAAATTACCAAATAATTTAGAATAATTGTTTTAAGGGAGCTAAGTAAGCCATAAAAGGATATTGACAGATAACTTAATGAAATTTAGAAAATAATGTGCTGCCAGTATATGAAAAGAGCATCAAATGGGACACAAAAAAATTTAAATGAACCAAACAGAATTCCTGGAGGTAAATAACAGCACAAATGAGATGTAAACATGGAAGAGCATAAATGGAAAAACTGATCAAACAAAAGGATCTGTGAACAAAACCACAGGGACTTGACAATACTCATTGAGAAGAGAAAAAAAAGAAAAAGAAGAAGAAAAAGGAAAAAAGTTCAACAGTATTTATGGGTTATCATGAAAAAACCCACCAACATTCACATCATTTAGGTTATAGAATGAGAACTTTAAAAAAAAAACAGATAGTCTATTTTTAAAAAAATAATTAGTGAAGCTTCTCAAATCTGAGGAAATATATGAACTTGCAGGTGTATGAAACTCACAGGTTTCCCATCAGTCTCAAGTCAAACAATGTTGCCAAGACTTACTATAATCAAATCATCAAAAGAAAAATGAAGACCGACTCTTAATCTTGAAAGCAGTAAGGGAAAAAAAAAAAAAAGATTTCCAGCACACAATGGAATCCCTACAAAGTTATCACTGGACTGCTTGGTAGAAACTTTGCAAGCCAGGACATAGTGGGATGATAGCTTTCAAAGACCTAGGAGGGAAAAAAAAATCACAAAGACTACTTTATACAACAAAGCTGTTGTTCAGAAATGTGAGAGGAAAAATTTTCCCAGACAAGCAAAAGCTGAAGGAAATCATGAGCATTAGAGCTGGCTTTAATAGAAACACTCAACAGAGTTCTTCAAACTGAAAGGAAAGGATGCCACTTCATTTTAATAAAACCCATGAAAATATAAAACTCACTGATAAGGTAGGTATAGAGTCAAATTCAGAATATTTAAAATTGCTCATATATTTCGCATTGTACTAAAGGATAAAATTAGCTAAAACAACCTAACCATGATGTGCTTGATAGTTGACATTTTAAAATTAAAAACAGAAATTGAGGATAAATAAAATTATGATTTTTGTATGTAATGGGAAGGAAATTGCTATCGACTGGAAATAGACAGTTAAGCATATGTTCCTTAGCTGTAGGCAACTGCCTAGGCTACCTTGTATCTAGGCAAGTGTTATACTTTTGGGAGAAAACATCCACTAGCTGGCAGGCATTCTGGGTCTAGTTAATGCCACATTTGTGTTAACTACACCAGTGGCCAGAAGAGTGGCCTATCCTATTTTTTAAGCTCCTGGGGGAAGGGGGCACAGCGCACATTTGCCAAACTGAGTGCCCACAAGCTGGAAACCACCCAACCACCATTGCAGTTGCCATGAGCATGTGGGGAGGCTATGCATTGCTGGGGGCTGGGGGACTGGGAATGAATCAAAATGGGGGCCACTGAGGGCTTGTTTGAAATGTTTAAAGTGATTTTTAGGGGTGTCCATGGACAAGTCCGTGGAAACTGCAGGTAATCAAGAGAGCTGAGAGGGGGATCAGAAGAGAGAACCCAGAGAGCATCTCTTGCTCAGGCCAAAGCACCCGCCTGTGATTACAAGAGCTGGGGCTGGGAGCAGACCACGCCAGACTAGGGTGCAGCACCCACTCTTGCTCATGAGAGCTGAGTTTGAGAGTAAGCTGGGCTAGGCTAGGCTGCAGCACCTGCCAATGCATATGAGAGCCAGGGCTTGGGGAAGACCAGGTCAGGCTATGCTGTAACACCTACTGGGGAGCTGGCGCTAAGGGTAGGATGGATCAGCCTAAGCCGCAGCGCCCATTGGTGTGTGTCAGGGATCCCATAAGGGCATTGGATTGTGTCTCAGCTGCTCCACTTGCCTTCCAGCTCCATGCTTGTGGCCTGGGAAAGCAGTCAAGGATGGCTCAAAGCTTTAGGACCCTGCACCTGCGTGGGAGACCCAGGAGAGGCTACTGACTGTTGGCTTCAAATCAGCTCAGCTCCAGTCATTGTAGCCACTTGGGGAGTGGATCGATGGACAAAAGATTCTCTCTGTAAATCTGCCTTTCCAATAAGAATAAATATATCTGTAAAAAAAAAAAAAAGAATAGCTGAGAAGGCATCTATAAAAAAGAGAGAATATATAACAATTAATAATACAGATACATGAAAATCACAGCTCCTAAATATATAAAGCAAATATTAACATATATGGAAAGACAGATAGCTAGCAACACTACCTTATTGAGTGACTCAATATCCCTCATCAACACTGAACAGACAATCCAGACAGAAAATCAATAAAAACACATTGGATGCAACCTATATTTTAGACCAAAAACCAAATAGGCGTACACTAAACTATCCATGCAATAGCTGCAGAATACACATGCCGCTAAAGCACTTAAAGAACATTCTCTCAGATACATCAGCTACATCAGATTTTCAGTCACAAAACAAGTAATAATAAATTCAAGACGGTTTAAATTATATCAAATGTCTTTTCCAACCACAGTGTTAGGAAACTGAAAATAACAGAAGCAAAACTGGAAAATTTACAAATATGTGGTAAACAACACACTCTTGAACAGCTCAAGGCTAAAGAAGAAATCAAAGGGGGAATAAGAAAATTTAAATTAAACAATAGGAATAAATGTCCCAAAATTTGTGAGTTGCAAAAATAGTAATTTTAATAGAAAATTTATAATTATAAATGTCTACATCAAGAAAAACAAAATCATAATATGCAATTCAACTTTGTGCTTCAAGGAAATAAAAAGAAAAAAAGAGCAAACTAAGCCTAAAGGCAGAACTAAGCAAATAATAAGGATCAGAGGTGAAATAAATAAAATATAAGCTAGTAAAGTAGGAGAGAATATCAATAAAATCAAGAGTTTGTCAAAAGATAAACACAACTGGAAAAATTGCAGCTACACTAGATAAATGGAGAATCCCCATAAATAAAATTATAAATGAAAGAGAAGACAGAACAACTGATAAAACAGAAATAAAAAGGGTCATAAGAGACTATTATGAATAATTACGTACCAAAAAATTGGCTAAACAACAAGAAACAGAGTAATTGCCAGAAACAGTTTACAAAGACTGAATCATGAAGCAGGAACTATGAACAGACAAATATTGAGTAAGGATATTTCAGAGCCTAAAAAAATATTGTCATCCCAGAATAGCATGCCCAGCAAAATTTTCCTTCATATTTGAAATTGAAATAAAACACTTCCAAAGCAAACAAAAACTGAAAGACTACCTCTACCAGGCCTTCCCTACAAATGTTGTTTCATGATGTGATGCTGACAGATAAAAAGTATAACACCTACAAAATAAAAACGGCAAAGTTGGAGAGCATCTCGATAAAACTTCAAAAGAAATCTGATTCTAACAATGAGAAACCCAATGCTAAAATGCCCAGTATCAAACACTACCTGTTGATATTAACCCTGAATGTAAATGGCTTAAACTTATCATTCAAAAGACATAGATTTGCAGACTGGATCAAAAGACAGGATCCATTTGGCCTGGCAGCGTGGCCTAGTGACTAAAGTCCTCACCTTGAAGGGCCAAGGATCCCGTATGGGTGCTGGTTCTAATCTCGGCAGCCCTGCTTCCCATCCAGCTCCCTGCTTGTGGCCTGGGAAAGCAGTCGAGGACAACTCAAAACCTTGGGCCCATGTGGGAGATCTGGAAGAAGTTCCTGGCTCTTAGCTTCAGTTCAGTGCAGCACCGGCTATTGCGATCACTTGGGGAGTGAATCATCGGATGGAAGATCTTCTCTGTCTCTCCTCTCTGACTTTGCAATAAAAATAAAATAAATCTTTAAAAAGCAAAACAAACAAACAGGACTCATGTATCTGTTGCCCAAAAGAGGCACATCTCACCAACAAAGATAAATGGAAACAAAGTGAAAGGATGGAAAATAATATTCCAAGTGAATGCAAAGGGAAAACGAGCTCCTATAGCCATTCTAACATCATGTTCCTGGATGGGTAAAATCAAATTCATCAAAATGTCCATATTACCAAAAGTAATGCAAAGATTCAGTGGAATCCCAGTTAATATCCCTATAAAATTCTTCACAGAAATAGAAAATATGATACAAAAATTCATCTGGAAACACAAGAGACTTCATATCGCAAAAGCTATCCTGAAGAATAAAAATGAAGCTGGAGGAATCAAAATTCCAGACCTCAGGACAGAGCAGATTCTGTCCCCCATCCTCCGTGGTGCTACCAGGTGTCCTCTGCAGACTCTAATGTACTGCCATATCCTCCATGTGTACCTGGATATGCTGTCCATTGCTCTGTCAAAGCCACTGAGGAGGCCCAGCTTTGACACATGCACTTCACGGTCAGACCACGGAACCTGCACTTCTCTTCATGGTTGGGATTCTGTGGGGAGCAGTTCAGTTGATGGATCACCAGAGAAACTTCGTCTGAGGTGATCCCAGACCTGATTCTTGTGTGTGCTTGCCAGTACAGGGTCCAGCACAGTCCATCACCCCAATCAGCTTATGCATATGTTGCTGGTTGCAGTTTCTGGCTCAGTTCTGCTTCCAGCCATCTTCTACACTAAACAACGGATGTTATGGTACCATAACAGAGGGCAGAGGACAGAACAAATTGATCAACTATCCCACCCAAAGGCTGGCAGTGAATATCTGGGCAAACGGAGCCTCTAAGGTGGATTATCTCAGACAGTGGATTCTGGAAAGATTTCATCGTGCTTAGAATGGTGAGATTGGCAGCAATTCAGAACTGTTGAACTATCAAAACCCCTAGAGAAGTGCTTTCAGAGAATGCCCCACATTGGGGACCCTGGGATAGTCGGGAGGCTGGATGAGGCGTCTCCCTTTATCTCCCCACTTCCTCCAGATACAGGAAGCAAAAAAATAATGTGGAAACAATGTTCTTGCCCACTTTATTGTAGCCCTTGAACTTTTACGCCCTAATCAACTATATAAAGATCATCAGAATAATAATAATGAGAAGGAGAAGAAGGAAAAGAAGAAGAAGGAGAAGGAGGAGAAAGAGGAGACAGGGCAGGTGGTCATCAAAACAATCTGCTCCTGATCCTGCAACAGAAAAGATCAATGAAACTAAATAAAAGCCCCAGCAATGAGCCCACACATAAACAGCCAACTAATCTTTGACACGAAAACTGAAAATAATCCAGGGAACAGATTGACCTGCATTCGGAAATCTAGTAACAACACCTGCTGATGTGGATGTGAGGAGAGAGGTACCCTACTTCATTGTTGGTGAAAGTATAGGCTAATTCAGCCACTGTGGAAGTCAGTATGGAAAGTGCTCAGACAAATGAAAACAGATCTACCATATGACCCAGCTATCCCATTTCTGGGGATATATACAAGGTAGTAAAGCTTCATATGATAAAGTGACCTACAATCCTATATTTATAGCAGCAAAAAACACAATAGTGAAGACATTGAGACAGCTCAGATGCCAAAAAAGGAGGAATGTTTAAAGAAACTGTGGTATATCTACTCCATGGAATACTACTCAGCCATTACAAACAACGAAATTCGACCATTTGCAACAAAATGGTTCCAGAGATCTCTACACTTAGTGAAATAAGCCAAAATACAACACAAGTAATTATATTAATAAACCTGTATATACATATATTCTCATTAATGAACTGTATAATGGAGAGTGGCCTACGTGGAGTGAAGATGCATTATAGTATGCATCTATACTCCAGAATAAAAGGACTCCTAAAGAAACTGCTAAATCTACCCTGACAATAATAACACTGAACTATCTAACATTGATAGATAGTTCCATTGATACATTAAATAACAATTCCATTGATACATTAAATAACAGAATGTTGGACTTGTGATTTATACTTAAGAACTATATTATTAATAAGGGGAAATGAAAAGAGAGGCAGAATGAAAAGGTTGCAGAGTGAAGCCCCTTACCGACAAAAGTGCATCATGGAAAATAATAACTTTAATAAAAATGCAAAAAAGGGAACAGTTTCTTTGTCTTTATATGATGATGCTAAAGCCAGACGGGGACATAACAAGAAAAGACAATTATGAGCCAGTGTTTCTAATATAATCTCAGGTGGAAATTCCCAACAAAATACTATCACACGGCATCAACAGGACAGTCAAAGGATAATTCCCTTTGGTGAAATTAAACTTATCCGTGAGTTGAAAGTATAAGTGAACATACACACATAAAAGGGCATGGTATGTCTCATTACTTGAATAAAAAATAAAAATCATATGAGCATCTCAATAGATGCAAAAACATGTTGGAAAATAATAAAAATCCAAAATAATCCAAATGAAGAAAGTTTTAAAAAGTTGGATATTAAAAAAATGCTCCTCGAAAAATAAAACAATGTTTGACAAATCCACAGATAACATCACATCAACTATGAAAAGCTAAAAGAATGTTTTCCCTTTTAACATCAAGAACAAGGCAAGGATGTGCACTGTCACCATTTCTTTGAACATATGAAAAGAGAGTGAAGATTTGGATATTAAAAAATCCAAAAATCCTAAAGGCTAACACTTACAAAAATTGTTGTTAATAATAAATAAATTAAAGAGTTGTAGCTATTTAATTTGTATCCTGTTGGACACAAAGTTTGTGTAAGTTAACAATGAATGACCAAAAAACTAATGAAAATAATGTCAATGTAAGGAGCATAAAAAAGAAGAAGGGTGAGTGCTTTCCTGGTTCAGTGGTTAAGATGTCTCTTAGAACAATTTTTTTCTTTTAGAATCTGGAATATGTCACTCCATTCTTTTCTTGCCTGTAGAGTTTCCTGTGAGAGGTCTCCTGTGAGTTTAATTGGCATTCATTCATATGTCAATTGATGTTTTTCACATGCACATTTAAGAATCTTTTCCTTATGTTCAATTGAAGAGAGCTTGATGACCATGTGTCTTGGTAAAGATTGCTTTTGATCAAGCCTGTTGGGAGTTCTGTGCCCCTCCTGGATCTTGTTTCCCAATTCTTTCTCCAGATTAGGGAAATTTTCCTTTATTATTTCATTAAATACATTTGCAAACTCAGCTTCTCTTTCTGCACCTTCTGGGACTCCCATAACTCTTATATTTAGCCTCTTAATAGTGTCTTTCAATTCTTGAATACTTTTTTTGGCCTGATCCAGCTCTGCTTCCAGCTTTTTGTTTGCTTCCCTCTGGTGAAAGGAAACATCTAATTATGAGATTCTTTGTTTTGTTTGCTTCATTCTATTTTGGAGACTCTCCACTGTACTTTTAATTTGCTCCACTGTGTTCTTAATTTCTGATATATCAGCCTTGATTTGCTTTATTGCTGCTATTTCTTGTGTAACATATTCCTTAAATTCTTTGAACTCTTGTATGTGCTTCTCATTGTTGATACGAAGCTTTATAATGAGTTTTCTGAATTCTGTATCTTCCATTTTCTCAATGTCTTCCTCAGTTAACTCTGAATTTGGCATATAGTTTTTTTCCAGGAGAGTTTTCAGTAATATTCATTTTGCCTCTGTCTCCTCTTTTGCTCTTGATCATTGTACTTCTGGTTATCAGATTCTTCTCCTTGGGGCAGGTTTCTAAGCTGTGTCACCCACAGATCCACAGTTTAATTTTACTTTTTGTGGTTGGTACATTGCTTTGTTTACATTCGCTTGTGCCACTCCCTCCATTGAGTTCCATGACTGGGTCCTTATGTTAGATTTCCACCATGGTCTCCATAGCCCCAGCTCCTGGCTTACCACTCTCCACTTCCTGTGCTATTGTGCAGACGTTGCACTGTTGTCTCTGCAACCTTTCTCCCACTTCCAATTTCAGCAGTTCCCAGGATTAGAGAGACACCAGGTATCCTAGATAGCTAAATTGTTGGTGGTGTTCATCTTGCTGGAACCTGTTGCTGTCAGGTCTGAGGGCTCCCATGGACCTATTTTGACCAGTACGATGCCACAATCCGTATTATTTTCCTGTGGGACCAGTGCAATCCATGGAACTCTGAGTTCTCACGAGCTCAGCACATGCTCAGCTCACTGTTGTCCCTGCACTCTTAAAGCCTTTGTCAAATCATACAAAATGACACCTGATGTGCCACTACTACAGTTCTTGATCTGCTGGCTGTCAGGTCTGAGGGCTACCCAGACCTGTCTTGGGTGGGACCTGCAGAATGCCACTTTGTGGCAGTTCACTGAGTCAGAAATGAGTTCACTCCCAGCTCAGCATGTACTCAGTCCTTTCCCTTGCCTTTGCCTCCTTAAGCAAAATGGCACCCAATTCAGCTCTAGGGGGCAGACTAGGCTGTGAAATCCACCCTGTTCTCACACTGCCTTTCTGGGATCTGCTGCTCTGTGTCTGCTCCTGATCAAATCAAACAGACCAGCAGGACGGATAGTTCTTTGTCTGCGTTCACCTCCCAAGCTCCCATTGAAAGTCCCTTCCCACCTTGTTGCTGGTGGAGTTCTGGCTGCTGGTAGAGTTCAGATCACCATTAGCTGAATTTCACTGGAGTATCAGTTACTGCAACACCACACCATTGTGTCAGCTGCTTTCTTGTGTCTGTCTCCAGGTACCCCTCTGCTGTTGCTCTGTCCTCTTCTATTTCCTGGAATGTATCCTGTTTCATCCTAATTAAATGGTTCTCTGCCCATTTAAACGTGTCCTTACCCTATTTCGCCATCTTGATTCTCTTGTAAAATATTTCTAAGGAATGAAATATTTTGGAATAAATTTAACCTAGGATTAGAAAGATCTTTGTGGTGAATTCTAGAAGAAATTGATGGAAGGCATTGAAGATAGCATTAATAAGTACAAATATATCCAATGTTCATGGATTATAATAATTAATATTGGTAAATTATCTATAAAACCCAAAGTGTTATCCAGATTCAACAAGACCTCTATGAAAAATTTAATGATGTTTTTCACAGAAACAGAAAAATTCTAAAACACATGGAAGAATAAACTTCTCTAATAGCCAAGATAATTTTGAACAAACCTGAAATCATCATACTGCCTACTTGTAAACCGTATCACAAAGCTGTAGTAATCAAAGTAGTGTGATACTATCGTTTAAAAAAAGTCATACATTTGAATGGAACAGAATGGAGATCATCAACTATTGTTTTGTAAGTGTGTCAAAGATACATAACAAAAAAATGGCTTCAATAAATGGATTTGGAGAAACTGGATATTTACATAAAGAGTGAAATTGCTTTTTATTTTGTCCTGTTCACAAAAAGCAGATACAAATGAATTAAAGATACAATGTGAAACTTAGAAGACATGGGGGAAGTCGCTTTCTTATGGGTTTTGGCAATGATATTTTGAATGTGACACCAAAAGCACAAGCAATAATAAAAATAAATAAATATTTGGAGCTTTTGCAAACTCAAAATTGTCTGCACAGCAAAGAAAATAAAACAAAACACACGAATGAAAATACAATGAATAGAATGGACTAAAACATTTGCAAACCATATATCAAAGATATAGGTGACAACGTCGTGACACAGCAAGTTAAGCTGCCACTTAGAATGCCAACATCTCATAATGTATTGCTGATTTTAGGCCTAACTGCTCTGCATCCAATTGAGTTCTCTGGTAATGCACCCAAGAAAGCAGCAGAAGATGGCCCAAGGGCTTGGGGCTCTGCCACCCATGTGAGATATACATAAGGTGTTCCTGACTCATGGTTTCAGACTGGCTCAGCTCAAGCTGACATGGCCATTTGGAAGTGAACTAGCAGCTAGAAGATATTATTCTCTCTTAGTCTTTCCATCTCTCTGTTAATTTGTTCTTCAAAAAAATATATATATAAATGTTGGGCCAAAGTAATGGCGCAACTGGCTTATCCCCCAATTCCAAGTACTGATATTCCAAATGCGTGCAGGTTCATGTCCTGGATGCTCCAAAACAATAAATAAAAAAATTAAAAACAGCAACAAAAAAAACAACAACAAAAAATAGATCTTCTAAAAATAAGTTGTGAGTATTCAAAATATGTAAGGAACACATAATTTAATGTAAAAAACCTAATTTTATAGATACTTGTGTATTTATTTGAAAGTTAGAGTTTTACTGAGGAATAGAGATCTTCCACCCATTGATTCACTGCCTAAATGACTGCAATTACCAAGGCTGGGCCACACCAAAGAGAGGAGCCAGGAACTCCATTGGCTAACGAATGCACATGACAAAAATCCTAAGCACTTGACCATCTTCTGCTGCTTTCGCAAGTGCATTAGCAGAGGGGCTTGTTCAAAAACAGAATGGCCTGAACTCAAATTGGCACTCTTATATGAGATGCTAGCATCACAAGCAGTGGTTTAAATCCTTGTGTCTCAATGCCAGTTCCCCACTTTTTAAAATAGACAAAGAACCAGAAGAAACATTTCCTCAAAGGAGACAAAAAAATGAGCAATTTCTGTGAAAAGATGCTCAATTTTACTAATCATTGGAGAAATAGAAATTAAAATAACAGCGAGACATCACCTCAACCTGTTAGGTTTGATATTATCAAAAAGACATGACAAGTATTGACGTGCATATGGAGGACAGGGAAATGTTTAAGTACATTGCCACAGCCATTATACATAACAGTACATGAGTTCCTCAAAAAAATTAAACATGGAACTGTGATACAATCTAAAAATTGATCTTCAGGATGTATATCTCAAAGAAACAAAAAAAAAGCATCTCTTGGATACGTATCTGCACTTTCATATTTATTATCACATTGTTTACAACATTTTCAAGACATGGAAAGAACCTAAATATGACCATAAATGAATAGATAATGAAATTATTACCTATACACACCCATGAAATTCAGAAGTTCATAAACATGAAATTTAAAAGCCTTAGAAATCCATGGAGTTTTAAAATAAAATACTTTTTCATGGACTTTTTGAAGAACATGTATATGCATGTCTTTGTGTAAAATGCATAGTGAGACTTTTTCATCCCTTTATAAGAAGGAAATCTCATTATTTTTAACATATGATCCTTGGGGAAATTATGCTAAATTAAATAATCCAGTTATCTTACCTATCTATGGAATCTAAAAGGAATAGACACATAGAAACAGAGTAGAGTGGTGAATACCAGGGTATAGGGATTTGGAAGAGACTGAGATGCTGATCACAGGGCACAAAAATTTGTAACTGTAAAATTAATTAGTTTTAGAGATCTATGTACAACATGGTGACTGTAGCTAATAATTATGTGTTATATGTCACTGTCCCACAGCGATGGACTTGGTGCATGGAGCCGATAATTACACGCATGGGCCCGAACTGATGGTCAAAGCCGAAGATAATTAGTGGCATCAGACTTTATACACTGAGGGTCATAAGGGATAAGGGCGGAGGTATTGAGCTTATCAACAAAACCCATCAACTGTTTCTATGCTTTTGTTTGGAACTCCTTTTGTCTTGTATATTTCACCAAGTGTTCTCATACACATACTGTCCACTCAACTGTTCTTATACAAATGATATCCAATCAGGTATACAAAAGGTAGCCATTTGGTGGTTCTCAATCAACAGTAATCCTATGCTCCCTGACCTTCTAGGGTCACATTGTCCTCCTACATTATACACTTAAAGTCCACTAATGAAGTAGAGTGTGTATAGTCTCACAGTATAAATGCAAGCATATGAAGTGAAAAACATGTAGAGTATTTCAAAGCATTCTTGGAAAGATAACACTCACAATATCCACAAAGTCTTCACATATATGATCCTACCAAAAGATGCTCAATGATTTTCAAGATAGTACATCAATACTTACTGTGAAATTAGTTAATATTTTACCTTTATGCTAAAGATAAGCTCATCCCTTTGATACATTTTTTCCATGAATCCATAAAGTTGTTTATTTCCAGGGACAGATAGGAAGGCAGAAAATAGCAAGCATGCTACTATCGACCAGTTTGCTTTTCAAATGCTTGAACAGCCAAGAGGGTGACTCAAACTAAGGAGCTGGGAACCCAATCCAGGTATCCCATATGGGTGGCAGAAATATGACCACTTGAGCCATCAATGCTACTGCCCAGTTTCTGCATTAATATGAAGCATGAGCCAGGAGTTGAACCCAGGTACCAAAGACAATTTTGAAGTATCTTTCTTTGTTAGTTTGAGCATGGTAATTATTGCACAATACATACTTATATCAAATTATCACCTGGCACACCTGGACTGGACTAGTTACCACTAATTAAAAATGCTTTTAAAAGCTATTTATTAGCTTAACATTTATTTATTCAAAGTCAAGAGCTTCAGAGAGAAGAGAGAGAGAGAAATGAAGCCAGGAGCCAGGAACTCTATCTGGGTCTCCCAAGCGCTTGCAACACCTTTCACTGCTTTCCCGGGTACATCAGCAGGGAGCTGGATCAAAAGTGGAGATTCCAGAACTCAAATGAATGATTACATGTGATGCTGGTGTCAGAAGCAGTGGCTTAACCCAAAGCACCACAATATTGGCCTTGTCTCACCTCCTGTTTCTGACTGGAATTTTTTTTCCAAGATTTATTTACTTTTATTGGAAAATCAGATATAGAGAGGAGGAGAGACAGAGAGGAAGATCTTCCATCCGTTGATTCAATCCCCAAGCTGCCGCAACAGAGCCAGTCCAAAGCCAGGAGCCCGGGGCCTCTTCCAGGATTAGAACTGGCACCCATATGGGATCCTGATGTGTTCAAGGTGAGCATATTAGCCACTAGGCTACCACGCTGGGCCCCTGACTGGAAATTTTTAAGAGGAAGTGCTTGAGAGAAGCTTAGCATCCAGGTGCTTATTTCTTAATTAGGCTTCCTCTTCAAAGACACCATTTATAACTAGATTAAATTTATCTCATTCAAAAGCTTTTGATGTGTGGTAAGCAGCAGCTAACACACACCAGTATGAGATTTCTCAAACAGTACTACTCAAGTTATTGGCTCTGTTTGCATATGATCTGGCATACATTACTAACAATATTTTAAATAAATATTTTACCAGGGCATGACTAGGGCTATCAGCATTCTCTCCTGTACTGTTTGTAATATCTGCAAAGTTTTCATGTGCTAATTTTTGTAGCAGTCTCAAGTCTGGTACCAAATCTGTATCAGTTATCATAATGCATATTACAACAAATGGACCTGAGGATCAAATGGATTACAAGATATAAGCCTGTAAGCTTATTTTTCACATACAAATCAAGTTAGTGTGTTACAGGGATACTGTGAACACTTGATAGTGTTAGACAATTGGTGTATGGACCCTTTAAGACCCAGTATCACTCTTTGTACTTTTATTATCCTGAAAAACACCCAGGTATTCATATTATGGTTCAGATGTTGGCTCTAACTTCCACCACCACTCTTGCATTTCAGTCACCTGAAAAAGTGAAAAGAAAGCGGTATAATATTTCCCTTTAAGGAACAATCAGCTGGTCAACCAAATTCCTAAGCCTCAGGTTGTTGACCAGGATACAGATCTGGTTATACATCCACTGAAAAGCAGGAAGGGAACTATGTTCTTTACATCGAGAACTTTATGACCAATACTCTGAGGTTCTGTTTAAAGGAGAATTGATGCTTGGGACTAACTGACAGACTCTCTAAGATGTATCAAATCTCGTGCTGTCTCTTGTGTCAAAGGAAGTCAATATTCTTGGAACAAAACAAAAGTTATCTATAGAGAGGCCCAAGCTAAGTCATTGAAAAAGCAAGATGAGTTGAAATTCCCTTTAATTTCCTCAACTAGAAGGCTCCTCCTGTATTCTACAGTATATGCAAGGGCTGAGGGCTTATTATTCAGTTGAGGAAGATAAGCTTTTCCCCATATCCACAGGGTAAGACCAAGTAGAGAGCTTGTAGCAACCTCTGAAGACAGAAATCAAGAACAGGGAAACACTTGTTTTTGAAGCATGATCCCAAAGGGTAAATGAGGGAATGTGAGGAGATAAACTGTGATCTCCCCATTCTAGTCTGTCCTATGGGATAGCATCATTTTAAAGATACAAATTAGACCATTTCTGTGCCCTGACTTAAAATCTGCCTTGATTCCCAGTTGCCTATAAATACCAAGCTCCTTAACATAGACACAAATTTTTCCATCATCTCATCTCCACTTCTTCCCCAGACAAAGTGTTCCCCAAACACAGCTTGAAATTTCCAGCCTCTATGCCTGTATTTACTACTTTTTATGTTCTCTGTTAAGTTTCTTTGGTCATAAGTGGTAAAAGTAAACTACAGTATACTGTCGATACAAGAGCTAAAGTGATCCATTTATATAAATAAGGACATTTCTCTGATGAAAACCCTCTAGTGGATCTCTATTTTCATGCAAAGGAAAAGCCAAATGGCTTAAAATGGTTTTTAAAAGGCCAATATGATCTTATCCCTTGTCTGATTTCTCTCCTTCACCCCAACTACATTAGATCCCTTGCTATTTTTCAAATACATGAGACATACTGCTGTCTTAAACCTTTTTCACAAACTGTTCCCTAGTGAAATCTAATACAAGCACCTTGTTAAGAATCCTGATGTTGATTATCTGCTGTATATTTTTCATTCATGCATAACACTTTCTAATATGCATGAGTGATCAGTTGACTAATCTCATTTATTGTTTTAGGTTGCTCTACACTCCAAAATGCAAACCCTATAAAAGCAGCAATGTTTTCCTATCTGGCTGATTGATACATCTTGCGCTATTGGGATGGTAACTGGCACATACCAGATGAACAATCACTGTTTATTGAATTTTTGATTCTATGCAACATGAGAAAACATGAAATCCATTGATGGTATTAGGTAACTGAAAAGTTACAGAACAATTGAAAGCCATTTATCTGTTACAAATCAACAACTCAGTTAATTGAGTGATTTAAAATTTTACTTTTCATAATCGAGGGAACATGACTAGAAGAAGTCAGATCATGGTAATTAATTAAGAGTTCCATCAAATTGTGTCATTGAATTAATTCACTGAAATTCTGCCCTAAAAGTAAAATTAGATCCCTCACTAGAAAATAGCAGGATGTTTTCTGTACAGTAAATGCAACGTATGTTCAACTCCTCTAAGCTTGGAGAGGCTTTCACCACCTTTTTATCCTACTGAATTTTTATTTTCATCTTTCAAGTTTTTCATCTCCTTTTTATTCAGTTCCTCCAACTTTCAGCAGATAAGTTAGCTCATATTTAATTAGAAACATATTAATCATCACGTGGCTTGTTGTTTTCCAGACTTCAGTAAATCTGTCTTCATCTTTTCCTTTCTCCTTTTCCTCCTGTATTCCAACCAATAAAGTATTCATCATTTCAAAATTCAACCCCTTCAGAATTTCTGATGGGTTCTATATGTTCCAACCTCATTCAAGATTCCATATCTCTAAGTCATTGTTTTGCCTGCATCATCCATCTCTGCCTTTCTAATTGATCATAAATCATTCCTTTCAAAATGACAATATTTGGTATCCCCTTTCCTTAGAGTGAAGCAAAACCAAAAAGCCTCCTTTATCTTAAAACAATCTAGCTCTAAGTCATTACCAAGCCTCTTGACAAAGTTATTCACTCCTGCACAAATCGTATTTTTATCTTTTTTACCTAAAGAAACTACTCTTTAAAAGGTAAAGACTTACAGATTTTTAAAATCAGTGGACACGTTGCTTTGCTCATCTGAATCAATCTCTCAGCAGCATTTGGAATATGTGACAATCCCCTCACCTGCTTCCTTCTTGGAACCTGGCTTGTCTCTTACATTCTATAACATTCTTCTTTAAGCATCATCACTTCTATTGCTCTGATCACTGTGTCCCAATATTTTTCTAACTTCTGTCACTCTCCCAGGAATTGACTGACCAGTACAGCTTCTTTGGATCACTTTTTACATTTCCCTATAGATGTTATTCACATTCCAATAATGTTAGGTATCATCTGTAGACAGACAACTCCTATATTGAAATCTCTAGCTGTGTTAATCTATTTCCTGTTACTATACTAGAATAACTGATACAGGGAATATGAAGACAAGAAGTCTATTTTTTCCTCATAGTTCTAGAGGCTAAGAAGTCGAAGAGGGTGGGAACCACACAATTCCAACTTCAATGAAAAGTTGAAGGAAACTTGGCACAAATAAAACAGGCAAAACATTAAGTGCAGCCTCATTCTATAACAACTCATTCTTGCGACAACTAATCCAATCCAAAGATACTAACCTAGTCCTGCAGCAAATGCATTATTCTCCCTTAATAACATAACCAACTCTTAAAAGACCCAATATTCAACCCTGTAACACAGGGGAGGGGGACAATTTCAACATGAATTTCAGAAGAAACAGCCACATTACACCAATAGCACTAGTCCAGAATTGTTTTCAAACAATCTGTATCTAATTGCTTATTTGACTCCCTCCACTTGAAGATCCAACATTTCAGTCACATGCCAACATGTCAGGAGCCATGCACTATAGTCACACTGAAGCTATTTTGAACATAGAACCACAGGCCAGTGGAAAACCCCCAGTTGGCTAGATGCTTGGGAAAGAGGTTATGAAACTGATCACATGCCTAGTTTCAATTATTTCTAGCAACTGTTTCAGAAGGTGATTTATGCTATACCTGCCAACATCTTGTTACTTGTTACCTATACTATTGTTGATATGGTGGTTGCTCAAGAACAATCGGTCTTGAGACCATGGCTTGCATCCCAGTTTCTCCTTCCCTCCCAGAGCCTTAGTTACTGAAGAATATAAAAATCCTCAATTGAAAATAATAAAGTGACAGCTTGATCAGACATACTGTCTTGCTGTCCGTTCTTTGTGTCTCTTGTCTCTCATTCTCTCCTAGGTTGACTGCAACCCCCGTTGACTGTCCTGCTGGATGGGACACCAACACTTCCTCCAAACTCTGATTTTACTTGGAATCACAATAAACAGTACCACTGTCTGTCAGTCTCTCAAGCCAGAAATTTGGGAACTCTCCATGTCTTTTTTCTTCTTCATTGGCAGTGATTTCTGATCTTAATAATTTCTATTGATTTTTATACAAAAGATACCACATACCCAATCTCTATCATTCCACTGCTAACAACTTATTCTCAGCCACAACAATCTCTTGCCTAACTAAATTGTACTGCTTCTTGGGGAAAATGTGGTGAATTTAGGCACTGAGAAGATGCAAATCTAAGAACAGCAAGGCAAAGGTCATCAATCACATTCTGTACATTCCTCAGTAGTTGACTGTAAGGTTCTTGCCCTAGGCCCCATAATCTGCATATACCTTGTATATCCTATTTGGAGGTGGGGTGTCAGAACACTTCAGGGGGAAAAAGGCCTCAATATAGGATCTTTGTCTCTCAAAGAAGTGCGGGGCCTCAAATACCAAAATTAGGATAGTCTGTACATATCACCTAGTTCATTGACTCTCAGCCCTGATTTAACATCAATATCCTCTGGGGTGGGGGAGTAGCTAACATCTGCAAAAATTACCAATCTCCTTCGCTGCACTGCCAGAAATTCATATTAATCTGTTAGGGTACAACTCAGTGATAAGTATTTTTTAAATCTCCCAATATAAAGCCAGCATGCCATCAAGAAAGACACTGACAGTCCTTTTCATGGTATGAATGGAGACACGAATACACAAAAGGGAAAATTATCGCCCATAACATAGCAGGTGAGTGAAGAAGTCAGAATATTCTTCTAATACTAAATATTTTCTCTATTATTCCAGACTATTGCTCAGTTAAAAGGCTGGGACAGTTCAAACCCTCCAATAAGCATAAGTACTGTCTGGATCTGTTGGTTCACTCCTCAACTGCCTGAACCTGCTGAAGCTAGACCAGGACAAAGATAAGAGCTAGGAAATTCGTCTAGGTCTCCCACGTGAGTGACAGGATCCTAAGTACTTAGACCATCAACTTCAACTTCCCAAGAGCATTAACAGGAACCTGGATTAGAAGCACAGAGTAGCCAAGACTCTAATCAGCGATTTCAGTCATGGATTACAGGAATCTCAATTTTGACTCAATGTGCTACCACACAAAACCTTCCCCTAGGGGTTGTTTTCTAGTGAAGCAAAAAACCCTTATATCTCACTCACTCCCAGCTCACAAGGGACTGTCAATATATGAGCTACTGTATATAGGGTAATACTGCACATATACATTTAAGAATATGTCTTCAAGTAGTTAAATATGACTGAAGAATCTACATATCTGTAACTATAATTTAATTAATAATTCCTTACTTTTGGGGGCAGTTTCCAGTTGTTTTTACTATTACAATTAATACTTCATTGAATATCCTTGTGGATAAATTTATGTCAATATCAAATTTTTTTTATTTTATTAATTCATTAATTACATTGTATTATGTGACACAGTTTCATAGGTACTTGGATTCTCCCCACCCCTCCCCAAACCTTCCCACCATGGTGGATTCCTCCACCTTGTTGCATAACCATAGTTCAAGTTCAGTTGAGAATCCCCCATTGCAAGCATATACCAAACATTGTCCAGTCAAGTTCATCAGCTTCTTAGGTATACCCTCTCTGGTCTGAAAACAGAGCCAGCAGAGTATTGTCCCAGTCAATCAAAAGCTCGAACATACCATCAGCGAAAATTTCCATCACCATGGAATTGACATAGTAATGAGTAACCAATATGTTAAAAGTAAATGCGAGTTCTTAACCACCTTCTGTGACCACCTCATTGACATTTCAATTTTGGTTTATACACAACATATAACATACATAACATAATATGTTATACATAACATCATATCATCTTAAATTAAGGCAAACATGTGGTATTTAACCTTTTGGGATTGGCTCATTTCCCTTAGCATTATGGCTTCCAGTTTGGCCCATTTGGCCACAAAGAACTGCATTTTGTTTTGTTTAATAGCTGAGTAGTATTCCATGGAGTAGATGAACCATAATTTTCTTATCCAATCCTCTGTTGATGGGCATTTTGGCTGCTTCCATGTTGTTGCAATTACTGATTGTGCGGCTATGAACATAGGAGTGCATGTTGGTTTCTCATAAAACAAGTGTTCTGGATATATTCCTAGGAGTGCTAATGCTGGATCATACGGTATGTCGATTTTGAGTTGTTTGAATGTTCTCCATACTGATTTCCATAGAGGCTGTACCAACCTGCAGCCCCACCAGCAGTGGAGTAGGGTTCCCTTTTCCCCGCAACCTCACCAACAAGTGTTGTTGGTGCTTTTATTCATGTGGGCCAGTCTTACTGGCGTTAGGTGGTACCTCATTGATGTTTTAATTTGGATTTCCCTTATTGCCAGGGAACTTGAGCATTTTTTCATATGTTTATTGGCCATTTGGGTTTGTTCTTTTGTGAAGTGTTTGCCCATTTCCCGTGCCCACTTCTTGAGTGGCTTGTTTGTTTTGGTGTTTTGGCTGTTTTGTAGTTCTTTGTATATTCTGGAGATTAGCCCTCTATCGCCTATGTAGTGTGCAAAGATCTTCTCCCATTCTGTGGGCTGCTTTTTTACTTTGTTGATTGCTTCCTTTGCTGTACGTCAATATCAAATTTAATACATTGTGGAAGCAGAAAGGCAAACTGTCAGAATAATTTTAAACTTCAAACTGACCTTCAGAGTTACTGTACTGATTTATACTGTGATGAAGATGTATAAATGAACAGATCTCCAAATTCTACTCAATGCTATTATTAATATTTTCAATTTTGTATTAGTTAAAAATAACTTTAACCCCTTATATTTAGTTAACATCATTTCTGATGTATTATTTATCTATTTTAACATAATTTCTCATATATTCAATGACGCCTTGTGCTTCTTGTAACTTCAATATTCTTGTAATTCGCCAACTGTCATGGATGAAATTCTAAAGATACCCTTACATAGAGTTTAGGCAGGATCTATGACTAAAGTGACATTGTCACTCACTTGATTAAGTTTCAAAGCAAATGTGATAGGATAGTCATGTTAAACAAGACTAAAACGTAACTGACTTAAATGACATTCTGTTCCTGGTTTTGGAGAAAAGAGCTGCTGTATTGTGAGAGTATCTCATAACTAGAATCTGAAGATGGTTTCTGGTTGAAGCAGGTGAAAGAGGGCAGGGAAGGAGAGAGAGAAAGAGAAAAAAGAGAAAACCTTTATGTTTGACACCCAGCAAGAAAAATGGAATCTTAATCCTACAACCATAAGAGAATGAATAATCCCAATATTCTCCATAAATTTGGAAAAGGCCCTAAGCTGTAGTATAAATGATGTTCTAGTAGTTCAAAAGGTCAGTCATAAGAAGCCTTATAACTTCTATCATATTCCACAGTATTCTTTTTAAGGACATTTAATTGGAAAGAATCAAGATAGCAGAATAGGGTAAGGACACATTTAAACACATGGAGAAACATTAGCCAGGGTGAAGCAGAGAGGGCACATTCCAGGAAATAAAAAGCAGGTGCAGGGGGCACCTGGAGAGTGGCAGATACAGGAAAGCAGTGGAGACAATGATATGGTATTGCACTGATCAGGTACTCCAATGACAGTCAGCAAGTGGTGATCTGAGCTCCACCAGTGGCTGGAGCTCCACCAGCAACCAGGTGGGGAGGAGAGTACACCAGAGCTCCACAGATGAACCCAGCAAAAGAACTACCTGTCCAGCTGATTTTTTTATTATTAATATTTAACCAGAAACAGAGAAGGAGCAGTAGATCCCAAACAGGCTATGCAGGAACAGGTTGGGTCTCACAGCCCAGACCCCCACCAGAGCCACATAGGGTGCCATTTTGTGTAGGGAGGCAGACTATACATGCACTAAGCTAGAATCAAACTCATTTCTGGCTCCGTGCATTGCACCAACAGGGCATTCTACAGGTTCTACCCAAAATAGATCTGATAGCCCCCAGATCTAATAGCCAGAAAATCAAGAACTCCACCAGTGGCACATCAGTTGCCATTTTGTACAATGTGGCAAAGGCAGTGAGACTGAAGGGACAACAGTGAGCTGTGTATGAGCTGAGCTGGGAGCAAACTCACTTGCAGGTCAGTGCATTGCAGTGGTCTCACAAGGAAAACAATATCAATTTTGGCATTCTATGGGTCAAAATAGGTCTGGACGGCCCCCAGACTTAATGGCCAGCAGGTTCCGGCAAGATCAGTACCACCAAAAACCTAGTTATATAGTACACCTGGTGTCTCTCTGATCCTGGGAACTACTCCAACTGTAAGTGGGAGATAGGTTGTAGAGACAACGGTGCAGCCTCAGCACAATAGCACAGGAAGTGGAGAGTGATGAGCCAGGAGCTGGGGCTACGGAGACCATGATGGAAATCTAACATAAGAACCTAGACCCAGAACTTGCTGGAGGGAGTGGCACAAGTGACTGTAAACAAAGCAATGTACCAACCACAATAAGTAAAATTAAACTGTAGCTCTGTGGGTGACACAGCTTAGAAACCTGCCTTAAGGAGAGAATCTGCTAACCAGAAGTACAATGACCAAGAGCGAAAGAAGCAAAAAAGAGACAAAGACACAATGAATGTTACTTTAGACTCCCCTGCAAAGGAAAAAAGTCTTTGCCAACGTCAGAGTTAACTGAGGAATGCATCAAGGAAATGGTGAATACAGAATTCAAAAAACTCATTATAAAGCTTTGTATCAACATTAAGAAGCACATACAAGAGTTCAAGGAGTTTAAACCCTGTTTTTCTTCCTGTTGCTGATTTTATTTTATGTTTTTTTCATTTAAGGGGATGTATAGTAACTGTGTAATGGAGACAACCATGTTCAGATGTGAGGATACAATGCATTACGCATCTCTATTTCCAAATCAAAGATAGATAGACTCCCAATGAAACTGTTTACTATATCTTGACAATAGGATGCTGGACTCTCTGCTGTTGTACATGCCTACAATGATGGACTTACGACTGCTTATGAAGAACTATACTACAATAATAATTAAAATTTTTAAAAATATAGGTAAAATCAGTGGGGGAGGGCACTTGGGAAGAGATTAAGGGAAATCCCAGAGCATATGAAACTGTATCATAAAATTTTAACAATACATGGGAAAAAATGGAAAAATGACTTTTAATCAAAACTCTGCTTCCAGAATGTAAAATGAAAAAAAAATGTATGGGAAGAAAATGGTTAATTTAGGATATGATTGTTGTTTTTAGCCCGTGTTTATATTCCAGTGGAACTGTGGTCTTCCTACTTTTTCCTTACTGAATATTATGATTACTCGAAAATTAAGCTTGTGAATAGAGTGGATTAAAATTATGTCTTTGCAAAAACTGATGAAAAGAGGGCACGGAGAGAAGGGCAAGGGTGGCAGCAGAGTAGTGAGGGAAGTGTCGTTGTCTTCTTGGAACTATGCCTACGAAACACATAAATCCTGTTATCTTTATAGCAACAAGTATTCTAAAAAGAAATGATTGGTAAATTCTCACATCCATTATTTAATGGAAAAAAAAACCTCAGAAACCTAACATTATAAAGCAATATTCTTATAATTTGAATACTTGATCAAAATACTTGCAGGGCATATGAAGCATAATTTTGAAATATAAAACCTTTCTATTAAAGCCAAAATAGACTGCCTAAATAAATCTATAGCAGACAATTATTAGTGGTGAAACATTAGGAGCCTATTCATTAATGTCAGGAAGAATAGCAAAATGCTCTCTATCGCCACTTCTACCCAAAATTATTCTTCCAATTCTGTGTAATAAAGTAACACAAAGAAACACCATAAGAAATATAAAATAGGGCCCGGCGGCATGGCCTAGCAGCTAAAGTCCTCGCCTTGAACACGCACCAAGATCCCATATGGACGCCGGTTCTAGCCCCGGCAGCTCCACTTCCCATCCAGCTCCCTGCTTGTGGCCTGGGAAAGCAGTCGAGGATGGCCCAAAGCCTTGGGACCCTGCACCCGCGTGGGAGACCCGGAATAGGTTCCTGGTTCCCGGCTTCGGATCAGCACAGCACCAGCCGTTGTGGTCACTTGGGGAATGAATCATTGGACGGAAGATCTTCCTCTCTGTCTCTCCTCCTCTCTGTATATCTGACTTTGTATTAAAAAAATAAAAAATTTTTTTAAAAAAATAAATACAAAATAAAGTAAAAAGATATGTTCTAAAGTGAAAAACTAATACGGTTGAGAAATCCACAAAATATGAATTTTAATTGCTTTACTACAAACCATTCATTAGCAATGAAAAATGTAACAGTAACATAAATTTCAATCACATTATCATAATAAAATGATTATAAACAGGCACAGCAAGAAGTATTCATGATTCTTAAGGAGGAAACTATGTTACTAATAAACAAGGTGACCTAAATAAAAAGATATATATATATATACGCAATATTTATAAACAAGACACTAAGTATTCTAAAGTTATTTTATATTTCTGTAACATACTTTCTATTGCCCCAAATCATTTTTATGACATATATATACTTATACAAATTTTTATAAAATTTCAGAGGTTGTTAGAAATCATATTTCATCTCTCCTTAAAGGGTAACAATCTCAATATTCAGTTATTGAATTACCTTTAATAATTATGTAGTTCAGGAATCTTGTATCCTTAATTACATTTACCCACTTGACCTTTTAAAGCTGATTTATATAAAAATTTCAAGTTATACTTTTATTTCTGGCAGTTTACTGCTGCAAAATTTTTGCTTAATATATCAAAATATATTACGAGTTACAGCACGTAAGTATTCAGGATGGTTATAACTTTATTTATCACTAGGGGAAGTTATTAGATTGTCTACATTATATAGTAAAATACCATGAAATGAATGAAAATAAGAGAAAAAGTATGTGTATGCAGTGTTAAGGGAGCTGTATATAAATATAAAGCATAAGATACACAATAATGCATAATTAATGAGTAAAATATTTTAGTCTATGAATAAATGTGCAGAATCTCTGAAAAGATATATAAAATCTGTTTTTTAAGAAGCCTTGTAAACTCCTCTATCAGGACACAGTCCCTTTTGGTGAGTGCAAGAACTGTAGCTGAAAGCAGCCCAAGCCAGGCCAGGTTATAGTACCCTCTAGTATACATGTGGGTCAGGTCTGGGGATGGGCTGGGCTGGGTCAGTTTATAGCACGCACTGGCAGATGTGAGAACCAGAACAGGATGCAGGACAGGCCAGGCTGGGCTGCAACACCAGCTAGTTCACATTAAGGCCAGAACTAGGGGCTGGTTGGGCTGGGATAGGCTATAGTGCCTGCCTGCATAAGCTTGAACTGGAAGCAGACCAGTCTTATAGTACCAGCATGTGAATGCTGAGATGAAGCAGACCATGCCAGACTTAGCCATGGCAATTACCAGCACACGTAAGACCCTGGGGGAGGTGAGGAATGAGCCTGGTAGGAGAGCTGTAATGGTTGGTCCTACTGGTGAGCATGACAGCTGGAACTTCTGGCAGACCAGGCTGGGCAGGGCTACAAAACTAGTTGGCCTGCATGTGAGCTGGGTTACGGGGAGAGCCAGACTGGGATAAGTGACCATATGCGCTGGTGCATGCATAGACCAAAGTGTGGACTGGTCAGGCTTTGCCTCATCACCAACTGGCAAGTGCCAGCACTGAGGGCAGGTCCTGTCAAGCTGGATCACAGTACCACTTGGAAAGTACAAGATCTGGGGCTGGGAGTGAGCCTAGTGGGAAACTGTGTGCACCCTTTTGATGAGCTGCAGCTTCCACTAGTGAGCACAGGAACCAGGGCTAGGGACAGGCTATGCTGGACAGGCATGAGTGTAAGCTGGATAGTGGGGTCAGTCGGGGTGAGCTAGGCTGCAGTACCCACTGATATATACAAAAGCTGATTGGGATGCAGGATGGACTGGACCAATCTACTGAACATATCAACATGTGCAGGAGATAAGGCTGCGGGAGGGACTGGTGGGGGTTACTGGAGGTCATTTCAATTAGGTTGCATTTTCCATTGGTGTGAATAAGGGCTGAGTATATGGTGGGTAAGGTTGGGCTGGGCAGCAACATCTGTTGATTGCATAAGAGATAGGGCTGGGGACTGGGCTGACCTGGTAACTGCAACCACCATTGTTTGTGTAGGCTGATATGGGTGACAGACAGATTGTGCCAGACCTCACACTGGCTGACACACACAGGAATCAGGTCTGAAGTCACCTCTGGTGAGGTTTCTTTGGAGACCCGCCCCAACAACTGGGCCACTGGACTCAAAGCTCCAACCATGGGGAAAATCAAGATCTGTGATCTGACACTAAAGTGCTTGTGTCAGAAATATCCTCCTCAGTTGCTGAAGCCTGTGCAATGGATAACATGCCCAGATGCACAGAGGTCACATGACAGATCATTGAGGTCTGCAGAGGACATCTAGTACCATGGAGGGCAGAACAAATTAGATGACTCTCCCAGCCAAGCTTTGACAGCAAGTATCTGGGTGAGTGGAGACTCTAGGGGAACTATGTGAGCCAGCACAGCTTGGAGGGACTTCCTTAACCTTGGAGCCATGAAATCAACAGCATCTCAGAATTATGAAAACCACTTAAACAGTACCCTTAAAACATGCTCCACAACAGGGATCCTAGGATGACATCAAGTGACTGTTCCCCATCTCAGGGTGCTGATGCAGTTAGGCTGCTGGAAGTGTCCCTCTCCTCACCTTTCCCTCCTTTCCACAGATATGGAAAGAAACAAAAAAAAAAAATTGGAAGCAATTGCTTCATCCACTTTCCCTCATTCCTCAACCCTCCCCACCCTAATCAGTAGTCCATATAGATAAGCATCCTTCTCAACTAAGTAAACATCATTAAAAAAAGCAAATGAGCACCTATGTCGATGGATTAATTTGCTATTATTATGATTGTTGTTTCTCAAACTACAAACTTATATGAAAATTGCAGAAATTACTTAATTCCAATTATTTGTGCATTGATAAAGCTTTGCTAAAAATCGAAGTTTTTCAAGCCTTGTAGCTCTATCATGTTCTCCTGTAATGTTCTTCTTTAAGAAAGGAAAACTAAATGGCTACAGCAGAGGAAAAAGGCAGAATTATTTTCATCTGTCTTTTTATTCTGCTTGAATTTCTTACTCTGTTAATAAACAGAGTTTGTTTGGCTGCTCAAAAAGCACAATAAATATAAGCAGCGAAAAGCTTTTATAAATCAGTAAGGGAAAAAAGAATCCAAGCAGAAAAAAAAAAAAAAAGAAAAGAAAAACATTGTCAAAGGAAATGAATCAGCAATGCACAAAAGAGAAAGCTGTATTTAGTGAATACATGGGAATATACTCAACCTCATTTGTGGCCAGAAAAATACAAATTAGTACAATAGGTTTCCATTTCTAACACATTAGATAAATACTACAAAGCCTGTCATTTTAAGTATTGGCAAGAATGTGCGCAAATGGAAACCTTCAGATATTTCTGGTGGAGATGTAAACATGACTGCAAACATTCTAGGAATCAACTTAATTGTAACTGCTAAAATTTAAATCTGCATATCATAGGTTTCAGCAGTTTCAATTCGTTAGTGTTTCACAAAGATTTTTATACTCAGAAACACAAAAAGAAGAATCTTTAGTAGGAAAAGATTGTATGGAGGAAATTTGTAATCAAACAGTTGTTTACAGATGTGGTATATTAATGTGACAGACATATAGTATGGATCCATGTTAGAAAAACAAGTTCATTATATGTTCGAAACACATACAGCTGAACGATATAGAAATATATCATTAGACTAATATTATTAGATATACAAGGCATATGTTAACAGTTGAGGTGCAGAACAGTTTTAGGAGGGGTGTGCAGGGAAATCTTCAATACCCTAGTGAGGAGTAACTAATCTTTGTGTCCCACCTAGTAAGGTATATGTGAATCCACGCTGACCATTTCCTGTCTAGTTCTAAGCTTTCCTTGTTGTTCTCTGTCTATCTATTCTAATTTTTTGTTTGCTTTTTTTTTGGAGGGCGGTCTGGAGTGACCCTGATGGTCATTGCAAGAGAGGGTGGGGATCCAAAGTTGGAACTAAGTAAGGACCTGAAAAAGCTCTCCCTAGTCCCGAAGGAAGTTTACTGTTCTTCTGTTTCTGCATACCACTCAGGGCTCCTGGTTGTTGTTCCGATGACCTTGGATCCTGAGAGGAAGGATTTGAGCTTCTTGCTATCCTAAAATCTGCCAAGTTCAGCAAAAATATGCTTCACCACTATAAACTGCTAAATACTAAAATGAAAATAAACACGAGACAGGTCAATAGTACCCTACAGCCATTTTAAGGTGTATAGCAGCCACTTCTGTATATAAACTAAAATTGAAATATCAATGAAGTAGTCACAGGATGTGGTTAAGAACTTGCATTTTTTACCATATTGGTTACTCAATACCACGTCAATTAATTCAATAATGTTATAAATTGTTGTTGATGTTGTGTTGTGGCTTTTAATTAAGATTAGATATTCTGCCAGCTCTACCTTCAGACCAGAGATGGTTTCCCCAAGAAACTGTTGAATCTACCTGGACAATAAGATGCTGGACTCTATGCCTGGTATATGTTTGCAAAGAAAGAATCTGGACTGAATTTAAACTGTACTACAGCAACAAGGTGGAGGAATCCACCATGGGGGGGAAGGCATGGGGAGGTTTTGGGGGAATCCCAGAGCCTATGAAACTATGTCACATAACACAACGTAATTAATAAAAAAGAAATATATCAAAATTAACACATAGCAATAATACAATATCCAAGTCATTTGTGTGTTTTTCTAAATCACACACAAGATATTACTCTATAGTTTTCAGAGATCATAGCTATTAATATAGCTAAAGGTAATACTAAAAACAGGAAAGCATATATGTAAATTGATTATTAGAACTGCTCGTGGTGAAGAAAGAAGTAAGAATGACACATCGAGAAAGTGAACTTTACCTGTGATAATGTACTTTAAGTACTACTTAATTAAAACACTTTAAGCAAACATGATAAGATATTGCCAATTTCACATGGCTGATGAGAATAGTTTGCTATATTCTTCATACACGTTTTAAATTTTCCCAGAAAGTTAACTTTCCAAAAAGTTAATGTGCATTTTTAAATAACAGAACAGAGCTGAACTAACATTAATCCAGCTCAAACTTCATTGTCTTTGTTTTCTTGCTCTATGTGACAGGTACTAACTAAAGTCTAATCCTCCATTGAGTACATGATAACTGGAGGTCACAGAGAACAGCAATATGTGGTTATTCAAATGATCAATTGATTCCAAAAGGACTAGCAGTTAGACATGGAAGGGCTAGTGCATGTTTCAAATAACAGTTACAAAGAGAATAGGAGTACCATTTTATAATAAATGAATAAATACATTTATTTATTGATCCAGGTAACGGTTGGAAAATCTATCCACAGCCAGTGGGAAATCAAAGATGAGAAAGGATGTGAAGGTCAGAGAGCTTTATTACGAAGCAGTCTGGGATCTGAAGAGCTGGGCTCTCAATATCTCTGACCTTTTGCAAACTACAGTGAACACATTTCACATTTCAAACTTTGAGTTAGTCACTAAAAATAATGTCTGCTCACATCTGCCAACAATTAGAAGAGCTATTGGCCCTGACTATAGTTTTGTCTCTGATGGGAAAAGATGTTGGCAGGGACCCCAAAACTCTGATTTCTTGAACAGCTGCAGACCATCATGCTAAGTCCTCAAAGAGTTTAGTGCTCAGAGGACAGACACTCCGCAGGAACACCCACTTTTTATTCTATGTCAGGGGTCTGTATCCAGTTTCCTATGTTGCTTCCTACCCCAACATCAGGCTGGATAGAGTTGGAACTATCGTGCACCAGCAACAGGGTTAAACAACCTGCGCTGAGACTTGTCCCACAGGAATGCCTTAGATTCTTGTACAGATTGTGGCCCTCTGCAGCATACTGCTCCAGTAGCCAGTGGAGTCCCTGAAAGAAAGTTTTAGGAAAATCTTTCAATCAGCTTATATGTCCTTAATTTGCTGACTCCAGTTACCCTCTTTTTATGCCTCCATTTTGCACTCGTCTCTGCTGAAATAAGGAGGTATAGGAAAACCCTGAGACGCCTGTTAGGACTAAGAGAATGCTATATTGTGCAGTCTTCTTCCTTGGGGGTTCAGTATTTTGGGGGTCACATCTTACTTGGTTTTTCAGTACAAACACATGAGATGTAAAACATCAGCACTGTGTCAAAAATCTCCAAAATACAGCATCCTGGGAATCAACTGAGAGTATTTCAGATAGGCATGACACAAAAATATATAAAACAATTGAAGCAATGGGATATCTCCTTCCTGGGAGGAGCGAGGTGGGGCAGCAAATCCAAGACAAAAGTGCAAGTTTCAGTGCAAGCACCATGGGTAGCAGGATCTCAATGGGCTCAGCAGAGTAAACAGCTACATGCATGGGAAAGGAGTATTCCAACAGCCACTGATCATTCTCAGAATAAAAACTTCAGTTTTCTTTCCAGATCAGACAGGAGTGAATTCATCCTACAGAAGAAGGCAAAAAGAAGCTGAGCCAAGATTTGACCCACTAGCAGACTGGTAAGACTTCTCCAGCTCTAGGTGTATGGTTGAGTATGTGAGGCTTAATAAACTGAGACCATAGAGCTGGTTAGCCAGTGTATATAAGAGAATTGAGATGTACAATCAGCATGAACCGCAAATACTAATTAGCAAATGCTACAGAAAAAAAAATAATATCCACCAAAATTACAAAATATCTGTGAAGAATCCTAATATGACTAATATGGAACAAATCTTATAAAACATTACCTAGCAATATTTTTAAAACTCCAAGTGGAGAGATATGCAATTGACACTGACAAAATGACTCAGTACTAGAGAGATGACCCTTATTTCTAAATTTCTCTATAAAATAAAAGCGGCCTCAATAAAATCCAAAATGCTTGACTTAAATGTAAAGTAGCAAGCTCATTTTTAAATTTACTTGGAAGTGAAAATGCACAAATATAGCCAAGATATTTTTGGAAAGAAAAATAACAAAAGAAGTTTTTCCCTAGCAGATACCAAAGCATGCTGTGAGGCTATAATACTAATATAATTGTGTGGTTGACATAAGAATTGAAAAGCCAATAGACAGAATGGAAGCCAGATACAAACTAAAGATATAGATATGAATGTAGATACAGATGTGAACTGATATATGACAGGGGTGATATTTCATTTTATGTAGAAAGGGTGACTGGATTTAAGACATACTTTGGAAGCAATTGGCTAGATTCCTATATGAAAATATTTACCAAAGAGACTTTCTCATTAATAGTTTATTGTAAAACTAATTATAAAAGATTTAAAAAGCAAATATTTAACTTTGTATTGTGAAAACTCTGTACAAAACATAAAATGTAAAAGCATAAAGGAATGTACTTAAGAATGCAATTTCAAAAGATGAATCTTCTACAATAAGAAACAGCATAGGAAGAATAGAATGAGTAATATACTCAGATAAATGTTAAAATCATTTATATCTGAACTAAGAAAGAAACACAAACCAAAAGCAAAGAACCAATCAATTTGAAAAATGGACAAAAGAGAGAAGCAATTCAGAGAACAGGGAATCCAAATGGCCAATAAACACGAAATGATGCTAAAATATCACAATCAGAGAAATTGTTATTTAATAAAGATGAGACTTAACCACCTTCTGTGACCACCTCATTGACATTTCAATTTTAGTTTATACACAACATATAACAAACCTAACATAACATGTTATATTGGTTACTCATTACTATGTCAATTAATTCCATAATGATGTAAATTTTTGCTGATGGTATGTTGGAGCTTTTAATTGATCGGGATGATACTCTGCTGGCTCTGTTTTCAGACCAGAGAGGGTATACCTAAGAAGCCGTTGAACTTGACTGGACAATAAGATGCTGGACTCTATGTTTGGTATATGCTTGCAATGGGGGAATCTCAACTGAACTTGAACTGTGGTTATGCAACAAGGTGGAGGAATCCACCATGGTGGGAGGGCTTGGGGAGGGGTGGGGAGAATCCAAGTACCTATGAAACTGTGTTACATAATACAATGTAATTAATGAATTAAAAATAATAAATAAATTAAAAAAAAGAAAGATGAGACATTTGAAGGCATGTGTTTGTCACAGTGGTTGAAACAATATTTAGGATGCTTGTATCACATTTTGAAAGTGCTTGGGTTGGAGTTGTGAATCTGATCTGGTTTCCATCTTCCTGTTAATGACAATGCCGGAAGGTACTAATTGTGGTTCAAAAGACTGAATCCCTTTCACCCAAGTGGGAAACCTGGCTTGAGTTTCCAGCTCCTGGTTTCTGCCTGGCCCAGCATGACACTTGGAGATACTCAGAGACTAAACCAGTGGATGGAATTCTTACCCTTTCTTTGCCTCTGCCTTTCAAATATATAACTGTCTAAGAAAACGCTTTTATACAAAACTAACAAAATGTTTGTAATATACCATTTTTAATTGATTCATTATATTCGTTTATTAATTTGAAAGACACACAGAGAGAATCCTCTATTTGCTGGATCACTCTCCAGGACTCCAACCACGGCTGGGATAGACTGTAACCAGGAACCAAAAACTCAATTCTGGTCTCCTATGCGGGTGGGATATGAGAACCATTACCAGCTGCCTTTTAGGGTGTGCATTATCAGGAACTGGTATATGAGAGTCCAAATTAGAGGACATTTGCCACAATGCCTGCCACCCAATGATACCGATATTGATGAAGTAGTAGAAAAAAATTCTCTCATATTTTTTTCTTTCTAAATTTTTATTAATATGATGAGAGCATATGTTGTAGATTGCATGGTAGCAATTAGCTTTAATTTTGCAGTAGTTTTTGCATCTCATATATGCAGTTTTAAGAGTATAATGATATTTCTCATACTTTCTCTCCTTTACTTCTCACCCTCACTCTTCCTCCTTGTCTTGCATTTCATTTAAGTTTTATGATGACAAACTTGTATTTTTCATAATTCCTGGATCTTCCACTAGTAAACAAACAAACAAAACAAGTGAGAAGTAAAAAATAGTACTACGAAGTAATACTAAGTAAATACTAAGTAGTAGCAAATAGTAAAGGTCACGAAAGTAGTAAACAGTCAACAGTATAGACAACGGCTATAAACAATAATAAAATCATCTGTTTTCTTGTCAAAGATTATGTAGCTGTACCCGTGTGGGTTTCCTTCTGCTGCTTCTATTCTACTCTATTGGTCTTCCTCTCTGTCATTGTGCCAGTACCAGGCTGTCTTGATAACTATCGCTGTATAATATGTCTGAAGGTCTGGGATTATGAATAAGAACCCCCGATGGGTTCTTATTCTTCAGGATGGTTCTGGCTATTTGTAGTTTTTTTGTGTTTCCAGATGAATCTTTGTACCATTTTTACAGCTCTATGAAGAATGTTCTTGGTATTTTCATATGAATCACATTGAATGTGTATGTTGCTTTTGCTAATATGGACATTTTGATGATACTGAGTTTGCCTATCCAGGAACATGGTGTATTTCTCCACTTTTTGAAGTCTTCTTCTATTTCTTTTTTTTAGTTTTTTTTTTTTGCAATTTTCCTCATAGAGGTCTTCCACATCTTTAGTTAATGGTGGGATTGCAGGCTAGTGCAGTCATTATGGAAATCAGCTCCCTGGCAATAACGCCAGTAAGAATGGCCCACATACAGAAAACTACTAACAACATCTGCTGGCAAGGTTGCAGGAAAAAAGGAACCCTACTTCATTGCTGGTGGAATTGCAGGCTGGTGCAACCACTATGGCAGACAGTATGGAGAATAGTTAGGCAACTAAAAATCCACCTATCGTATGACCCAGCAATACCACTGCTAGGAATATATCCAAAAGACTTGTTACACGAGAAAGCAATGTGCAGCCAAATGAGACAGTTTAAAAAATGCAAAATCATATTTTTGATAATGAAAAATGAGTCAGAGAATAATATAAGCATTATGATGTAATTTGTCTTCTAAGAAAAATCCAAATAACAAAGCGTATTTGTGCATTGTGTCAATTTGGATCCTCATAGAAAGCAGATGTCCAGATAGGACTACGGATGCAAAAAAAAATTATTGATGGAAAAGTCTATGAAACATAAAGTGGAAAGAAGCAAGAGTAGCCATGGACAGTCTTTATATTTTATGCAAACATGACATGTGTAAAAGGAGAGAGAATGGAAAAGCGAGAATACCATGATCATGTCAATAGGGTGTTGCTGAGCAAAAGTTGTCAAAAAGTTTACATGGTAAATAAAACTGCCCAATGTCTAGCTCAGTTTTTGACTAAGAGTAACCTGAAGAAACTGTGGCTTAAATTTCCATGAGTTATTTGACCTTGTGGTGCTGCAGTTGAGACAAGTTCTCTTAAAAGGAACATCTTAATGACCCATCCTCATGTCTGCCACAAACATGTGTGTATATATATATATATAATGTATATGCATATATACACATACACATATGTATACAAACACATGCATGTGTGTATCTATAAATCTAAGGAAAAATCCTAGAAGGATAATAATGTCAAATAAACTGTGATATATCCACACTGTGCAATAACACTGAGCAGTGAAATGAACATTAAACTGATACATGCAGCTAGAATGGACTGTGAAGGAACTATGCTGAGTGAAAGAAGCTAGTACTAAATGTCTACATTCTATATCATTACATTTATTGGACATATGTGATTGGAAAAATTATAGTAATAAGGAACAGATAAGTGATTGCCTGTGGTCGAAGTTGTAGGAAAGAGGGGGAAATTTGCTGGTAACAGAAAAATTATATTATCTCATTCTGGTGGTTATTATATTAAGCTATACATGCCATAAAATTGTTATGTTATATTGTACAAAAACAAATGCAATCAAATAGAGGACAACATCAGTGAAATTCAAATAGGATCTATAAAGTTAACAGTACTATGCCAACGTCAATTTTTACCTTGATGTAAGTCATAGATACAATTCAAAAACTCTGATACTTCAATTCGTCTCTCCTTCTCTGTCTTCTCCTTCCTCTTTCTCCGTTTTCCTCTCTCACTCATGTGTTTCTTGCAACATTGAAGTGAATATAAAATTATTTTAAAGTAGAAGTTTAAAAGCTTTCTAGCTCTCCAAAGGTTGTATAAATTTACATTCCAACCTGCAGCATATAAAGGTTCCAGATCTTCCACAGTATTGCCAGCACTTGATATACTCAGTCTTTTCCATTTTAGTCATTCTAATGGGTAACTAACAACCAAATGCTGCATTAATGTGCATTTCTTTGATGGGTTGTTATCATGAGGATCATTTCATATGCATTTTCGTCTTTTACTCCTCTCCTTTTTTTTGATGTGTCTATTCAAATATCTTGTCCATAGTGACTGTATTCTTCAGTTGTTATTATAAAGAGCTATTCACATGTCAAGGATGTCACGGATAAAATCATTTATTATGTATCAGCAAGGTCTCCTAAGAATTCATGTAAATAGGGGTTGGCATGATGGCTCAATTGGTTACTCGTCCCCCGGCAATGCAAGCATTGTATATATGAGCTGGTTCATGCCCCTACTGCTCTGCTTCCCATCCAGCTTCCTCTTATGGCCTGGGAAAGCAGCAGAGAATGGCCCAAGGCCATGGGATCCTGCACCCTTGTGCAGAACCCAGTAGAAACTCCTGGCACCTGGCTTCAGATCTGCTCAGTTCCAGCTGCTCTGACCATTTGGGGAGTGAACCAACAGATGGAAACTCTCTCTCTCTCTCTCTCTCCTCTCCGTAAATCTGCCTTTGTAATAAAATAAATAAATCTTAACGAAGGAATTAATGTAAATATGATTATAGAAAAATTGCAACTTTTACATCAAAATAAACTTACACTAACCTATCACAGGATCTAGTTTGAGGCACTAAGAAACAGAAGAGATTGATTTGAAAAGAATCCTTAAGAGCATCATGAGTTCTGCCTGATGCAGAATTCTGCAAGAACAAATATTAAATTAATTATAAAGCTTGACTGGAAAGTGTGAAATCGTTGGTGCTTTACAAGGACTTTAAAGAGGCAATTTTCTAAAAGATATGAGAATGTCTCAGTTGGAAAACTTATTTTTAAAAGAAATAATAAGATGACGCATATGAAGCCTGCACCACCAGCCACATCAATTTTCAAGAGAAAAATTTACAGTCAGAAAGCTGACAATTAACAACAGAGTCAATGCCCAACACTATAGATAACTCAATTCATTGGTATATGCAATTTCTACAGAAAAAAAATTAAAGTGGAATGAACTTTCTGCTCCATAGATATCAAACTGCTGGAATCAGCTCAGGTGTGACAACAGCCCAGCTTTCAAAGTGAGTTTTATACAAGTGCAATCAAAGACCCTGAAGTGTTTCTTTAAATAATTGTAGCTAAAGATGAAACACAACCTTAGCAGTATGATGCTGAAGACAAAGCACAATAACATCAAATAGATACCGAGAGGTGGAAGTAGTCCAATCAAAGCAAAAGTGACGAGTCAAGAAAAAGGTCATGAAAACTGTTTTTCTGCATGTTCAAGGCATTTTGCCTGTTGACTTTCTGGAGGGCCAAAGAGCAAGAACATGTGTTTATTTATGACAGTTTTTTGTGAAAGTTAGGCTAAGAAAAATACCCAAGAAATGTTCACCAGAGTTCTTCACCACAATCTGTTTAGCTTCCTCATCAAATCAGGGCATTTTTATGAGAACTCTGATAGGATATCATTAGTCATTCACCTTACAGTCCTTCTGGATTCTTCTTATTTCCTCATCTTAAAAAGTTTTTCAAGAGCATCAGTTTTTTTAATTAATAATATAAAAGACTGGAATGTTTAAATTCCAAATAACCTAAGTTCTTTAGGACTGAATTAAATAGCTCATATCATCATTCACAGAAGTGTCTTGAACTTTTGGGAACTAATGTTAAATCTTTTGTAGTTACATTATTTTATTCAAAATATTTATTTTTATTTATTTGAAAAGTAGAGTTCTTAGACTTTAGCACTGTTGTGGACAGTGAACATTCTCCTCACGAATTTAATGGCTTTTATGTTATAAGTTACCAGATTTTCTGGACCAGCATATATATTTTGAACTTGAAGAATGCACAACAAAAAATGAAAAACATACATTTGTCAGATATTAGGTATACAATCATACAGACATCAGTAAGTCAAAGTAATTGATATTGTTCAAATTCTTTATGTCTTGTCAGAGTCTTGCATCCTTTCTCTGACCCTTCTAAGGAGATCTGTTAAAACCTCTTATTTCAATGGTTCAACTGTTCATTGATCCCTATTTCCCTGTCAATGTTTGCTTCACATATTTTGAAGTTCACTTTAAAATCATATATGTATTTGTGATTTCTGTGATTTTCTGAGGAAATCAATCCTTTTATTTTTGAAGTGTCAGTATTGTTCCCAGCAATGTTTCTGATTCTGAAATCTAGTTTGTCAGACAGTAATACGATCATACCCTTGCATCTCAAAAGGCCCTCAAGTGTTAACTTTTTCAATCAATAACACCCAAGCTTAAGTTCAAAGACTCTTCTAAATCTGATATACACAAGATGCAAACCACAATTCATCCTGAGGCAAATTTCTCTCTAGGTGTGAACTTATGTAAATGAACAAGTTAAGTAATTCCTAAATCCTATTGTAGGATAAGCATACAATAAATATTCCTATTCCCAAAATGAGAAACAGGAAGGAAGAAGAAGATAACAGTAATATAAGTCCACAACTCAATCGGGGAAAACAACATTGAATCTTCAAACTTTGAAATAATCTTATTTGCCTAGTGGTGTCCCTCTGTGAGAGTTCACTCTCTTACAACAGAAGTCTTTCTCACTAAAGCTCACTAAGGCATCTTTTCCATCCAGTTAGAGTCAGCCAGGACTTTGTAACTATAGACACTTTTTATACCTATACACTTGGCATCATGGAATTGCCAAGGCTGGCTACTTGATTCCCATGGAGTGTCAATCCAAGCCACATCTGGGCCAAACTGAGCTGGAGCAGTCAAGGAGCATTGTGATGATATGAGGGAGTAATCCTATGAAGGGTTGCTTGTTCACACTTTTGGTTTTCTTTCCTATATACTTTTTATGGGCCTGGGTGTTGCATTGTATTGGGTTAAGTCACTGTGCATGACACCAACATCCCATACGACTACCGGTTAAAGTCCCTCCTCTACTTCGCATCTAGCTCCCTGCTAATGCACTTGTCAATGCGGCAGAAGATGACCTAAATTATTGGGCCCCTATCAGCTACCTAGAAGACCTGAATGGAACTCCAGGCATTGCAACTATTTGTACAGTGAGCCAGTAGATAAAATAGATAAAAGATCTCTTTCTCTCTCTCTCTCTCTCTCTCTCTCTCTCTCTCTCTCCCTCTCTCTCTCTCTCTCCCTCTCTCTCTCTCTCTCTCTCTCCCTCTCTCTCCCTCTCTCTCTCTCTCTCTGACTCTTTCTATCTAACTCTGCCTTTCAAATAAATAAATGAAACTTTTTGAAACTGTTTACATGACTAGGCTGAGGATTTTCCAAATGTTTACATTCTGATTCCTTCTTAATTATCTATTGTCTTGAAGCACACTGAACTGCTCAGACACCTCTTTCAAGCATCCTAGTTCATCACTCAAATTCTGCTCTCTGTGACATCCCAGTGTTACACAGACAGAGGCAACTTCATTTTGTGTCTTACATGAAAGAACTTCCATGTGGACAACTTCAGTCAGCAAAGCAAGATTTATTCAAGATACAAACTTCCTGCCACAGCTTTAAAAGGACAGCTCCATGAGAGGAAAGACTCAAGAAAATGGTAGCAGTGAACTCTTTTAGGTGCAATTTCTTGGGCAGAACAACAGCTAAAACCAATTAGAAAGCCAGAGTTGTAATCCTGTCTACTTTGCTCCAGATAAAACAAAAAGCTATCTGAAGGGTAATTTCGTTCAATTCTCAAGCTGAAATTAGAAACTCAGAAAAGTGGGATGACACTTTCATCTTACTAAAAACACCATATGTGCAGAAGCAAGCATACTGTACACCTTTAAAAGAAAAGATTTACTTATTTTTATTGAAAATACAGATTTACAAAGAGAAGGAGAGACAGAAAGATATTATATTTGCTGGTTCACTCCCCAAATGGCCACAGTGGACAGAGCTGTGCTGATCCGAAGCCAGGAGCCAGGAGCCTCCTCAGCATCCCCCATGAAGGTGCAGGATCACAAGGCTTTGGGCCATCCTCTACTGCTTTTCCAGGCCACCGGCAGGGAGATGAATAGGAAATGGGACAGATGAGACACAAACATGGACCCATATAGGATCCTGGTCCATGCAAGGTAGAAGATTAGTCACTGAGCCATCATGTACCTTTAAAGAGACTCCCCCTGGCTCATTCCAACAGGTTCATGATTTAACTATTACTCCATCTCTCACACTGGAACACAGCATAATCCAGCAAAGTTTTTTTTTGAACCACTTTGTGACAAGGAAGATCTCTCCTTTTTCTAAAACATTGATCCTCATTTCCATTTGAGACATAGTCAGGATACTCACTGTTATAAACATGTAGATTATCTCTGCAAAGCTTGAAGCTTTCCTTACAGATAGCTTCTTTTCCTCAGAGCCCTCACCAGAATTGCCCTGAATGATTTACACATGTCCAAGCAAGTTTTTCCCAACATATGCTTCAAGACTTTTCCAGCCTCTACCTATTACCAAATTCTAAAACTGCTTTCACATTTTCAAGTACTTATTATAGCAAAATTTCACTCCAACGCTACTAATCTTTGATTCAGTCTATTTTGTGCCACTGTAATTGTATACCTAAGACCTGGTGACTCACAAAGTACAGAAATGCCTTTCTCACAGCTCTGAAGGCTGAGAATTCAACATCAAGGCTCTGGCATCAAGGGTCTTCTTGCTGTGCTCCTACATGGCAAAGGACAAAGAAGGAAATGAGCTCATCCCAGGAAGTCCTGCCCACAGTACCATGAATCCATTTCCAAAGGTGGAGTTCTCATGATGCAAATATCTATCACTATGCCCTATCTCCCAGCATTCTTGCATTGCAGGTTTAGTTCCCAGCTCATACATTTTGGAGTACAAATTGAGGCCTAAGCATCTTCCTGGTGATTTATTTTGCAAATAATATGCTTCCACTGAATATGTCATTGATAATATTATATCATTTATATTTTCTGATGCAGTTTACTTTTTCATTTATTATGAGCATATTTTCCTTCAACTCAGCTGGAACAATTTTAACAACTGCTCTAAAGTCCTTATCCAATAGTTCCAGCATTGGAATCATCTTGAAATTGCCACCACTACTCTTTTTTTTTTTAAGATTTATTCATTTTATTACAGCCAGATATACACAGAGGAGGAGAGGCAGAGAGGAAGATCTTCCATCCGATGATTCACTCCCCAAGTGAGCCGCAACGGGCCGGTGCGCGCCGATCTGAAGCCAGGAACCTGGAACCTCTTCCGGGTCTCCCACGCGGGTGCAGGGTCCCAATGCATTGGGCCATCCTCGACTGCTTTCCCAGGCCACAAGCAGGGAGCTGGAAGGAAAGTGGAGCTGCCGGGATGAGAACCGGCGCCCATATGGGATCCCGGGGAGTTGAAGGCGAGGACTTTAGCAGCTAGGCCACGCCGCTGGGCCCTGCCACCACTCTTGAGAGTAGTTCCCTGGTTATTTGTATATAAACTAATAGCTGGATTGCTTCTGGAATAGGACAACTTTTATATGGTATAGATCCTAGATTCTTTTGTATTCCTTCTAAAATATAAGCTTTTTATAATTCAGCAGTTAATAACTTGTTATTCTTCACTGTTAAACTCGGATTTGTATTCAATGGGATGGTTTGGTTTTTAAATATATTGTGAGATTTCCTGACATTGCTTTCTTCTTTTTAGTTTTTCTTCAGTCCCTGGAAGCCTTTGTTATACTAAGCTCTATCTATCTAGACAGCCGGCTTCAGTCCAGTAATTTCCCTATCCCTTGCTGTACTACAGTTGTGACTTCACTCAAGGTAAGCAGTAAAACTGTGAACCAAACCCTCTTGTGGGTCATTTTATCCAAGTTTAGATCCCACTACCAAACATGGCTTCCTTTGCTTTTTCACCAATGTCCCTGAATATTTTACTATATTTTGCCCAGAAATGATTTTTTATTACAGTAGACTATTTCTAAATAATGAAAACTATATTCAAAATTATATAGTTATTAAATGGGATACTGGCTCATCAAAAACAGTTGGGTTTTGCCACTACATGGTGAGTTTTAAAGCAATGCTCACAAAGAAGGATATATAACATTGCCACTACAATGAATTTCAGAATGAATTTCTGTGCTGTTTCTCTCTTTAAATAATTTTCAGATATTTTCTCAGATATGTCTTGGACAATGTCTTTCTCTGAGATGATCAAACCATGGCTGAACTTTCCCTAAATTACCTGACTCTGAGATGAGCCATTCCAACCTGAGAGCTTGCATTTAGGCTTTGTAGCTGCACAAATGCCATTACATTAGCTGCTGTGTGGGTGAATTACTCTGAAGAATACATTTATACTCACTGAGTCACTAGAGGCTAACTTAAAAACAAGTTTCTATTTGCTAATTTTCAGTGAATAATGTCACCCTGAGCAGATTGAGAATTCATGTAAGTTTATTCTGTTCTCAGTAGGAAAACATACTGAGCAATGCAACCCAAGATCAAAAGTCCCTGTCTGTATAAATACCTAGGGCCAAACGAGCAAATTCTTTGCAGTAAAGTTGTTCATCAAATCTGAACAGATGATGGATAGGCACTGGGGCAAAGTGGGTTAGATCACCATTTGGAATGCCTGCATCCCATTTTGGAATGCTGTTTTTAGTCTGTTTTTAGCAATTCCACTTAAATCCATCAAACGCACCTAGGAAGCAGGAGATGGCTCAGGTATTTAAGTTTCTGGCATCCAGATCAAGTTCTTAGCTCCTGGTTTTGCTGGTCCAGCTACAATTGTTATAGATCTCTGGGGAATGAACAAGCAGACAGAAATGTCGATCTCTCTTTGTCATTCAAACAAATAAATAAGTGAATAAATAAATCCTTTCTTTTTTTAAAAAAATCCTAATAGATATCTTCTCCCCCCGCCCCCCACAAGCCACTCCAAACTGAATTTATGAATTCCAATCCAGGAACTCAGGAAGAAGATTCCAATTTGGTAACAGGTAGCGTGTAGAAATAGCCTTTGTTAGCCCGGCAGCGTGGCCTAGTGGCTAAAGTCCTCGCCTTGAACACCCCAGGATCCCATATGGGCACCGGTTCTAATCCCGGCAGCTCCACTTCCCATCCAGCTCCCTGCTTGTGGCCTGGGAAAGCAGTCGAGGACGGCCCAAAGCTTTGGGACCCTGCACGCACGTGGGAGACCCGGAAGAGGTTTCTGGTTCCCGGCTTCGGATGGGCGCGCACCAGCCCATTGCAGCTCACTTGGGGAGTGAATCATCGGACGGAAGATCTTCCTCTCTCTGTCTCTCCTCCTCTGTGTATATCTGGCTGTAATAAAATAAATAAATCTTTAAAAAAAAAAAAAAGAAATAGCCTTTGTTTCTTGCTTGGTTTAAAGACTTTTTAGTAAAGCTACTTATTTAAGGTAAGGATCTAAGCTAACTGATCTCTATTCTGTCTAGTCATACCTCTCCCCCAGGGTTGCTTAACCCACTGCGGTTTATCCCATCCTTGCCAGGCAGAGCCTTGGTATCAGCTGTCTGTAACCTGAGCTCTCTCTTCTGGCAAGCATCCTCAATCTCATCTCAACTGAGTCTACAATGATTATTTTTGCAAGACTCTACTGAGTCACCTTTCTCCACTGTAAGCACCATCATCATTATCAACATAATTTCATTCCGTGAATTCCGGAAAAATAGCTTTTACTTATGCAGTCTCACGCTATCCTCCTAATAGCTCTTTGAGGTAGTAACAAAAGCAAATTAGAACACAAATTTCTAAACCCCAGCGCAGGCTTTTTTTACCAGAACACCCAGGGAGGAATCTTTTAAGAGTCATTGAAAATTGTTTTGACTAACATGTAATTTTTGTACAATTTATGGAGTACAGTCTGATATTTCAACACATATATGTAGTATAAATCAATCAAACCAGGCAATTAGCCTTTCTGTTTCCTTCTGTTTTCCTTGCATTTAAAGCCTACCAGCTTCTCCCTTCTAGTTCTTTATGATGTATATAATACACTATTGCAAACCAAGTTTTTCTTATGAATGCATAAAATGGAAAATACCACATAATATTCTTTCCACCTGTTAGGGTTAGTACCTCTTATCCCCCTATCAGTGCTGGAAATGTGATGGAAACATGTTGTCCTCATCCCTTTTTGTGCTACTGTAACAGAATACCACAGACTGAGCAATTTATAATGAACAGAAAATTGCTGGCTTAATCCTGGGAAATCCAAGATTGACAGACAAGCGTCTATCGGATGTTATCTTGCTGAATAATAGCATGGTGGAGGAGCAAAGAGAGGGTGTGACAGAAACATACACACACACACACAGACACACACACTCCTGTGCACTTACATACACACACAAATACCAAACTCACACTTTCCAAATGAACCCATTCCTACAATAAAATCATGAATCCATTCACAAGTTTGGATCCCTTAATGATCTCTGATTAGGCTCTACTTCCCAACATTTTTGTATTGGGGATTTAATTTCCAATGCATGCTTTTGGGGGGACATATTCAAACTGTAGAACATATTCATTTGGTCCTTGGCTTAGACACATGCCATTTTAGAGAGTTTTTATGTCTTTTTAATGAGCCATTCCAGATAGGAAATGACATCAGTTCAAATGATAATTTCAGAGGTCTTCAGAACAATTTCCACATATTTTCCTTCTCAGAATTTTAATTTATAAGAAATTCCAATTCCTGTGATTCCTCTTAACTCTTTTTTAGCAGAATCAGGTAACTCATGATATGATTTCTTTTAGTCCCAATGTGAAAATCATTTTATCTTCATATATTATACATATGGCAAACAGCCCATGTTATGTTACTCAAGGCCCCGGTTTTCATATTCAACAAAGGAAATTTCCGTTTACCCCCATGTATCCAGAAATGCAGCCATTACGTTAAGAAGAATCTGTAGAGCATTGTAGTCGAATTGTAGAGTAGAAGAATTGTAAAGCATTGCTTGAAGAGCACTTCAGGTTTGGCTCCTCCAGCCTTGCAGCTTCCTCTTTAAGGAAACATATAGTCAGCAACTTTGGAAGCCAATTACTTTGCCTGTCCCTTTAGAAATCCAAATGGAAACTAACAGAGGAAAATAAGAAAGGAAATCACGTAGATTGGCCTAATTTAGGGACAATGTAAAAGCCTCTCAGCTTTGTGAAGTCTTGCACAGATCTCCATGGTTAGAGTTCAAACGATTTGCAAATGAGATCGTCCTTTTCCTCACACTGTTTGCTTGACACATATTTCCTTCTGGGGCCTCATAGCCTGGATGAAGATAGGATTTTAGGATTTTGTATCTTCTTTTCTCCTCTCCACTTCTCTCCTCTCCTCTCCTATTTTCTCTTCCCCCTTCTTGTCTTCATTTGTCCAAACCTCTGCTCCTCCTTTACTTCACTGTCCCCCTCACTATTTCATTTACTCTAATCACAACAAGGACACGTTAGTAGAGTCCTATATTAAACAGAGATTTCTGCCTTGCTGGGATCCTCCCCTAGGATTAGAGGAAATAATAAGATCCTATCTCTCCCTTCCCACCCTTCTCAACCCTTAAAAATAAATTTCACAGTTGAATCTGTCTCTTCTCTAGGAATAAAGGAGGCAGCTGGTTAAACCAAGAGCCAAACAAAGCTTTATATTAACGAGGGATGGTCAGCTGGTAAAAAAAAAAAAAAAAAGCATATGAGCAGATTTGACTAAATCATTTCTAGATCTATGACTTTGGCTAAGTCACTTAACCTCTTTGGAGCTTAATTTCCTTATAGTATAGATAAGGAAGAGGAAACTTGGCACAAAATTCTAAGTTGTTTTGCAACTGATCCACAGGACTCTGAAGCCAGCACGTGTCACTTTAAACAGAGCAGCTCTGTTTTTAACTGTTCCATAAGGAGGCTCCAAGTAAAACTACTTGGGACTAAATGGCCTAACAGCAGCAACAACAACAATACAATTTATTTACCTAAAGAGTTGTTGAGGACTAATACTTGTTTTCATTAAACAATAAAGCTCTCTTTCACTGTTTCCCCAAAAAGAAACGGAAAGTATGATTGGCTCACCAAAAGGATGAATTTAATAAGTTGCATTTTTCATTTGCAGTAATCCAGTTAGGTAATAGCTCGAAAGAGTTGTGATAGAGACATTTAGGATCATTCTGTGGTCAATAACAAAACAACGAAAGCCTATGATTTTATGGCACACACCCTATGCATATGAGCTCATTGTAAGTTCTCTGTAATATTCTGCCTTACAGTGAATATACATTTATGAGTGTCTGATGTATGGGGGGAGGGAAGAAGTGACATTATATAAAGTTCATAGTGTGACTCAAATTATTACATACATATTGCAATTTCATATTCTTACTTTATGATTAAAAAGGAAAATTAAAGCTTAGAGAGATAAGGAGATTTAATTAAAATCACATTTATGCCTTCACCACACAGATTCATAGAACTGGGAAGTGGTGAAGACACTAGTTTATTTCTGTCTTTGCTGACAAGTTCACTTCATGAGTTAAGTCCTATATTTTCCATCTGCCTAGATCTTTCCTTTTCCCTGTTCCTACAAGACTGTGTTAAGCCATATTCTCATAATTTATAGCCCAGGCTATTCCAATTGTTTATTACAAATGTCAGATAAAAGGTCCTGGTTCTCTGTTTCTCACCCCTCCACTCTATTCTCATTAACTGCAATAATCCTCACATAATGCAAATCTGACCATGTCACTTAAATTCACAACATCTGAAAATCCCTTCACTGTCTTTAGAAAGAAGTCTATCTCCAGCCAGACTTCTACACAAACCCATGCGTGTTGCAGCCCAGCCTGATCCTGCCCACTGCACACTCTGCCCCCACACAAACCAGTGGGAGCTACAGCCTAGTTGAAGCAATCCACAATAATGTCCACCATGCCCACCCCTTACCCTTGTTCACATGCTTGCCATTATGTACAGCAGAGTGTTTCAGTCTGTCCTATATCCCATTCAGCTCTCATACATGTCAATGGGCACTGAAGCCTAGTTCAACCCAACCAGCTCCACTATCCAGCCCACACACCTGCCAACGGGTGCCACTCTCTGTCTAGTCATGCCTGCTTTCATGTTGGTTCTCATGCTCACCAGTCACAGCGGCAACCCAAGAGGGAGGTGCTCACTGTTTCCCTAATGGGCCCACTTCCACTCCCAGATCTTGCACTCTCCAGGTAGTTCTGCAGTTTAGCTTGACAGAATCTGCCAGCTGATGCTGCAGCAAAGCCCAACCAACCTATACCCACTCTGATTTATATTTACACCAATAAAAGCAGTCAACCCAGCCTGGCTTTTTCCTGATACAACCCACATGAGGCCAACAGTTATTGTAGCCTTGCCTGGCCTGATCTGTCCCCATCCCAACTCACGCTTTCCAGTGGGAGTGGTGGTCCAGTAGGGGAGCCCTATGCAGCCCCCCTGTTGGGTTTGCCCTCTCCCCACTTGGGTTTCACGTGTGCGGGTTGGGTGCTGTGGTCCAGTCTGGCATGGTTTGTATTTCCACAGGATTTGACCCACATATCCCCCACAGAATCTACCAATGGACCTAGTTCTCTCGCGTGCTGGTGGTTAGTGTCATGGCCCAGCCTAGTGTGACCCGCCCCCTGTTCGGACATTCAGTCAGGTACTGAGATCTATCCCTGCTAGACAGTCCCCTAGCCCTAGCTTTCATATGAACTGGCATGTGGTGCTCAGCAATGTTCCATGCTAACAAGCCCAACTCAAGACTCCTATGTGGGCTAGTAATCAGTCTGTCCCATAAGATCTTTCAGTCTCTCCCCTCCAAACCACCAGGTCTCAGGCTCCTCTCTTACCTGCAAGTACAGTGGCCCTGTTGTTGGGAATCCCTCAGCATTTACTCCTAACCTACATGTACAGTGATCTTATCCATTGATGTCTCAAGGCAGTAATTTAATAGCCCCAAGACCCCAGAGCTCACTGCTGGGTGGCCAGTGGGCAAGCTGGCAAGGCCGCAAGGTCAGGATTTGCCCATCACTTGGTAGCGGTGGTTGGGGCTGGGGCTAGGGCCTCAAGCATTGAGCCCAACTTGGCTCAAGTCCCCCCATCAACTGCCACACTGTTGGGAGGCCTGTCCACCCGAACCCCGAGGTTGAACTCACCTGGGCTCCTCCCCAAGTTATTCTCTTATATTACGGTTTTCGCTAAGCCTTTATATTGCCAAGAATGGTCTTAGACCCAAATATCTCATGTCTTATCTCTTTTTATCATCTAGGTCTCAGCTTTAATGCTGACCAGGAAAGGACTTCCTGGACAAATATGTTGTTAGCATGTGCTCATGCTAATATTTAGCTTGATTTTATTAATTGCACATTTACCTTTCCACTGCAGAATTAACCTGGGGTAGAAGAGGTGGAGTACAATGAGAGCTGACTGTATGCTCTGCTGATCATCTCTTTACGGGAACACCAATTTAAACAGTCATTCGTGCACTTGTACCTTTACAAGATCTAAGGAAGCCAAGTGAGAGACCACAATGCCTGGGTTTATTATAACAATGAGAAAAGACACATTGAAGAAGGCATGAAGGAAAGGATTGCTTGTGTCATCATTTTCCAAATGCTAACTAGCACAGAATCGGGACTTTCCCCTTGGGTGAGGGAGAAGGAATTAAGACTACAGTTAGTACCAATCCAGTGGCAACCTGCCACAGTGAAACCCAGAGCTTTTGCCCCCAACTTAGTACTTACAAACTGAGAATCTAGAATCACATTAGCTAGGCAGGGGAGGGTCTGCCTCCACCAACCCACACCCATCCTTTGGTAGGAGCGCCCAGAGGCAAACTCCACACACTGGGGATTGAGTAACTAAAAATGTAACTATTTGCTGTTCTGTCTCTCAAGGTCAATCGTTGAAGACGAACGTTTGCCTGGCAAGTAAAGAGGAAACAAGAACATTCCCACAATTCTCAGTCACACTACAGATAACCGAAATCAATTATATATGCCAATATATACACAAGCACTAATTTGATGGAGGACTCAACTGCACAAACATTAGTAAATATAAAATGAGAGATGAACTCTAATGCAATCATATTTGCAGACTTTAACACCCAATATTTACCACTGGGTAGATCATGAAGTTAAAAATCACCCAAGAAATATTTGGAGTCAAACTATAGTAAGAAGCAAAGAAATCTAACAGATCTTTATAGAATGTTTTGTTCAGTAGCTGTAGTGTACAAATACTCACATCAGCACATCCAACACTCTGCAGGATAGGCCATATGCTTAGGAAAGCTAAAATCACTTATTCTAAATCTGAAACCAGACAATGATGTGATTTTCATCACTCTTATTCAATGCAGTATTGGAAATATTAGCCAGTGATTAGACAAGAAAAAGAAAGAAAAGACATTCAAATAGAAAAGTAGATCATAATATTCTTGTTTACAAATGTCACAATTTTATGCATTCAATGACTTATGCAGTGACTTCATTTTTCAAAAGCCGGTTAGAACTGACAAAGCAATTCAATAAGGTTACAGGGTAGAAAATCAGCATATAAAGTAAAAAACTTTTTTAGCCACCATTAATGAAATTGTTGAAAAAGAAATCCAAACAATTCCACCCATAGTAACTACAAAAGTTATGATACTGAGGAATAAATTCAACCTACCAAAGAAGTGAATGTTCTCTCCTATGAAAACTACAAAACACTGAAAAAAAGAAATAAAAGCAGGCACAAAAACTTAATGGACTGAAAGCAATAATGTTTAAATGCCTACAGCACCTAAAACAACTTACAAATTCAATAAAATTCCTATCAAAATTCCAACAAGTGTAGTCATTATGTTACAGCAGGTAAGGCCACTGTTTTGGATGCCTGCATCCCATATGTTAATGTTTGATTGGAGTCCCAATCAAGCTTCTTAACAATTCACCTGGGAGGCAACAGGTGATGGTCCAAGTGCTTGGATTTCCACCACCCACTTGGGAAATGTAGATGGAGTTCCTGCTTCTCAGCTTCAGCCCCATATATTACTGGAAGTTGCAGAGATTAAGCTAGTTGACAGAATCTCTCTCTCTCTCTAAGCTAGTTGACAGAATCAATCTCTCTCTCTCTCTCTCTCTCTCTCTCTCTCTGTCTCTCTTGCACTCTTTTTCCATCCCTATGGCTTTACTTTTCAACTAAACATGAAAATCTTTACAAAAACTGCAAAACACATCCATAATGGACCTTTTAAATCAATTACAAATTTATATCGAGCCATAGAAGATTTAGAGTGGTCCAAAAAAAGCCTGAGGAATGAGAGGATAATGGCACTAAACTACCTGACTTCAAAACATACTACAAAAGCTATAGTAAACAAAAAGCATAGTATTGTTTAAAAACAGACACACAGACCAATAGAACAGAATAGAGAGGACAGAAGTAAAGTCATGTCATTTATGCATATTATTTTTAAAAAAGTTATCATGTAGAAACATTGAAGGAAGGAATGATTTTTACAATAAATGATGTTGGGGAAAACTGATTATCCATACACAGAAGAAAAAAACTAAGTTCCTATCTGTCACCATATATAGCAATAAAATCTACATGGATCAAAAGTTCAAATATAGGGCCCGGCAGCGTGGCCTAGCGGCTAAAGTCCTCGCCTTGAAAGCCCCAGGATCCCATATGGGCGCCGGTTCTAATCCCGGCAGCTCCACTTCCCATCCAGCTCCCTGCTTGTGGCCTGGGAAAGCAGTCGAGGATGGCCCAAAGATTTGGGACGCGGCACCCGTGTGGGAGACCCGGAAGAGGTTCCTGGTTCCCGGCATCAGATCGGTGCTCACCGGCCGTTGCAGCTCACTTGGGGAGTGAATCATCGGACGGAAGATCTTCCTCTCTGTCTCTCCTGCTCTGTATATCTGACTTTGTAATAAAAATAAATCTTAAAAAAAAAGTTCAAATATAACACCCCCCCAAAAATTGAAAGTACTAGAAGAAAATATAGAAGTGCTTCAAGATACTGTTCTGGCAGGATTTTTTTTTTGTATATTACATTAAATGTACAGATAACAAAATTGAAAAAAAATTGCAAATGGAATTAGATAAAACTAAAAGCTTTTATGTAGCAAAGCAACCAATCAACAGTTAGAGAATCTATTTTCAAACATTATAAAAGTTGAAAAATGTCAACAGACATTAAACTTAAGGCATCCTACATCCAAATAATTTGCTGCAAAGAATCATTCCATCTTCCATATGTTCTTTCTGTGTATGTCCACAGCCTTGCCTTTCACTCAATGGCTAACCCACAGAAACATAATATGACACCATAGACCACATTGTGGAAGGACCTCTGCAATTCCATGAGCATCAGTGATTAGCACAGTGTCCACTCAAGAGATAAGTATAGCAGAGTTGCCATGGGATCCCAACTCAACAGCACCCCCCAAAATATGAATTTTCCTCAGTAGGCTAATTCAAGGACACTCATGCTATGGTTCAGATAACAGTTTGGAAGTCCCCCAGTACATAGATCATGTACTGAGAACATGACTCATGGAATCTTATGTTAATAGCTACTGTATTAACATTTAATATGATTAGCTTTCTTGGAGTTGGGCCTCTTGAGAGGTCTTTATATCAGTGTGAATATGCCCTAGAAGTTAGTTCTTATGAGAAGGTTGATTATATGAGCCAAGTGCATGATTCCTATCTCACTCTGCTTCTTACCTTACTGGAATATCATCTCCCCACCTGCATCTGCTATCCAGTATGTTCGTCAGACACAAGATTAACGGAGATGCCCAATCTTGGACTGTGAACTTGTAAAACTGTAAACAGAAATACATTTCCCTAAGAAGCTTTCAACAAGTATTTTAGTTGTAGTTATGTAAAGTTGACTAACATTCACCCCAATCCTGATCCTTCAAAAAAAAAAAAAAAAAAAATGGAATAAGTGTGGTATGGTAGTAGAAAGAGGAGTTTTTGCTCCAGACCTCCTAAAGTTAGGGGCTTTCCTGCATCACGTACCTTTAAAAAGAAATAAAGCAAACAGTCTAATTTGGTTGTAAGAAATTACCAAATGCCAAATATTGCCTTGTATCCACTGCTTCTGAATTAGTTGCGTATTCTAATAACTCCAGCATTATCACTAGCCTTCTTCATCGTTGACAATAATTTTCCACAATCTAAGAAACCACAATTTCTGCTACGCTTACTTTAACTCTCCAGATGGATGGGGTTATTAGATGTATCGTTAGATAATAAGCTTGATCACCTATAAAGTTATGAAGTGATTAGCAATTGGTATAACTGGCTGAACTGAATCATGACTATCTCAATTTCTCTGGCATAAGAGAGCATTGGTTATACACTTACAACCTCATGATCAAACACATGAATTCAAATCATGGATTTGCCACTAACAAGCTGTGTGCTTTTGGACAAGTGACTTTACCTCTCTGAGCCTCATTTGTAAACTCATTTGTAAAGTGTCAATTCAATAGAAAAACAAAGTTGAACTGGTATTGTTGGTCACTATTATAAGTCTTACTTCCCATTGTGCTAACTATTGCTTTAACAGCAACACTGCATTTTACACTTGCAACATTTATGACTCTTGCCTTGTCCCCAGGAGGGTGCTCTCAAACAAATCCTGGCCTCTGTGTCTCCCCCACTTTCCCGTTCTTAACCAGGTTTGTGAATTTGTATTCTGAAGACAATAACATTCAGTCACATTCAGGAACTGGAATGTTTTCTGCTCACTCTCCCATTAACAACAACTGGGGATACTCTTGACCTCTCATACAGTATGAGTGCTCCATGCTATTTCTACAATCTATTTGGATATTATTACTTGGTATGTGCATATTTGTATATTCTAGAGCTCCAGCTTGTGAGTGGCCCTATGATACACTGCGATGGCAATAGAGACTATAGAGTAAGAGAGTCCTGGATTAAAATCCTGACTCTGTCACTATCTGTACAGTATGAAGCGAGGGGGAATACTTAATCTCTTTGAAGCTTAGCTTCTCCTAATGTAAGATTCAAATGACCTGACTGATAGTATGTTTTCAATGAATACTAGTTCCCCCTCTTCCCTTCTCTACCTGTTTCATGGAATTGAAATTCTGGAAGATGGAGTGATAGGGGATGTTGGTGAACCTTCTCCCAAGGATGTAAAGGAAATGCAGAGTTGGCTGGAAGTATCACAAAAAGAGTTATGAAAGTAAAACAGGGCTCGGCAGCGTGGCCTAGCAGCTAAAGTCTTCACCTTGCACACGCCAGGATCCCATATGGGCGCCGGTTCTAATCCCGGCAGCCCCACTTCCCATCCAGCTCCCTGCTTGTAGCCTGGGAAAGCAGTCGAGGAGGGCCAAAGTCTTGGGACCCTGCACCCAAGTGGGAGACCCAGAAGAGGTTCCAGGTTCCCTGGCTTTGGATACGGAAGATCTTCCTCTCTGTCTCTCCTCTCTGTATATCTGACTTTGTAATAAAAAATAAATAAATCTTTAAAAAAAGAAAGCAAAACAGAACACCATATTTAAACAAGATCAAATTGCCTTAAGCTACAGTTCACTGCATAATTTGCTTAGTTCCTTCCAGTGATCCTCTTTTTCTCATCCCATGATGTTCTCTCATTCCTATTTCCCAACCTTACATACATACTAAAACAATGCAAAATCCATGCTAACAGCAAAACCCTACAAAGCAAAGAATTTATCTGGGGAAGAAGAAGGGCAAAGTCACTCATCTCCTACCTCTGGTGAGTGGTGTCTTGAATAGAGTAGTAGGAAAAGTTTGGAGAAGCGTGGGCTGTGATCTAGGGCCTGTAACAAGAAAAAGAAAAGGAATTTTTTTAAAAGATTTATTCATTTTATTACAGCCAGATATACACAGAGGAGGAGAGACAGAGAGGAAGATCTTCCATCCGATGATTCACTCCCCAAGTGAGCTGCAACGGCTGGTGCTGCGCCAATCCGAAGCCGGGAACCAGGAACCTCTTCCAGGTCTCCCACGTGGGTGCAGGGTCCCAAGGCTTTGGGCCGTCCTCCACTGCTTTCCCAGGCCACAAGCAGGGAGCTGGATGGGAAGTGGAGCTGCCGGGATTAGAACTGGCGCCCATATGGGATCCCGGGGCTTTCAAGGCGAGTACTTTAGCTGCTAGGCCATGCTGCCGGGCCCAAGAAAAGGAATTTGAAGAAGGAATAGAGAGGGTCTAAAGGCAGCCAACGTAATCCAGAATGCCTTGTGTTCCCCTAACGACATGTGGGCCATGGAATAGCAGAACAAAGACAGCTCCTCTCTAGCCAGAAATTACAGTTTAAGCATATCTGTGCATATTCATAAGATAAAATCATCCAACACATTGTATTTTATTACTTGTTGCAGCAATAAGCACATGCCTCTTTCCCATTTCTGTTGATAGCTTAACCACTTTCTGAGACAAAACCCCCTATTTTTTAAAATTCAATCCGGAAGTAGTTTTAATTTCTGATTTAATTTCTGATTTTTCTCTGGAAACATTTCTCTTCTCAGCTATAGAAGGCAATTCAAACAAAGAAAAGATTGGTTTTTGAATAATTGGATTTCTGTTCAAATCTATTTTTTTTTGCTTATTGTGCCAGACTGGTATATGCACCTGATTTTGGTTTATCGAAGCATCCACTCTCAAGTTTATAAAAATCAAATTATAGTACATTATTCATGGAGTTATCATGAGGACCAAATAAAATACATGTTAGTTTACATCACCATCACAGAGAAAATATAAGAAGCTTTTAGGGTAGACAGATGCTGCCATATTTCATAATTCAGTCAAACCTTTTGGATAAGATAAAGCATCTGTAGCCAGTTTGGAATCGTAAACTCACTGCTTGCCTTGTTTTGCTTTGTTTTGTTTTACCTCAAAAACAGGGATGAACATGAGAAGTAAATTTACAGTTGTGTAGGATGAGAATTGTGTCCAGCACGTTGTAAATGCTCAAAAATCATTACTGTTCCCTTTCTCCCAGTAGAATGTACTCCAGTGTTGTGGAATTTTGATCTGATTTATTTTCTGATGTTTCCTAGCACTTGTTGTTGGATAAATCAACTAGACTCACCACCCTTTCAAAGTCTGTTCACTGGGCTCCAGTATTTGATATAGACTAGGACTATGACAATTCAGAGCACTAAAACTAACTCCAGTCTCAGCCTTTCTTCCACCTCCCTCCCAACCTGCATATACCTGTCAATATCTGTGTACCAGGTCCTCTTATTAACAGGATAGATATAGTCTTGGTATTATAAAGTCTTGGTATCAACAGATTTTAAGTTGCTGTGTGTGTTTCATATATGTGCAATAAATGTGTTACACTCAAAAGTACATTAATTAAAAAAGATTTATTTAATTTTACCCATTGTAGAACTAGAGGGAAAAATCAAAGGGAAGGAGAGGGAATTTGGGAAGGGGGATGGGAAATCCCAGAGCCTATGGAACTGTATCATAAAACAAAACATTTTTAAAAATTTAAAGATTTATTTATTTTTATTTGAAAGGCAAATTTACAGAGAGAAGCAAAGACAGCAAGAGAGATTTCCTATCTGCTTGTTCACTCCCCAAATGACCACAATGGCTGAGACATGGCCAGGAGCCAAGAGCTAGGAGCCTTTTCTGACTCTCCCATGCAGTTCAGGGTCCCAAGGGCATGAACCATCCTCCACTGCTTTCCCAGGCCATAAGTAGGGAGCTGGATGGGTAACAGAAACTCAAACTTCAGACCATAGGGTATATTGGCACCACAGGAGGAGGCGCAACTTCTGTCATGGTGCCTGCCCCTAAACTTATTTTTTAGTTTTAGGTCCTTTAAACAAACTCACAAACAAATAAGCATTTGTATATCAATCATCTTTGTGTGTATGCATGTGTATGTATAGTTTTTGACCTCTTAATTTGTTTATTGCTTTTGACTCAGCAGCTGGAGTCATTCAATTATTCCTGTTCATATTCTTTGCCCACCCACCTCTTTTGTGTTCAAGTTAGGAAATATCTTTTATATGCTATAGAACCAATAATATACTGTATGCTTAATTGTATACAATTGTCTCTTATATCAGACAAGATATAAAAATCAAGGAAATCTAAATCTTATTCCTTCAAAATTACAATAAAATTAGCAAACCTTTAGCTACATGGAATAAGATAAGAAGACCCAATTGCTGAAGCCAAGAATAAAATAGAGCACATTACTAACTGACTTTACAGAAATGAAAGGGATTATCAATGAACATTATGAAAAGATATATGGAAATAATACAGATAATTTACATAAGATAGTTAAATTTCTGATAAGACCTAAACTAGAAACAGTGACTCAAGGTGAAATAAAAACCTGAATAGACAGCAAGCCAATAGTCTGAATTATGGATTTTTAAAATAAAAAAACTTTAAAACCCAAACTGCTTTATTTCCTACCTCCACCAAATAGTTGAAAAAGAATAAATTAGAATTGCATCAAAATATGGGTGAAGAGATAACACTTTCCAACTCATTCTATGAGGCCTGTCACCTAAAGCAAAGAAATTATAACAGACCCATTTTTATTATGAAAATATTAAAAAAAAATCCACTAGCCCCTAACAAATCAAACCCAGCAGCATACCAAAAGATTAAAAGGAAAACATGACTAAGTGGACTTTGTCCCAGGAAAGTGGGGTGGTTTGAATTTTGAAAAACAAATTCATACAATGCATCCTATCAGGAGAATTTTTAAACATACATGATCATATCAAAGTCTGCAAAAATGCATTGGACACAATTCATCACTTTATGACAAAACCACTCATTAAGAATAGAAAGGAAATCTTAGTCATGAAGCAACAGAAAACCTAAACAAACCTATAACAGAGGCAGATTGAATCATTACTTGAAGCTCTCCCAACAAAGAAAAGCCCAGACCCAGATTATTTCACAGCAGAATTCTACAAATCATTCCAAGCAGAGCTGACCCTAATCCTCTACAAACTCTTCAAAACAATAGAAGGGGAGGCAATTGTTCCAAAATTGTTCTATGAGGCCAACCTCACCTTATTACCAAAACTAGATAGAGAATCAACATAGAAAACTACAGACTGATATCCCTGATGAATATCGATGCTAAGATCTTCAGCAAAACACTAGCCAACAGAATACAAAAACACATCAGATAGATTATTTAGCCGGACCAAGTGGGAATCATTCTGTGCATACAGGGATGGTTCAACACTTGTAAATCTATAAATGTGATACATCACATTAAAAAAAATGAAGACAGGCCCAGCATGGTGGCATAAGAGCTAAAGTCCTCACTTTGAACATGCCCCGATCCCATGTGGGCACAGGTTTTAACCCTGGAAGCCCCGCTTCCCATCCAGCTCCCTGCTCGTGGCCTTGGGCCACACACTGGCATTTATTCCTACGTGACGATGCTGGACACTCTTTTTCATCACCCATAGTCACATTGATACCTTTGTTATACATTCATTAACTTCATGTGGATGAAGGTTCACTATTTTTTTCTCCTCGTGGTGGACTGTATTAAAGGGGATGCATTATGAAAATGTAGTGGAAATTATTAAGTTCATGGTTGGAAACAGAAAGAAGTCCTCACGCATGCACTACAAGGATGAAAACTCACAACAAAATGACTGATAATCTCCTACATTGTTGGGAGACACCTCAGAGACAGCATGATGGACTTGGGAAAACTCACGAAAGACACCCATTGTAAAACTGGAGGGGAGAACAGAAGGGAGGGGAGGGAACTTGTGGAGGGGAAAGGGAGACCCCAGTGCCTATTAAAATGTATCATAAAACAACAAAAAAAGAAAGTGAAGCCCAAGAAAAGAATAATTAGAATTTCGGCATCCACTGTGCGTATGAATTTAACAAATCGGTTTGTGTCTTTGAAAACATTTGATATTTTACTTGCATCTGCAGAGAATTAACAAAGCTTTTTCAGCCTCTGTTAGGTGACTGCTGATCTTTTACCAAGCTCTGGAGACATAATTGTGTAGGTCACATAATTGCCCTAACTGTAATCATGGTTCAGAACTCATGGTATCTTTTTAAGGAAAAACTGAACATCCTTCAAACCAAATCCCAATTTTCCTCAATCTTATCTAATTCTAATGGTAACTTCTGTGTCTGCCACAACTCTCCCAAGAAAAGTTTGGAAGTACAGTGATCATGTTGGGAGAACTTGCTTATGGATCAACTATTTTTTTCTTTAAAAAGAAAGTCTAACTGTTCAATCATCTACTTTTGTTAAGTGACAGAAGATTTTCAAAGAATTTCAGACTCACAAACTGCTTTTCTAGAATATTCTTTCACTACAGTGAATGCAGAATTTGGAAATCTGCCTCCTAGAAGAATTTTCACACAGTTTATGGTATTGCTTTCGGATACCGAACAGCTCAATTTCCTTTCTATCTTTTCACTCATTACTTAAAGCCTGACATTTAAAAAGGCCTGAATTTGCAGAGAAGATGTGTAAAACAAAATTTACCTGGAAAGTCACACCAACACAAGAACTCCAACATGTGGCTAGGCATATGAAAGCTAATTCACATTCTGAAAGGAATAAAAGAATGCCACATGGAAAAAGTGCTGTCTAAAACCTGATTATTCTATTTAATATGGAAACTATCCTCTCCTTCATTTTTATACTTTGGAGCTTTTGAGACACAGGTTTTATAATTATACAGCTTGCTAAAATCGTCGAGATTTAAAATTATGTCAAAATTTTTATGATATAGGGCCCGGCGCCTTGGCCTAGCGGCTGAAGTCCTCCCCTTGAAAGCCCCGGGATCCCATATGGGTGCCTGTTCTAATCCCGGAAGCTCCACTTCCCATCCACCTCCCTGCTTGTGGCCTGGGAAAGCAGTCCAGGACAGCCCAATGCTTTGGGATTCTGCACCTGTGTGGGAGACCCGGAAGAGGTTCCTGGTTCCCTGCTTCGGATCGGTGCGCACCAGCCCGTTGCGGCTCACTTGGGGAGTGAAACATCGGATGGAAGATCTTCCTCTCTGTCTCTCCTCCTCTCTGTATATCCAGCTTTCCAATAATAATAAAATCTTTTAAAAAAAATTTTATGATACTTTCATTTACACTCGTATGTCAAAATATCTTTTTCTTCATCTAAGCTTTCTTTTCTCCTTAACAGAAGGAAAATAATTAGCTAGTTGTAAAGAACTGGCTCCCTTTCACTTTTCTGTACTTTTTAAAAAATATATTTTTCTCCTCTCTTACAATATTTAAAAAAGATTAACTGATTTAAAAATCATTCCATTGGGGTCTATGCAGTGGCATAAGGGGCTAATCCGTCACCTGCAGTGCCAGCATCCCGTATGGGCGCCAGTTCATGTCCTGGCTGCTACACCTCTGATCCAGCTCCCTTCTGGGAAAATAGCAGAGGATGGTTGAAGTCATTGGGACCCTGCACCCATGTGGAAGACCCAGACACAACTCTTGCTCCTGGCTCCTGACTCTTGGCTTTGGATCAGCTGAGCTCCGGCTGTTTTGGACATTTGGGGAGTGATCCAATGGATAAAAAACAATCGCTCATGTAATCACACTAAAAAGAGACCATGAAAAAATTTAAAGTGGTTATTAACTGTCAGAGACAAAACCCTATTGAAAAAAAAAGAAAAAAAGAATGCTCTTTGCATGAAGTTTGCCAGCTGACTAATTAGCCAGCAAATAACATCAAATGTTTTAAAATAGAAATTAGCAAATTCACAACATTACCTACAATAACAAAGCTGACAGCAATATTAAATCATCAACGCTAGGATAATTTCATTTATTAGGTTGGAGAGATGGACAACTCCTCAAAAAAATTTTTTTGAAACACTTCCAAGTGAACTTTACATAAAAGTGCCCTTCCCCTCCCCCAGTCACACTGTTTATGACTGTATTCTGGTAATCTATTTACTTTGTTTCATCTTGGTTTGGAGTAGTCTGTTTCCTCATTGCACAGGCAGAACTGATTTTTCTTTACCAACTTGAAGAAAACCTGTTTTTCTTTGAAATGAGAGAGATGTTCATTTTGCTAATATTATTATTGAGGATATCCAAAACTTTCTGCCTTCTACCCAGAAATTTCGCTGAATTTTTAAGGCATAATCATTAAAGGGACAAAATGGACTAATAGAATGTGAAGCTAAAACTGAAAACACACTCAGGAACTCTTCGGTTCTCATGTTCTAATGTATTACCATTAGCTTCACTACACAGAGGACCAATCCCCGTTGGGATTCACAGGTTATCTCATTACAAAATCATAATGCGCCTCTTCGTGCAGTTGCTATTACAAGCAGATATGGTAAGTTCTTGAAAGAGACTTGTATGATACTTTTCAGTTTTACTATCGATGACCATAAGCAGAGATTAGGAAGCACCCATCTTAAATAACCTCTACAAGATTTGCAATCTCTAGATTTACTCTTTTGGAAAAGACATCAGAAAAAAAAAAAAGAAAAAATGTCTTTCAGCCTTAATAAAAAGTACTTTATCATGTACAACAGACACAGCAATAAAACTTCAAGGCACATATCCTTAGATTCTCATTTCCCACTTCAAAATACCTTTCTGCCACGCTACTAACCACTCATTCCAGCTTAGAAATCATGAACTGAGGAATCGGAGAAAAATCCTGGATTGCACCAACTTTAGAAATGTACAGATTCTGCCCAAGACCATGTAAGAAGATTGATTTTTCAAGTTTAATTTTTAACGTTTGATGCATTTCATAGCTATAATTCTGAGACTGAAATGTTACTTCCTTCTCTATGTACAGCTTCCTCCCTTTCTTTTTTTGGGTTTCTCTAATAACATATTTTAAAATTACTTTATAATCACAGGCTTAAGGCTCTACTAAACAAAGAATTCAAAAGTGAGCAGTAGAAAGATTACTGTTCTGCAGGAATATAGACAAAGGTTATAAACACTAATTAAATCCCAAGATATCAGTGTCACCTGTATACATTAAGGGTTTTTTGGCACTCTCTATATATCTACCAAAAATAAATCAGAGAAACATGTATGAGTTGTATTCATTTTGTTCCAAAAGACAGGATTATTATTTTTGAATAGCTGAGCAGTATTCCATAATGACTACAGTAGCACATTGTTCCATGTTGATACCTTCTAAAACACTAGCATGATCTCTCTTATCTTCCTCTTGATATTTATAAGGTCCATGATTTTCCACCACTTAAGAGAAAGCAGAAATCTTATAGAATTTTCGCAGACCAGGAGATTACGCTCCTGAATCTACGGGTTGCTAGAGCATCACTTCTCATTTGACATTCCTGACAAATCAAATACTTAATCGAATACTTAGTTTTTGAAAAATGTTTATTTTCATTTTGTTTGAAACGCTGAAGGTGACAGACGAACAGAAAGACAGAGATCATCTTCCATCTGCTGGCTCACTCTTCAAAATGCTCTCAAAAGCCAGTGCTTGGACAGGGCAGTGTGAGATGCCTATAACCATCTGGATTTCCCAAAAGGGTCACTAGAACCCAATCCCTTGAGCACATCTCTTACTGCACAGTAGCAGGATGCTGGACTTGTTCATGAAGCTGGGAATCAAACTCAGGCCTTCTGATATGGTACATGGACATCAAGAGTGATAACCACGTTGGTCTCTTCTCTGAAAAAAAATTCAACACCTATTCTAAATATTTTAAAGTACAACTTTAAGAGACTCTCCTGACACTTAAGTGTCCCTCACATGATGGATCCCAAACCACTCTTGTAGAAATTAAACATGGACGTTGCAACAACAAAATACTGAGGTCATTATAATACTATAAGTAAGGCATACTCAATAAAAAAGCACATACACTGGAGATTTATGATTACAAGCATCAGTTTGTTCTCTTCAGAGATCTTTAAGCTTGCTGTACAGAAACTGAACCCATTGAAGGAATTGGTGCACACTGAGGAAAACAAAAATCCATTCATTCCTATTATAGATAAGTGATACATACCTGTTCGATACAAGTTGTGCTCTGTTAGGATAGCATTTCTTAACATTTCCTCCTCAGACATTAGGCTTAAATCTGTCTATTGCACAATAATTTATTCTGTGGATTAGGAGTCTAGATATTTAAAACTATCATACTGCTAGTAGATTATATCGTCTTATGAAGAATATTCAGAAGCCTTCAGAATAAAATAAGCACAAATTACTCTAGAAAACATCCAAGAGAGATATTTGATTTCTTTCCCATGTGGGCTATAATTTACACATACGGGTAATAATATAATTAGAAAAAGTAGTTCAAATTTTGTTTCTGACTTTAGAAGAAGTCATTAAACATTAGTATTTTTGCTCTAGAATCCAAAAACTAGTCTAAATTTATTAACTAGAATTATTGTGCACAGTTGTGCTGCCTTTGATTTCCTCTTAGCCAGCCAAGGAAAAGCAAATACTTTTTGTTGCATCTACATAAATATCAAGATGACATAGAACAGTCTGTGACCAGGCTAAAAGAAAAGACACCTGGCTTTTCAAAATAGGCCTTGCTGAATCGTAGGCTGTGTTTTCATTGCCTTGGCATATTAATCTAGACTCCTGAGCTTAAAGCCTATGATAAGCACTAATAAACATTTTGTTTTTGACAAATAGTCTATGTCCTATTTGGACTTCTAAATGCTAGTAAGCAACTATAGACTTATCTGATGGTTCAAAAATCCATACTGCAACAGGAGGAAAAAAAAAGATTAGCACAGCTAAATTATACATTGCATCCACTCTCAAATCTTAAGCAAATATTGGCAAATGTGAAAATCTGGATATCTTGGATTATTCTCTTCTAGTCTGTCATGTGTCTTTGGCCACAAGAGGGGACTAAGAAAGAAAACAATTATTCCTTGATATACAGAACAAACTGAGATGCACAGATAAGCTTCAAGATCATTAAAACTGGTCCGATGTCATGACCAGGCCACTTTGTTCCCCTGCTGTGCCTAAACATTCTCAAAGAATGTTTACAACATCAGGCAACACTGCTGTGAAACCACAATAAGGCAAAACAAAATGAAAGTACTTAATATTTTGGTTCCAAGTACAAACTCAAAATAAAAAAAAAAAGGTCATACAATGTTGTCCTCTTCTTTTAACTTGTTTATTTATTTGTTTATTTATTTATTTGAAAGGCAGAGTTACAGAGAGAGAAGGAGCAACAAAGAGAGACAGGAAAAGAGAGTGAGAGAGATTTTTCATTCACTGGTTCACTCTCCAAATAGCTGCATCTGCCAGGGCTGAGCCAGACTGAAGCCAGGAGCCTCATCCGGTTTCCTGCATGGGTGGAAAAGGTCCAAGTATTCAGGATTTGGATGGGAAATGAAACAGCCGGGAGTTGAACCATTGTTTCTGTGAGATGCCAGTGTCATTGGCTGTTCTTTAAGCTACTGTTAATACAATGTTGGTCCTTGTACCCACTTTCATAGTATTCGATTTAGATCAAAACACCGCTTCCCAAACCACTTGGCAAAGCCCAAATCCTACCATAGGTTCTTTCTGGCATTTCTTACTGAGACATCCCCCGTTATTATGCATAATATATGCTCTCCCTACTTTCAAGGAGTACTAAATCCAATTTGTTTAGCTACAGATTTGTCGTGGTGGCCTTGCCAAAAAAGGAAACAACCAAAATGCCCATCAGCAGTAGACTGGATAAGAAAGCTATGGTTCATCTACTCCATGGAATACTACTCAGCTATTAAAAAAAACAAAATGCAGTTCTTTGTGGCCAAATGGGCTAAACTGGAAACCATAATGCTAAGGGAAATGACCCAATCCCAAAAGGTCAGATACCACATGTTTGCGTTAATTTAAGAGGATATGATGTTATGTAAAACATGTTATTTTATGTATATTATGTTATATGTTGTATATAAACCAAAACTGAATTGACAATGAGGTGATCACAGAAGATGGTTAAGAAACTGCAATTGTTTTTAACATACTGGTTACTCAATACTATAACTATTAGTTACACAACGAAGTTAATTGTTGCTGAGGGTACGTTGGAGCCTTTAATTGATCGGGTTGACAATCTGATGGTTCTGCCCTTGGACCGGACAGGGTCTCCCCAGGAAGCTGAGGAACTAGATTGGACTATAAGATGTTGGACTCTATGTTTAGTTTATGCTTGCAAAGAGGGAATCTCAACTGTACTTGATCAGTGGATATGCAACAAGGTGGAATATTCCACATGGGGGGGGGAGGGCGGGGGGAGTGGTGGGGTGATTCCCAGTTCCAACGAAACTGTATCACATAATACAATGTAGTCAATGAATAATAAAAAAAGTCATTAACATCACCCTGTAGATACTAATTAAATATTTGATGAAAGAATAACTGAAACAATGTACCTTCTTTTCCCATTTGTTTTATTTTGTTGTCAAATCTACTGCCTTTTCTCAGATTAAACACTCTTTAACCCATTGTAGTCCATCATTACAGTATTAACTGCTCTCTTCCACCCTTCTGACCACCTATGATTCCACCTTCTCCTAGTTCTCTTGCTTTTCCAATTCCTTAGTTTTCTTCTTTTCTCAGTTCCTTATTAAGTGCTGCAAACCTAATATTCTATGCACTCTTTCACTTACTCCTAGGCTAAATTACCACAAATACCTGAATGATTCCAAAATGTGTATTTCCTATCAAAATTTTCCTCTCACCTGGCCACTGAATTGATATAGAGGCACCAAATCAACAGCTAACTGCTAGATTCAGGAGCTGATTGGCAGAGAGAGAGAGACAGGTTTTTAGTTCAAGCAAAGGGTTTTATTAATCAGGGAAGAGTCTAATGGACCTCTCCCTGACAGGAGTCAGCCCAGAACTACTTCCACACTGTGTGACGGAAATGGCTGCTCAGGGCACACAGCACTGGGCTTTTATATATCACAAGTGCACTGGACTTTTATACGTCATGGGTGCGGGGAGAGGGGGAGAAGGTGGCAGCTCCTCAGTTTGTTCATGGCAGTGACTTGTAGCAGGGGCCTGTAGCACAGCCTATATGAGTCCCAGCTGCACCACTCTGATCCAGGTGGCTTGCTTTAAAAGTGTCTGGGAAAGCAGCAGAAGATGATCCAAGTGCTTGGCTGGGCCACTGCCACCCGTAGAGGAGACCGAGATGAAGCTCCTGCCTTCAACCTGGCTTAGCCCTGGTCTTTGTAAACATTAGGGAGCTGATCAGCAGATGGAGGATCTCTTTCTCTCTTTACCTTTGAAGTAAATGGGTCATATTTTAATTGCCACATATAAAGGTGAACAACGATACCAATCATAAACACACACGTTTGCTCCAATGAATATATAGCAAGATTTATATTTTATTTATATTTATATTTTTAAATGAATAAATGTGCCTAGCAGCCATATTCATATTTGCCCATTAGAAACCATTCAATGGCCATTAAATAGTAGAAAGAATCAAATAAATAAATTGGAGTAAGTGCATACAGTAGACTATTATACATCAATAATAAGTAATGAACTGCAACGATTAGAACAATTTGAATAATCAACAAACACAGTAACAAGAGAAAGACATTGGAGACAAAACAACAGATATAGGGTAATGCCGTTTATATGATTCGCCAAAAGAAACAAAATAATCTATTGATGTTTGGAGTAGAGACAATAGTCTCCACTGGAGATGATGTCATTATTGGATGGAAGCATGGGGGTTCCTTCTAGGGTGCTATTAATGTTCCATCTCTTGATCTCAGTGATGGTGCATGTGTATGTTCATTCTATGTACTTTAGTAAGCTGTATGTGTACTTAATCTCTATACTTTTCTGTATATAGGTTATACTTTAGTAAAAAAAAAAAAAACAAGGCAGTTGTTCTCCAAACACTATGCACTTAAATTCTGTAATCATCTGACCAAACTGAGATGCAAATGCTGGGGCTAGTAGTAAGAAATTAATGCCAACAAAATGCACTTGATCTAATTCTCTTGCTGACCGTAACCAACACTTTCATGTCACAGATTTTGTAAGTCATACGTTGAAGCCTTGGTGGCTCAATTTTTAAAATTCGAGAGTCCTTCCCTAGCCATCTGGTAACGAAGAAGAGATGTTGTATTCCTGAAACCCCAAGTAACTGTGAGTGTACTCTTCTAATGGCAAATTGTTTGGTGGAGGTGGGAAATGAGAGGTGGTTTGAGCTGGTCATGACCAGTATATGAATAGCAATTGTAAGTTGTGTGTGGATATTTGTAACAGGGAGAACAATTTTAAGGATAGCATGAAGAATCTTCCCTGAGGATCATCTTCACTGGTAGATGGTGGTCTCCTCACAGATAGATATTAAACAGATAGTCACCGAAATAAAAAAAAATAATTATAAGTAAGTACTATTAAGTAAATATTAAGTAAATATTGGCATGATAGATGTCACTGAAGGAACAGCACCTTGAAGCAAGATTTTCTGAAGAATTAACATTTAGCCAGAGTGCTGAAAGATAAAAAGTGATCAACGTAAAGAAATTGAGGGATTGAGGGCAGTGTCTAAATCACTGTGTGTGTGTGTGTGTGTGTGTGTGTGTGTGTGTGTGTGTGGGTGTGTGGGTGTGTGTCTACCAAGATGCTGTGAAATAGGACTAGTATTTGATTGCAAAGGAAGAAACACAGTGTAGCTGGAACGCAGTGAGTGTGAGGGAAGGAATGCTGTGAGACAAGGCTGGAGAAGCCATTTCCACAAAGTATAGAGTGTTGTAGGACATAGGATTGTGGACTGCAAGTGCAGGGCTGTGCATCATCTGACTTATATTTTCAGAAGAACAGTCTGAGTTTTCCATGTTGAATTTATTGTAAGTTTGGATGAATGGAAATGAGGAGATGATTAAGAGGTGTATAGTCTAGTTCAGAGATGGTGGTGGCTTACCTGTAAGTGATGGTCACGGAGAGACACACAGTATGCAAATGTGGAATGCATGTTGGATAGTTTTATGATAGACAACTGATCGACAAGAATGACTAATACACAATACACAGGAGTGTTGGATGAAAGAAATGGGGACCATTCAAATGATACCCTGGGGTATAGAATAAGCTATTGGGTAGATGAAACAATACGACTACTTATTGAGATAAGAAACACCAAGGAAGAGTGCAGGTTGAAGAAGAGAGGATAAATTAAGAGCTCAGTTTCAGATATTGGAGATGTCAGAGAGACAGTGAGATGCATTAGTAATCTCAGAGCTCAGAAGGGAAGTATAAGAGGATTTCAAAAACTGCAAAGAGGTGCTGTAGTGTAATGAGTTAAGCCACCTGCAGCATTGTTATATTGGGGTGGATTTAAGTCTTGGCTGCCCTACTTCTGGTAGTGCATCCAAAAAAGCAGTTGTGTATGGCGTTAGCACTTGCACCCCTACTGCCCATGTGGAAGACCCAATTGAAGCTCCTGGTTCTTGACTTCAGGCTTTCCCAGCCACTGCCACTGCAGCCACTTTGGGAATGAAACAGTGGATGAAAGTTTTTCTCTTTCTGTAACTTGTCTTTCAATTAAATAAGTAAAACTTTTTAAAAAAAGTTCATAAAAAATGGAGTTAGTAAGTTCTTTTGGTGAAAAAAAAAAGCCTAAATTTTATACATAGTTGTTTCATAATACATACTTTCCTTCAGGCTTTCAAAGATCCCTAGTATGATCTGGAGAGATTTGAGAGTTTTTGACAAAAAGATACTGTTTAAAGAATTTAAATTAATTTCCTGGAAAGATTGTTTACAGTAGAGTAGAAAGGACTGAGGAAAATCTAACATTTTAGGCATTCAAAAGAAGAAATCAACAAAAGAAAATAATAATAATGAAGAAAAAATAAGATTACCAAGGGATGAATTTCATGGACAATGAAGTGGCCACTGGGGTCAGATCTGGCATATCAATCAACACTGAAGATATATTTTGATTTGATATCACTGAGGTGCTCGATGACTTTGTCAAGAGAATTTTTTTTTTCTCAAATGACGAAGGTGGAAACCACATTGTTACAGGTTGAGATATAAGAGGTAAGTGAGGAATTTGAAATGTTGTATATAAGTAAGCAGCTCTCTAAAAAAGTTTGACTATATGTAGAGGAAATATAATACAGAAGGAATGGGGGGACAGATATTCAGGAAAGCTAAATGAAAACATTGGAGGAAGGAGATTGATTTTTTTTTTTTGAGATGGAAGAGACTCATGGGTATTTACAGACCTACAGAAAGTGGTTTATAGGAGTCATTAAAATGCAACAGAATCATTAAATTCCCATTGTCTAAATATTTTTATCATTAGTACAGACTATACATACTGGATTTGCTCTAGTTCATTTCCTACCTATATTAACTAAAATCATATCCTAATTCCAATGATCATTTCCTCAAATACCTGCAGTGCTTGCCATGGCTGGGACTGGATTAGCATTGAAACCGGAAGAAAAGAATACAATTCGAGTCTACCATATGTATGACAGGACCACAATGACTTGAGCCATCGTTGTAGACTCTTGGGGTCTGCATTAGCAGCAGGAGCTGGAATCAGGAATCAAAGGCGGGAATCAAACCCAGGTACTCCAATATGGGACACAGGCATTTTGTTTGCTACAGTAAACACCAGTCCCCAGAACATCATTTTTAGGTGACAAAACACATGACAGATAAGCTATGGTTATTCCAGTTAGAGTGTTTAAAGGGTATTTCCTTAAAAATGAAAGATACAAGCCTGTCACATCAAGGAAAGCAACAAATATTTGTTGTCAAATATTTGTGTTTGCCACCATGAATTTGCTAGTTTCACATAATGTGTTTAATGAGATACATTATATTAACCATATATTAACATTAACTTGATCATTCTCCATTAATGTATTTAATAACACCCAGGATATTCATATGTACTTTATAACATAAAAATGATTAATGCATTGTGTTATATATGGGTAAAGCATGCATGAATGGGGTATGACTATGTTATGCAAGATTCATTCAAAGTGAAGATGAACCAATAGATTGTCAGGTTACAGAGTATGCAGTATTAATTCTGTCTCACATTGGAACTAATCCTTGAAAACTACATTTGTTAAATTTTGGTATAGTTTCAGAGAAGAATATTCACATGACTATGTGAATCTAGATTTTTTTCAAGCAAAACCAAGTATCATTACAAATTTAATGAAAAATCAGCTATACTAGAGTTTATTTTCTATTAATCCAGTTAATGAAGTGTTTCGAATAATCAAAAACGATGCCATTCTTCTTACCTTCTTTGTTGGGGAAAACATAGATGTTTTTCATAAAATGCGTTAACATATAATTGATCTGTTGTAGTTATTTTAAATGAATTAGTCAAAATTTTTAAAGTCTGAACTTATATTTGCAATGAATTAATATCAAATATAAATCACAAAAAGAAAGGCTCTTTGCAGCTCTCAATCATTTTAAAGAGTGTAAGTGGTCCTGAGATCAAAAAATTTAACAGCAGTTCACCTAAACTATGGCATCTTCCTGATTCGTAAGTTTCAGTGGCCTCTAGCTGTTTAAGATTCTTTACAGAGACCTAAAACTGCCTTTCAAGCCTTACCTCTTATCGCTCCTCTCTATGTGCCCTCCATGTCAACTCCATCATCATCATCAAGTAACTGCTGGTCCTTCAACCTGCCATGACTGTGCTGGCAACTATGCCTGTCATGTGTAGCCCAATTCAAACGTCACAATATCTCTGAAGCTTTCCTTCCTGCTTAGTAGATTTAAAGTCTTTTCTTTTCCCTTTCTCCAATGGGTTTCATGAGCTTGAATTCAGAATTACCATAATCTTCATTTTTGCAAATGAAGAGCCTGAGGTCCAGAGAAAGAAAGGGACTTGATTAAATCTCACAGCAAGTGAGCAGCGTAAGTTGGTGCCTAACTTCCCAGCATCCCTTTCACCACACTGCCTCTCTGTGGAAGCTGATTCAGAGACTCACAATGCTGTTGACATTGGAACAAGGTGGAATTAATTAAGCTGAGCTGAAAAAAAAAGAAAATTCATGTTATAGCATCGTTGAAGGAAGTGGTCCTTGATTTCTCCCTGGTGTAAGAGCAACCAGTCAGAACTTTCACACACACACACACACACACACACACACACAAAAGTCATGGGAAATGTCCTTATCCTTTCTTGCTTCTTCAAATGGTAAATTCTATTCCACTTCAACCAGTCATTATTCTTAAATGGAATGCTAGGAGGGCCTTCAGCCACTCCTGAGGCCACCTAGAAAGCACTGCTCCTATCTGGAGAAGCCTACTTGAGAAGCTGTTTTTCTGTAACAATTGCCTGCCATCCACTGCCCATAGTGGACCCCTCTAGGCTGCTATAAGGACTCTAAACAAAGCCTAAAGCAACATTCAAGAATTGGTGGAAAATATAATTGCCTCTTCAAAAGCACTGTGACTTTTTTTTTTGTAATTTGTCAAACTGTGGGTTTTTATTTTTCCTCTTGGAGAAAATTGATTTTAAAAGCTTTTGGTAAATGCCAAGTGATAGTTTCTGCCAGGCTTCCAAATAATACTAACCCTGGGGATGCTACTTGTTCTACAGCATCTGGTTGGTTTGGAAAAGGCTGTTCTCAGGGGCAGGGATCCAGAGAACATAGATGAAAATTAACTTAGTGCTGGAACTCTTGAAAACCCTGTACAATGGAAAGGCTTTTATGATGAAGATTAGTAATTCAGTTTAATCCACACTATTGGGAAACACCTGAACCAGATCCCATGCTAAGGGATTGGAACTCAGAATTGACCCAAAAAAGCCCAATCCCAAAGAAACTCAGGCTCTTCATGAACACAGGCAGAAATGGAAAGACAAATTGGCGGACTTATGTTTTGTATATGTGTTGCAATATTGCACTCTAGTCTCCCCAAAAGTACGAGTTTCACAGATTAATCTCAATTTTTATATGCATAAATTTCAAATGACATCAGAGATGAAAAAGACAAACAGAAATGCACATAGGTGTGACAGTTTATCAATGCTAGAATAAGTATGACTAGGGGTGGAATTACCATAATAAAAAAGTGGAAGGCTTTGCTAGGGAAGTAATCTGAGAAGATCTTTAGATGAGTAGGTATTTAATTCACAGAAAGTCACTACATCTTTTTGAGAACCATATATTAAAGGACTTGAGAAAGAAAAGATGAGTATGTTGGTTATTCTCTTTCTTGGCCTGTGTCTCAGTAGCCTTCCTTGTCTTCTAGTTTCTGGTTGGCTTTGATAATGCGAGTGGAGGGAGAGGGCATCAGCAGATCAAGAAGGAGAAGAAAGGTCCTAACATTTTTTCCAAATTCTTTGCCTATGTTGGGTCTCATTTCTAGCATTTACTGGGATCTTCCTTGATTGTAAGTCCTTCTAAGAACTTCTTCACAGCATCAGCTGGAACTGGGTTGTGAGGGGGACACCATTCTCTGTTTTCATTTCTGCAGACCGAGGATGCAATGGCTTCCTGCTATTTCTATACCCTGAATGCTTCACCATCTCTTGGTACCCCGATCCTGCCAAAATGCTTGAAAGTTGTCAGTATTTTTCATGCTACAACCCTTCCAAATATAAATGAGAATATTCATGAGGCTCACTTGAGATATCTATATATTTAGATAGATAGATATAGATATACATATACATATACATATACATATAGATAGATATAGATATAGCTTCCACATCATATAAGGCACATGGCAGATGCTCAATCACATTTCTTTACATTTTGGGGTCCCATTAAGGGATCTGTTTTAAGTTGCAAGACCCTACATTCTAGAAACTCACATCATTCAGTCTCTAAATCTGATTCTCATTATCTTATCCACTTGTGATCAAGTCCGAATTCCCTTCCTCCTTTTGCCACAGTGGGATGGTCTATCTACACGATTCCTTAAGACCAAAATTTGAAGGCATGTTGAGATTTCTTCACTTCAGGGAAAATGGTGTGACTTCTTGATGAATATAAGTATACCCTGGGCAACCAGGAGCCCAAGGTTAGTTTCCAATTAAGTATGTAATAAGTAAGGAGCAAAATCGTGTTTTTATTCTTTCTCCATCTGTGACTATCCCTGCCATCAAGGACTGTCTTAGAGGGATCGTCATAGTACAATTACAATGACAGAAGGAGTGGAAAATGTGGAAGAAAAGGAGGGTAAGACAATGTGGGAGAGACCTTAGCAGCGCTGCTCAGGATGATGAATATACACCCAAGCCACATTCCAATAGCTGAACTATGATAAACAGTAGTCCTTGTTAGACCTCAAGGCATTGGAATGTTTCAGGCCACACTGTTGACAAATACACAGGACAGATTTGCTGGGCCTGAGTTATTGGTGTAAATATCTTGCATATAAGAACATGAATGAAGCTTGGGAAAATTTAGACAGGGTGGCAGAATCAGGTGGCTAGCCATGGAGCCAAACACCTGAACTTCCAGTCAGGAAGGTTATGTCACATTGAGCAATCCAAGAGGCAGGTGCTAGATAATATTTAGGATGATCTTCTCGCATGACAAAGCTCAGTCCATTACTACTGAATGGGGATAGAAAAGCTGCTCTACTGCTACTGCCACTGTTACTAGTTTACATTAATGTGGCATTTATTAAGGACTAACCAAGTTGTCTATGTGAAGTGGACTTTGCATAGTGATACAATCTCCAGGTAACACCATTGGATTAAATTTATATAACCATTGTTGCTGTGATCGATGTGGCTGTTATGAAATGATGTCAATCCGAAAAATACTAAAAAAAAAAAAAGTAATTTTCTTTGATGGTTTAATCATATTATATCCCATTAATAGGAGTATTTTCTTTTTTAAAAATGATGTGTTCTTGTTGACTGCTCAATACTATGTCAATTAATTCCATAACGATGTTAATTGTTGCAGATGGTATGTTAGTGCTTTTATTTGACCGGGATGATACTCTGCTGTCTCTGCCCTCAGATCAGAGAGGGTCTACCCAATAAGTAGTTGGACTTGTCTGGACTATGGGATGTTGGACTCTATGTTTGGCAAATACTTGCAGGGAGGGAATTTCAACTGAACTTGAACTATGGTTATGCAGCGGGGTGGAGGAACCCACTATGGGGGGAGGGTGGGGGGAGAATCCCAGATTCTATGTAATTACAACACAGTGTAATTAATGAATAAATTTAATAAAAAATTAAAAAAAATAATAAAAATGATGTGTTCAAATTGTATGAAAGGCCCTTTCTTTGATGATGATGGTCATGGTTTTTTTGTTTGCCAATTTGTTATGATAATATATTTGTTGATTAGATAGGTATTAGAAGATGAATTAACCTTCCATTTAAGGGATATAAAATATATTGTCTTGATGTATTATCATTTTAAGTTTTGCCAGGCAAGACTTAACAACATTTTGTCAAGAATCTTTCTGTCTTTATTTATGTGTTAAGCTGCTTTATAATTTTACTTTGTATGTTGCTTCTATCATTTTTGGTATTTGAGGTATAATAATAAAATATGTTAAATAAAAAAAATTTATATAACCTAACTATTGGTCCCTTGCTCTTAATATAGGAAATATGTAGGAATATATATATATATGTACATATATATATTCCATATATATATATGAAAAAATACAGGAAATATAGAGAAAAATGGGGAACAAGTATAGAAGTTTTGATAAATGGATGGAAGCACGAATGTGCATAATTAGTTTTTCTAAGGTAAGGATGGGTTAGAAGCAATGGTATGATTGTTAGTGGCAAGGAAACAAAAAAGGGAGCAACAGGATTCAGTCTATTAATCTCTCTAGATCTCAAACCATGGAGAATAACAGAATTCTGAATTAGCAGAGTGTTGAGGAAGAACAGGTGGTCGTGACTGAGGTTGGCCATACCCCACCTACTTCACTTCGCAATGGCCTTGGGAGCTACAGTGGCATGGCCTCGACCAGCCATCTAGATGGGAGTAGCTGAGGAAGCAGAAACTGAATGATTAAATCCAGGGTCGACAATACTAGTGCAAAGTCATATCTCATAGGCTTGCCAAAGAGGAATGGGAAAGAATAAAGGCATGCTTTGCTCTATAGGACTAGGAAAGCCTTCTTTGGCAGTCTTACCTCAAGGTACCTTTTGTTCTTCAGTTTAAGGGCCTGGGCACATTTGGATTTTTAAGGGCTCAGAGGAAGTGACAGAAGTTGAATGTATACCAAAATAGGGAGAGGTCAAAATTTAATAGGCGACCCTCAAAGTGGAAATATTGCTCTGAACATTCCTGGTACTACACCACTTTGACCCTTTTCAGCCAAACTGATTGTTTCTCCCCCAGCCTCTGAGAAAAGTTCTGGAACTTTCACTTTGCACTCCACTGGTCTCAATGCACAGTGAGCCTCTACATAACAGAATCCTTCAGGAAACTCAGTTGTGTTAATTTGTGTTGACAGAATGTTAGAACCCTGAGGGAAAACTTAGGAGGACAAAAGATATGACAGACTTTGAAATCAATTTGGCTTTAATATATTCACTAGGACAACTTTCCCAAATTAGTAGACTGGTATTTTCTCAAGGGATTAGGTAAGGCAATCATCTGAATTTGAATCTTAAATTCACAATATCCTGATTGTGCAACTGGGCAAATGATGTCATGATCTGTGTGTTAAGTTTCATTGTGTTTTGCTTCATATACCTATACAATATGGCTAATACCGGTACTTACCTCTTACAAGTCACTAGGAGAAGTTAAATAAACCCATGAAGAGCAATTAAAGCTGTATTGTTGTGAAATAAATATAGCATTAGCTCTTATGGTCAAGTGATACAGCATTGAGAAGACTTCTTATGTTGCCCTTTTGAGGAAACTGCTTCTGCTTCTGTCCCCCAGCACCTAATAGAAGGAAACTTGTTAAGAGACTGTCACCAGCATCAAGCTACCACCCAGGAGTACCATCTTCAGCTGCCAAAGAACCCTCCTTTTGATGTGCTTTCCAATTTTCTTGTGTGTTTATTTGATCAGAGAATTTGAACAGCCCTGAGGTTTTGAGTTGTGCATGTAGGTACCATAAGAGCAGTTATTTTTCTCAAGGATTCAGGTTTTGCCTACCATGTTTCTTCATACTAAGAGGTGAGGCTTCTTTTTTTAAAAAAAAAGAGTTATTTTTTATCGGAAAGGCAGATCGTACAGAAAGAGGGAGAGATAGAGACAGTCTTCATCGGTTGCTTCACTCTGCAAATGGCTGCAACAGCCAGAGCTGAGCTGAACTGAAGCCAGGAGCCAGGAGCTTCTTCTGTGCCTCACTCATGTGCAGGGTCATCCCCTGCTGCTTTCACGGGCCATAAGCAGAGAACTGGATCAGAAGTGGAGCAGTTGGGATACGAATCAGTTCCCATATGGGATTCGGACACCGCAGGGTGGAGGATTGGTTTGCTGAGCCACAACACAGGCCTGAGGTGGGGCTTCTTTCTTTGTGTGGGGCTGTTGTGAGCAGCTGCTGTATGCACCTCCTCCCTACCCAGATGCTATAATCCTCAGGACTGTGGTTACATATCATAAGGAATGTGAAAGAGGTGATTAAGGTTACTGCTTTCTTGAAGATCGGGAGATTATCCTGGGTTATTCCTATGGCCCCAGTTGAAGGGGTAAGCCCATAAGAGCAGAGGCAGAAGAGGAAATCAGAGAGCTGCAAAAGGCAAAGAAAACAATTGAATTTATGTTGTTGTTGGCTTGAAGACAGAAGAAGGCATGGACACTTCAGTCCCACAACAAGGAACTGCATTTTGCCAAAAGAATCCCAAGCCTCAGAAGATACCAAAAGGCCCAGTGGACATCCAAGAAAACCCTAAGTAGGGGAGTCCAGCCATGCTATTCCAAATTTCTGACCTAAAGAAATTGTGAGCTAATACATGCTTGTTGCTTTAGGCTGTTAAATTTGTGATAATTTATTACAGCAGTCATAGAGAACACTAATACGATGCCTCTGGGATTCAACTGGTACACCTGCCAAGTGGGAGCAAAAGCCCTTGACCTATCTACCTACCTCCTAAGGCTATTATGAGCTCAAAATGATGCAAGGGACTCAAGAATGCTCTGAAAATTTTCAAATCATACAACAGATACATGCTTCAACTGGGGGAAAGTATCAACCTCTTTAGAAGCACTTGAGTTGAAGCAATTAAGAGCTTAGAGCACGTAACATTTCAGGGTTTACAGGGCAGCTTCTCTGAAAAGAGAAGCAGCAGAGTGTCGCAGAAACTAGACAACATAGAGCTCAGTCCACCTCCCACCTGTGCGACAGTGGCTGGGTTATATTACCTCTCTGAGCCTCAAAGATGGGAAATAATTCGTCTGTGCTTCAACCAGATGATATGACTGAGTGAAGTGAGTATGTGATGGAAACAACACGTCCAGATAGAAAGCCTGGCAGTCTTCCCCGATGTCTGTTCTGCCTCTGGAAACAGATGTTTTAATTCTATAAAACTGATCAGAAAAAAAAAATTGGGTTAGTGTTTAGCGTAGCTTTGAAGGCATCATTTGGGACACCTATATCTCCTATCAGAAGACCTGAATTCAAGTCTTAGCCCCTCTTTCAATTGTAATTTCCTGCTAATGTGTACTGTAGGAGACATTAGGTGATGGCCTAAGGAAATGTACAGGTTTCACCTACATGGGAGACCTGTATGGAGTTTCAGGGTCTTGGCTTTGGCACAGCCCAGCCCTGGTTATTGCATTTATGGACTAAACCAGTGGATTAGAGCTCTTAGTCTGTCTGCCTTTAAAAAATAAATTAAAATAAAAATATAAAAACATATGGAGGTTTTGATAATGTTGAATAGCCAAGGTTTGGCACAGTGCTCCAGATGCCAGCTGGGAACCCCACATCCCATATCAGAGTGATTGAGTTTCAATCACATATACTCTTTTTAAAAACTTTTTAAAAATAAATTTTATTTTTTAATTATGATTACGAGATTGATCGGGGTGGGGGGAAGGATTGAGGTATAGGGAAAATTGTGTGAACTGATTGTTTCCAATTTTGCTATTTTTTCTTTTTGTTCCTGGGGAAAGGGGAGAGACAAAGGGGGAAACAACTCATGACTTTCCACACGTCCTAGTACCCAGAGATGAGGAACTGCCACTTAATGCACCTGGAAGGCGCTGGATGATGGCCCAGGTACTTGGGATCTTGCCACTATGTGAGAGACACAGATGGAGTTCCTTAGCGTCTGGCCCATCCCTGGCTGTTGTGGCCATCTCGGGAGTCAATCAGGTAAAAAGACTTCTCTCTGCCTTTCAAATAATTGGGGGAAAAAAAATCCATGAAGAATCCTGTGCTAGTCTCTGAGTGCATTTTCTGCACTTGACTCTGATGTGCAGCCCTAGGCAAACCCTTTACCCTCTCCTAAGAGGTCAGTTTCTAGCCGGGGATCTTCAGCTAATGGCATAGGAATCATCTGGTTAGAAAAGTGGCAAATAGGGGTGGAAAGCTGTTCTACTGTTTACACAAGCCTCTGCTAATCCAAATAAACCATCTCCCAAAAGGCTCAAGTCTGACAAGTATATTTTATTGTTAAAGTAAACCCTACTCCGGCCATAGGAGCTGACTCCTCAAGATGTGATTTGAAGCAGCTGCTTTAAATAAAGCGAAGCAATTAAAATATTGGCCAATTTCAAGCTGTTTAACTGCAGTCATGCCTCTCTCAGTTCCTTACGGTTTCCATTGATGTTATTTTGCCACAATTGAAACTTCCTTCAGGAACGTCCCTTATGTGAACTGAGGATACTGAACTCTGGCTCGAAAGTGGTCAATGGTATTGTCTGCATTTCCTTTACAGTTGCAGGCTGTGGTAAAACCCACACCCAAGAACCAGGCAATGTCAAAGCTTAAAAATGAACCATGGGACTCCTAATTTAAATGCAAACAATTTGAGGTCTAGAGAGGGAGAGGGATTTGCTCAGCATTGAGAGGCCGTGCCAAGGCTGTCTGGACACCCTTCCTACCCACCCACGGCCCTTGAAACTTGCTTTTCTGCTGCCTCTGCTGCTCAAATTTGAAAGCCAAGTAACTTTCACTATTCTTACTGCCTAGGTTGGTTTCACTATGCTTTGAAGTACAGAAACTTCCTTTACTGCTGAACAGAGCACGGGCAACATGCAAAAAAAAAAAAAAATGCAAGAAGCTGGCACCTATGGGCTCAATCTTTGTAAGCACTCTCAACATACAAGACTGGCTTTGGTCCTTCTCTCCCTCCAAGGGCTCCCTCCTTAACCTTATTTGCATCTTGAATGTCATATATAAGTGCTTCAAAGACTTTAATTGGCCATAGGAACCTTGTGCAGATGTTATTACAATGCAGATTCTAGGATCCAGCAATGTGGTATAGTGGCTAAAGCCACCACTTGTAATGAAGACACTCCATATAGGTGCTGCTCTGCTTCTTCTCATTCAGCTCCCTGCTAGTGGTATGGTAAAACAGCAAAGGATGAATCAGGTGTTTGGGACCCTTGCAACCACATGGAGAACTGAAGAAGCCCCCGACTCCTGGCTTTGGCCTGGTTCGGTACTGGCTGTTGCAGCCATCTATAAAGTGAGCTAGAAGATCGAAGATCTCCCCCCCCCCCATTTCTCTACAGCTCTTTCAAATAAACAATTATTTTTAAGAGAGAATACAGACTCTGACTCCAGATGGGTGGAATGGCTCTGAAGAATACACACCTTTAACAAGTTTCATGTACTATTGACAATGAGGTTGACGATGACATTTTGAATAGGAAGACTAGCAGACATTTTCAGCAATCCGATTTCTGAGCATCTTCATTTACTTTTGAGATTTCTTTTATTTCCATTGGGGATAACATGGTGTATTAAAAACAGAAAAGCCTAATGAGTTTCCAGGCCTGCATCTTTCATAAATTCCTAGTTGTATAATCTTGGGCTGATCATTTTTCATTTCCTCATGTGTGTGTGTGTGTATCTGTAAGATGAGGCTGACACCCACCAGACAGAGATGCTGTGACATCTGAGGGAATGATAATGTCACGCAGAGCAGGTCGTAGCTTGAGAGTGTTGGCTCCAAAAGGATTGTGTGCCTAAGTTTCCGTAGATATGTAGAAGAAAGCGTGAGTATGAGTAGCAGGAAATAACTGCGCCATCACACCTGATATACCCAAAAGTCATTTCCATGACAAATGGAAAATAGACACCATTAGAACTAGAAAATCTGCATATTTTATTAAAAGTCACAGAAATGGGTTCCAGGATCTTATTTTTTTTCTGACATCACATTTGTGTGTATGACATAGGCAGTCTTCTTAGCCCTATTTTTAATGTCCTTGGCAGAAACACCTTCATATTTACACTAAAATAAAAGCTTTTTCACTGGAAACATCTCTTCATGATATCTTACTTCTTTCTGCAACTCTTTTGTTATTGTTTCTGAAGCTTTTTCTGGGCCTGTAATGTGTGAAGGCCACTTGGGTGCAGCTACTTTAACAACAGTATCGTTGCTCAACACGTTTTCCTAGGGAATTGGTTTTCCAGTCACAGAAGTATTTTCCTTCTACTACTTTATTTGTTCTAGTTATTACAGAATCAAGGAACCTGCTGAAAAGGGAAGAATATTTCTCTGCGACAGCCAATTATTTAGAAATACTCTGACATTATCGTCTTACTAAAATCAGATGCTGAGTTTTGTCCCTCTTTGCCTAGACACACACACACACACAGAGAGATTTTTTAAAAACAATCTGACTGTTTTAACCCATCTTTTGACTTTAGCTATCAGCATAGAAAATTCTGCAGGTTGCTGATGTGTCCAGGCTCTTGGCCTGAAACCGTACATGTTACAGCCATGGTGAAGCACAGACTCATACACAAAGATCTTTTTTCCCCGTTGTAAAATGGCCAAGTTCAATGGCTTAACAATCACCAACTGAAACGTAAATCTTTTGCAAGGTGAAATGATACAATCCTTTCAGAGATATTACTTACTGTGCAAGTGAAGGGGACCAGAAAAAAATCCCATTTTGAATATCTTTCAGCCTAGTTCTCATTTTCTTGTTTCCCCTTGCTTCCTGAAATGCTTTTGAAATAGCTGTTGGGTAGACAAGAGTCAACATCCATGACAGCTCCAGGAATGTGGATTGTGTTCAAATACCTACCTCAATGTGGCAAAGGGAGAACGCCATGAAGTACACAGACCCAGAAGGCTTGGTCTAAATTGAAGTTCTGGAATTTATTTCTTTGTGCCCTTGAGACAACAGGCCATAATTTGTTGGTAAAATTGGTAGATAGTGTGTGATTGTTGTGGTACGGCAAAATATGGAATGATGTGTAGGAAGTAACTAGCTCTTAGGAAATGCTTACTAAATAGGAGATCCTTTGTTAAGTACTGCCAGTTCAAGACTTAGAGTTCATCAACTGCCAATTCCTCCCACCTGCTGCCCAAAGGAAGGTGATAATTTCCTATATTTGCCCTTCTCAAATTATCGCCCTCTTCCCTAGCCTCTTCTGAATGACTATTCATTAAGTCCTAGGCCAAGCCAGTCTCATTCCATAACAGCATGTCTCACTACATTGTTCTTTTTTTGTTAAGATTTATTTATTTTTATTGGAAATCAGATATACAGAGAGGAGGAGAGACAGAGAAAAAGATCTTCCATCCGTTGATTCACCTCTCAAGTGGCTACAACGGCTGGAGTTGTGCCAATCCGAAGCTAGGAGCCTGGAGCTTCTTCTGGGTCTCCCACAAGCGTGCAGGGTCCCAAGGCTTTGGGCCGTCCTTGATTACTTTCCCAGGCCACAGGCAGGGAACTAGATAGGAAGCGGGGTCACTGGGATTAGAACCAGCGACCATATGGGATCCTGGCACATTCAAAGTAAGGACTTCAGCTGCTAGGCTACCGTGCCGGGCCCTACAATGTTCTTTAAATCAGAATGTCAAAGTTTCACTCTTGGCATTCTTTGTGTATAACCAAGCACAGGCAGAGTTTCCTAGTCCCCATCAGAGGTGGTCCCAACTCTCCAAGCTAGTCTCTCGTGTCCCAGGCCACTCTCAGCACTCTCACACTATGTTTCTGTATAACAATTCCACTCAGATCACAGTGGATTTCTCCAGCTCCCAATACACTTTCAACTTTTGTAGTAGTGATGATGGTAGTTTTTCTAAAGGAATCCAATGTGAAACCATGCCTCCACCACCTTTAAAAGGTACTGTGGCCTCTTTGGAAACTGTTCCTATGGTGAAATTCCGCATACCTACCAGCTTTAGTGATACATGCAGCAGGAGAGAGCAAGAAGACCACAGCTCTGAGACCAGAGCTCAATAAGCTTCCCAAGAGACTACCTTTCGGGACAGCAGCAGGTGCACTTTTGCCTCTCTGGCTGCTGGTTTCTTAGCAACTAAGCCTTTGAGACTGGATAAAATGAAGAGAATTCAATGTGGCCACCTGGGCATGTCTTGATTTAGAATAGCATCAGGTTTCCATTCAATTGTTTTCACAAAGGCTCCCAGTATATTTGGCAGATATGTCACTAATTAATCAAGATACAATGTCTGGAGTTCCATCTTGGAAGTGAGTACAGTCTTGGTTTCATTGCTTGTAAGGCATCACAGAGTTGGTTTGAGCATAAGGTATGTGATCTCGCTCACTCTCTCTTTTTCTCCGTATATTTTTTTTTCTCAGTACTACACTCACTGCACTTGTAGGACCTTGCTATAATGAGTGCAAGTTGGGGAAAGCCCTTCTTTCCTACTGGGAAACAACTGGATTACCCAGACTCTGAAGGCAGGCTGTGATTCCCAGTCATCTGCGTGGGAACAAGGGAACTGACACTGTTCCCAGAAGCTTCCTTTTCCCACAAAGTAATTAGAAATGTCTACTACTCAGATTTCTTACCTATCAGGGGCTTATGCCTGCATTCACCACTTGGTTGCAAATATGTAGCACTCGAGAAAAGAGGGCAAAAGAGAAACTTTCAAGAATGATGGGCTCTAAAGCTACTAGCCAGAAAGCCCTTTGCTAGATTAGTGTAGTGGAATGAAAGACCCTCATACAGACATCCAAGGACCCGGGGCCCTGTCTTGGTGTGATCAATCAGTTTCCAAGACTATACAGTAGATAGACTAAATTATTTTTAAGGTCTGTCCAATCTAATACTTCATGGAACATACAAAGAGTCATATTTGAAGGGCTGTGGTTCTTAAGCTTTATTGGGTCACAAGCCCATTTGAAATTCACTAGAATGTTACCGATCATCTCCCCCAAAAAAGCATAGTATCATGGAATTCTGTATACCATCTGAGGGGCACTGTGGAATCTCTGAATCTATGGACACTGGGTTAAGAAGGGCTTCTTTTGGGAGATCAAAGAACTTATCTTCAGAAGTCAAAAGTGAAGCAACAATGACAGGTTCTTTGCTTCAATGCATCTAAACAATTTTGACACAATTATGGAATTCTTACAGGACAAGCACAGTCTCCATTTTTAAAAGCAATGCTGGCAGTTTTTTTTCCCCTTGATTCCTTGGACTCCTTCAGGTGAAAACAGGAGAATAATCCAGATAGTCCTAGGCTGTGACATGCAAATCATGCTTTGCAAATTTGTCCTAAGCGGTTGTATGCAGGAGCAGGAAGGCCATCTTGCTAGGTCCATATGGAGAGTAGTGGGGCATCAACCATGCTGTCCCACCTCATAGAAACAAACTGGCTCTTCACAACATACTGTAGTAGCAGAGGGCCAACCTGGCATCACTGTCCAAATCCTTAGTAAGGGGTATGTTAAAATTCTCCAATAATCAGCAAACATCCTTACTCCCCTCCATCCAAGAGAAGCAACAGCCCTAACTTGAGTGGCCTTTAGTTCAGAATAAGACCCCTGGCACCAACTGTGATTTAGTCCCAAATCTGCCAGCGTCTGATGGCCCTTTGAAGAAGCAAGAAAATCAGGCAAGAGTTGAAAATTGGGGTCTTCTCTTCGACTCAGGTCAGTGGGCATCTTGGTTTCGGCAGGCCTGAGGGAGTGCCATCATTCACAGTGTTGCAGGAACTCAAGATGAACCTTCTGAGGACATGAAGACAGAACACAAAGGAGAAATAAGCACATGTCTATGACATGTGCCCCTTGTTTTATGGCTTCCTAGAGCCTGACCGTGCAGGACCAGGAAGGAGCTGCTCTTCAGCACAAAAGGACTCAGCACACCAGGGTAGGGAGAAGACACTTTCAGGATCTCGAAAGGGTCCCCTGAGGCCAAGGCTTTTACAACCTAAAAGGAAAGGAAGAAAGTAGAGTTAGTTAGGATTAGCCAAGCATCTACCAGCCTTTAAACTGTGGCCCTCTCCGAGTGGGTTAGGTAGCTAGCTGCATCTGTAACTGCAAGCCAATCTTCTGAGCAACAGAGGCTGGCTGGTAAATGGTGTCTACAAATCAGATACCATGAAAAGGGCCAAGAAGGCATAATAATCAGGACCAAAGATGCTGTGCCACCATTTTCACTCTAACTCCCCAAAAGTCTACCTGATGTAATAATAATTAAGCCTGATAAGAAAACTGCTGACGTTACCCAAGATGCATCATACCCATGGGCTTATGGCTCTCCAATAACCCTGAACTTCCTTTTCCTGGGACTTCACCCCCTTGGAATTGACAAAGACATTACCAACAAGGATCTCTGAGCCAAGAAGTGACAGGAAGAGAATGGAAGGCTAGGGGGCACATGAAGAGCCAAGCTCTAGATACTTGAATTTCACTTACTTGTACTTATTTCTTCAGGTCATACCAGAACCTGGATAGTCAAACCAATCAGAACTTCTATGTTAACAAAGGAATTTCCCTGATTTGTGACCTTACACATATCACTTCTCTGCATCAGAAACTCAGCTCCTCTTCCTTTATTCACTGAGTTAGAACACATACTTGTATTAGCCTCCATACCTCTGGCATGCTATGTGGATCAAATGAGATAATGAAGGTGAAATGGCTTTGCGTTAGACTAATAGAAGGGACCAATAGAAGACGAAACTTCAAGTGGTAATACTGGAATACTAATTTGGTCTAAAGAAATGAGGTCCCTCCACAGATTCTCAGGTGGCCTCTCTTTCCATCCCTAAATAGAGGTTACTAATTTCTTTACAGAAACAAATGAGGGTCTAACCTAGTCTAGTCTAGTCAAGGTCTAGTGGGTTAAGATGCTGCCTGTGATACCAGCACCCCATATAGGTGCTGGCTCACGGCTTGGCTGCTCCACTTCTGATCCACCTCCCTGCTAATGCACATGGGAGAGCAGCAGCAGATGGTTCAAGTGTTTGTGACCCTGTTCTCATGTAGGAGACCTAGAAGAAGCTCCTGGATTCTGACTTTTGCCTTGTCCATCCCTGTCCACTGTGTCCATCTTAGGAGTAAGCCAAAGGATGGACGACTCTCTCTTTCTCTCTCATTCTCTCTCTCTCTTCCTCCCTCCCTCCCTCCTATATTACCTTCCTCCTGCCCCCTTCACCTTCTCCTCCCTCCCTCCTCCTTTCCCAACTCCCTCTCTCCTTTTCTCCTTCTCTGTGACTATCAGCTTCAAATACACAGATCTCTAAAAAAAAAAAAAAAAAAAAAAAAAAAAAAGAACCAAATGATATCAAAATAGGAAGGTTCTAATCTTCTAATTTTAACACTAGAAAATTGTGTCTACAAGAAGGGAATGTACTTGCATAAAATATCACAGCCTATGATTCCTAATGAATTCAACTGAAGAAATCTGTAAAACTACAAAACAGTTTTTAGCAGAGAAAGAAAAAGTGACTTAAAAATCACATAAAACTTCAGAATTGAAAGGCACTAGGTTTAAAGGCTCTGTATTACGGAGGTGAGGTCCCTTTCCTCTGGATCTACATGGTGTTCTAGTCCTCAACAACTCAGATCTCATCAAGAAGGCTCTGTGATCATGGGTGGAGACTACAAACCTGCGGCCTCAACTCTCATCTCCAGGAACTCTGCCTTGAGAACTGCAAAGGAAGAACAAATGTCATTAATACTCCAGAAATCGGGACTGCAGAGGCAAAGAAAGGGGACCGTGGACCCTTCCAAGTCAGTACTGAATAGACCATTTGGAAAATGACAGAATGACTGACTGCATGTTTCAAAACGCTTAATGGTTGGGCTACTTATCTGGCAAGTTTAGAGAGCTCAGCCTTTCAGACACAAAGACATCTTTCAGATGTCAGAACAATCCTTACACAGAAGGCTGGGACAGCTCAGAGAAACTGACCCAAGACTACCGACTTTATTCTGTGATTTTTTTTTGTTCTCTAATAGGATGGTGAGGAGGAAAAATGAATCCAGCTGTGTCTCAAAAGGCAAATTAGCTTTGGTCAGCCTCTTAATATGCTTATTTAAGTTCTATCCTAACTTTATCCGAGGACAACTGGAGAGAACAGTTATCAGAATGCAGTCCTTCACAGCGTGGCTGAAGCATCGCACAGTACATAGGACCCCTCCTGCTTTTCTCTTTGCCCATCGATCAATTCCTGCTACCTCAATGATCTTTGTTCTATAAGCGAAAACTGGGGACCTCCACTCACAGGGCTAATTATTCATACCATAGTATTTGGTGAATGTTACTTCTCACGCTTGGATTTATATTGCATCTGCACTCAGCATTTCCATCCCTAATCCTACATAGGTCCAGTCCCAAGTACTAGCCTAAGTGGTGGTTGTACACTGTACATCTCTCCTCGGATCTCCTGCAGCATCATTAAAATCAGTATTCAAAAATCAGGCATAGCGACTTTCTGACAGAACCTATTCCATGAGTAATTATATACATAATCGCTCAAGTCAGACTTTCCTTCTCCAATGTCCCAAATTTGAAAATTCAGCAGGGTGTTATTGAGCCTTCTATGTCCCTTCCCTTTTATTCCCACCAGGTATTCCACAGGTTGAGACTTTGTGAACTCTTGCAAGGATGATAAGTCTCCTAATAGGCCAGCTTGCCTCCAATCTTAACCATCTTTTTTCCCTGTAACCACAAGAGCCATTTTTTATAATGCATTCAGCTTACAATATGCATTATTATGCTTAAAAATCCTTCCATGATTCCCACCATACCATTACCATAGTCTGTAGAATAAAGACCAAACAGTATGTCATATAAGGTGCCTCAATCCATTTCCTGCTTTTAACTTCAGCTAAGCTCTCTCTTCTCATGTCCACAAGCCAGCTATAATGGAACACTAACTGCTTCTGAGCCTGTCTTGCTTTAAGATTCCCTGCCTCTATGAAATGTCCTTCCCTCCCTTCTCTTCTTTTTTTCTACCCTTCTCTGCTTAATGAATCACTATTCATTTTCTTATGAGTTATATTTTTAAACTATTAGGGAATGGAAACTAATGGGTGAATGATACCAGTCTAATGTCAGGCTATAGTCATATAAATGGGTAGGAAGCAAAGGGTTGCAAGACAAAAGTTAAATATATGCCCTTTTCCTTAGAAATGGGGGAACAGCTTGGCAACAATGACTACAGACAGGACTGGTTGTATGATCTGTCTGAGGATTTTGAGAAGTGGCCAGCACGGGAATGCACTGAGGCCTAGATGAAAGGGATGCTTTCTTCATGTAAACTGAATGGATGTTTCTTCACGCAGATGGAAGGACCTGTTGTGGATACTAAGGATGGTGAATCATGACATCCTGGAGGGCAGGTGTACTCACTTTGGTATTACCTACACTCAGGCCAAGATGAGAATCTGGGGGTAAAGAACAGGATTAAATCCAAACCAGATGTGGAACAGGTGAATTGGTACCTCACTGAAGAGTTTGCTTTGGCTATAGTCCCCTTAAGCCACGGTTGTTCGAAAGATTGCCTAAGCAATGACTGTCAAGACCCCAGTTCCTTGGTAGTGATTGCCAGTCTTTTTCAACACTTTGGATATTGCTACTTTAGTAGGAGCCTGCTGGCCTTGAAGTTTCTATCAGACTTTCTTCATGCCTCCTCCACATTCCCTTCTCAGTGCCCTGGTTCTCTGCTCAAAGATCAGTCCTCTCATATTTTTGTGTGTCTCTCCATTTCTCTCTCAAGGGTCAGTTCAAATACCACCTCCTCCAAAATTCTTCCCTGCAGATATGTCCAGTTCATTTCATCCATTCTAATGTACGTATTTCCACTTCCTCGGCATTGACTTCTAGCGAGGGAGCAAGGCCCACCAGGAAGCGGTCTTATACATAGGTGTATCCTTATGCAGAATGTTAGGCTTGTGCATGCACCCTCCTTCTCCCTTTCCTCCCCAGCACACTTTTTTTTGGTCTGTTTTTCTTTCTCAAGGTGACAAAATAAAACAAAAAGTGAGATCCCTAGGCCTCACTCCTGGAGATTCTATTTTGTGAATCCAGAGTACATGTCAGGAATCTGATTTTTTTCCCCAAAAAATTTTCCAGGAGAGTTAGATGTGCCACCAGTTTTAGAACCACCACCTCAATCAAATGCTTGAAATCGAAATCATGCTTATCCTAAGGCTGTTTACATTAGAGTGTTATATTCTGCATCTGCCTGTCAGCTGTCATTTAGGAAATATATTGGCAAAGGGAAAGTGACAGAGCTACAGAGAAACAGGACCAGAGCATCATGAGGAGGCAGGAGTTAAGAGCCAATAGTGATTTGACTTATCTTCCATCACCTGTGTCTCTTACCTTCCTGTTTTCCGGGAAGCTGTTTCAAAGAACCTGGTCCTGGAAGCCACCCTGCAAACACAAGCCAATCAAGATCTGTGAGCTGTTCCAGAATATACATGAGAACAACTGGCCAACAGGAAAAGCAAGGGCCTCTGACCCAATGGGCCACCAACAGCAAACTCTTTACTGGAGAAATGCAAATATCAGATTGGGAAATATCCCAGAACCTTTGGTCACTCCAAAGGTGAAAGATGATATCCTTGCTGCCTGTTGGTTCAGAATAGTTGAAATGTATTACTCAATCAGGCCTTCTTTGGAGGGGTGGTGGGGGGAGGAATAGTGAAATCAGTCTTTGGCATTAAAGTGAAATTTTTGACATTTGGTAGACACATGTAGCTAATTAGTCAAAGTTGTGGAGGTCTTGTTTTTCTTCTTTCCCTGATTTTACAGTTTGGAAAAACATAAGATCAAAAAAGAAGTGTAGAGCAGAAGGCAATATACTGAGAGATTTCAATCCCTGATTGACAAGAGGCCAGTGGTGCTGGCTATGGCCAAGGCCAGGCTGCTTCCCCTGGGAGCTGCCGTATTCTTACGCTGGTCATTCATTGCCTGGGTTCTTGGCCTGTAGCCAAACCTCCAGAAGGCCTGCCAGGTGCCAGGTGGCAGATTAGCTCTTTCCTGACAAGGATCTCTGTAGAAAATTTCAGTCATTTTGGAAGATTTTAGAAATTCTTACCTCGTATTTACCCCAAAAAGAAAAAAAATGCCTCAAGCATGAGTGCAATGAACAACTCTGCATGAAATTGCTTTTCAAATCAGGGGCAGCGACAAGACATAACAACATAATAACAACAAAAAATTCCCGAGCCAAGGGAGCTAACAACAGAAGAGAATTTTGTCAGCCTACAGAGGTAAGAAAAATGGGTCTCCTAGCAAACGACAAGGTCCAGTCTTCAGCTTTAGGGAAATTCCTAGGTCTTCAGTGTTGAGACCCATTCCAAGTAAGGCTGGCCCATGGTATTCCCCTAGCCTGTAAAGTCAACAGTGGCCCAGGGTTGTGTGTTGTACACCTCACACATGTTAATTCCACAAGCATTCCTGGTGGCCGAAGATGGATCTTGGGTCAAGGTTGAAAAACAAGACTACTTACACGGATGATGGAATTTCCCCCGCATTGCCAGCTACCACATCTGGCTTTGTTTCTGGCTTTTGGGGAATAGCTGCCCGGCAGGGAGGGTCTGGGGGCCTCACTGGGGGTCGGATGATGGTTTGCTTTTCTATGGGAGGCCGCATTTTGCTGAAACTGTCAGCATCCCCTGGAAGACAAAATAGCACCATCTTTGATGGTCAGCCAATCAACTTACTACCTTCTCTGCCTTCCATTCCATTTGACCATTACTAATTTCAGCTTTTTTTGGGGGGGTGAATTTTCTGGCAGCTATCCCTCCAGAAAGTCAATTTGAACCCAAACTCTACAGTCTAATATGTGTTGGATGTACCATATAAATTCCCCAAGTCTTGAGTTTCCTCAGCTAATTCATCAGGCCTAATAATTCACTTTCGTACAAAAATACTGAGTGTTAAATTAAATTAGGTACTAATCCATCTAATACAGAGTCAGACCCATATGCGGGTACTTCAAAAACTTTGTGGAGGATGAAACTGAATGATTCAGTTCATTTCAGCAGAAAAATTTTTGTAACTGTGCACAGAGAGGTTGTCAGAACATTCATGGATAGGGTGGCATCATGGCATAGCATGCTAAGCCTCTGCATGTAGCACGTGAATGCAACATAGATGCCACTTCAACTTCTGGCTGCTCCACTTTCAATCCTACTAATGATGTGGAAAAGCATCAGGGGATGGCCCAAATCCTTGGGCCTCTGCACCCATGTGGGATTCCTGGAAGAATCTTCTGGCTCCTGGCTTCAGATTGATCCAATTCAAGTCACTGCAGCCATTTGGGGAGCATATCTGTGGATGGAAGATCTGTCTCTCTCTCTGTCCTACTCTCTCTGTAACTCTATTTTCCAACCAATAAAAAGAACTTTTTTAAAAAAAAGTTCATAGATAATGCCTGTTATGAAGAAAACTACACGATTCCAAAAGTTTTTTGTACCAATATAGACATTTTAATTCAATATGTCCACAAAATTTTTGAAGTGCCCATGTAATACATGCATAGAAAATGATTCATGATGAATTTGCATTTGATAGATTTCTCATCACTGGATGCAGGTTCCTTTCACATAGGCCTTGACTGCCATAGCAGTCTCTCAGCTCTCCTTCCAACTTGCACATCTCTAGTTTTTAGGTCAGTCATAGAAAACAAGCATATTCTACAAAAAAAGTTCTGCAGGAATATGGTGAAACAGATTTCTGTATACCCAGCTGGTGGTATTAGCAACTGGGACAATTGTATCTACACAGCAATCAAGCATTCTGCAGCAACCTGGATAAGATACAAAATAGACATATGAAAGTTCCCACTTGTTGATCTAGTAATTTCAGAGAAATAGGTTATGTGATCCATCCCTACAAGGTTACCATAAGGACTGAATGAGATGATCTATAGCTAATAACTGGCATAGTAGACTAAGTAGATATAGGCTCCATCCATGTGGTGCTTATAAAAAATGCCCCATGTTGCAAATTTAGTATGAGAGAGAAGTATGAAAAGAGATGATCCAGTGTGATTGGTGTTCTAATCAAAGAATAAACATTAGTAACATGCACTCATCTAATTCTGTCTCCCCATCTAGTCTACAGCTTACATTGATGGATATGCTATGACTTTTAGCATCAGGCTGTGTACACAGAATTACAAAAACAAAAAGTAACCCATTAATAATCCAAATTTTCTAACAAACTTTAAACTGTTCAAAGAACTATCCCAGATAATAGTTACCTGATGTTCATTGAAAGCAAAGAGAAGGAAGTACATATCAAACCCATTTTACAGAGAAAGAAACTGAGGTACAGAAAGATGAATCGATTTACCTTTAGCCATATGGTTAGATAAATGGTGGGGCGATGAATGAGACCTTTATCTCCCATTTTTACATCTATAGGTTTTCTTTTTTACAAAATGTATTTTGTTATTTATGTAAAGTGAACAAATTTTACATATTTTGCAGTACAGATTTTGGATCACAGTGATACTTTCCACACTGCCCTCCCTCCTGCCTGCATTCACCACCAATCCCCCTTCTTCTTTATTTCATATATATAATATACAGCTATTTTCAATTTTACAATGGCATACTTTCAGTTCACTTTGCAATTACAGGCTTAATACTCCATTAGGTAAAGAATCCAACAAACAGCAAGTTGGGGGGAAATAAAGCTGTTTTTACTAAGCCTGTAAACAATAATCAAATCTCAAAATGTCAGTTTCAACTCATCTAGAACACAACACTTTTTGTACTCTGTATTTTAGGTGTCTCAGATCATGAAAAAGATATATCTGTACTGTTGGGACTGTCTTATTTCATTAAGCAGAATGGTTTCCAGTTGCACTGATTTTGTGGCAAAAGACAGGATTTCATTCTTTTTATGTCTCAGTAGTATTCAATGTTGTTTATATACCACATTTGCTTTAACCAGTCATATATTGATGTACATGTGAATTAATTCCATATCTTAGTTACAGTGAATTGAGCTGCAATAAATATGGCTGAGCAACAAACTTTCTCATATGCTATTTCATTTTGTGTGGGTACATTCCCAGGAGTGGGATGGCTGTGTCATATGGAAGATCTGTTTTTAGATCTCTGAGGAATTTCCATAATATCTTCCATCTCCAGATTTTCTATGTCTGCTGTTTGTTATCAATAAGTAAAATCAAACAATGATAACAAGCCTAAGAATTGAACAGTGCTGGCACAATTTTCTGTTTTTCTATTCGACAGCTATTCTGTTACAGGTACTGGGACATGGTACTCAGTGCTTTATGCACATTTTCTCATGACATTGGCCATAATCCTGCAGAAAGTGCTATCAAGGAAACAAAAACTACCCAATGAGCAGTAGCCTCAGAGTTTATCAGCAATATATATATATTTTTTTTTCTTCTGATTTCTGAAATCCATATTGCCCCAACTACTAGTGTTTTTCAAACCTAACTACAATTCAGGAAGAAGTGAGGGGCTTCAGAATTGTATCATACATGCACCCCATCCTCAGAGATCCTTGTTTAGCTAATTGGACTTGGTGATGTTATGTACAGCCAAGGTTGAGAACCACTCAGCACATGCCACTGGTTCGTTAGGCAGTTGACAGCAATGTCCTGTTTCCACTGATTACTGACGGTGGGAATAGGGCAATTGGAGAGAAAGGACATACTGCACAGCATAGAGTCATTAAACATTTCTACCTGTGTCCATCCTTGGCCTAGCATTCCCACTGATGAGCGCCAGATGGCATCCCTGAAATATGAACCATTAATTCCCAAGGTGCAGCCATATCCAAATGGACATTAACCTACATCCTTGGCAGAAAAAAAAAAACCTATCATTAGCCTGGCATCTTCCTACAGACTTTACTGGGAGCTTCAACTGGATGATTCATTGTAAGTCAAGCTTTGGAGTCAGAGCAAAGGGTTTTCTAAGCTGAAATACCCAATGAGTGTTTCCTCAAATTTTTCAGTCACAGTTATCACAGTTTAATCCCAGTGTCAAACTGAAGGGGAAGGGGAGAGATTTTGATTGTTTTTATTTTGATTTGAAAGTCAGAGTTACACAGAGGAAACATAGAGAAAGCAAGGGATCTTCCATCTGCTGGTTCACTCCTCAAATGGCCATAATGGCCAGAGCTGGGCTAATATGAAGCCAGGAGTTTCTTCCAGGTCTCCCATGTGGGTTCAGGGGCCCAGACACCCGAACCATTCTCTGTTGCTTTCCCAGGCCATAAGCAGAAGTGGAGCAGCTGGAATGTGAGCCGGGGCCAAAAGCAATGCCAGTGCCACTGGCAGAGGCTTAGCCTACTACACCATATTGCCAGCTTGAAGAGTCCATTCTAATGCTAAAACTAACTTGTATGATGTTCAGCAGCTGTTGCCTCTTTTGTGACAATTGCACTTTAGCTACTAATACAATATGGGGATGGACCTGTTTTCTAGAAGAATAAGAATGAACATATGATATACATTGATACATCTCTGTCTCTCCCTGCTGATTTAAATATGCTTCTTTTGGAGTACACTAGAAACAAATTCTGTGCATATGTGTGTGTGTCCAAGATTTTATTTCTTGACTCCCTGATGCCAGCAGAAAACACCCAAAATATGTACCCTGGCATTCAGTATCCTCTTCCACTTGGCTTCCAATGTCCTTTCTGATCTAACATTCCACCATGCTTCTGCTTGCATCCTACATCATTATTGTCCTGCATATATATCTTACAATTAATCATCTCTTTCCCAGATGCCCTTTATTCTAGTCCCACAAGCTCCAATTTACATCAGCTTTTGATTCAACTTCAGTGTTGTGTCGCTTAGGAAACACAACATGATCCAAGTTCCTTTCTCTGACTCTGTTATTCTGAATTCTGTACGTTGGATCTTTGTTTGGTGGCTCTGTCTCTCAGCATGGGAGGAACATGACAGCAAAATCCACGTGGGATTCATTTTTGAATTGTCAAATCCTTAGTAAAGTCTTTTGTATGTAACTCGTGAATATTCAGCGAGCACTGAGTAAAGAAAAATGTAATTTAGTGTATTGGAAACACAATGGACAAAGTTTTCCCTTTTGAATATCAAGTTGGGATATCTGTGAAAAGCACAAACATCATATGCCCAAGCTTTAGGGATATTCTGAAATGCAAGTGTCCTGAGACAATGTCCATCCTTCAGGAAATTAAAGCCGAGTTTGGAATATATGGTATACTCATGGGAAATAAGTATGAACAGTTTATCTCAGCATCCACGTAAGCGGGAGAAACTTGGTTGCCAAAAGAAGTGAAATTAGGGGTGTTCTCTGGGGCAAGGTTGCCAGAAGGCTTCATGAATGGAATGAGATTTTTGGCTGGATACGGATGGACATCCAAGAATCCTGCCATGCACTTTTCTCTCAGCAACAACACAATTCTTTCTGGAAGTTTTGCACGGTCAGAGAAAGGTTGAGGGCAGAAGAGATTGCTGTGGTATCTTTTATAACAATTGCATTTGGGGCTTCGGGCTTTTCTCAGTTCCAGAACACAGAAGAATAGGCATCCTCATCTCCCAGGCTATTTCCCAAGAGGCTGTTCTCTAAGTAGCACTACCACTTCTTCGACCTCTATTATGTTATCAAATGCTTTGTATTCGTCATCTAATTTAGTCCCCATAAAAACCTTGTTGGCAGTGGGGGCACTGTTCCCATTAACACTTGGGAAAACAGGATGAAAGAAGTGAAGGTGACCTGACAAAGAGCATGGAGTTAGCAATAGCCTCCCACAAAAGAGAGCAACGGTGAAGATTGAGTATTCACAATGCATCAGTCACTCAGCTGTTTCACTGTATTATTAGAGCAATCTTATGTGCATAATTATCCTCATTCTGCAAACAAGAAAATGAAGGCTCAGAGCCTGTGACTTCCCCCAAGGCCTCACAGCAGATCTATGAGTCAAATTCTTAACTGGGTTTGAGTCTGGACTTTGAAAGGCCTCTTGAGAATATAATCTACCTTTTCCCCGCAACCTCGCCAACAAGTGTCGTTGGTGCTTTTATTCATGTGGGCCAGTCTTACTGGCGTTAGGTGGTACCTCATTGATGTTTTAATTTGGATTTCCCTTATTGCCAGGGAACTTGAGCATTTTTTCATATGTTTATTTGCCATTTGGGTTTGTTCCTTTGTGAAGTGTCTGCCCATTTCCCGTGCCCATTTCTTGAGTGGGTTGTTTGTTTTGACATTTTGGTTGTTTTGTAGCTCTTTGTATATTCTGGATATTAGCCCTCTATCACCTATGTCGTGTGCGAAGATCTCCCATTCTGTGGGTTGCCTTTTTACTTTGTTGATTGTTTCTCTAGCTGTACAGAAGCTTCTTAGTTTGATGAGGTCCCAATTGTTTATTTTGGTCTTGATTTCTACTGCATCTGGAGTCTTTTTTAGGAAGTGAGGGCCTACCCCTAAGTGTTCCAGTGTGTTTCCAACATTTTCTTCCAAAAGTTTGAAGGTTTCTGGATGTAGGTTTAGATCTGTTATCCATTTAGATCTGATCTTAGTGTATGGTGAGAGATGTGGATCTATTTTTTTGTTTCTGCAGGCTATCAACCAGTTGTCCCAGCAGCATTTATTGAACAGACCTTCCCATTTGCCTGGGTTGTTGTTTGTCTTTTTGTCAAAGATTATTTGGCTGTATCTGTGTGGGTTTCCTTCTGGCGTTTCTATTCTGCTCCATTGATCTTCCTCTCTATCTTTGTGCCAGTACCACGCTGTTTTGATAACCACTGCCCTATAGTATGTCCAGAGGTCCGGAACTGTGATTCCCCCTGCTAACTTCCTGTTCTTCAGGATAGTTCTAGCTATCCGTGGTTTTTTGTGCTTCCAGATGAACCTTTGGATCATTGTTTCCAGTTCCATGAAGAATATTTTGGGCAATTTGATTGGGATTGCGTTGAATGTATATATTGCTTTTGGCAGTATAGACATTTTAATGATATTGATTTTACCTATCCAGGAGCATGGGATATTACTCCATCTTTTGAGGTCTTGTTCAATTTCTTTTTTAAGCAGATTGTAGTTTTCTTCAAATAAGTCTTCTACATTTTTGGTTAGATTTATTCCCAGATATTTCATACTTTTCTCTGTTATTTTGAATGGTATCTTGCTGGTTAAGTCTTTTTCCATCTTGGGGCTGTTCGCATACACTATGGCTGTTGATTTTTGTTCATTAATTTTGTACCCTGCCACTCTACCAAACTCTCGTACAAGTTCTAGCAGTCTCTGTATTGAGTCTCTTGGCTCTTCTACATAAAGAATCATATCATCTGCGTATAGTGAGAGCTTGACTTCTTCGTTTCCCATTTGGATTCCTCTGATTTCTTTTTCTTGTCTTATGGCCTCAGCGAGTACCTCTAGGACTATGTTGAATAGTAGTGGAGAAAGTGGACATCCCTGTCTTGTTCCAGATCTCAGTGGGAAGGGTTCCAGCTTTTCTCCATTCAGTATGATGCTGGCGTTGGGTTTTTCATATATTGCTTTAATTATGTTGTGGATTTTTCCATCTATGCCTACCTTGGTTAGGGTTTTTAGTAGGAAGTGATGTTGGATTTTGTCGAAAGCTTTTTCCGCATCTATTGATACTATCATGTGATTCTTGTTTTTCAGTTTTTGGATGTGGTGTATCACATTTATAGATTTTCGAATGTTGAACCATCCCTGCATTCCAGGGATGAATCCTACTTGATCTGGATGAATGATCTGTCTGATGTGTTTTTGAATTCTGTTGGCTAGGATTTTGTTGAGAATCTTAGCATCAATGTTCATCAAAGAGATAGGTCTGTAGTTTTCCTTCTCTGTTAGTTCTCTGTCTGGTTTTGGGATTAAGGTAATGTTGGCTTCATAGAATGAGTTTGGAAGGGTTGCCTCTTTTTCTATTGTTTTGAAGAGTTTGTAGAGGATTGGGGTCAGCTCTGTTCGGAATGTTTTGTAGAATTCTGGAGTGAAGCCGTCTGGGCCTGGGCTTTTCCTTGTTGGGAGGTCTTTAATCACTGATTCAATCTCTACTTCAGTTATGGGTTTGTTCAGGTCGTTTGTTGCCTCTGGGCTAAGTTTTGGCAAGTGGTAGAAGTCTAAGAACTTTTCCATTTCTTGGTGATCTTCTGATTTGTTGGAGTACAAACAACTTCCTTTTAGTTTCCTTTTCACTTTGGTCCACAATCTGGATGTTACTATAGATCTATTCTCCCTCAGTAGCATGACCTGCTTCCTCTCTGTTTTCACTGTCAAATGGCTATAAACATGGAAGCATAGCATTTGCAGGTTTCTTGTTACATGATGATCGTCTGTCTTCAACCATAAAGTGATTTACTTTCTCCTTGCATCATACCCATTTACACCAACACAAGGGCATAGCATAGGGGCAAGATCTTACTTACGTACTCCCCTAGTCTTCCAGAACTCTCTTTCTTTCTATGACACTCCTCCACATTCACCTTAAAGTCTTCCTTCTACCTTAGCCATTAATTATCCTTGTGGAACAATCTGGAGTTAGGTTCCAGGAAAAGCAGAGAATAAAAACCAAAGAGTAGATTATTAAAGCATGAGTCCAAACAGGCAAATCTGGATAAGGACCAGCAACGCCCATTACTGCAAGAGCAAGTCTGTTCCTAATACTTTTAGAGCAAATGCCACTCATAGCATTAGTCACCACAGTGCAGAATTAATGGCCCTGTGAGTGAGCAAGGCCTTGCTTGTATGTTATCTCCACCAGATGCAGTCTTTTCTTCCCAGCAAACAGAGGAGAAAGGAACTAAGAAAGGCTTCTACAGCCATGCCATAGCGTTCCAGATGGTGGTGTGCTGGCCACTGTTACCTCAATGCTTCAGGCACAATTAAGAACTGCTTGCTCCACACCCCTCATGGAGTTTAGTTTCCCTCCCATAACATGTGTGACACTAGGCAGGACCTGGCTTCTTGCATGCTAGCTTCACTGTGAACCTTTGAAAGGCAGAGATCATAACATTTCATCTTTATCTCTCCCATTGCATAGCAATATGCCCAAATAAATGAAGACACAAGTACAAGTAGATGGCATATAGTCCCTCTCCCTCTTCATTCCCCAAAGGAAGGGCCTAAGACACCTGTGCAAGTTACTTGCCCTTTCCAAATCTAAGTCTCACAAAGGATGCTTATATATATATATATTTTAAAAATGGACATGCCGAAGCGAGTGCTTCTTAGAACACTAGAAAGGGGAAAGTGGCTAACATAACTAAAGCGAGAAAAATCTGGTTAAAAGGGAACATAAAAACCTGATGCTGGAGCCAAGAAGCTTGAATTCAAGCCCATTTCTGGAGTTTACAGCCTGCGTGACTGCAAGTTGATGAACATCTCTAAGTCTCGGTTTCTCCATCTATGAAATGCAGAGAGTACAACCAGCCTCCCATGCCTAGCACAATGATGATATGTGAGAGAAGCGGAGAAAGAATCCAGATCTATGTCTGGAATTCAAAAAAAAAAAAAAAAAAAAGAGGGAAGGCATTTGAAAAGATTCTGTCAGCAAACATTAATTATTTTGTTGTAAAGTTGACAGTCATAGAAGGGAGCAATTTGGCACGCGCCATGCATTGCTCTTTGTAATTGCTGAGGGAAAAAATGCAGAATCTCCAGTCGGCTCAAATGCTGGGTTACTGGAAAGGCTGAAGGTGGAGGGCAGCAGCATGGCATACTTGGATCACTGAAGCAGTGAAGCCTGTGTGTTGACCCTCGGGAGGGCAGGTGAAGCCCTCGGCAGCAGAGCAAAAAAAGGGTTAACAAGTCCAGGGTGCATAGTGGGTCAGCAGAGGTAACAGATAATTCCTTCCCTCTGGGACCCCCAGTGCATCTGCTGGCCAGCACGATGGGCTAACTAACTATCAGCTGCATCTCAGGATCAGAGCTGTTTACAGCTTTCGCTTAATTGATAACTATTCTGATGCTCAGGAATCTACCATGGAGTGGCAGCCAAAATGGAGAAGGAGGAAGAGAGGAGGGGCAAGCGGGCAGGAGAATAAGCTGCAAAGAAGCAACTACACCAGAGGTTCAGTTAATTCTCCAGCAAGGCCCAAACCAACTCGGTTCTGCTTTCTGTAAGCAAGACTAGTGGCATGGGGCTTTGCAAAAGGCTGCATCATGCCAGCCTGTGGTGACTGATACCGAACAGAAAGTACAGATGGGCAATGCTGCGGCACTGCTTCAGATAGTCTTGCTGATACTGAACGAGTCAGATCAGTGCTTTTATTAATGGACACCATCAGATCAGAGCAGCTGGTGCCAGCAGCCAGGGGCAAGACGATGGAGACAGGGGGGAAGAGGAAAATACTGCTGGGTTTTCACTTTGCAGTCGAAGACGGTGAAGGCAGAGCTGATAGGGATGGCTAAGTTACTATGTGTGCTGAGTGGATAGGATCTGGCTGATCTCAAGGTCTGGCGACAGGCAAGACAGATTTTACTGTGATGAGTTCAAGTTGAGTTGCCCAACTTTCCACCAGATAGATAATGAAGGTCAATATCTGACTTATAAACCAAAGCAGATGTCTACAAAGTAGTCCAACCTTTTTGGCTACTTCCCAGAAGAGACAGCTCTTAGGCAAGGGGGAACAGGAGGGCATTAATAGTCATATTTTGAACGCTGCTTATGAGCCAGATATTTTATTTGTTATTCCTTTTAATCATACCAATAATTCCATGCAGGAACTGCTTCTCCCATTTTGCGCATACGGAAACCAACATGAAAGCGATTCAATCACTAGATACATCAGAGGGTCAAGCCAGAGAAGTCACAGTTTCCATTACTTAGTGGATCGCTCAAAGAACATCTTTTACTAAATTGTTCTCTGAGATACCTAAGCTCATGCTGAGATTGTTACATGTGATGAGGTTATTTTGGTACAAAGTTTTTGAGATCCATGCACTGCTTTCACATAACACACATTTCCCCCCAAACTTTTTGAAGACCCTCCTTGTACTTCAGACTTTGTGGGCCATTCGATCTCTGTTGCAAGTCTTGTGACTACACAATTCTGTTGTAGCAGGAAAGCAGTAAATGAGGAAGCATGCATTTATTGTAAACATAAATTCGAATTCCACGTGTTATGAAATGTTTTTAATTTTTTTCCAAATATTTAAAATGCAAACACACTCTTAGCTTGCAAGCCACGTTAAAAATAAGAGGTAATGGATCTGATCTGGCCCTTAAGCTATAGTTTGCTAAGGTCTGAGCTAAGCCTCAAGAGGATAGGGCCCTTAGATATCTTACTTATTCCTATGTTTTAAGCATCTAGAAAGGGGCCAGACACACACTCAGCACTCAATAAATACCTGCAAGATGAATTATTCTTACTATTTTTAGGTTTTTATATTTGGCCATATTGTGAAATGCCTTAAATCCTTTTTTAGAACGGGGCAGGACATAAACTCATAAAGCGTATTTCTAAAAGGTAATCCAGCTACAAAGTAAAAGAGCTAGAATTTGGATCCAAGCTTTCATGATAGCAAAATCCATTTTCTTTCCATGGTATCATACCATGGAATTATATTCCCCCCAACTCCCCATTGCTTCAACCTGAACCTTTCAAGATGGATCACCATGTGCAGTAGTCAATTAAATTTGCCGAAGTCAGGCACACCCTGAATGTGTAAGCATTGCCAAAATTAGGAGGTTTACAGATGTTATGCCCATTTGTCCCTATTTCTCCCAAACTGGAAAATGAGAAGGAGAAAAACCAAAATTGACAGATTCAAATCTTCTTACAGGAAAGTAACATGATAATTCTTCCTTGGTTGGAAAGAACAGACTTTGGCACCTGCTAGACAAGGTGAGATTTAGATCCCAGTTCTGCCAATAACAAACTGTGAATTACTGGTGGTAAGTCATTTATCTTTCAGATCTTCAGTTTCCTAATGGGGAAAATAATCAAGAACAATACATTCTACACAGTGGGTTCATAAGGTTTAAAAAAAAAAATAGTGTCAGAATTTAGCACAGTGCCAGGGACAAAACAGACACTTAGCGAATGGCGACACTACCATTAATACTAACCAATAATATTATCAGTCACTCATTCCACAAACAACCAGGGGACCTACCACACACCAGCCAGGCATTGTTCTAGGCACTTGAGATACAAACAAAAACAGTAAAGAACAGCCTCCCCTATTGGAGCTTACGTTGTAGTAACTATCACAAATGGTTGGTTAGTCACCATTTCCATACTAGTGAGAGGAAACTGTAATTGATTTCCACTGAAATCTATCTCCACTCTCAGATTGCAAAGCAGTGGGCTAGTTTTAATTTCCATGCACTTACCCTCCTTTTGTTGTGTCAGGGGTCGGGGAGGAGGTCTCTTTATCTGGAAAGAGGGGGTCTTGGTGGGTCCACAGGCTGGCACAGGCCCATTGGTGGCCTTCGGTGTAGTCTTGGTCCCTCCATCTTGTAGTCGAGACACCATTCTCCCTACATCCACCTCGGGACAAGGCTCCAATTTACCATCAGAAAGAGGCTTGTTTGGAGATTTCCACCCAGGCTCAGCTTCGCCACTCTTCTGAGTCAGTGGTCTGAGGGGTTGTGGCAGCTTGGGGGGCTCTTGACTACTGCTGATTGTACCATTGGGTGTTTGATGTTGGATTTCATCTGGCAAGCATTGGTACAGAGACAGGATTAATGATAACTTTTACAATCTTTTCATTTGGAAATATACTTGAGAAAACCTGTATGCATTTTTCAAAGGAGCTGTCACTGTGGTACAAATTAACTATACCCCACAAAATGAGCCTACACATTCCTCAAATCCTATCCAGGTTTTAAACCAAGATCTCAGGGGAATTTCTACCACCACAATTGGTAAATCACAATACACCAAGATATTTCATTCAAAGGGATCTGTAATTCAGAAGCAATTTCATTCTTGACTATCTCTCTCAAAGGTAATTTGATGAGGTCCACAAAATGTCAAGTTAATGAATCTAACAGAATTTTATTTCATAATTCCCAGAAAGAACACCCCCCACCGCAACTAGCTATTTTATGCTCTTCTTCTAACTCTGTGTTCCAGTTTTCTCTGACACTAGTATACACATAAGGGTGGTTCTGCATTTTTTAAAAAAAAATTATTTTTATTGGAAAGTCAGATATAAAGAGAGGAGGAGAGACAGAGAGGAAGATCTTCCTTCCAATGATTCGCTCCCCTGCAATGGCTGGAGCTGAGTCAATCCGAAGCCAGAAGACGGGAGCCTCTTTGGAGTCTCCCAGGCAGGTGCAGGGTCCCAAAGCTTTGGGTCGCCCAAGATTGCTTTCCCAGGTCACAAGCAGGGAGCTGGATGGGAAGTGGAACGGCCGGGATTAGAACCAGTGTCCATATGGGATCCCGGCGCGTTCAAAGCGAGGACTTTAGCTGCTAGGCCACCATGTCAGGCCCTGGTTCTGCATCTTATTGACAGATTTGAGACCCTCAGGAGAGCCAGGGATTCCCTCCTTTAAAAAAGTAACTTATCCAAATATAGTCAAATTTTGAAAACAATTTTTAATCATTCACAGAGCTCCCTGAAATGGTCAGGGAACTCCAGATCACAAATACTTCCTGTGAGGAAACTCATTTTTCTAATAAAGAAAATCCTAGATCCAAGAGTAGTCATTAACATCACAGGCTGTGGTAGGCAAAATGAGTCCTAAAAGATGTATCTACCAGTTATAACACATGGATCTTACTTGGATGCTGATAATTTAACAAAATAAAATAAGAATTTCTGTACCAATTAGATAGCTGATGCAAAGAAATCATTGTAGCTTTTTAAAAATATTTATATAGGGCCTAGCATGGTAGCCTAGTGGCTAAAGTCCATGCCTTTCATGCACTGGGATCCCATATGGGCGCCGCTTCTAATCCCGGCAGCCCCACTTCCCATCCAGCTCCCTGCTTGTGACCTAGGAAAGCAGTAGAGGATGGCCCAAAGCCTTGGGACCATGCACCTGCATGGAATCCGAAAGCAGCTCTGGATTCCTGACTTTGGATCGGCGCAGCACCAGCCGTTGCGATCACTGGGGGAGTGAATCAATGAACAGGAGATCTTCCTCTCTGTCTCTCCTCCTCTCTGTATATTTGACTTTCCAATAAAAATAAATAAATCTTAAAATATTTATTCAGGGGACACTGTGATGGCATAGTAAGCTATTTCTCTGCCTGTGGTGCTGACAACCCATATGGGTGCCAGTTCCAGTCCTGGCTGCTCCATTTGCCATCCAGCATCCTATTAAGCTGATAAGCAGTGGAAAATGGTCTAAATCCTTTGGACCCTGCACCCATGTGGGAGACCCAGTAGCAGTTCCTGGCTCCTGGCATTAGATTGACCCAGCTCTGGCCATTGTGGCCATTAGGGGAGTAAACTAGCAGATGGAAGATTCATCTGTCACTCTCCTCTCTCTTTCTCTCTCCGTTTCTCCCCCTTTCTCTCAGTCTCTCCCTCTCTTTCTGTAACTCTGATTTTCAAGTAATATATATATATATATATAAATCTTTTAAAAAAGGATTTGTTTATTCATTTGAAAGGCACAGTTAGAGAACGGGACACACACATACACATACATTCCATTGGCTGGTTCATTTGCCCAAATGGCCATAATAGCCAGGGCTGGGCCAGGTCGGAGCCAGGACCCAGGAGCTTTTTCACATGGGTGCCATGGCCCAGCCACTTGGGCCATCTTCCATTGCTTTCCCAGTGGATGGACTAGAAGTGGAACAGCTGGGATTCAAATTGGTGCCAATATGGGATCCCTGCATTGCAGGTGGCAGCTTAACTCACCTTATGATAGTGCTCCCCCCTTTTTAAAAGGTTTAATGATGCTATTGTGGTTTTGCTTTGAAAAGAGTATCCACTAGGGATACACACTAAAACATTTACAAATGTAATGACCTGATGTTTTGGTTGGGTGAATTGGTACGGTATTAATGAAGCAAGATAGGAGAGATTTTGACAAATGTTGAGACAATGGAGATTCATTATCTTTTTAATTTTTTTTCCAGCCCGTGCTTTTATTTGAAACTCTTCACAATAAAGTGTAAAAGAAATGCAAGGTCTGGAACCAGATATCTGAATCTGAATTTGAATTTCGCTATTTACCAGCCATGGGAAAGTAGATAATTTCCATATTTTTTCTGTATTTCAACTTTTTCATCAGTAAAATGGAGATGGGAATAATGAGTTTGTAGTATGGATAACAGGAGATGAAATATGGATTTCAATGCTTGGTGCATAATAAACCCTCAATAATACGAAGCTACAGTTTGCATTACTACACTCCCAGTGGGCAGTGAAGCAAGTTTCCATATGATTAAGTCTTACTGTAAAGCCTTTTCCCCCAGAGTTTTCTTTTCCCCGAGAATCTGTCAATAATCCCTGTGGCCACTGCTAAGCTGGCTGGGTCCAAAGGGGGTAGGTTCTCTAATCCTTTGCAGAGTAGATACCCAAGCTTTCTTTTATTAACTGTACCACAATTGCATTTGGACTGCCCCAGACAAGTAAAACAGTACCCAAGGTTCATGAAAAATGACAGGGACATCAGCACAAAAATCCCACCAGTACTAGATCATTTGGCTCCCAGGATATGCATTGTGGCAGAAGCTGTCCATCAATAGCCACTACTTTCTAAAGGCAGTGAAATGTATCATGGTATAAATTCATTCCTCCAAATTCTTTAGGCCTGATACACTGGTTCCAAGTTCCTATCTGAATTTTTTCTTCCTATGGTGCAAAGACCCTTGGGAATTTTAACCCTGTTCTGTAGAGGAGACAAGATCTGCCTGTTTCCTATAGGCCAAAACAGTGTCATCCACATGTCAACAAAATGCAAATGGTACAATGTTAATAAACAGTCTTAGAGAGGCTCCTGCCTGGCCACATTGGAAAGGATCTTCTCCTAGCCCAGGGCAACAAGAGGTGAACTGCTAGGACCAGTCTTAACAAGGCCATCTCAGCCAGGGAAATATTTAATTCTAAGGATGCAGAATAAAACTAATAATAGTGGAAAAGACAATAATAACAATGCTCACATGTACCATTCTCTGAGCTCGTTGATTAGCTCACAGAACCCTTAATACAACTGTATAAAGCAAGTAGCTCCATGTTACAGTTAAGGAACTGTAAGGAATTCAATGAGATTCAATGTTACTCAAAACTAATAAGCAGCAGGGTCAAGTTTCAAATCTTGTAGTCAGTCTCCAGAGGCCATATACTTTCTGAAATGTTCCTGTCAGTTACCACAAGTACAGTACCCTTTCTCTAACTCGGCATCCACTCCCACAGGAAAGCAAGCAGATAGCAGCATCAAGAACTGCAGGCACTGGAAACAAATTTGGTTCAGTCAAGGAAGCCACCTGTAGCTAACCCTTTAACTCAAGGTCTCACTTCTATGTATGGGAAAGTGGGAGGAAGAAATTTTGAAAGGTTACATACTATTCCAGGAGGACAAAAAGATTACTTAGTGTAACTCAAATGCAATCATGCAAACAAATGCTAGGAGTAACAAACTACTTACTCTATATGGAAAGGTTGGAGAAGGCATCTCTCTTTTTTTTTGCATTTTTAAAAATTAGCACTTTATCATTTTTGTCCCATTTCCTTCAAATGTAGACATTATGTATCCATCTATATTACCTTTTTCTTGAAGGTAGATACTAATATCACAGAGTGAGGAACTCGTGACAATTAGATTGGAAAGGAGAGTATATTGACATTTACAGGATCTGATTCAGTGAAGCAATATTTATAACTAAATACCAAATGATGTGCCACCCACAAAACTTTTATACTCTATAATAACTACCACAAATAAGACAAAGTGTGTGATATTTGCCTTTTTAGGTCTGGTTTATTTCGCTTTAGCATAATGATATTAAGTTTCATTCATTTTGCTGCAAATACCAGGATTTCAATCTTTTTATGAGTGAGTAGCACTTTGTGATTCGTATCTATATCTACACCTCCAGCACATTCTTTATCTAGTCATCAGCTGATGAACTTCTAGGGTGATTCTATATCTTTGCTAATGAGCATAGTGCTACAATAGGTATGGACATCCAGGCATCCCTTTCAAATGCAGGCTTCATTTCCTTTGGATATATTCCCAGAAATGGGAGGAGGTCTTTGAAAGAGGTGACTTGAGCTGCGTCTTAAAGAATTAGACTAAAGGGAGTAAATCCAAAAGGATATTTCAGATAAAGAGCAACTGGGATAAGTGAAAGGTCATACTTTGTGTAAGAAAATGTGAAATAATGAAATAAAATTAAAAGTTTAGCTTGGCTTGTGCACAGGGACCAATTTAAGATGAAAGACGCAAATAGCTGGAGATGACGTTGTTAAGACAGGCTGGGCCTATATTCTGCAGACCAAGAATGCTACACTCAGGAATATGAGTTCTATGTTTGGAACACTAAAGGACAATGAATTTTTTCAAGGAGGGCTATGACTTAGTGAATCTGTGTTTTTAGATTCTCTCCTTAAGTTCATAATGAAAGGTAGAGTGTACCAGAGATTGAATATAGGGAGAACATCTAGAAGGATTCCAACTGGAGCAGCATCAGCAGCATCAGCAAAAGCATCTCCATTAGAGATGGAATATACAGGGCTGTTACAGAGGGGCGAGGCAGTCCATGATCATGGTAAAAAATACCTGCTGAAATTCTATGTACCTATGAAGTTTGAAGTATTTACACACTCACAAAGTTTGGAAATAAGAAAATGAGATGTTACCAGTGAAGATCAGTGGTTAAAAGGATTACTTCCTCCTCAGAACAGTGTTCAGACAGGTTATAGGAAGTTGGATTTATAATAGACAAATGAACTTTGGGATAGGAGAGATGGATACAAAGTTGCTATTCTCACTGTGTTCACTGTGTAAACAACTCAACCTTCACCATAAAATCCTGTTCAAAGGGCTGGCATTGAGGCGTAGTGGGTAAAGCCACTGCCTAGGTTGCCAGGATTCCTATGTCTATTACTTCGAGTCCTGGCTGCTCCATTTCTGGTCTGACTCTCTGCTTATGTCCTACAAAAGGCAGAGTAAGGTGGTCCAACCATTTGGGCCCCTGAAATCTACATGGGGGATCCAGATAAAATCACATTGGTCTGGCCCAGCCCTGATCATGGTGGTCATCCAGAAAGTGAATCAGCAGATGAAAGATCAATCAACAACTCTCTTTGTCTCTCTCTATATATCTCTCTGCCTCTCTGGAGCCCTGACTTTAAAATAAATAAGTGAATAAATAAATACATCTATTTTTTAAGAAAATGCAGTTGAAGATTAAATGAGACTACGGATTTCCACCCACTTAGGATGAGTTAAACAAAAACAAAACAAAACAAAAAAGATTATAACAAGTAATGGATACAATGTGGAGAAATTGGAACCAGAATCCACTTTTTGGTGGAAAATCAAAATAGTACAACAAATCTGTTATTCTTCAAACGTATAAATGTATAGTAAAATATGACTCAGTAATACTAGGCCTTTGTATAAACCCTTGATAATGATAATTTAAAAAGACACATAGATTCACACAGAACCTGTACGCGAATGTTCATAACAGCATTATTCACATGAGTTAGAATGTGAGTATAACCCAAGTTTCCATCAACCAACGAATAAACAACTGATGAGAAAGTAGTAACTTATGGCCCAGGTTGGTAGCCTAGTGGCTAAAATCCTCGCCTTGCATGCACCAGGATACCATATGGGCACCGGTTCTAATCCCAGCTGCCCCACTTCCCTTCTAGCTCCCTGTTTGTGGCCTGGGAAAGCAGCAGAGGATGGCCCAAAGCCTTGGGACCCTGCACTTGCATGGGAGACCTGGAGGTGTCTCTGGGGCTCCTGGCTTTGGATTGGTTTGGCACTGACTGTTGTGAACCAGTGGGCGGAAGATCTTCCTGTCTGTCCTCCTTTCCATATATCTGACTTTCCAATATAAATCAATAAATCTTTAAAAGCAAAAATGGTAACTTCATACAATGGAACACTATTTGACAATAACAAAATAAATTCTTGATATATGCTGCAAAGTGGATGAATACTGAACAAAGAATGTTAAGTGAAAGAAGCCAGTCACAAATGACAGTAAATTATAGAATTCCATGCATACAAAATGTCCAGAATGGAGGCACAAAGTGGATCAGTATTTGCCAGGAGTTGGGGAAAAGAAGGGAATTAAAAGGTATGGAATTTCTTTTCAGTATGATGCAAATGTTCTATGATAAGATGGTTGAACAAAATACATTAAAACTCCTGAAGTATATGCATTAAAATGGTGAATTTATGACATGTGAGTTATATTGCAGTTTTCAAAGAAGTTAAAAATAAAAATAAAAATAAAACTGTCTAGACTGAGTGACCTCATTGCAGGATTTTTTTTTTTTTTTTTTTGGCACAAAACCTTCATTACATAGAGAAGCAAATTGAGATCCCAAGAGAGGAAATGGCTAGCTCAAGTTACTCAGCAAGCTGGTGGCCAGGATGCTAATTTCACTTAATCCTTAAGTTTACTGCCACCCAGTTCATTAGTCTATGGCACTTAATTACTGAGGTCCTACTAAGTGCCAGGTACTGTACTGTTGCTATGTACAAAAAATGAAAACAAAATCTCTGCTGGAATAGGACTGATATTTTGAGAGACTGCAAACAAATAAGTAAATAACAAGAAATTTATTCTGTAAAACGAGATTATGGAACAAGTATTGGTTGGCATTCAATATTCCCTGAGTTTCTCTTGAATACCAGCTCACCTTCTTTAGGAAAGAATTGATCCTCTAAACTTCTTTATTCCTTCATGAATGCATTTATTCAACACATACCACACATTTTTCTAGGGCTTAGTGGCTAGTGATAAAACTGTTCTCACATACTAAAGCGAAAGGCAGATAGTAAACAGAAAGTAAACCAATAGCAGCTGGTGATATGAATAAAATGAAGCTGTAAGTAAAAGGGACATGGAGTGACTGGAAGTAAATAAAGAAGTACTTAACTCGAGTGCTCAGAGAAGGTAGCTATGAGTAGATGGTTCCTTGCAGAGATCTGAATGAAGCAGTTAGTCTTGCAAAGTTCTGGAGGAAGAATATTTAGGGCCGAGAGAAGTGCAAAGCCTCTTGGTAAATGTGACACATAAACAAATAGCGGAACCAATGAGATTAAACAGCAAAGTGGACAATGAGGCAGTGATGGTCAGAGACATAAGCAAGTGTATATAATGCAGAAGAAAATGTAAACTTTATTCTTCATTATCTGTTAGAAAAGCAAAGGGAGAGGAGAGAGGAAGGATGAGAGGGAGGGAGGGAGGGAGGCAAAGGCAGGTAGGGAGACAGTTCTCAATCTCTGGTTACTCTCCAAATGCTCACATATTTGGGGTTGGAACTCACGGCCAAGAAACTCAATTTGGTTTACCCATGTGGATGGCAGAAATCAACGACTTGAGCCAGCACCTGTTGCCTCTAACACAGCATAGCCAGGACTCAAATCCGGACACTCTGATTCTAAGTGCCCCAAATTTCATTTTAAATGTCAAGAGAGGTCACTGAACATTGGCAGCAATGAAAATTTTGTGATTTACATCTTTTCAATGAATGTATATTTTGCCGGTTGCTGTCGAAAACAGATTACACACAAGCAAGAGGGCAAGCAAGGATGCCATGTTAAGATATGGTGATGGTTCAAGCATGGTGATAGTGCTGGAAGTAGAGGAATTCAGTCCACAATGTGCATGGACAGATGCCAGGAACTGCAGATGGATTTAGACAGGAGAGAAAAGGGGGAATGAGTGATTAAGGATGACTGTAAAATTCTTGACCTTGGGGAACTGTTAACACCAATTACTTAGATGGAGATCAGTGTAGCAACACGTTAAGGAGAAGGACTCAAGTGTTGTGGATCACATTTTAAATTTGAGATGTCCATGAGTTGTTCAAAGACAAGTGCTGAGCAGGGAGTTGGTAGTAGACAGTAGATCATAGAGGGTAGCTATCAGTGTTTGAACTATGAATTGTGAAATAATCTTCAGTGGTTAAATAATATTTAAAACCAAAATGATTAATGAGATCACACACAAAAAGAATAGAGAAGGCGGCTAAGAAGGCTATGGAATCTCCCAATATTTGGAAGTGAGGGAGAGAATAAAAAACAGCAGAAGGGAACCAGATAGATGGAGAGTTTGGTGTCCTGAGAGCCAAGTGAACAGAGATTTCAAGGAAAATTCAATCAACTGAATCAAATAGTGCTCACTAGCCAAGTAGGATGACTACAGTGGTGATTTAGTTTGGCCACAAGGAGACTGTTGACAATCTGGACAAGAGTGGTCTCAGTGGAGTAGTAGGGACAGATGCTCATTTAGAATGATCAGGTCTCTGTACCAGCAATTATCCATCAGATGCCATCTAGTTGCTCACATTACTGTTTTCCTTTATCCTGTGAGCTCACTGAGGCCAGAGAAGGGATCTGATCTTCACCCGGTATTTAGCACAGCACCTGGCTCACAGCAGCTCTTCAATCCATGATTGCCATATTTGAATTTAAAAATCTTAAAAACATGCAGAAAGCATTTTGCTCACCCACTTCAAAGGACTGAAGATACAGATCTAAGAACATCTTGGATTCTCCACCAGCCTCACAAGAGATCATAGAGCTTCCTTTATAAGCTCATCCTAATACTATTCACAAGCAAATGATTAATTCCCTCCCTGGGCACAAACTATAAAATTTGTTTCCCCTGGCTGCTTTTAAAACCAACCCCCTCCCAAAGGCAGAAAAGGTCTACCTTTATATGGAGAAAAGCAGCCAGCCGGCATCTCTGCTCTTCAACATCACCTTTGTGTCTAATCACTTAAAGGTGAATCTCAGTACTGACCTTCACTTTCATCCAGGGAAGAAGTATAGAACACGGTCCTTTCCCGCAGCAAGCGCTTTGAAATTGTGATTGGTTTGTGCCTTCTTGCTGTCACTCGAGGTGGAGGCACTGGGGGTGCAGCACTTTCCTCAGGTGGACCTAAGTAGATCTGTGCAAAAGGAAGAGAAGATATCCAGGAAACAAATTAGTTTAAAATTTTGTCTCTCCAAAAAAAAAAAAAAAAAAAAAAAAAAAAGCCTTGCAGAAGCAGAACTATGACAAGGAAAAATGCAGGAACACTCAAAAGTCTATTATCTATTTCCTGGTATTAAGGATGAGAGACTATGACCCCCACAAACAGAGGAGGCTTTGAAGCCATATTTCGGGTTCTTCCATTAGCAAAACTCTTCTAAATAGCTACAATTTTGTGAGCATGCATTCAGGCACTGCAGTGGTTGCTAGAAACATTCCTGGCCTTTCCTCAAACACACCAAGGCCTTTGCATTGTTTCTTCTCCCTGGAATGCTCTTCCATAGCTTTCTCAATTCCTCCAACATTTTGATCAAAGAAGCCCTTCACAGTAAGGTCTTCCAGGCTAATGAGTATGAAACTTTAATATGCTTTCCTCTCTCCAACATTTCTTCTTGATTTCTATTTAATTATTTTCTCTTCTGCAATTAGCACTTTCTTTTTTACTTATCACGTTTTAATACAGTAAATCTAAGTAAGTATTCTTGTATGTGTCTCCCAATTCGCTGTAAGCTTTAAGGAAGTAGGATTCGTGCTCTTTGCTCCATCTTCTAGCAGCTTAATGCCTAGAGCTGCTCAATCAAAACACAAAACACACTGGGTCCCCGCCACTCACGTGGGAGACCTGGATGAAGCTTTTGGTTCCTGGCTTTGACCCGGCTCAGCAATGGCCCTCCAGGAATCTTGGAATGAACCAGCAGATGGAAGATCTCTCTACCTTTTCTTTTCTGTGTAACTCTGACTTCAAAATAAATCTTTAAAAAAAAAAAAGACAATGGTTTTCTAGGCGTTGGAAACCCAGAATTGAAGAGATGAATTGAATTGATTGCTGAGACGTATAAGAAAGAAATGAGGTAAACCCTATAATGGTCCCTGATTACAAAAGCTGGAGATAATTTTGCAGGCCACAGAACACAGAGGGAAGCCTGGACAGAGACCAGTGCTCTCTCTAAATTGAGAACATTGAGTTTGGATTGTGGGAAAAGCAAGGAAGCAAGAGTTTGTAAGAGAGTATTGCAGAGACACTGAAATGCTTTAAAATATTCCTGACAACATTTAAGAAAATTAAAATAAATAATTGTGTATGAATAGGAAGATAGATTATTATGAAGATGTACATTCGCAGCAAATTGATCTGCAGATTAAACATAATCTTGACACCTGTAAAAAAACAGAAGTTCGTAAATTGATTCAAAACTTTACAGGGAAATGAAAAGACTTAAAGTAACCAAGACAATATTTTAAAACAAAAACATAATTGGAAGGTTTACACTAGCTTGACTTCAAGGCTTATGACAAAGCTGCAGTAACCAAGAGAGTTGGTGTGGTACTGCTGCGAAGACAGGTCAGTGGAGGGATGGAATAGAACAAACTCAAGACCTAGATGAAAAAGCTCGGCCATTTTAGTTTAGGGAAAGCTTTCCTCAATGCAATGTTCTTAAAAGAAAGGAATTGGTAAGTGGGATTTCATGAAATTAAAAACAAACAAACAAAGCTTGTGCGTTTCTGAAATACTTTGAGAGCAGGAAAAAGCTACATACTGAAATAAAATATTTGGAAATCCTTTATCTGATAAAACACTTGTGTCCAGAATATATAAAGAACCCCACTCAGCGGTAAAATAAATGAGTAGAAAACAGAATATTTGAGCACTTTATCAAACAAAAGATACAAAATGGCAAACATAAAAAGCTGTTCAATATTAAGTCATTAGAGAAACAGCAATTAAAACCACAATGAGATACCACTACATACCTAATCACAGTGATTACAATTGTTCCACTTGCGAGTTTTATGTTATAAATTTTTTTTAGTTTTAAAATTTAACATTTTATTCTTACTCAAAATGTAGTAATATTTAACATTCTGTCACTATCAATTTACAGGTGAACATGTAATCATATACTATTTTATCTTGAAAACAAGTATATTAATAAGAGTGATTATATCATGTTATAAAGGATAATAAGACTGCGGTGGGAATGTAAAATGGTACAACTGCAGAATACTTTTTTCAAACATTATTAAATGAAATAATGTAAATTATCACATAATTATCAATAATTTTGAACTCATACTTTTAAAACTTCCAAAGGAGAAATCTCCAGGTCCAGAGGTTTTAAATAGGGGATTCTATCAAATGTATAAAGAATCCACATAAATTTTACTCTCTAAAATGACACAACTGCCTAGGAAAATAGCTGGGTAATTTCCTATAAAGTTAAGCATATAATTATGATGTGAGCCATTCACTTCACTCCTATGTATTTTTTCAAAATGTAATAAAAGTTATACAGACTTAAACACAAATCATTATGATAATTTTACTTGTAATAGTCTCAACCTGGAAACAACAAAAGTTCCTATCAATTTGCAAATTTGCAATTTGTGCATGTGTGTGACCCTGTAGCTATACATATGTATATACACAAACGTATATTTTATATGACTACAATTATATAAAATTCTAGAAAATATAATTAATGTATAATGACAGAGTTGATCAGTGGATGCCTAAAGTGTGGTAGTTGAGGGAAGAATTTCAAAGGGACAAGAAGAAACTTTTAGGGGTCATGACTACGTCCATTATGTTGATTTTTATGATGATGCATGCATATGTCAAAAATATATGCATCTCAATAAAGCTCTTTAAGTAAAAAGAAAACTTTTACCACCATTCCTCTTTCCATGTTTCAATATCTATTCTACTTGGAATTTATTTCAGTGTGTGGTGTGAAAGAACGATAATCTTAATTTTACAAAGGATAATTAATTTTATACACCACATACTATAAAATTAAAAACTATAACAAATGGGCTTTTTTAAGCAAAATAGAAATCCAGATGATATCATGGAAAATAATGGCAGCCCTGATATAACCATTTGTAATTCCAAGGTACAAGATATGTAAAAAGTCAAAAATGCAAATAATGAACTAGAAGAAAATATTTGCAACATACCCAATAAGACAATGAGTGAAATATAAATTCACTGAGAAAAAAACACAAACTGCTTAACACAAACATGAACAAAACTAACAATAAAGGACAAAGAAGAAATAAAATCGCTCATGAACATCAAAAATAACCAATTTCACCAGTAATCATAACAATATATGTTACAACAACAAAATCTCGTATTTTCCCTATTAAACCGGAAATATAAGAAATACAAATCATCTCCCAATTGTCAAATCCAATAGGCATTTTTTTCATCCTTATTGTGACTGTTTCAACATTTGACACAGTGAATCATTCCCACTTTAAAAGTGCTTTCTCTTTTCTTTCCTGAATTATTCTATCCCTAATTCTGTGACACTGCCTGGTCTCTTTCACCGGCTCCCGCCAAATGCCGTTCTTCTCCAATATGTGTTCCCAGCCAGCTAATGAGCTCATCAATCTACCTTGCAATAACAGATATTCCTATGGTTTCTATGCCAATATATCTAATTGCCTGCTTGGTATTGCCAGCTGAGAATCCCAGAGGTATCTCAAATCCAATATTTCTAGAATTAAACACGTTTAATTCTTCTAGAATTGTTTATTACATAAAACAATGCTAATGTCCAAGCCAGAAATCTGGACATTATTATACAAGCATTTTTTCTCTCTTCTACATCCCACATCCATTAAGTCACCAAATTCTAGCAATTACGCTCCCTTAATGTGTCTCTAATCTATCCCTCTGCTCATTGCCATGACCTCAGTTTACAGCCTCATAATGTCTGTGATTATCACAATCATCTCCCGCTTCTAGTCATTCTGTTCTTTAATCTTTTTGTTCTGGTGCAAAAAAAAAAAAAAGTGATCTTTCTAAACTCAAATCAAATTGTGTTATTCTCTTGCTTAAAATATTTCAGCGACTCCTCCCTATCTTTGAGACAAAGTATAAATCCTTCGTTACCATGAAATATGCTCTATAATCTGACCAATCTCCAGTCCTCATTACCTTACATTCACCACATTCATTGCATTTTCTCTATATTATAATCACTCTGAATTGTTATACCTTTTTAGTCTCTGAACTATTGAGTTCTTCAGCTTCTTATGGTGCTTTATTCCTTTGATCTATCATTCCTGTATGCATTCAGAGAAGACTATGTCCCAGAACACCTTCTCCCTTTGTGGCAGAGTATCAACTGATGTCTCCCAATATCCATCCTCTTCTTCTACCTTTATCAATAGAAGACCCTGAGTTTCAGCTAGGAACACATATCTCCACTTCCTGACCTCCCTTGCAACTATGTAAGGCCATGTAACTAAGTGTTAAGACAATAGAAAACAAATATAATTGGTATATGCAAGCTTCTGGATCATATTTCAGCTGTGTGCCCTACTGCACACAATCACCCACTTTTACTTCAGCCTGGGGAACTGACTTGGGTCTGAGCAACTGCTGGGGTTGGAGCAGGGGAGCCACATTTCTTCCGCCCCACTGCCCCGACACCTCGGCAAGTACTCCTCCTGCTCTACTCCCACCAGCAACAGAATCTCAACAGCAGGAGGAAATATTATCTCCTTAAAGAGAAATGAGAGGAGACTCAGCAGCCTGTGTCATTGGTAATATTGCCTGAGGAAGAACCTTACAGACCACACAGACTTGGAGTCCAGCCTGGATCACTAGGCAAGGTCGGGGTTCCCTCCTAAGCCAGTGAAGCAAGAGCACATTGCTGGCTTCCCATCCCCTGACTAGGGATCCTGGTGAATAACAGGGAAAACGTGTTATCTTAACAAGCGGGGTGCAGGCTGCCTTGGCTCATGTGCATGTGGCTAGGGAATTTTATCTGAAGGGTAAATCAGTTGTCCCAACTAACTTTGAGTACATCCTGGAGTTGACAGGGGAAGAATGCACTCCCCTCTTCTCTATATCGCTGATGCCTGTTTACACACTGCTAAGCCAGAATACTAACAGGCCATTGGCTCTGGGGTGCCTTGGTTCTCTCCATAGACAGAGCTGTCTTGCCGAGCTAAGACTGTATCTCCTGCTCCCTGTAAGAGCACTGCATGCCACTGTGTGTGGCTACAGAGGCTCAGGGCTCCCTGAATGACCATCGGGTCATTACAGAAGGGTCTGTACTCAAAGTGAGAACTGCGTAGATCCTCTGTGTGGTTCTTGTATGGATGGGTAACCATAATGGACTCTCCCTGGGCACTGATGACCTTGGCTGAGAGTACATGAGTAGCAATAATAAAGTAGAAATGATCTTATCCTTCCCTTGCTGCCAAAAAAGTGGCTCTACCATACCGAACTCGGGTGTCCCCCTGGACTCCCGAACCTCACCTGAGTACTGAGCTGAGTTCCTTTACTCAACCTAGCACATGCCTTTTCTCACCACAATGGAATGAAACTGGAAAGTATTAACATGGGAAATTCTAGCAAATACACTAATACATGCAGACTGAACAACATGTTTCTGAATGAACTGTGATCACAGCAGAAAGCAAAATGAAAACTTAAAAAAATTCTAGAAATTAATGAGGATGAAAACACAACATACCAACACTGGTGGGATTACAGGCAAAGCATTGTTGAGAGGGAAGTTTATAGCAATTAGTGGCCTAATCAAGAAAATGGAAAAGCATCAAACAAATGATCAAACAATACATTCAAGGACTAGAAAAATAAGATCAAAATTAGCAGGAGGAAAGAAATAATTAAGATTAGAGAAGTAGTAAAATTGATAACAAAAAACATACAAAAAATCAGTCAAATGATGAACTGTTGTTTTGCAAAAAAAAAAATAAAATTTATACATCCTTGGCCTAACTAAAATCAAAACCAAAGGAAAGTGATCAAAATTAATAAAATTACAGTTGAAAAAGAAGACATGATAATGGACACCAAGAAACAGAATTATCAGGAATTAATACCAACAGCGATATATCAAAAATATTTCAAAGTCTAAAAGAATTGTGTAGACTTCTGTATATATACAACTTACCAAAATTGAGTAATGAAGACACAGAGAAGCTAATCAGACCAATTACCAAGATAGAGATCCAATCAGTAATAAAGACTTTCCCAAACAAGGAAATTCTAGGACCAGATGGCTTCACTTCTGAATTCTGTAAACTTTTTTAAAAAATAATTTGAAAAGATTATTTTAAAAACATTTATTGGAAAGTCAGATTTACAGAGAGAAGGAGAGACAGAGAAAGATCTTCCATATGCTTGTTCACTCCCCAGGTGGCTGCAATGGCCAGAGCTGAATTGATCCAAAGGCAGGAGCCAGAAACTTCCTCCAGGTCTCCCATGAGGTTGCAGGGTCCCAAGGCTTTGGGCCACCCTTTATTGCTTTCCCAGGACACAAAAAGGGAGCTGGAAGGGAAGTGGGGAAGCCAGGATACAAACCAGCACCAATATGAGATCCTGGCACATACAAGGTGAGGACTTTAGCCACTAGGCTACCACACTGGGCCCTTCTGAAAAGTTTTTAAGAAGAACGAATTAATTCTTCTCAAACTATTCAAACCAATTCGAAGAGAGGAAATCCTCCCAAACTCCTATAATGCCAAAATCACCTTAATTCCAAAACAAAAAAAAAAAAGTACAATAAAGAAAGAGAACTATAAACCAATGTTCCTGATAAACACAGATACAAATAGCCTCAAGAAAACACTAGCTAATAGATCCAATAGCACATCAGAAAGATGATTCACCTGGACCAAGGTGGGATTTATTTCTGGTAGGCAGGAATACCTCAATGTACAGAAATCTACAAATGTGATATATCATAGTAACAAGCTGAAGTATAAAAACCATATAATTATCTAAAGAGATGCAGAGGAAGCATTTGATAATATGCCACATCCTTTCATGATAAAAATCATAACAAAATGCAAATAGAAGGATTATTCCAGAACACAATCAAGGGAATATATGACAAACCTATGGCCAGCATCATATTAAATCGGGAAAAACCAGAAGCATTTTCACCAAGATCCAGAACCAAAGCAGGATGTCCATCTTCACCACTGCTGCTCAATAGTCTAGAAATTTTAGCCAGATCAAAGGAGTACAAATTGGAAAGGAGGGACACAAATTATCCCTGTTTTCACATGACATGCTCATATGTACAGGGAACCTAAAAAATGACTAAGAGACTACTAGAACGCATTAGAGAGTTTGGTAAAGTTGCTGGATATAAAGTCAGCACAGAACAGTCAGTAGCCTTTGTTTACAATGACAGGGCTGAGAAGCCTATTGTAAATCAGTCTTAGAATTCAGTCAATAAAGGAGAGCAAAAATTTCAGCAAAGAAAACTATAAAACATTTAAGAAATAAAGGAAAGACACTAAAAAAAATGGAAGACCTTTCCATGTTTGTGGATTGGAAGAATACTATCAAAAGAGCAATGTACAAATTCATTGTCATCCCAATCAAAATATCGATGACATTCTTTTCAGATCTTGAAAAAGGGTGCTAAAATTCACATGGAAAGTCACTGAACAGCTCGAGCAATCATAACCAACAAAAGCAAAGCTAAAGGCATCACAACACCATATTTCAAGGCATACTATGGAATAGTTATAAGAAAAATCTGGTGCTGGAATTTTTAAAAAGGTATGTAAACCAATGGAAAAGAACAGAAACTCCAGAAATCAATCCCCACAGCTACAACCAACTACTAAAACAAGTTAAAATCAATGCTTGGAGTAAAGAGACTTTATTTCTTTATTCAGTAAACGGCTGGGAAAGTGGTATCTCAACACACAGAAGTATGAAATAAGAACCCCACGTTACACCGTATAAAAAAATCAACTCAGGTCCTGGCACGGTAGCCTAGCAGCTAATGTCCTCACCTTGCATGCACCAGGATCCCATATGGGCACCAGTACTAATCCTGGAGGCCCTACTTCCCATCCAGCTCCCTGCTTGTAGCCTGAGAAAGCAGTCGAGGCACAAAGCCTTGGGACCCTGCACCCGTGTGGGAGACCCGGATGAGGCTCCAGCCTCCGGGCTCCTGGCTTCAGATCAGCACAGCTCTGGCCATTGTGGCCACTTGGGGAGTGACTCAACGGACAGGAGATCTTCCTCTCTGTCTCTCCTCCTCTATGTGTATCTGACTTTCTAATAAATATAAAATAAATTTTAAAAAGAAATCAACTCAAATGGGTCAAGGTTGTAAATCCATGATGTGATACCAAATTACTAGTAGAAAACATCAGAGAAACTCTGCAAGACACTAGCATAGGCAAAGACTCTTGAAGAAGACCCTAGAAGCATAGACAATAAAAGCAAAAACAGACAAGCGGGATTACATCAAGCTAAGACGCCTCTGCACTATAAAGAAAACAGTCAACCAAGAAAAGAGGCAACAGACAGAATGGCAGAAAATACTTGCAAAGTATGCAACTGAAAAAGGATTAATATCTAGAATTTACAAAGAGATCTAGAAACTTAGTATCATCAATAACAAAAACAGTGCAGTTAAAAGATGGGCAAACAGCCTAGTACTGTGAAATAGCAGGTAAGGCCTCTGCCTGTTGCACCAACATTCCATATGAGCACTGATTTTAGTCCTGGCTGCTGCATTTTCAGTCAAGCTCCTGTTAATGTGCCCGAATAGTCAGTGAAAAGATGGCCCAAGCACTTGGTTCCTTCATGCACGTGGGAGACCAGAAGAATTTCCTAGCTCCTGGTCTTCTGGCTTTGGACTGGTCTAGCTCTAGCAATTTTGGCCATCTGGTTGGTGAACCAGCAGTTGGAAAACAAATTATGTAACTAAAATAGAGTATGAAAAAATAATAGACATTGAATACAACTGATGTTTTGAGATTTGATTATCATTTAAAGCCCATTTAAATTTTTTTCCCATTTTATTTTTTTTTAAAAGATTTAATTTTTATTGGAAAGGCACATATATAGAGAGAGAAGGAAATACAGAGAGAAAGATCTTTCAACAGTTGGTTCATTCCCCAAGTGGCCAAAATGGCCGGTGCTGCACTAATCCGAAGCCAGGAGCCAGGAGCCAGGAGCTTCTTCCATGTCTCCCATGCAGGTACAGGGTCCCAAGGCTTTGGGCCATCCTGGACTGATTTCCCAGGCCACAAGCAGGGAGCTGGATGGGAAGTGGAGCAGCCAGGATTAGAACCGGCGCAGCATATGGGATCCTGGCGTGTGCAAGGCAAGGACTTTAGACACTAGTCTACTGTGCTGGGCCCGAAAGTCCTTTTCTGTACTCTTAAAGAACAGTGCTTTTTTTTTATATATCAGTTGAATTCTTAGTGGAGGGTTAAGCTTGCGATTATGAAATAAGCTGAAAGTGTGTCACTGTAAAAGTTAAAAGTAGGTGGGAGTGGAAGCAGGATGGAAAATATCACTCTGCTCCTATGCTGGTATATAGGAAACACATGAAATTTGCTCATGTAATATCAATATTTGACATGTTTTAAAAAGAATAACATATGAAGAAAAAGAAACATCTGCAATTCATTCTCTCTTTTCTCTTTCTGGATAGTAAATGGAGACTAATAAATAGCAACCTAGTTTCCAACGATTAAAGTCAAGAGGTGAAAATGGTTGCGCTCGGCCATAAATTTTGAATTATTCACTCCTAGACTTTATGTGAGAGCTAAATGGACTGCTAAGAGAAATGAAATATCTAAGCCCAAATGTGCAGTCCTCTGTTGCAGGAAGATCTTTGTCTAGGAAGTCAGACTGCACTGTGATTAATCTACTTGTCTTTCATGACTGACTTCATACACTAGCTATTGTATGAAGCCTTCTCTGATTTCTTTTGCACATGTTCCCAAAACATTCAATGCACATCTTTAAGACAGTAGTTACTACACTGCATTCTAAGTATTGCTTGGCCCACATTACTGAGTTCCATGAGTTCCTAACAACAGAAATTGCTGTCTTACTCATCTCTAGAAGCTAAGACCTACTGGGGTATCCAGCAAGAGGCAACAGCTCAATGACAGTTTATGGAATGAATGTCCATTGATTTTCAATCTAGGCTGTCATTTCAAATAAACTGAAAACAAACAAGAGAAGGTTTTCTGTGTGTGAAATTTTCAATATATTGCAGATTAGAGCTAAATTCTCCTGGGACCAGTGCTATGGCTCAATGGTTAAAACCTCACCTTGCAAACTCTCGGGTCACATATGAGCACCAGTTTTTGTCCCCTTTGCTTCACTTCCCATCCAGCTCCCTGTTTGTACCATAGGAAAGCAGTAGAAGATGCCCAAAGCCTTAGGACCCAGCACCCACGTGGGAGATCTGGAAGAAGCCCCTGGTCCTTGGCTTCAGATCAGCTTAGCTCCAGCCATTTTGGCCATTTGGAGAGTGAACAAGCAGATGAAAGATCTTTCTCTCTGTCTCTCCTTCTCTCATTAAATCTGATCTATCTTTGCAATAAAAATAAATCTTAAAAAAAGAACATAATTATCCTATATAACCATATTTTGCTCTCCATATCCAACTTCCCACTACATCTGTCATTTTGCAAAGTCTCTATTGACCATTATTCTGTTCTCTATTTCTATAAAATTAACTTTTTCAGCTTCATCATATTAATGAGAATATGCACTACTTGTCTTACTATGTCTAGCCCGTTTCACTTAACATAATCGACTCCAGTGTTGTTGCAGTAACAGTATTTCATTTGTTTTTATGACTGAATAACACATCACTGTATGCATACATATGTACCATGTTTTCTTTAACTTTCACTAATTACGAAAGAGTACAACACAGAGGTTAAAGAATCAGGTTAGAATCAGAGTAAGTGTGCTGTGATCATCCCACTTATAAGCAATATAACTTTGGACCACGTAATTAAATTCTATTAGTGTCCAACTTGAGGCTTTTTCCCCCCAAACTTTAGCTATAAAATGAAAGTAATAATGTAATCTACCTTATCAGATTGTTATGATAATTGTATGGCATAAAGAGCCTAACCTAGAATATACTAAACACTCAGTAAACGGCAATGAATACAATTATTACCTACTCTATATAAGGGACTTAAACCCACGTTTACTTAGACAGACATAGAGTCAGACACAAATACACATATTCATACAACGGGGGGGGGGAAGAAAAACAAAGAGCTGAGATTTGAGCAAGAGTAAGTGAACTTGTAACATGCTATACAAATCAGGGAATGTTTGTCTTTTTTAAATTTATTTTTATTGGAAAGTCAGATGTACAGAGAGGAGGAGAGACAGAGAGGAAGATCTTCTGTCCACTGGTCCCCAGGCCACAAGCAGGGAGCTGGATGGGAAGCAGGGCCTCTGGGACCAGAGCTGGCCCCCACATGGGATCCTGACATGTGCAAGGCAAGGACCCCAGCTGCTAGACTACAGTGCCAGGCCTGGAATGTTTGTCTTAATGGCTCTTCAAGATCTCTGTTGCATTAAGTGATCTTTTTTCCCTCTTAGTTATACAACGTATCCACTTCTCATGGCTAAAACCCCTTCCTCACAGCCCGCTCTTCCACTAGGATTTATAAACTCCTTAATAAGGATATGGGCTCTGGGACTTCCAAGGTTTATGATGAGACCTGCCAGTTCCAGCTGGACAGGATGCCATGTACAGGCCCTATCTCCTTCAGGTAGATTGTTACTGGTCAGCAGCCTTTTGAAATCACTTCTGCCAATGTGCCTCATGGAATTTACTTGGTGGGCTTAATATCATATTCTCTTTGGAGAAAGGTCTGGAAGAGCAGACTTACTAGTGTAAATCCTCTCTAAATAGTCAAATGTGTCCTGTATAACCCTATAGTCATCATGACTGTAACATCATTCCCAAGGCTGGCCTACAGATGTGAACCTTAGAGACATGCTTTAATGTGGAAATACTGGCAATAAATGGTGGTGGCAAGAATCGATTTCTCCCTCTTACTGTTCTGCAGGCCTCTGAATACCTTTACTTCACATCTTTTTTCTAATGATGAGCTTTAAGCCTATGTGCTACTGCTATTCCCCCCTTGGAAGACCAAACAGAGCAAATAATCTTCCTTGATCACTCCATCGCATTTGCTCTGATCACTTTGCTACTCAACAGGCCAAGTCTACATCTTCCTCGAGACCTTTACATTTGGCTTTCAACATTCACAAAATTACTGATTCCCAAGATAGCAACCATAACTTGGACTCTGAGCCTATTCACTTCTCTGCTGAAATGTCACATGAACAAAGGCCACATGAACAAAAGGCTGACTGACTGCAGCCTGTTACCTCGTTTGTATTTCTTTAGAGCATTTGTCACCTGATAAACATCCTGAATTCTTTATAGCCTGTCTCTCCCAAGTGGAATACAAGACCCATGAAAGGAGGACACTTCTTTGGTTTTAAGTGAGCATGGTACTTTGTATTTTCTTGAATTTTGCATTTGTTGAATTAATGGATAGTATGAGTGCCTTGAAAATGGGACTGTGAAGTATATAGCTATAACTAACAGCTGGCAAAGGAAAAACTTGAGAATAATTCTATAACTTATCTTAAGAGTAAGAAGGGAACAGTTGAAAATCAAATATGTCCTAGCAGTCCAATTTTAATGAAAAACCTTTCAGAGGTGAAAAGGCAGTTAGAAGAGGCCCGAGAAAAGAAAGTCAGCTGGCTCTATTTAATTCCCTGCTAATGTCTCAGTGTCCACGAAAGAATTTACTCTAAGCAGATTCTGTGAAAGGAATAATCAATGTAACTTTTGAAAACAGCAAAAACAATTTCTAAGGGAATCGGAAAGTCACAGCACGTGGGGACTTTCTACATGGCCAAACATCAGCTTATGAAATAAGTTGCAGAATAAGCTGCCTGTATCTCACATAGTCATTATAAAGGGACTGAGGTAGCAGTTGTAACAGAAGGAGAAAATGACAGCACCAGGCACTGACATAAAAGACTGACCGAAATATTGCTTTGAAAGAATAAATTTCTTCGAAGTCCAAGCCATAGGTCAAAGTTGATTTTAATAGTTACTATACATGGTTTATTTTGTGCCAGGTATAGTTCTAAATACATTACAAACTCAAACTCATCTATGACTGTTCACATTTTTTCTCTCTGCGCAAAAATTTCCTTCTCTATAAAGAGAACTTGAACATGGTTGATCAGCTAACAACATTAGAGTCACCAGGGAATGAATCCTTAAACCCACCCCTTGACACGGGACAAAAAAGAAAAGCTAGAAACATAAATGGGAAGTTGAAGAAATTAGTACTAAAGCTTAACAGGGTACACATTCTTCATTTTCTCTTCTCTGAACACCTGGAGTGGTAATTACACAGCTGAAAAATTAAGTAGAAATTCTTAACTCACTTAGAGAGTTGATCAATTTACTGAGGAGAAAACCAGGAAAATGATTTGAGGCCAAAGGCTTAGTTAGGATAAAAAGTGTGCACTGTCCTAGATTACCTTATAATAAATGGTGGAGCCATGATAGAAACCAAAATGTATCCTGACTTCAAGAATTACAGTCTTTCCAGTACACAGCACTGAAGGAAAGTTTTCAAAAATAACATTTGTTTATTTATTAACTTGTTTATTTAATTCAAAAGCAGTTACAGAGAGAGGAAACAAAGATAACTTCCATCTGTCCGCTCATTCCCCAAATAGACACAGTGGCTAGGGCTGGGCCAGGCTGAAGCCAGAGGCTGGAACTGCTTCTGGGTCTCCCATGTGGGTGGCAGGGGCCCAAGCACTTCGGCCATCTTCCATGGCCTTCCAGGCACATTAGCAGGGTGTTGGATCAGAAGTGGAGCAGCCAGCACTCAAACCAGTGCTCAAATGCAATGTTGACATCACAAGCAGCTTAACACACTGTGTCACAATTCCAGTCCCTAAGGGAACATTTTAAGCTTAAAACGAACTATTCAAGGGAGACTATCACACCAGGCAGTAAAGCTCTATATAATATGCATACTCACATTCAAAAAAAAGGTAGGACACCTAATGAAACTTCTATACCTCACATTAAGATACGAGGTTTTCTAACTTTCCCTATACTTACCATATCATGATACATTTAAATATTAGAAAGTTAAACTTGTAACTTGTATTAAGGGACTACGATTGTGATAACAGGAGGGGAAAGTGGCAGCAGGAAAGAATGGGGACAGAAGAAGAGGAGGTGGAAAGATGAACCCTTAGACCTATAAAATTATATCATGGAAAATAATAATTAATAAAAAAGAAAAAAGACACTCCTTTGGTGGCCCTAGTATCTGGTAGAACTTATTTTCCCACCCTTCAAAACTGAAAAGAAAGGGCAGACTGATTTTTGTAGACTTTCTTCAGACTGGTTTAAGAACACTCTGGGCTTCACAGTCTTGATAGAGACTTCAGGAAGCATCGCAGTAGGTGGTCCGAGAAGAGTCATGGGGCAAGGAGCTCAAATCAGTGCTTGTTTGCTGGATACTTAGCTGCATCTGAGTAAATGTTAACCATGTCAAATTCTGAAGACCCGGTTTAAGAGAACTCAACACTCAAGAAATGTATTATTTCATTCTGATGGTCCAGAATGACCAAATCTATAGTGAGGAACCCAACTCCTTGCAGATCCCTGTTCTGAAGCCATCTCATGACTAACTCTCAATGACAACATCTGTTGGGCTTTGAAGTGGATCATCTCCACTGAGAAGGGGGTTCATCAAATGCCTGCCTTAGTTTGGTCATATATTGAGTCCTTTTCTGGATTTTTCTGGTGTTTTCAAAGAGAAAAGGTGGAAAAAAAAGTAACATAAGGTGGTCATTTCCAAAGTCCCAGAGATGCAAACTCATTCCAACTCTTGGAAGTCTAAGCAGAACTGAGCAACTACCCAGATTCTCCCCAGATGCCACTTCAGAATTGCAAATATCAGACTGTACCAAAAATTCTCGCCTTTCTATAAATCAAAGCCCCAATCCTTGGCACTAATGAATCATAGCTTTCTACAGAATATCCATTTAGTCTCTGGCTAAGGCTCTTGAGCTTTCTGGGGTCTGGTTATATCAGCAAAATACCATATTCTGAACTACATTAGAAACAAAGGTGGCAGTGGGTCAAACATAATGAGCTCTCAGCATTTGGAACAGACCACTTTAAACATCAAGTGTGTCACCAAGTTTGCTTAGATAATGTACAGAGCTTAAAAATGTCACGTCTGTTGTTACCAAGAACCAGATTGTTTAAAAAGAGCCATCACTAAGGCTGGTTTGGGTACCAGCAACACACAGTCTTTAAGGTCTTTTAACATTGTAGAATTCTACCAAGCTCTATCCATACATTATAGTTATAGGAACACTGTTGTGCAAAGTGACTTGCCCAAGGCCTCAAAGCTAGTATATGGTGGTATACAAGACTAGAATCGATGAATTCTAATGCCAAGTCCAGTATCCTTTCCCTCTGAAACACAGTAGCTCCTGGAAGGAATAGCTGTAGATTTGCACTCAGTGTTACCTGACAGAATGATTAAGCATCCTCTTTATCATCCACTGCCCTGGTCAGATTTCTTGGGCATAGACTATCAAGGGACAGAGGGGTGAAAACGAAATCAGATCTTATTAGGATTATCTGTATGTGCTTGTCATGGATTACGTATTTTCTACCAAGAATGGGATGGCAGATTTCAAGTGGAGTTTTCCTTCGAGACTAAATTAGGATGTTTTTAGGCTGAGGAAGTAAAGAATTTCTCGGTCACCTAACAACCATAAACAAACAATGCTTTAAGGACCTCTTTAAAAAGCCTCTTTTCAGGGCAAAGACTTAATAGCTACGAAGGCAAACGGATTATGGGAGAATGTCACCAGTAAAGGTGAAGTTCATCTCCCATCAGTTCAATAAATGAGTTGTCGTGTAAGGCATAGGGAGGTCCTAAAATGTGGTGGGCAATTACCACGAACAAAATACTTAACACATTTGCCTCATGGAATCCTCCCAACAACCCATAAGGCAGGTTTCATCATCAGTCTCATTTTTAAAATAAAGAAAACAGGGCTGGGGTGGAGGTGGTGGTGGGGAGGTAAACTTGCTTGTTCAAGACCACCCAGCTTGTAAAAGATAGAATTCGGATTCAATTCCAGAACTGTCTGGTTCCCAAACTATTTTTTTTTGTAACATTCTTTCCATTACATTCTCACCTCCAGGGATATTTGGAAATTTTACAGAGGTGGCTTGGACATGTCCAGGGTTATACTTGCAAGTCTTATTCAGAAAGTAGCATGGGTCTCGTCCTCCATCATGAAGCAAAGTCCCACTCTATCCTGCAGGGCCTCTCCTCTGATGGCTGGTCTCCACAGTTCCTGAAGGCACTATCACCGGCCTGCTTTCAAGTCTAGTTGCAAAAATACACCCATCTGGTCCTTGACCACACTGCACTGGTCCCAATCTTACTGCATCATTCAGACTCTTGCATTCAAACCACACGCTTCATTCCACTGATAGATGAAGAGCAAAACCTAAGATGCTAAAAAATCACAAGATGTTTTAAAGGTCTAAAACATTCTCTCTACTCCTCCTTCCTTCCTTCTCTTCTTCCTGCCTCATGCAACCAAAAAGCCTCAAAGAAAGAAAATCCAGACATTTGATTTTTATAGCCTATGACTAACTTAATTCCTGCAGGCCTCATCTTGCCTGTAAGGAACATGGGAGAATACCTTCTACAGTTGTGAGGATTCGATGATATACTGAATAGCAAATGATCAGCACAGTGCCAGACAAGCTCTCAAGAAATGCTATGACTTTTCCTATTGTTATCACAGTGCCACCCGGAGACATGAAAGGGGAACGAGAGGGCATTCTCACCTGGTAGTAGATCTTGAGACTAATACAGAAGGTGACTCATGGGGACTATTTCAGCTCTTCAAACAGCCAGTAACCTCCATCTCACAGCTGTCTCCAGCAGTTATCGCCTCAGTTCATCAGGCTTGGCGACACTTATTTACCTCGAATGCATCCTAACCTTACTTTCAAGCTTCCAATGCGAACATCATTTTTGCTCAGCCAGGGTTGAAAACTTGGAGCTTTTGTTCACAGATTCACTCTGACTAATGATGAACACATCTGAAATTTCTTAACTCTCTGCTCCAACTTATTTTTCTTCAGGTTAGACTTTGATCTTAATATTCGTGCTTAAAGATTATTTTTCTGAGGATTCATCTGCAAATGTTTGCCAAATTCCTAGCTAACTATGTATTACTTTGAAAATGTCCTCACATGCAGACTAATATAAATCCTATTTTTAACATCCTTTTCACTTAACCTTTAATTTTTGAAATTAAAGACAATGAAATGGAGACTCGGCTTAATTAGAATTTTTCACTGTCTCTTGATACACATACATATGAATGAAATTCAAATGCAGACACAGATCAGCAGATATATTTTATAAGGTATGTTTTGGTGTTTTGGCTGTTTTGTAGTTCTTTGTATATTCTGGAGATTAGCCCTCTCTCACCTATGTCGTGCGCAAAGATCTTCTCCGATTCTGTGGGCTGCTTTTTTACTTTGTTGATTGTTTCCTTTGCTGTGCAGAAGCTTCTTAGTTTGATGAGGTCCAAATGGGCAGACATTTCACAAAGGAACAATCCCAAATGGCAAACAAACATATGAAAAAATGCTCAAGTTCCCTGGCAATAAGGGAAATCCAAATTAAAACATCAATGAGGTACCACCTAACGCCAGTAAGACTGGCCCACATGAATAAAAGCACCAATAACACTTGTTGGCGAGGTTGTGGGGGAAAAGGGAACCCTACTCCACTGCTGGTGGGGCTGCAGGTTGGTACAGCCTCTATGGAAATCAGTATGGAGAACATTCAAACAACTCAAATTCAGCATACCGTATGATCCAGCAATAGCACTCCTAGGAATATATCCAAAACACCTGTTTTATGAGAAACCAACATGCACTCCTATGTTCATAGCCGCACAATCAGTAATTGCAAAAACATGGAAACAACCAAAATGCCCATCAACAGAGGATTGGATAAGAAAGCTGTGGTTCATCTACTCCATGGAATACTACTCAGCTATTAAAAAAAACAAAATGCAGTTCTTTGTGGCCAAATGGGCCAAACTGGAAACCATAATACTAAGCGAAATGAGCCAATCCCAAAGGGTTAGATACCACATGTTTGCCTTAATTTAAGAAGATACGATGTTATGCATAACATGTTATGTTATGGATGTTATATCATATGTAGGATATAAACTAAAATTGAAATGTCAATGAGGTGGTCACAGAATGTGGTTAAGAAATCGCATTTATTTTTAACATGTTGGCTGCTCAATACTATGTCAATTAATTCCATAAAGATGTTAATTGTTGCTGATAATATGTTAGTGCTTTTATTTGATCGGGATGATATTCTGCTGGCTCTGCCCTCAGACCAGAGAGGGTCTCCCCAATAAGTAGTTGGACTTGACTGGACTATAAGATGCTGGACTCTATGCTTGGCATATGCTTGCTAAGAGGGAATCTCAACTGAACTTGAACTATGGTTACGCAACAAGGTGGAGGAACCCACCATGGGGGGAGGGTGTGGGGAAGTGGGGGGAGAATCCCAGTTCCTATGAAATTACAACACAATGTAATTAATGAATAAATTTAATAGAATAAAATTTAAAAAAATATTTTAAAAGGTAAGGACGTAAAATAAAAATCTGCACATCAAAATCCATAAAGTACAAGTACATACTTTAATTATGTTTTAAAATATCTGTGTATTTACTAAATTATGCACACATGCATATATGTATGAAGGTTCTTCTAAAAACCATATGGAAATGGAATTAAATGTATGAGTTTATTTTGACGTAAAAAAATGCTTGAGGCCATGCCCAGTGTTTTTCGTAAGTTTCCGTAATTATTAAAAATAGCACCAAAATGAATTCTGGCATGTAATTCCATTTTTCTATGAACTTTTTAAAGTACCTTCTTCATGTCTGCACAAGTACCTACCTATTGTTTCAGAAAGCGAGACCTTTGGGACATACTCATCTGTTCTCTTACCGCCCTCTGGTGGCAAACCAAACTTCCTGAAGGCCACATTTCAGAAAAAAAAAAAAAAGAACAGACCAGAAATGGAAAGGTCTGTTTTTCCTGAGTTGCTAAACTGGCTGTCTGAAAAACACATAAATCAGAGTCTTTTTTTAAAGGGGGTTCTTGTTTGCCTCCTGAAATCCATTACATTGCTACAACATTGGTTTTTATTTCCCTGGATGAGGTCCCATTTGGTCATTTGGGAACATAAGCGGCATTTTGAGTTTCCACAAACTCCGCATTGAGAACAGCCCAGCTTTCTCTGGCTCATTTACAGAAAGAGTTTGCCCTCAACCCTCTATGTCTGCAGCAAAGACTGTGCCATTCAGTTTTCCCTCAACCATGGCCACTAACCATATGTCTTCAGAGATAAGGATAAAATCCATGTTGACACACACAGATAATGGATTTTTTAATTCTCGTGAAAATGAGTATTCTCCCCCCCCCAACCAAAACTATTCTAAGCTGATTACATAAGATCTTATGTGATTACAAGAAGAGCTCTCAGCAAAAGGAGACAGGTAATGAGGATGGAACTCAAGGAAGACTCAAACAGTTAACTCAAGAACAGTGATAACAAAGACAAGAACATGAACAGGTCCCCCTCTCAATGAGGTGCAGCCGTCAGCCGAAGGCATGAGGATTTACGTCTCAGTTTGCCACTCTCCACACTCATCGCCTCCATTTCCTAATCAGAAGAATGGAAACAATATTATTCATCATTCACGAAATTAGAATAAGGACCAAATGTGCTAAAAGCACGCCGTCCCACACTAGGTGCTCGGCCGGGTTCCATGTTCACTGAACACAAATCTGAAGTCTGAGGAGGCAGACCTGATTCTGGTGCACCATCTCCCGAGCAATAAAGGAGGAAAGAGGTCAGTAACGGGCTGTGCAGAAGGCTAAACAATGCAGCCAAGTACAGGTGAGACCACCGGGGAGATCGGGGTTGCTGCTGGAATTCTTCAATACAGCAGCTGGGACACACTGTGGGGCGGAGCTGAGGTTTCAAAGTGGAGATAACTGACAACAGAGTTGGAGAAACGTAAGTTTGTTACTACTGTGGCATGGGAAAAGAAGTTTTTCTGTAAAATTCCAGTCTGGATTGGTAGATTTGCAAGTTTCTTTGTAGTTCTACTACTTACATGAATGCAGCTCATATTTTTTTTTTGTCTCCCCCCGCCCCAAGTGAAATAACTCTCTGTTCTCAAAACAAAATCACTTAAGAACTCCCCTTCAAGTCTCACTTCTCTCTGCCGCTATAATTTTGGGCAGCTTTCCAAAGCAAAATGTTCAGGAAAAAGAAGTCCACCTTCCTCTGCGAGTTCAAATGATCTCTGTGTGTTTCAAGCTGACAGCATCAGGTTCGGGCACCCTGATAGAGAATGCTCAGACAGATGGGGAAAAGGACAACTTCAAAATAATGGACAGTGCTGTTAGCAGTGTACAGGAGAGTAGAGACAGTGCTTTGATCCCAGTCACATGCCTCCTTTCTACCTCAGGAAAAAAGTGATGTAGAGGACAGGTGTAGTTCTTGAACTATCAATTCTACTAATACATTCACACGTACAAACCCTGGATACTCTTGAAAGAGAAGCTTCAGGAAGGGAATGACACAGAAAGTTAAAACCAACGTCTTTAAGCCCTTTTCTATTAAGGAGTAAATGGAGAAAAGCACATTACTGAAATTATAATATATGCCAACTGGAAAAGTCATATCCCATTAGCTGAACAACTTGGCTGGAACACTTAATCCTTAATACTGGTAGAGCTGCATCAGCTCTCACATATATTATCTGTTTTAATCCTCACCACCATCCTATGAGGTTACACCTACATAAGGTCCAGAATTTCTGGAACAATCTCACCCACATATCATTTTGTTCTTTCTCAAAAACACCAATTTGGTACATGTATAATAAATGGAGACTTCATTTTACAGTTCCATGTAAAACTTTCATAGGAAATAAATTCGTAAGTCAGAAAAGATCCTTAGTTACTATAGTTTTATTTAAAAACATGACCAGAATATATTCTGGTATCATATAAAGGTCAGAAATTCAATCACTTAATACATATTTACAGGCTACAAAGTCGTGACGATTACTGGTTAGTAAAAATGATATCTGATTGAATCCCTGGGATAACAGCTAACTGGTCCTTTAACTGACCTCAATCTGGGATTGAAGTCCTTTGCCAAATGACAGGTTTTCTGGTGAAACTGAAATTGGCATTTTCCCTTAGCAATTGTATAGATTTAAAAAACTCAAGAAAGTTCATAGTTTAACCTAGCAATTTAGCACTTGGGTCCAATGCCCATCCCCAGTCCCTAACTCCATTTTCTGGCTGATGTGGGCTCTGAGCGACAGTAATTAGATTTCTACCACACGTATGGGAGACCTGGACTGAATGTTCAGATCTGGCCTTCAGCCTGATCCAGGCCAGGTGACTGGGCTCCTGGGAGTGAAACAAGAGATAGCAGAACACGGACCCATTTCCCTCTCGCTCGCTTTCTCCTTCCGTCTCAAATAAATAAATCAAACTTTAAAAACGAAACAACACCCTGATGTTTTGGTTAATCTAGTGATGAGACTAAACATGCTGTTAACCATTCTTATCCACTTACAAACACATTAGAGAATATAAAAAAGCAATGACACATGATATACTCGAGAGCCCCCAGGCTTTCTTCAGCCTTCAGGATAAAGATCAAATTATTTAACCAAGCATCCAAAATCCATGATCCGAATATCAAATGTTAGGATTGTAAGACTATTTTCCAAATACAGAGTTTCACTGCGCGCAAGGCTCTTCAGCAACTCTTGCCTCAGAATTCCTAGGCTTTCTTATTTTCTTATGTCTAATGACTGTGATCACTTCTACTTACTGCAGACTCCACGTGCAAGAATCCTACGAAGATCTTGATGTGGTATAGTGCATATTTGAACTACCTACCTTGGAATTCAGTCTCTAATACTTATATCACAGGACCCTGGACAAGGTGCTCATCTTCTCCGGGCCTTGGTTTCCTATGTTGAAATGATATGGAAATATGCTAATCTATGTAAAATGCTTCAATCACTAGTTAGCACTCAATAAGGGCCTTTAGTAATTAATGAGTTAATAAATAGTCCTGCAGAGGTTTTGTGTGGGCATACGTTTTCAATTTTCTGAGCTACAGGCTTACCAATATAAGCAATAGGCCCTTCAGGAAGCACATATACAGTCTCCTAAAGTTTTAAAGGGAGGGTGGGAGGGAGAGGAGTAACATTATATACTTAGGACTGCATCTATAGTGTATATGAAATTTGTTCTCATTACACAAATAAAAAAAGAAAGATTTTAAGTATATGTTTAGACTATGGAAAGCTTCCCAGAGCAGCTAGCGTATTTGTGTATTCCCACTAGAAGTGTGTAAGAGATCCAGTTTCTGTGTACCCTTGTCGGCACTTGGTATTGTCACTATTTCTAATTTGAACTCTTTTCACGGGTGCGTAGTGCTATCTCTTCATGGTCATAACTGGTATTTCCCTAATTACTGATCATCCGGACCATCTCTCCAAAGAATTGTTTGTCACACATCCTGTTTGTATCTTTTCTTCACTTCTTAATCTTATTATGATTTTTTCTTTTTTTTGCTGTTATGTTTGGAGAGATTTTACATATTAAAGATAAAAACCTTTTGTTAAATACATGGTTTGTGATTAATAGGGTCAGGACATGCACAGAGCAAGAGTTTTAACATTTGAGGAAGTTTAATTTATTGATTTTTCTAACCTAGTGGATTGTGCTGTTGGTATCATGAATATGAATTTTTCAGTAACTCCTAGGTGTTGAAGATTTTCGCCTCTGTTATCGTCTAAAAATTTTATGATTTCTTGTTTTACATTCTATGGGTATAACTGCGTGTATAATTTACTTATGTATGTATATATGTATTTATTCTTAATATTGTTTACATAGTTAGAAGGGAGGCATGTCCATGTAGGTTTCTGATTAGGGTGGGCCAAGGTATGGAGGAAGGTGAGTGGGATAAATGTTTCAATTTTTCTTTCTCCTGTGTCTGCACTGGTATGGAGGAGGGGGCCACTCCTTGCTGTCAAGCTATATCAGCACCAGGGGATGGGGAACAGACTTAAAGACCCCAAAGTGGCGAAGAGTTTTCCAAGGGTGTTACTTGAGTGGTTTCGATAATTATGCAACATCATCAACTTTGTTGCACCAGGGTTGAGAAAATCTTTCCAAGGTCTATTACTTGACCAAGTTCATCTTCATCCAGCCACAAGCCCAGGAACATGTTGCAAAGCTCAGCCAGGAGAGTGGTCCAACCTGTTCTGCTTTCCATCCTCTGATGAGACACTCAGTGTCCCAGATGAACTAGCTGTCATGTCTCCTGTGTGCATCTGGGTGTACTGTTGACTGCACAGGCATCGGCAACTGAAGAAGCAGAGTACCAACACATGCACTCCAAGGTCAGACCACAAATATTGTGACTTTCCCTGTGACTGGGATTTGAGTCCAGCCATCTAACTAGTGAATCTCAACTTGTGAATCTCAACTTGTGAATCTCAACTTGCATGACCTCAGACTGGACTCTTGTGTGCACCAGCGAGTGCACGGTCAGGTACACCAGCCAATGCACATATCTGGTTGATGCTGCAGCCTGGTCAGCTCCAACTCTAGCCCCAACTCTCATGCAATGGATGGGTGCTATGTCTAGCCCAGTCCAGCCCAGCCCAACACAGGCCCTGTCTTCATGCACACCAGAGGGTGCCACAGCCGAGTCAGGGCAGCCTCCAGTAACACCAACCAACACTCAACCCTGGTTTTTGCTTGTGCCAGCATGTGCTGTGGCCTAGCCCATTCCAACCCATATCTCATCTGCCTTTCATCTACACCCATAGGTATTACAACTTATCTAAACCTAACCCACCCCCCAACCTGGCTCACATATAGGACAATGGGTGCTGCTGTCTTGACCAGCCTGGCCTGCCCCCAACCCTGGCTTTAATGCTCACCAGCAAGAGCTGCAGCCCAACAGGGGAGTGTCCACAGATACCCTACCAGGCCCACTCCCAGCTCCACATCTTGCACCTGTTTGTGATATTGCAGTCTAGCCTGACATGACTTGTACCCAGTCCTGGCACTTGCCAGCAGGCATGGCAGCCTAATCCAGCCCAGCCTGCCCCAATGCCAGCTCTCACATTCACCAATTGAAGCAGCAGCCCAGCAAGGGAGTCCCTGAATTTCCTCTACCAGACTTGTTCCCAGCCCTGGGTTTTGCACATCAGTGGGTGCCATGGCCCAGTCTGAGATGGCCTGCATCCAGTTTTGGCATTCACCAGTAAGTGCTGCAGCTTGGCTCAGCACGGCCTGCCCAAGCCTTGCCCACACCCAGCCTTCTTGTGAACTGGTGGGTATTGTGATCCAACCTAGCCTGGTCTGCACCCCATCCTGGCTCTTGCTCTTGCCAGTGTGTGCTGTGGACTGGCCCAGCCTGACAAGTTTCCAGGCACAGCTTACACATATGCCAATGGGTGCTGCATCCCAGCCTGGACTGACCCCAGCCCTAGATATTACATGTACTGGCAGGTGCTGTGGCACAGCCTGACATGGCTAACCTTCAGTCCTGGTACTCACCAGCGGGTACTATGGACTAGCCAAACTGGCCCTTATCCATTCTGGCTCTTGCTGGTTGGTGCTATAGCCTAGCCCAGCTTGGTCCACACCTAGACCCAGATCTCATGTGAACTGCTAGGTGCCACAGCCTAGCCCAGTTTGTCTTGCCCCTAAACCCAGTCCACATGTATGCCTGATGAGTGCTGCAGCCTTACCCAGCCTGGTCCTGCCTCAGTCCAGGCTCTCCTACTCTCCAGTGGGAGCTGCAGCCTATCAGGGGAGTCTGCAAAATTTCTCTACCAGGCCTGTTCCCAGCCCCAGATCTTGCACATGCTGGTGGGTGCTTCGACCGAGCCAGCATGGCCCAACTAGTCTCAGCTCTCACTGATAGATGTTGTAGCCTAGCCCAGCTGGGCATAGCCTACATTCTGTCTTGGCTGTCCTGAATGCCAGCAGATGCTGTGACCTGGTGCAACCCAGCCTGCCCCCAGACCCAGCCCACACAAATGCTGAAGAGTGCTGCAGCCTTGCCTGGCCTGGCCTGCTCCCAGCCCTGGCTATTACGCCCCCCAGTGGGAGGTGCAGTCTAGCAGAGAAGTTCCCTAAGTTCCCCTATTAGGCCCATTCCCAGTCGTGGATCTCTTGTGTACTGGCAGGTGCTGTGGTCCTGCTGGGCATATTATGCCCTCAGTCCTAGCCTTTGCATGTGCCAAAGAGTGCTGCAGCCTGGCCCAGCCTGGCCCCCTCCCAGCCCTGGCAAACAGTACTGTCAGATGAGTTCTTTAGTCCAGCATGGCTCAGCATGTCACCACTCCCAGCTCTACATGCAAACAGGCGGAATTTGTATTCCCACAGAGGCAAGCCCATAAGTCACCTACATCTGGTTCTCCAGTGTTCTGGTAGGTGCTATGCCCCAGACTAACATGGCCCAGCTACTGCCGAAACAGTTGCAGGTCGGCACCATGGCTTTGCTCAACCTAGCATGCCCTCCAGTCCCAGCTTTAGAGTGTGTCATTTGGCAACAGGTGATGCTATTTAGCCCAGCCCAGGTTGCTCATGTGGGCAGGTGCCCAGGCCTGATCCAAACATGCCCTCTGGTTTCCCCTTCCCAGGTTGTTCCCTTTGAGTTCCCTCGCCTAACTGCAGATGCAGTGATCCAGTCCATGGAAGATGCCCGAAGTCATCCCCTCTGTCAAATAAACCCTCAGCTGCTCTCACTTCAATATGACCCCAGATCTCTTCAGCTTGGGTGCTGGGGTGGCTTGCCCCAGCTCAGCATTCCCCACCTCCCACATATCTTAAAAATAACAGAATAGGCAACTACGCTGGCACATTGGTAGAGTTAACACAAATTTGGCATCAACCAGCCTAGAATGCCTGCCAGCTTTTGGCTGGCTTTTTCTCAGCAGTTTAACACTTACCTAGGTATAGAGCAACCTAGGCAGTTACCTACAGCTGGGGTGATTTACACCATGGTTTGAGTGAATTTTTGCACAAATCTGTGAAGTCTATGTTGAGGTTCATTCTTATTCCCTATAGATACACAACTGTCCTATCACCATTTGTTAACTATCCTTTTTTTGTGCCTTTCTGAAATGTAATTTGCCCGTACCTTGTGGAACTATTTATGAATTCTCTATTCTGATCCATTAGTCGATTCCTCTGCCATCCTCATTCTATCTGGATTCTTCAAGTGATATAGTAAAGATTCATATTAATACTACCACCTAGTTTATCATTTCTCAAAATGACACTGTCTTACAACGTCTTTGCATTTTCGTATATATTTGAGCATAATTTTGTCTCCATCTAAAAAAAATCTTGCTAAAATTTTGATGTCAGTTACCTTCAGTTTACCTAGATTATATTCAATTATTTTCAATTACCATTCAGGAGTTTTCAGCATCTAAGTCCTACACCTAAGCAGTTCATTTGTTTCTAGTAATTGTAACTACCATTGTATTTTATTATTTATATATGTTTAAATTAGTATTATGTCCCATGACACAGTTTTGTAGGTATAATGATTCCTCTCTTGCCGATTTCCCTCCCACCATTTTCACCGAGACCATGGGCACAAAGCTACCTTTAACCCACTGTTGGTGGGAGTGTGGGTTAGTGCAACCACTATGGAAGTCAGCATGGAGAGTGCTCAGAGAACTGAAAATTCACCTGTCATTGTATTTTGGTCTCCACATGTTCACTGCAAGTAGAATACAAGTGATTTTTGCATATGGATCCTGTATCCTACAACATTTACTTATTAATTCTAGAAATTTTGTTATCTTTTTTTTGTACACACATTGAGATTTTCTATGTAGACAACCACATCACCTGCAAATAGGGAAAGTGACATTTCTTCTTTTCTGTTCTCCATGTTTGATTTCCTCTCTTGACTAGCTGCATTGGATAGAAATTTTGCTATAATATTATGTTGGATAGAAGTGTTGAGAAGGAGAACTCTTGCCTTGTTCGCAATCACAAGGGAACATTCAGCATTTCAGCATTAAATAATAATTGAGTACATTCTTGCCATTCCTGTTTTACTGAGGATAATTTTTATAAAACGAATGTTGATTTTCTTTAACACATGCGGTTCTGTATAAACTGATATTATCATGCGACTTTCCTCCTTCAGTCAGAAAAATAAGGCAGATTATATTGCTAAATACTTTTCACAAATTGAACCCTGATGGTGTTCTTTAATTCTAAATCCTTACTGGTTTTCTACCCACTTGGTCATTTTCCCTTGTTGAAGGAGGAGTAATGGAGTCTCCAAGTATCGCTGTGGACTTCTTTATTTCTCCATACCACTTTACACATTTTACTTGCCATATCTTTGAAATTCTGCTATTTGGTGAACACATTTTGAGAAGCTCATTTTAATTTAGCTAGACTATTTTTAAAGAATTATTTTATTATTTTTTAATTGGAAAGGCAGATACACATAGAGGAGGAGAGACAAAGAAGAAGATCTTTTGTCCATTGATTCACTCCCCAAGTGACCGCAACAGCCAGAGCTGTGCCGATCTGAAGCCAGGAGCCCGGAGCCTCTTCTGGATCTCCCAAGCTGGCGCAGGGTCCCAAAATTTTGAGCCATCCTCGACTGCTTTCCCAGGCTACAAGCAGGGAGCTGGATGGGAAGCAGGGCTGCCAGGATTAGAAACAGCACCCATACGGGACCCCAGCACGTGCAAGGCAAGGACTTTAGCTGCCAGGCTACTGCACTGGGCCCTATACTATTTTTGAAGAAATCTCTGTGGATTTTTTAAAGTAGTTGCTTTCAGTATTACATTGTACATATACAACTTATCACAAGCTACTGTTGTCTACATTCTACTTAATTGGACAAAATGTACAAATCTAACATCCTTTGATGTCCTTTACATTCTGTTTAACAATGTATTTAATTAAAAAGATATGCTCTACACACATGGAAAATATAATTTTGCCGTGATCTAGAGGGAAAGGAAACTTATTTTGAATTTATCCATAATCTTTCTGCAGCTTTTCATTCCTTTCTGATACTCCAAAATTTCTCCCATTTCTGAATCCTAATTTTTTACAGAAAATCCTTTAGCCATTCTATTAGGGGAGTTCTGGCAGCATCAAATTCTCTGAGATTTCTGCTCTTACAATTACTTAATTTCTATTCCAAATTGAAGTTGAGCTATTTTTTCTCCAATTATCTGTTTTGTTACAGAGCCCATACATTGGCATTTTAGACTTAATTTCATCTTTCTGTTCCATTTGGTTCCATCATTTCCATTTCGTTTTTTATATCCTCTATTACGTTGTTAAAATGTTCTATTTCATTATTTGTCTCAAATGTATTCCTAATTGCTCATTAAAGCTCTTTTACGATGCCTGGCTGCTTTAAAATTCCTGTCAGATAATTAACGTCTGTGTCATCTTAGTATTGACATATGTCGACTGTCTTTATGTTGAAATGTTTCTGGTTCTTAGTATGATAAATGCTTTCCCTGCCATTCATTCAGGGCATTGTGGAAGCACAGCTCTTATTTTGAAATTCTCTTACAGCAGTCCCCTCTGGCACTGCTTCCACAGGGAAGCAGCACTGCCTCATCTCCACCAGGATAGAGTGCAAGCCTAGTTTTCCCACTTTGCTGTCACTGACATGCACATGGAGTAGCCATGGCTAGACACAAGTGCAAGTTTAGACTCCCGGACAAGCTTCTGCCAACACTGTTTTGTCTGGAGCGGTAAAGTGTCTCAGGCCTGTTCCTCACATGGCCTTCCCTGACATTGTAGTGTGGAAGCCTTACGGGTAACTGTGTGGTGGTGGAAATTTAGGCCTGGTCTGACATTCCTTGGGTGCTAAATGGACAGCCAAGCCCAGGCACCTCATGTATACTCCACCAATACCACTGAGGCAGGTAGGAGCAAAAGGTTTCTCTGTCAACACCTCACCACGAGGTTCTGGTACCTCAATACACTGTGAAAGGTAAAGGTTTTCGCCTTGGCTTTGGCTAACAGATATGGGGTAGGGCCACATTGATGGTTTTTTTTTTCTGTTTTCTTTTTCTTTCCCCCTCCCCCACCTGTGTTTTTCGGCTGCAGTAGAAAGGTTATCTAAAAGTGTTCTGTGTTGTTACGTTTTCCCTTCCCAGGTTCTGTATAAACAGCAAGGAATTATTAAAACTTTTTCTGCGTCCTGAAATGATCTTGTTATTGATGTCAACAGAATCACTATGAGATAGACAAGGAGAAAATGAAACCCAGATGACTCACGGCCATGAATCCTCAGATTACTAGTTAATCTCTTGCCTTGTTTCTCTATTTCAAAGTCTGTGTATGTTTATTTTTTATATACTGTCCAGGCTTTTGGGGGTGCACCCTGTGGAGTAATAAGAAAAGTATGTCTATTCTAGCTTTCTGTAAACAAATATGTTTTCATCACTGTGTGAATGCACCACAATGAATGCAATCATTCACCTACACATGGACATGTAGATTGCTGCAATTATTTACCAAGTATAAACAATATCATGAAGCAATTTATAACGTAAAATATATTTACAATTTACCAGGCTATCAATTTTAAGGTGCAACATTTTGTTGTATTTAGTATGGTCACAATTTTGTGCAACCATCAATACAATCTAGTTCTAGAACTTTCTCATCACTCCAAAGGAAAACACCATATCCATCAAGTAGTCATGCCCGTTTCCCTCTTCTCTAACCACTTAGAATGCACTTACAGTTTGCTCTCTGACTCTATGGGTTTGCCTACTCTCAACATTTCACATAAATAGAACCATATAACATGTGGCCTTTTTGCCTTTTTCATTTAGTATGATGTTTTCAAGAATCATCCATGTTACAGTAATCCGTCAGTCATTGCTTTTATTGGCTGATACTCGACCGCATGAATATATCGAATTTTATTTATTCATTAGCTGATTGACATTCAGGTCATTTCCACATTTCGGCTATTGTAATTAGTATTGCTATGAACATGTGTACAAATGTTTGTTTCCATCATTCTTAGCTATACTACTGCTGGTTCATAGGGTAACTCAATGTTTAACTTATTAGAAAATGAAAAATTATCTTCAACAAAATGGCTCACTTGCATTGCATTTTTGTGTTGTTGGAAATGTGTCTTCACTGAAGAGTCTTAGAAACAAAGTGGCTAGCAAAGTCAGGTGCATTTGTAGCTTTATTTAGCATTCTAGATCTACCTCCCTTAGCATTGTGCCAATTTACATTCCTACCAGTATTGCATGAAAATTCATGTTATGCTACAGTACAGCCTCACTAACAACAAAAAAAAATGAACAAATGAAATGTATGTGTATATGGGCATATCTTTTTAAAAAACCAAATATATTATTTTTAAATTTAAAATTCATTTTTATTTGTTTGAAATACAGAAGACAGAGAAAGATGTACCACCCACTGGTTCACCCGTCTCCTCCCCACATGCCCTCAACAACTCAATCTCAGTCTTCCACATGGGTGGTAGGAATTCCAGTGCTTAAAATACAACCTTCTGCCTTCTGAGGAGTGCATTAGCACGAAGCTATAATTTTTAGTTGAACCAGAACTCAAACCCAGGCATTATGACAGTGGATATTTGAGGCCCAAGTGACAACTTCACTGTTCATCCAAATGCCAACCCTAAGCATACTTTTTAATTTTCACACAACTGTTAAATTACAATTTGTTATCTTAATATTAATTTTTATTTATATTTATACAATTTTGATTTCAAACATTTTTAATATATAGAAGGGCTGTTTTACAATTTTTTGTGAACTGCTTGTTCATGTGTACTTTCCAATTTTTTCATTGAGTCGTTTTGTCCTAAGAATTTTGTTTTATATTAGGGATATTAGTCTTTGGAACAGTTTATAAATATTTTCCCCTAGTTTGAGGACTGTATTTTGGGTTTTTAGTGACATATTTATCATTTAAATATTTTTATTTTTATGCAATAAAATTTGTCAAATTTTATTTATTTTGCTGGCTCTGGATGTTGAGTCATCCAGAAGGTTAAAGGGAAATTCATCCATATTTTGTTCTGGTAAAGGTATATGTCCAGGTTTTACCTTGATACATGTGATCCATTTGGAATTTATTATTATACCTAGTGTGAGATATGATTCTCATTTTATCCTTGTTTAGATGGTAACCAATTGCCCCAGAATCCTATAGAAAGTCCATTTTTGTACCCCAGTTAACTGAAATGCTGCTTTTGTCAAACACCAAATTTCCACTTTTGTTTTTTACACATAAAAATTTAATATGGGTATTTATTATTAAAATCCATGTAGATATATATGTGCTTTCTTCTCTGAAATGATTTAAAAATGTACTGAAACAGGATCAGAAGTAAGGGTTGAGGACAGGTAAAAGGAAGACTTTCTATCCTTTTGAAACTTAAATCATGTGCATGAATTGCTTTTGATTTTAAAAATTGAAAAATTAAAATAGTATATATACTTTTCAATATTCCCCCTGGAACCAAAAATACTGTCTACTCTTTCCTTCCTAAAATTGAATCCTTCCTTCCAAAGAACGCAGGACTTCCCTATCTAGTTCCACTGTTATTGCCCATTCTTCCTCAATTTGTTTCTTATGTCATCTCTTGGTCCTTCACACGCTGGCATTCCTGACATTTCAATACTTGTCATAACATTTACTCTTGAAGTACAAATATTCCCTAGGCAAAACTGTTTGATTATCTCTTTGCCACTACTGAAGTCCAATCCTGTTTCTCTACCCTTCTCTGACCTCTCACGCTTCTTTATGCATAGTTATGTCCCAGACTGAATGCTGATATTCTTTCAAACCTGTTCCTCCCCCGCCCCCAGCCTTATCCATATCAATAAAGGACAATTTTATTCTGTGAATTGGTCAGATTTTAAAAAAAAAACCCTTTAGAGCTGTTATTAAGTCTCTTCTTTTCCCACATACATTTTAAATCAAATCATATAAGCTCTACCTTCAAAACATACCCTAGGGGCTAGCTTTGTGGCATAGCTGGTTAGGCCACAGTCCAAATACCTGGGCCCCTACATCCAAGTGAGAGACCCAGAAGAAGCTTCTCGCTTCTGTGTTTGGCCTGGCCCCAGTTCTAGCAGCCATTTGGAGAGTGAATCAGAACATGAAAGATGTCTCACTCTTTCTCTCTTTATAACATGGCTTTTCAAAAAAAAATAAAATAAATCTTAACAAAAACATTCTGACTCTAATGACTTCTGAACCTCTCTACTGTTACCACATGTGATGTAAATCCATATCCTGATTGCATTGGGAAAACATCCTCCTAGTCGCCTTGTTTCAAGCCTTTTTACCTACACAGGAGCCAAAATAATCCCATCAAAAACATATCACATCCATCCCCTGCTGAAAATTCCATCTTAGAGCAAAGCCAAAACCCATCCAATGGATATTAAATTCCTTCCACAAATGTACTGTGCTTTCCCCGTCCATTACATTGTTGCCTTTATTTCATCTTTACCTTAAACCACTCAGGCATTTTTTTTTTTTTTTGCCATTGTCATTTCCTCATTACAAAGACACCTTCTTCATCCCTTGAGCAAAGGAAGATTCTTACCATCTACGACACGGAAACATCAAGAAGAATCTGAACAAACAGAATTTATGAACTCTCCCTAGTTTACAATCTCCTTATGCTCCCTTGTCCTTTAACAACATTGCTTCGCAGCCATCCCCTTCTCTGTCAAACTTGGTATAAAAAAATGTGAAAGCATACTTGTTGCTCTAGTTCCTCATTTCTGAAGGCTTCTGTGTCATATAAAGCTTAATAAATACATAAACCTGTATACTTTTCTCTTGTTAATCTGTTTTCCGTTATAGGGGTCCAAACCATGAGTCCAGGAATAGGCGAAAAGACACAGCTCTTCTTCCTTAAAGTTACCTTGTATATGCCACTTTTTTTTTCAGTGTGATGATGACATTTTTTTTGTTTGTTTTTTAAATACATTTTATTATTGTTGTTATTATTTTATAATACAGTTTTTTTATTCATTGATTACATTGTATTATGTGATACAGTTTCGTTGGAACTGGGAATCACCCCACCACTCCCCCCGCCCTCCCCCCATGTGGAATATTCCACCTTGTTGCATATCTACTGATCAAGTACTGTTGAAATTCCCTCTTTGCAAGCATAAACTAAACATAGAGTCCAACATCTTATAGTCCAGTCTAGTTCCTCAGCTTCTTGGGGAGACCCTGTCTGGTCCGATGGCAGAGCCAGCAGAATATCAACCCGATCAATTAAAGACTCCAACATACCCTCAGCAACAATTAACTTCGTTGTGTAATTAATAGTTATAGTATTGAGTAACCACTATGTCAAAAACAATTGCGATTTCTTAACCATCTTCTGTGATCACCTCATTGTCAATTCAATTTTAGTTTATACACAACATATAACATAATATACATAAAGTAACATGTTTTACATAACATCATATCCTCTTAAATTAACGCAAACATGTGGTATCTAACCCTTTGGGATTGGCTCATTTCCCTTAGCATTATGGTTTCCAGTTTGGCCCATTTGGCCACAAAGAACTGCATTTTGGTTTTTTTAATAGCTGAGTAGTATTCCATGGAGTAGATGAACCATAGCTTTCTTATCCAGACTTCTGCTGATGGGCATTTCGGTTGTTTCCATGTTTTTGCAATTACTGATTGTGCGGCTATGAATATAGGAGTGCATGTTGGTTTCTCGTAAAACAGGTGTTTTGGATATATTCCTAGGAGTGCTATTGCTGGATCATACGGTATGTCGATTTTGAGTTGTTTGAATGTTCTCCATACTGATTTCCATAGAGGCTGTACCAACCTGCAGCCCCACCAGCAGTGGAGTAGGGTTCCCTTTTCCCCACAACCTCGCCAACAAGTGTTGTTGGTGCTTTTATTCATGTGGGCCAGTCTTACTGGCGTTAGGTGGTACCTCATTGATGTTTTAATTTGGATTTCCCTTATTGCCAGGGAACTTGAGCATTTTTTCATATGTTTATTTGCCATTTGGGTTTGTTCTTTTGTGAAGTGTTTTATCATTAAAATGTCTATACTGCCAAAAGCAATATATTCTTTCAACGCAATCCCAATCAAATTGCCCAAAACATTTTTCACAGATCTGGAAACAATGATTCAAAAGTTCATCTGGAAACACAAAAAACCACGAATAGCTAGAACCATTCTCAAGAATAGGAAGTTAGCAGGGGGAATCAAGTCCCAGACCTCTGGATATACTACAGGGCAGTGGTTATCAAAACAGCCTGGTACTGGCAAAAAAACAGAGAAGAAGATCAATGGAGCAGAATAGAAACACCAGAAGGGAACCCACACAAATGCGGCCAAATAATCTTTGACAAAAAGACAAACGACAATCCAGGCAAATGGGAAGGTCTGTTCAATAAATGCTGTTGGGACAACTGGTTGATAGCCTGCAGAAACAAAAAGACCCACATCTCTCACCATACAGTAAGATCAAATCTAAATGGATAAAAGATCTAAACCTACATCCAGAAACCTTCAAACTTTTGGAAGAAAATGTTGGAAATACTCTACAAGATCTAGGGGTAGGTCCCGACTTCCTAAAAAGGACACCAAAAGCATTAGCAATCAAAACCAGAATAAACAAATGGGACCTCATCAAACTAACAAGCCTCTGTACAGCGAAGGAAACAATCAACAAAGTAAAAAAGCAACCCACAGAATGGGAGAAGATCTTCACGCACCACATAGGTGAGAAAGGGCTAATTTCCAGAATATACAAAGAACTACAAAACAACCAAAATGTCAAAACAAACAAGCCACTCAAGAAATGGGCATGGGAAATGGGTATATGCACTTTTATGCCTCATATTTTCCTCTGTTTACATATTTTTCTCCATACTCCAATGCTAGCTCCTTAAAGGCTCAGAAATGTAACTACTTCAATACATGCAGCCTCAAGCCTCAAGCATAGTATGAGATATCCAAGCAATATATTCTGAATGAGTGAATTTTCCAGGACCAGAATCACCATTAAAATGTCATTCTTTCCTAAGGGGATTACCTTTCATTGTCAAGCTGAGCAAAAGAGGAAGACACAAACTTAAGAGGTGTCCGGGGCTAGGGGTTGGGGGGAGAAGCTAACACGTGGAGTATAATGGTGGTGAGAATAGGAAGTGCATACCTTTCCAAAGTGCTCGATTAGAATTTCCACCACAATGTTCTGGAACTTGATGTTCATCATGGCGGCCACAGTGTCCTCCTGAGCTCTCATCAAGGTAGGCCCAAAGATCACTCCCATGTTGGAGGGAGTCATAAGATTCTCTTTGCTGTGCTCACACACACTGCCAGAAGAAAAAGAAAATGATTTAGTAAGATTTACTCCAACAATTCCTTTGTAATCAAAATCATGTGAAGTGTATACTAAGTGAAAGAAACTTAAAAACAGAAGAAAAGGAAGGATCCAAAGGATGTAAGAGAAGGAAAGACTAAAAACAACTGACAATAAACACTGATATACACCTAAGAGCCAAAGGAAACCATACCTAAGATAACTAGCAGCATATGGGAAACCATAGTCAAAAGCATTTGCCAAGGCAGGGAGCCAGCAAGAGGGCATTCAAGGCAAGAGGAATACCAGGAGCGTGTATGAAGAACAACAAAGTACATGGAAAAAGTCTTCAGGTTTCCCCAGTCAGGAATCTAATTTCTTCCTCTAACTCTCTAATCACATGTACTGAAAATTTAAAGGGATTCTTAGGATCATCCTTTTGGGGTCTGTACTACAGCATAGCATGTTAAGCTGGCACCTGCATTGCCAGCACCCCATATGGATGCCAGTTGGTGTCCCAGCACTCCACTTCCAATCAAACTTTCTACTAATGTACCTGAGAAAGCAACACAAACTCAAGTACACAGACCCTTGAACCCACGTGGAAGACCTGGATGAAGCTACGAATCCTGAGGTAGGTCTGGCCTAGCCCTTAGCTACTGCACTCATTTAGGCTATGACCAACAGGTGGAAGATTTCACAATCTGCCTCTCCCTCTCTATAATTTAAATAAGCAAAATACATCTTTTTAAAAGATCATCCTTGGGCCCGGCGGCGTGGCCTAGCGGCTAAGGTCCTCACCTTGAAAGCCCCGGGATCCCATATGGGCACCGGTTCTAGTCCCGGCGGCTCCACTTCCCATCCAGCTCCCTGCTTGTGGCCTGGGAAGGCAGTCGAGGACGGCCCAATGCATTGGGACCCTGCACCCGCGTGGGAGACCCGGAAGAGGTTCCAGGTTCCCGGCTTCGGATTGGTGCGCACTGGCCCGTTGCGGCTCACTTGGGGAGTGAATCATCGGATGGAAGATCTTCCTCTCTGTCTCTCCTCCTCTGTGTATATCTGGCTGTAATAAAATAAAATAAATCTTAAAAAAAAAAAGATCATCCTTTTATCATATTCTTTAGATGAGGGGGTAAAAAGGCCCAAAGAAGGGCAGGGGCTTGCTCAAAGTCAAGGTACAGACATCATCAGGTTCCGTAATCCCCAAAGACCTGATTTGCTAGTCAGCGTCCTTGCTGAAATTCCTTGCAGTAGTTTCCTAATTTTATAGGACAGGGGCAATTTTTTTAAAGCGGCAATTAAAGACTTTCTTCAATTGACTGTTTTTTAAGCCCCATGCACATGCAGGGTCTAAAACAAACATGGATTTAATTTGCAGCCCTGCCACTCACCACCCGCACAACAAAGCACGTTCATTCTGTCCTCTCTAGGTTTCTCTTATCCTACTTGCCAAAACAGTACCCACTTCAGAGATGAATTGAGAAAAGAGAGGCAAATTGCTTTGGCATGATACCTGGCATCTTGGAAACTATGCCGGTATTATTCCCATTCCGAGATTCTCCATTCTAGGCAATGCCAATCTTTGATACTATTGTAATCCTAAATGGCTTAGAGTTTTCTCGCTATTCCATCAAGTTTTATACCTCCACATCACTGCTCAGTGAATCCCTGGACATAAAATTGTACTATTGTATTATTTCTCCTACACCTAAAGAATATCTATCTTTGGAAATTCATAGTAGGTGACATCTCCGCTAGGACTACCACTGCTCACTGCCTTCTGAATTGACACCTCTGGCAATCAAACTATGGTGCAATTGTCTGTGTATTTACATGCCTCTCTTGCTGGGCAGCAAACCATTTTGCAGTGTGTTACCAGCCCACAACAGGTACTAATTATTTCGAAGGGAACTGAGCTCTTCTGGTGCTCTTTCAAACTGGAGGCAGCAAGTGAAAGGCATGCCGGATTAGCATCCTTTTGGCTGTGGGTGTGAGGAGGTATTCAGAAGCTAGAACAGCCCAGGTACCAACCCAAAACACTAATTTTCTAAACCAGCCCAGGCAAAGGCCTTGAAAAGACTGACCCATCGATAGGCAGGTTCTTGACACTAAGTGGGTAATTGAGAGAGTTTGAATCTTTAGACAAACCTTAATGAAATCTGTTGAACTCTTGACAAAGGCTGGTGCCATTCAGATGGTAATGAGCAGCAACTATTCAAAGCCTTTGATATGGCTAGACTGGTGGTGATGAATCCCTTTCAACAATTTAAATACTTCTGCAATTAACCTGTATTCTTTACTGAGAGATTTTTTCTTCAGATATTCAAATGAAAAGTGTCTCCATGCTGCCACCAAGTGATCCCAGATGATTAAACCTTAAGTGGCAAAGCCAGGACAATTGCTTATCTCCTTTTGTTAAGCTTTGAAGGAAGCCTATGTTTGCTCACTGTTCCAGCAGCTCACTGAACCATCACAATTCCACAATGCAGAGTATTTCAGCCATTTTGGTGTGTGTGTTTAAAAATGTATTTATTTTATTGGAAAGGCAGATTTTCAGAGAGAAGGAGAAACATAGAGAAAGATCTTCCATCTGCTAGTTCACTCCCCCGAGTGGCCACCAAGGCCAGAGCTGAGCCAAGCTGAAGACAGGAATCAGAAGCCAGGAGCCAGGAGCCAGGAGCCAGGAGCCAGGAGCCTCTTCTGGATCTCCCATGCAGATGGAGGGTCCCAAAGCTTTGGGCCATCCTCCATTGCTTTCCCAGGCCACAAGCAGGGAGCTGGATGGGAAGCAGAGCAGCTGGGACATGCACTGGCACTCACATGGGATTCAGGTGCTTGAAGGGGGAGGATTACCAATTGAACCATTGTGCTGGGCCAGAATATTTCAGTTTTGAAATCTAGATTCACTAAGTTAAAGCACTTAGCAAGGTCACAAAATTAGTGAACACATGGCAAGGTATGGGTTCAAACCTTCTTAAGTAATCCCATTGTGCCCACTGCCAGCTTTTCTAGTTCAAAATCCTTACAGGAGTTCTTTCAACATAAAATTATCTTCTATTTCTCTGAAGAATGTTCCTGGTTTCTCATGTAGGATACTCTTCCGTCTTGGTCTTTAAAGGAGACTTGGAAGGTTACCTTTCCTCCAGGAACATTTCTTTGTAATTGCAAATCAAAAAGAGGCTTAAAAAGCATTCTAAGGGTGGCTCTGCACGTTAATCCACTGCTGTGACAGTGTTATTCCATATGAATTGCTCCTGGCTCCTGGCTCCTGTCTTTGGATTGGCTCAGCTCTGGCCTTGGTGGTCACTCGGGGAGTTAACTAGCAGATGGAAGATATTTCTGTCTCTCCTTCTCTCTGCAAATCTGCCTTTCCAGAAACAAGAAACAAATCTTTTTTTAAAAAACAAACAAACAAATAAACAAAATAGCTGAAATACTCTCATCTAATTCCTAGCTAATGGCCTGGCCTGGAAGAAGCTCCTGGTTCCTGGTTTCAGCTGGTCCAGTACTGGCCGTTGAGACCATCCAGAGAGTGAACCAGTGGATGGAAGATTTCTTTCTCTCTCCACCCATCCCCTGTCCCTGGAACTCTGACTTTTAAATAAATCTTTTAAAATTCTAATAGATTCCTATAAGTAGATGAAATTTAGGCCCCAATTTAAAAAAAAACTGTAATACATTTTGGATCACTGAAAATCCAAAACATATATGATGATGTTAAGGAATCATTATAATTTCTTTTTAGATGCGATTTTATTTTACTTACGCTTATAAAGATTTCTCATCTTTTCAATATATAAATTGAAATATTTATGGATGAAAAAACAAGAAGTTTTGGAGAAATCTGGGGGGATACAAATGAAATGAGCTTAGTCACACGTCCATAATCACTGAGGCTGGGGATGGGCACATAAAAGTTCCTCACACTCTTTCCTACACTTTCAAATATGTACACTTGAAATTTTGCAAAATAAACTGTTCATCAAAGGGAAAAAAAAGCAATCGGTTGGTATTGTGGTGCAACAAGTTAAGCTACTGCTTATAATGCTGGCATCCCACGATGGAGTGTCAGTTTGAGTACGAGCAGGTCTGCTTCTGTTCCTGCCCCCTGCTACTGCTCCAGTCGCTGGAATCATTTGTGGAATGAGCCAGTCAATAGAAGATACCTGTCTCTCTGTCTCTGCTTTTCTGTCACTGTGCCTTCAAAAGAAAAATCTTTTTTAAGAACACTACAATCAAAGCTATTATGTCCTAGCCTATACGTGAAAACATGCATGTTCCTAAGTATATATGTGTGTGTTCATGTGTAGACATATATTTTCATTTTTTTTTTTTTTACCAAAATTAGATTCTGGGGTTCTTCCAAATGTCAACAAATCTAAGGAGCATTTTTCTTTTTCAAATTGTAATATTAATTCTGGATAAATGTTAGAATCAATTTTTTTTAGTTTTATTTATTTTTATTGCAAAGTCAGATATACAGAGAAGAAAGGAGACAGAGAAGAAGATCTTCCATCCATTGATTCACTCCTCAAGTGGCCGCAACGGCCGGTGCTGTGTCGATCCGAAGCCAGGAACCAGGAGCTTCTTCCAGGTCTCCCATGCAGGTGCAGGGTCCCAAGGCTTTGGACCGCCCTTGACTGCTTTCCCAGGCCACAAGCAGGGAGCTGGATCGAAGCAGGGTGGCTGGGATTAGAACCGGTGCCCATGTGGGATCCCAGCGTGCACAAGGCAAGGAATTTAGCCGCTAGGGTACTGCGCTGGGCCCAGAATCAATACATTTTGCAAAATCAATATTGTCAAGCAGGAGTTCTCATGTAATTATCACATCCTCTGCATGCATAAACTTGATAATAGCTCCTTATATTTAGCATTCTCAGCTAAATCATGTTCACTGTTGCATTTATCTTCTACTTAAAATGTCTTCAAAAAAATTACATGATGATTTGACAATAAGATCATTTTTTTTTCTGTTTTAATAGTACCTAAAATAATATAATCACCGCAGTTGATGGCATTGATGAAATTCAGGGCATTGTTCAGACTAAGCTAAAGTACTTAAATATACAGAACACAGGGTTGGAAAATACATAGAAAAAGGAACACTGTGTTCTGCAGGGAGCTCCGAACTAGTAACATCAACTCAATGTTTCATTGTCTTTTCGGTTTTCAAAAAGTCTCCTTATGTTTATTTACTTGAAAGGCAGACTAAGGAAGGGAAGGAAAAGAAGAGAGAGGGCGATCCTCCAGCCGCTGAGTCAGCCTCCACCACTGGGGCTGGTCCAGAGCAAAGCTAGGAATTGGAAACTGCATCCAGGTCTCCCACATGTATGCCAGGGCCCAAGTACGAGGGTTATCTTCTGTTGCTTTCCCAGACACATTGGCAGGGAGCTGGATCATAAGTACAGCAACAGGGACTTCAACCTGCACCCGTGCTTAATGCCTGCATCATAGGTGGAAACATCTTACTACATCATAGTGTCGGCCCCGATTGTAGTTTTCTTATCATGATCACATACTTATGTATTGAGGGAGGATTAATTAAGTAGGTCTTTTTTTAATTAATTAGGTCTTTTTTTTAATAAAAAAAAAACTTGCATAACTTTACATATTTCCTAGTCAAATCTTAATATTTTGTAAGTTTATGATTTTTACCTTTAAAGTTGAACAATTTTTAACTTTTTGATCCAATCACTTCATATGTAGACCTCTTCATACATATATTTCTCTTGAAAATAGATATTAACATCACAAAATGATGGTTGCATAATGATCATAATGTAAGAGGAATATATTGCCATGTACAAAGTATGATTCAGTGAAGCACTATTTGTATAGCCAATGATACAACATCCACACAGTTTTTATATTGTATATAACAATGTCCACATATAAATGAAAAGATACTTCTCTGAGCCTGGTTTATTTCACTCAAATAATGGTATAACTCCCATTCGTTTTGATGCAAATGTCAGGATTTCACTCTTTGTATGGTTGAATAATATTCTATCGTGTGTATATATCAAGTTTTCTTTATCCAGTCTTTAGTTGATAAATATCTGGATTCCTAATTAATATGTTTTAAAAAGACTAATTAGAATTCAGAGGGTCTGCTATAAGCTTCTACTCTTTTCCTAACTATTCAACATCAAAGGCTTGTTAATTAGCATAATGTATTATAGATATATCATTTAGGCTAGATTTATTCAAAATACCCAGATCTATTTTAGGTATGATATAGACACTCTCATCCTTGTATGAACAGGGTAGAAGAAAAAAAGCAATGGTCAATTTTAACATCAATACAGCAGATCAATGAAAATTATGTATCTTCTGCCATGAAGCAACGTAAGGTACACAACATCACCTGTAATTTATTCTGGGTGAAAATGAGTTCACTTAAATCTATCTAACCTTTAGATATAGCTTCTACTTTACAGGAAACACAAAAATACAATGAAAAATACAACAATGAAGAAAGCCTTAGGCAGCAATCTGTAACTAGTTGTGTGTCTCAGCAATACACCAGTGACACACACACACACACAATGACTACATTAACCTAAAGACACAAAAAAGACTTAAGTAATGGATATAATGTGTTCTCCCATATATGGCATTAGTCTATAAGCATCTATGAATAACACTTTTGGGGTTAACAGAATGTTAGTATAGTCTAGAAAGGTAGATATCATTGAATTGCAAAAAAAGCAGTTTGAAAAACAATGAAGGACACATTTTGGTAAAAAACTGAAAATATCCACGTGTACACATAAACATTTACACACATACACAGAAAGATCTGGAAGGATATAAGTATGCATCACATTAACAACAGTGATTATTGAATGTTGGCAACAGGAAGCTTTTACTGTTGCTTTTTTCCTTTATTTTTCTTTTCTGTATTTTCTAATTTCCATATAACATTGCTTCAGAAATACCAGTTATTGTGAACTAAGAGGTCCATCATCCTAATAGCCCTCATTCTTTAGAATCGTAGCCCAGGTACAAGGCTTCAATTGTACAAGAGATCATAGGATTTTATTGCCCAAACCCAATTTTGTCACTAGTATTATGTCATCAGCCTTGGGGAAAAAAAAAAAAACCTTTCATGAACGATATTGTCAGAGCATCTGAAAGGACAGAGAGATGGGTTTCAACGAATTTATAGAACATGTTCTACAATTCTTTTCGTGTCTGCTTCCTCGCAAATAGCTATGTTATAAAGGCAGAATTCAGCTCGAGCCTTGCATCCACTGCAATATTCCACTGGTAGTGGAATTGTTAGGTAGACGGATCTTGCATTCTCCTACCTGTGACTAATGAAAGATACCAACCAAAAAAAAAATTACAAGATAATTAGGTACCTGAAATTGGCTGAGGTCAGTTTGTTTCTTCCATTAGCTTAGAAAACAGATTGGCAGGGAGAACACATTACAAAGCACAGATATAATCATCATATAGATTATGAAAACAGCAGCTGGCAGGCAGCATAATTATGTGCATTTCAAAGCACCTAAATTTTCTTCTCTGTAAATTTCTCAATTAGAATCAAGCTTAATTTTTATTTATATTTTCCCCATAGCTGACAGCCATCAAGGTCCACAAAATAAAATTTTGAAATAGCAGAACTGCGAATAATTATATTCTCTATACCTAAATTCAATAATAAGTAGTTGGGCCACATTTGCCTTCTCTCTTTGTATGTATATTTTTCTGAATTCTTTGAGAATAAATTGCCTCAACCCTAAATATTTCAGCATCTATCTCCAAAAAATCAACGCATTTTCCTACAGAATCACAATTACATTTTTATATCTAAGAAAATTTATAATTCTACAGCATCTAATGTTACATCCATATTCAAGCTTTCTCGTAAGTCACAGAAAAAATACATTTTATTTCTGGATGTTCTATATCGGATTCCAATTCAAGTTCCTGTACTATACTTATTTATATTGCTATTTATTATATATTTTTCTGTTTCTATTATCTTAATGGAAAATAGTATCCCTACCTATTTTCCCCAGAACATTGTCTTTTCCGGAAGCCCAAACCATTTGTCTTATAGAATATCAAACAGTCAGCTTTTCTATACCCTTTATTACTGATAAACTGGGAAGACATAATTTGAGAATGAACATTCTGAGGAAAATATTTCATAGTTCATATTTGTACTTCTTACTCTATCAAATTATAAGGGTCTTAAGCTCAGTTGGTACATTAGCAATGCTAAATTTCATTAATTCTTTAAAATCGCATCTAATAGTCGTCTTTACTATAAAGACACATTTTTCCCATTTGGAATTAACAAGTAACCTGCAAGGAATACACAGAAGTTGTAAAAAAAATTGTGAATATTCTGTTCCTGACACTCTTCTGTGGTTTTAGCCCTGCCTGAAACAAGGCACTGAGTATATAACACAGTGATTCTTTTTATTTTATCATTCCTGATGCATTGTTGGCCGACATTCTTCAGTAATGAAAAGCTTTCCTTCCTCTTCCTACTCCTACGGCTTTTGGTTTACTCGGTGTTACAAATACATTATTTGTAGTTTTGATGTTTAGGTTGCCCTAAATATCATCAGCATCAACCCTTTCCAACAGATTCCTGTGTGGCTGAAGGATTTAAGGAGATGCCTTCGACAAATGTGCAGAGTGGCTATATTGATTATTTTAAGCTGAAATTCCATTGTAACTTCAGAAAGAGCCATTTGGCCTGTTTTCTACATGCAGCAACCTATAAAAAGTTCTTCTGGGAGGGACGTCCTTCACATACCGACGCTGGAAAACAGCCTCAGTCAACACAGACTGGTATTTGAGGCTGCAATGAACTTGAATAAACAAACTTTGAAGTAACCCTTATCTTTCAGTAGCTTCTAAACCCTCGTCCACAATATCTCTTCGTAACATTCCCAAGATATATAGCCTAGTCTAGATGTTGCTTTGTCCTCTCTTCATTCACAAATTTATTCCTTTTTTATCTAAAAAAGTATGAAAAGCATCATACTTTGGTCATTTATTCAGAATTCACTCTCTCGTGAATCTGTGCATGGAAATTTAATACAAATTTCATGTTCTCCTCTTGTATTTATTGAGTTCCTAGATTCAACCAAGGAGCCCACATAAGAACTATGCAAAAGAAAGAGGGGGTTTCTTCCTCCCCTACAGGGCACAATTTGTCCTTATACTTTCCTTGCCCCACATCTGGGAACACCCATTTCTCTAAGCATTCCCAGTCCCTTTCAAAAGGGAATTTGGAAACATAGAACTGAACACTAGATGTGCTCATTCCTTTTTAGGAATTCTAATTAAGTGATTCTAATCACTTCAAGACTGGCCCATTGAACAGTTTGCTGTTTTGTTTTTGTTTTGTTGTGAAGTCCTGAGTTCATAATGACATTCTCAATTTAACAATATACTTTTCTTATAGATTTAATTATTATGTGTTTCTGTTTCATTTGATACAGAGAAAGAAAGCGATCTCCTATTTGCAGGTTCACTCTTTCAATGCCTTGAAGAGCCAGGGTGGGGCCAAGCCAAATCCCGGAACCCAAAACTCAATCCAGGCCTCCTATATGGGTGGCAGGAACCCAAGGACTCCTGATACCACCTACTGTTTCCCAGGATACATATTAGCAGAAAGCTGAATCAAAAGAGGAGTAGCTGAGTCTTACAAGAGGCACCCTGACATGGGATGTGGTTGTCCCAAGTGCTGATTTAACTACTGATCCAAATGCTTGCCTCCTACACCTTAAATCCTGTATCTGTATCTTTTTGTTTTATACCATAAATCTTGACTTGGCATATCATTAATATATTCACATTTTTGCTTTCTTTGTGGAATCTGTGTATGTTTGTGTACATGTATGTGTGCATTTATTTTGAATTATAACTGTTGCTACTAGCAACAATCCTATTGAGTAATGCTAAAAACTTTTTGCAGCCCTTGTTGCTTTTGGAATATAAACCATTAAGTATGAGTCATCTATATTTAAACGTGCTGACAAGTTAGCTGAAAAGACAGCTTTCGCCATGTGGCTGTATTATAAAATTTGTAAATATTTACATTTAATTTCTTTGCAGGTTCAATTTTAATGTTTATATTTTCCTGTGAGTTTAATTTTATTTTTGTATATGTAAAAAATTAAAATTGCTTAAAAATCAAAATTGTATAAGGAGACATACTTAGAGGAATACAGGTCTTTATCTCATTTATAACCACTTTCACTGGATTACATTCGTAACTACTGAGATACATTTTACATAACATAAAATTCTCCCCTTTAAAGGGTACAATTTAGTGGGTTTTTTTTTAGTATATTTGTGGAGCTGTGTAACTGTCACCACTCTAATTTCAAATATTTGCATCGCCTCATAAAGAAACCTCATTATCAATCACACCCCTCTCCTAACACTCTGACTTCCCAGCCTTCAGCAATCACTAATCTGCCTTTTGCTTCAATAAACTACCTTTTCTTGACATGTCATATACATGGAATTAACACAGCTCATGCTGTTTCATGAATGCATTCTTTCACTTAGTATGTGTTCAATGTTCATCCATGTTGTAGCATTATCAATATTTCGGTTACTTTTATGGCCAAATAATCTTCAACTGCATGAAAATACCATATTCTGTTTCTTCCTTCATTAATTGATGGACATTTCAGTTGTTTTGACCTTTTCAATAATGATGTTATGAGCATTTATTTCTAAGTATTTCTGTGGACATTTTTGGTTTGTTTAGCTTGGGTATACCTGGACATCTGCCAGGGAAATTGCTAGGTCATGTAATAATTACATTTAACTACCTTTGGAATCACATTTTTAAAAAAATAGCTTACTATGCTTCATTTGTCAAAAAAAAAAAAAATACGGGTATATTTTCTCTCTCTCTCTCTCTCTCTCTCTCTCTCTCTCTCTCTCTCTCTCTCTCTCTGTTTTACTATTAAGATAATACTCCACAGGTACAGTTCCCAGAAGACAACCACACTTCCCTCACTCCCCTGCTTTCCTCAATACACTCCCTCCCCTGTTTACGTCAGCATTTGCAAAAACATTACTTTAGTCCACTTCATATTCATAGGCTTAAATTGCCACTAGCTAATAATAATATTCAACAAGTAAAATGTAGTAAGAGCACATTTCCACTGGAGTATAAACATGAATAAAAATGACAATAAGAAAAGCCATATTTTACTCTGTTTTACACCTTGGATTTGTTGTTGTTTATTTAGTTTACAAACATCGTGCAAATCACTGTCAAGGTCATAGGGATTGTCCTCATTCTTTTATTTTTTGTTTTTAGACTGCATAATACTATATTATTGAATGTGTTCTCACTTACTTAGCTAGGTTCCTATTATTTAATATTTCTGTTATTTCTGAACTTTTACCATTAAAACTCATGTTGCAGTGGCAAAACTTGTACATATGCTGTTGCTGTTTTGTATTTGAGAAAGTATGTCTTTAGATATCTACAAGTTAGTTTATTGAGTCAAAGAATAAGTGAATATGCAGGTGTGCTAAACACTGTAATGATTCCAGGACTACACTGCATTCACATCAACAATACATTAAGGGGCCTGCTTCTCTAGGGGCTTTCAATGAAGAATGTGGTCAAGCACTAGGATCTGTTGCTAAAAACACTGGAGCCAATGTTGTGGCATGCTGGGTAAACCCACCACCTACAATGCCAGCAATCTATTATGGATACTAGTTTGTGTCCTGGCTGCAGCACTTCCAATGCAGCTCCCTGCTAAGAGCCTGGGAAAAGCAGCATGAGATGGCTCAAGTGTTTGAGCCCCTGACATCTAGCCTGGAGATCAGGATGAAACTCCTGGATCCAGGTTTTAGCCTTACCCAGCCCTGGCTGTGCGGCCACCTGCAGAGTGAACCAGTGGATGCAAGATTCTCTTTCTCTCCCTCCCTCCTTCTATAACTGACTTTCAAATAAACAAGTAAATCTCTCTTTTAATAAGTAAATAAATAAATCAGTGGTGACCCAGTGTAGGTTTCATTCACACTTTTCTTACGCTGAGCATTGAGCAAGCTTAAGCATGTCATCATATATTTAGGGGTATCTACCTTCCTATTTCTGAGATCTAGTTGTATCTCCTTTTGTTTTAGGCAATTTGAAGATCAGGTTTGTTGAAGGAAACCAAGCGGTTACTGACTGGATGAGACAGGCACCCCAATTAGATGGAGGCAGGCATGCTGTCACTCTCTGCTAGTAGAGACATCAATTAAATTAAACCTTTGGCTTCTACTGTCTACTGAGGCTTCTAGAATGTCATAGGTCCACTCCTCTCATGTACAAATGACAACATGAGGCCTGGGGTATGAGTGGGGTTTTCTTCAAGTCACATAGAAAACTTGCTATGGATCTGGAACTTGAACCCAAAGTCTCTTTCTCGCAGGCCAAATTCAAGCTAACATGTCAGTGACTTGGTGAGTTCTGTTCTTCTACTGAGATCAACACAAATTACTTTCTTGAGAGAGAAAATGCTTTTGTCATGTTCTCTGTTAGCCTAAATCGCAAACACTGGCACGAAATATAAAAGTCATATTGACTGTTAATTCTGACTACTAACTGTACCTGCATCTAGAATACTCATTTGCAATGCGAGTATCCCAAAATCTTAGAAGGACAGATCACATGATAGCTTCTATCACAGAACCCAAACTTCACAAAGGCAAAGTCTGGGGCTTCATGACAAAGTGAGGCCAAGAGGACCATTAGCCTAAAGCCTCATCTTCCCTAAGGGTCTTAGATGTTTGAGATCTTCTCCAAATAGGATTCAAATAAATTGTTACCCCGTTTTGTGAGTGCTGACATATTTATTTGCTAAATACATGCACTTAAAATTCATTACAATTTTTCTCAACATATTTTCACATTTGTTTTCCATTTACTGTATCACGAGTGACCTGGTAAACAATCTATTCATGGTCCCTAATGGAGGTAGGAGCAGACCTGAAACTAGAAGCCAGACTTGCTGATTCCTGGACAGAGTGAAATCTTCCTGCTCTCTGGAAAGCTGCTGTTACTATCTGCCACACAATGGCAGGAGGTTCATCAGAATCTTCACAACAACTCCCCTTTCTTGAGAACCTCCTATGTGCTGTGACCTTTGTTTTGAGTCTAATCCAAAGAACAGTCCTACATGGTCGGCATTACTATAAGTCTCTGCTTTATATAGATGGCCAACATAGACTCAAGTAAGTTGTACCACTGGGATTTAAAACTAGGTTTATCTACCAGCAAAGCTTGGTTGCAGCACACTCTGTGAAGGGTAAACGCATCAAGCAGGACAATCCTGATGCATGACTGATAGACAGGGGTCAAAGGAAAACCATTTTCCTCACTCAGTGTACTGCCTATAGTGGACGCAGATGGGCACTGGAACTTCAGAATCGGCAAGGCAACTTCCCTGTAGTTCTACTACATAGGCAGAGAGAGGTTTTCCATCCACTGGTTCATTCCTCAAATGGCCACAGCAGTCAGAGCTAAGCCAATCTGAGTTCAGGAACTAGGAGCATCTCTATGGTCTCCCACATGGCTATAGTGGCCGAATGATTTGAGCCATCCTCTGCTGCTTTCCTAGGACATAAGCCTCTATTAGGAACTGTTTCTAAATATTCAGCAGTTACTTACTTGACCAAATGTCTTATGAGAAGTTCCAGCATCTCTCGGTTCTTTTCTGGTAGCTTATATACCAGGGAGTGAATGGCTCCCAGCCGGTAATCCAGGTTGTCCGACTCTGAGACAGATAAACAATAGAGATGATTTAGCTTTCTGAGCGCTTGGATTGAACAAATTCTCATATGCATATGCATACACAACACACACACATAGATGCAACAATAAAAAATAGAGAGTCAAAGCAATGGAAAAAGACAGGGAGTTAAGTAGGCAAAAACAATGTCAGAGAGCCCAAGAAACAAAGAACAACGTTCAGAGAAAAGCACAATGCAACAAAGAAATGCGAGGGGTATTCAAAAAGTTAACACAAAAAATATATATTATGAAAAAACTTGTGCATGATTTCAAAATTTTGTGCCAAAACAAACTTATATTTTAAATCCATTTTGTCATGATCTTTTTGAAGTATCATTAGTAGACATAACATGATAAAAAGACAGAAAGAGAGAGAGGGAGGGAGGGAGAGAAAGAGGGAAGAGAAGAAAAAGATTACAAGAGATGACAACATTGACTTCAGGGATATAAGCATTACTGTGACACGTTTGTCCTAATGAGCCTCACATGAACTTCTAACTGGAAACCTTTCCCATCCACCTTCCTTCTACAGAGTGGTACGTATTCCTCCCTCTGAGTTCTTGTGGGGAAAAAAAGCCATTAAGAAAGCCCAGAAGTTAAGACCAAAGTTCCCAGTCCCAGCATGATGGCACAGTGGCAAAATCCTTGCATTCATTGGGATCCCATATGGGCACCAGTTCATGTCCTGGTTCCTCCACATCCCATCCAGCTCCCTGCTTATGGCCTGGTAAATAGTCAAGGATGGCCCAAAGGCTTGGGACCCTGCACCCACATGGAAGAGCTAGAGGAAGCTCCTATCTCCTGGTTTCAAATCAGCTCAGCTCCAGCCATTGTGCCCACTTGGGGAGTAAATCAGCGGATGGAAGGTCTTTTTCTCCACTTTTCCTTCTTTCTGTAAATCTACTTTGCCAATAAAAATAGACCAAAGTTCCCTTGCCTCATCTAACACCTAGAATGAGGTCAAGTCCCCTAACCCTTTTTCCTGAACATCACAGGGACATGAGGCAGCATAAGAGACATTTAGAGGCAAGGGAGAAACACTTCCAGAGTGGCCTCAGTCAAAAAGTAATGCTTCATCTGGTGCCCACTTTTGCGGCTGAGTCTATATTATCTTAACTTTCTGTGTAGTCCTTCATTGCCACCCTAAGATTTCTCATGAGGAAAATGTGATAAATGTGATACTAATACAAATTGATTGATTAGGAGCAGTGATTCACAGCACAACTGAAATGCACCTGAATAGGTAATGCTGAAACAGCAACTGTAATGTGACCACTTTCGCTCTGTCTCCTGGTAACGTGAGCCATTGCTCCTATTCTGGTGTTAGAGAGAACACCGACCTTACAACGGTTATATGCTTCAAGTTCACCAGTTTGCTCCAACCTATTCAAACATCATTAATTTATGAAAAACCACACAACTCCTGAGTTAAGGTGGACAGCAGGAATATGGTCATCTGGCAGTGGGTGAAATCTGTGTATGTGTTTTTGCCCTCAATTACCCTCCCTCCACCAACATGCTAGCCCCACTGCAATAAACCTTACACGGAAACTAGAACAATACAATTAACTAGTAACACAAATACTTACTGGCAGCAGAGACCAGTTCTTTGTGAAGCCTATAGGTCATGACAGGTTCCGAAAGATTCCTGAAATTAATGAAGACTGTAAGTTCCTTTGGGGATTTTCAGCTCTGTGGGCAGTGAGGCTGAAGTTTCTGAGCCCCACAGCTCATTTTGATTACAAATATTTTTCTCTCCACTCGAAGGTTTGTTAGGAGAATCCAAGTTGCTAGTAATTCAATAGAATATCAGCAAAAAAATATGAGCTGAAGCTTCTAGCAAGATCTGCAGTTTGCTTTCAGAAGCAAAAGAAGGTACAAATAAGTTCTGCAAAATTGGAAATTGCATCCACTCTGAACCCTACCATGGATCCCTTACAATGTGATACTTCCATTGAATTTCCCAAATACTTTTGCACCTGTCTTACTATTTGACCCTTCCAGTGATCCAGTGAGATAGAGCAGTTACCCAAACTCCTATTTAATGGAAGAGAGAAATGAGGGTCAAATCTGTTTCTTTCCTTAGTCAAAAAAATTTAATGGGCACCTACTTATGCCTGATACTGTAAGATACTGGGAATCCAAAACGGAATAAGACACATTCCAAACTTCTATCAGGTCTAGTCAAAGGGATGCCATCTACAAAATCTACAGTGCAATGGGACAAGTGTGATAAAATAAAAGTACATGGCAGGTGGCTCAGAGGAGGAAGTAATGAAAATTGCTACCAGTGACGATGGTCATAACACACTGCACTGTTCTAGGAGAGTCTCATGCATAAATTCATTTAAACTTCATGGCATTTATTATCTCTACTTTAAAGATGAGGAAACTGAGGCACAGCAAACTTTAAAAAGTCATCCAAGATTTTACATCTAAGAAGTGGCAGGGCAGGTAGTTTGTGTCCAGAGTTCACACTGTTAGTCAAGATGCTATACTGCCTACCACTGTTATTGCTGTAGTAATCAATGCTAGAGAGAAAAGGAATACTTAAGCAGAAATAGTAAAAGCAGAAATAGAAAAGGTGAAGACAAAGTATTTTAAAATGATAATATAGAACGACTTCATTGTGTATGATAGTGAGAGACCTAAGGAATTGGTTTTAAGTGAAAAAAAAATGAATTGGTTAAAAGAGAGGTAAAGATGCTAAATTAGAGAAGTCTCAGGGTTCATAAGGAGAGATGATTATGAAGAAGTGGATGGGGAGTAGTGGAGTGCGTTAAGCTACCACCTGTAATGCTGGCATCCTATACGGACAGAGGTCCAAGTTCTAGCTTCTCTGCTTGCAAACTATCTCGCTTATGATATACCTGGGAGAGCAGTGAGAAGATGGTCCAAGTACTTGGAACTCTGAACCCATGTGAGAGACTTAGATGGATATCCAGGCTCCTGGTTTTTGCCAAGTCCAGCCACTGCCATTACAGCCATTTGAGGTGTGTGCCAGTGGATGGAAGATCTCTCTCTTGATGTGTCTCTTGATCCCTGCCTCTCTCTCTGAAAATCTACTTATTAAGCAAACAAATGAAAAATTTTTAAGTAGATGCAGTATTTATTCTAATTCTGAAATTCAGATACATTGATCATGAAAACAGGGAGAGGGATGTGAAGCCACGAGAAGAGAGCGGCAGAAATGGTCAGCATTGACAGGCAGTTTTATTGGACCCTTTGGTATTTCTTGTTTATCCAGTATGGTATGTAAAAATGAAATGGAATTGAATCAGTGACAAAGGCAGGAAAAATCAAATATTTCCTATGAAAATTGATAGTTCCCATCTCTACAGAGGAACGGAAAGATGTGGATTGACGAGGCCAACATGGTTATCTGAGGAAATCATGAATTCTATTTTTGTGTCTAAACAAAGGTTTGCTGTGCAACTAAAGGTCCAATATATGATGTGATGTGTGTAACACAAATACAGCCTATTCATTTTTGTTTCCTGCCTCAAGTAAATACTTGAGTTTTCCCTCCCTGTAGTTTAGTAACAAGGGAATGATGCCCTGGAAAATAACCAGACATGCCATAAAGAGTTCTGCCCCAAAAGCAGCCAAAGAGGTAAGAGAAAAGCCAAAAACAAGTGATACAGCAGACTCAAAAGGAGGACAAAGTTTTCTGGAATGCTTGTTAACTGTTTCAAATGCTACAAAAAAGATCAAGTGAGGGAAAGACTGACAAGTTCTCTTTGTCTGCAACATTGAGGGCATCACTGATGGCCTTGGTAAAAGCAGTCCAATGGAGCAAAAGGGGTGAGAGCCAGATTACAAAGAGATAAGAGTAGGGGGCAGCTAACACATGGAGGCGGGAGGTTTGTACATCTTGTTACAAAAGCTTGATTGGAGGCATGGAGTATCTCAATTGACATTCTTACTAAATTCTGGACTCAAATAATCCACAGTAGCTTGCAAGAATTTAGCTAAAGCCTTGAACTCATCGGTGACTTTCAGACTTTATATCCAACTACCTACTTGACATGGTACTCCAATTTCTTCAAAGGCACAGAATTTTGAATTATCCAAAACCCAACTTACTGTCTCCCTCAAATCTAGTCTTCTTTGTGTTTCTCAAATCCATACGCATGGCCACCACTTGGTTGAGCAAGCCACAGACATGAAAGTCTCCCATTCATCTCCTTCTCCCTAATCCACACACCCAAATTCATAAATACTTTTTTTCCTAAATCTCTTCAGTATGTTTATTTCTACCAATCTCTATTGCTAACCCTGAGTTTTAGGAGGAATATCTTCTCTTGCCTGGGCCACAGCAATAGCCTGTTCACTGCTTTTGACCCCTATCTGTATTGTCTTCTCCTAATTCAATCTCTGTATCATCTTTGTGCAAAATACAAATCTTATTATGTAATAGTCTGCTTAACATCTTTCATTATATTCCCACTCTTTTTAATACCAATATGGGGGCCCAGCACAATGGCTCAGGGGCTAAATCCTTACTTTGCATGCACCGGGTTACTATATGGGTGGGTACCAGTTCGTGTTCTGGATGCTCCACTTGTTTGTTTGTGGCCTGGGAAAGCAATGGAGGACTACCCAAAGCCTTGGGATGCCGCATCTGTGTAGGAGACCCAGAAGAAGCTCCTGGTTCCTGGCTTTGGATTGGCTCAGCTATGGGCATTGTGACCATTTGGGAAATGAACCAGCAGATGGAAGATCTTTTTCTCTGTCTCTCCTTCTCTCTGTAAATCTGATCTGCCTTTCTGATAAAAATAAATAATTCTTTTAAAAGGACGAATCTAGATCTTCATTTTCCAGAGGTCAAATTAGACCCAGCATGTTGTGATCCCTACAGAGTTCCCCCTCCCTTTCTCTACTCAATTTTACACCTGGTGAGATCTCATCACATTTTGTCAAATCTATACATTTATTGTCCTCTTTCTGTTCACCTTCCCACCCTTGATTAGACCACAACTTCTTTAAAGTCAGAAATCATATCTACTTGCAACTGCATGCCTCCTGCCTAATACCGTTTTCGACACAGAAGAGGTCAGTATTCAGGCAATTTTTATTGAATGGTTTACTGATTTAGAGATGTGTGTTACTGGATCCTATTTATACACTGAGAACAAAGAACCAGTTTTTATCAGAATATCTCTGTCATTCATTTATTTACTCATCTCAGAGTGCGGGGGGGGGGGAGGGGAGGGAGAGTGAGTGAAAGAGAGAGAGTTTCGGTCCATTGGTTCATTCCTTAATTTCCCACAACAACCAAACCTGGGCCATGCCAAAGTTGAGAGCTTAGAACTGAACCTGGGCCTCCTATGTAGGTGGCAGGCATCTGACCAGTTGAGTGATTACTGCTGCCCCCACATGAGCATTAGTTTATATCACCAGGAAGTGAATAGGAGGTTGAGTCAGGAAGCAAACCCAGATATACAAATGTGAGATGCAGATATCTTAATCAAAGTCTTAACCCCCAAAATCAGCTTAATGAGGAAGGTGAAAGATGCAGGAGAGAGAAGGAACAATATTGAGTACTTTCTGGAAATACTTTTAAGAAAAGGAATGATTTACATCATTAAAACAGATGGAGACTCACTCTGAAAACACTACCCTGCAGAAATCTAAAAAAGATGCCAATTGGCTGGTTTATAGCATCTCTGGAGTCACTTATAGGAGATGCTCCCCACTGTCACTCTCATGCTCAACCTTTCAGGCTTTCCACAGGGCTACACTGCTTATTATAAGATGAGGCAAGAAGGAAATACTGTAGGGAAGCCTTAACTTATTTATATATACATACATATATTTGAAATTTTTACTCCTTTGAGAGAGGCTAAAGACACAAATAACTTGCTCCCATAATTCTCATTATTCCTAATTTTCTAAAAATAATAACAAATTTGTCTTTACCAAAATGCCCAAATTGCACAACTCCTGGAAACAGGAGGAGAGGAAGATGATGTCACACAGCCAGGTTGAAATAATGTTAGCTGTAACTACAGATGTTACTAAGTGGGGCAAGAGGTGTGTTTCAGTTTCCTCATCTGTAAAATGAGTTTATCACTCACAGTACAGTTACTGGGAGAGAAAAAAAAACACACAATGGCACTGTCCATGTAAACAACTAGCACAGGACACTGCACAGAACAAACCCTTGCGTAGCTCTTCCTTCCTTTTCAGTAAATGCTGAAGGAGTAGTTCTGGGAAGAACATTTGTGTTTACCTAAACTCTCAAGATTATACTATAGCAGAAAGTTGTTTAAAAGTAATATGTATTGCTTCTCAACTTTTTGGTTAAGATCAAAATGCAGTAACAGTAGATTTGTAAGACCCAATCTATTTTAGATTACTGATTTTGATTTGAAGTATCAATCTTAATGACTAAAAAGCAAAGTATTTGAACATAAGACATTTTTAACACAAAATATGTTATCTACTATGGGACATAAACGAATAGGTATAAAATAAAGACACACATGTTCTAACACGTTAATTCTTGTTCAAAGGCAAACTGATGTTTCAAAATTGCTGTTATCCAGTAAAACATGTTATCAAAGCTAAATTGTCAAAAGTCACGTCTTTACTAGTGAATTCATTATATCACTCCATCTAAAAATAGCAAAACCTCAATTAGTTCATGGACCTGGTTCATAAAAATATTACTATATTTTAAAAATATTTTGAAAGCTTTTTTTGTCCAGTAATGATTTTATCTTTTATGCCTCCTTTGCTTAAATTTTATAGTTAAATAGAAGTCTGGCAATGCATTCTTCATCAGAAATCCTAGTCATTCGTTTACTTGAGCAAATCTACTTAACCTCCTGAATTTAGTATCACATTAACTGCAATCACCACTTGGACACATTTAATCAAGCATGGCAATCAAACACCCAGATTAAAGCAGGCATACCTGAGGTAGAATTTTAAAGAGCTGGTGATTGTCTTAATGTCCCAGTCACTGTTATAAAAATCAACATCTCCTGGGCACTTGGGATCTATTGAGATGAGGAAATAAGAAAAGTTAATTTTCTATAGTATCTTACTTTTTACAACCTTTTAAAAGAAAAGTACGTTACCCTATTTTGCCCCGTTGTCTATGCATAAGACACTGATACATTTCAAACTGAGTAATGAATTCAAAGCTTTTGGTAACTTTGCAATGAACATTATGTCACTGAAATGCTCACAGAATTGAAAACTAGGTTGGTTGGGTTGAGCTGGGCTTCAATGCCCATTGACACGTGCGAGAGCTAAACAGGATGTGGGACAGACTTGACAAGCCTGCGGTGCATACTGGCAAGCATGGGAACCAGGGTAGGGACCAGAACCGGTGGGGGTTATGGGGAGTCACCCCAACTAGGCTGCAGCTCCAACCGGTTTGCGTGAGGACCGAGTATGAAGTGGGCAGGATTGAACTGGACTACAACACCCGTTGGTTCACGAGGAAGACAGGGCTGGAAACACAACGAACCCAGCAATCCCAACGACCAGCATGAGCATAAGCTGATTGGTGTGACGGACGCTGTTGGACTCTGTACTAGCAAACTCGCACAAGAATCAGGCCTGTGATCATCTCAGATGAAGCTTCTTTGGAGATCCCTCCAACTGAACTGCTGATCTTAGAACCCCAACCATGAAGAGACTGTCAGCCAGTGGATTCTGAATAGGGTTCATTGCGATTGGAACTGAGAGATTGGCAGCAATCCAGAACTGATGAACTATCAAAACTGTTTGAGCAGGACCCTCAGAGCACCTCCCGTTGGGGATCTGGGATGGGTGGGAGGCTGGGTGGGGCTTTTCCCTTTGTTTTTTTCCCTGACCCCAGATACAGGGTAAAATGATATTGATGTGGAAACAGTGGTATTACCCACTTTCGCCCTGTAGCCCTTGACCCTTTGTTCCCTAATCAACTAAGTAAGATTATTAAAAAATAATTTTAAAAAATTAAGAAAAAGAGATAATGACTATAGCCAGTTTACAAGAAATCAAAACTTGACAAAATGGAAGTCTGACGGTGATTCAAACCGCCTTTGCATTCTGCTTTGGCATGTAAGGAGCATCGAGGCTACCTGTCCCATGCACAGAAAGAAAAGGCTGAATAAACTGAGTTATCAACTATTCCTAGATCCATCCTATAACTGAGGTCATAGAGCAAGCTACTGTCCCCAGCAACATGGATACAGAAGATAGCGAGCATCAAGGCATATTAGAACAAAGAAGGAAAGGGGCAGAAAACTCCTTCGGAGCCAGTACCCATGCCAAGAAGATCTACTTTGTTATGGACAAATTGCTACTGGCCCAATACCATAAATCCGAGCATTTAAGACTCCACAGGGGTGAATACATTCAGGGGAAAGGGACCCCCACATTTTTGTAAATTAAACCTGCATGTTTAAATCTTTTAGATTCTCACAATAGATATTAGCAAACCCATTCATGCTTCCAGATTACGGAGAAGAACAGAAATAAAGTAGCCATTTTAAAATATACCCTAAGCCTTCAGTTTTTAGCAAGGCCTGCCCCCCAAAAGAGAAACTGTTTTTCCAGACCACGACTTATTACAATCTTATCAGAACTAATTGATGCAGGTGAAGGGAAATCATCAACTCCAGACTTAGCTTGCCTTCCTCAATCTCCTAGATGGGGAAAACAGTAAAAAAAAAAATATCTGAGGAATGCAGGGCAGTGGCACATCTCTCACTAAACATCACGGCCCTGATCACAGGTCTATGAAACACTTCCGCTCTCTGGACATCTTATCGCTTCATCAACAAGGCTTCTTTATAATAACAAGGAAACATGATCAAAACAACTATGCTTCCCAGATGATAAATATTTAAGAAGTCTCACAGGAGACAAAAACAAGGAAACTAGGGGGCAAATTTGCTTTTATCATTTACAGTTAACAACACACAGTAAACATAAATGAAACCCTAGACACACAAAATAAGTCACACTAAAGATCTATACATCTCAGTCTCTTTTCATCATTTTATCATGTCTGGCTTATCACAAAATATTAAATGGTATACTGAAAGACAGAAAACACAGTTTGGAGAGCCGAGGCAACATCAAAATGAGATTCAGATAGGACAAAGATGTTGCAATTATCAATCCAGTCATTTAAAACAGCTATGATTCATAAGTTAAGTGCTATAATAAATAAAATGACAATATTCAAAGGAGATGGAAATATAAGGAGACGAAAACTTTAATAATCAAAAGCAAACTCTAGAAATGATGAACATTATAAAAGACATTAAGAATGGCTTTGATGAGTTCATCAAAGCACAGGGCACAGAAGATGAAATAATCAGTGAGTCAGAAGATATGCCAATAGAAAGTTCCAAAACAAGAAAGAAAGAAAACACACACATACACACACACACACACACACACAGAATACCTGAGAACTCTGAGAAAATAACACGTATAAGAAGCATACGATAGGGGGCCTGGCATGGTAGCGTAGCGACTAAAGTCCTCGCCTTGCACACACACGCTGGGATCCCATATGGGGACTGGTTCTAATCCCGGCAGTCCCACTTCCCATCCAGCTCCCTGCTTGTGGCCTGGGAAAGCATCTGAAGACAGCCCAAAGCCTTGGGACCCTGCACCCCCATGGAGGACCGGGAAGAGGCTCCTGTCTTCAGATCAGCTCAGCTGCAGCCGTTGCGGCCACTTGGGGTGTGAATCAACAGATGGAAAATCTTCCTCTGTCTCCTCCTCTCTGTATATCTGATTTCACAACAAAAACAAATAAAAATTAAAAAAAAACATATACTGGGATTATAAGGAGAGAAAATGAATAGGGAAAAAAAGAAATAATAGTAACAGTTATAGAATTTCTGAAAGTTAATGATAAAAAGCAAAGCACGGATAAGGAAGCTCGGAGGTCAGGAACCAGGATATTACGCAAGAAGAAAATCTCTATGTCAGAATCTCATACCTCAAACTCAAAACAAACAAACAAAAGCAATCAAAACACAAATCTAAGGATCCAAACAAAGCCACAAAGCCCCTCTTTCCTATGGAGGAGCATGGATAAAAATTATATAAAAGTTCTCTTTAGAAATGATACAAAGAGGGCCTGGCGGCGTGGCCTAGCGGCTAAAGTCCTCGCCTTGAAAGCCCCGGGATCCCATATGGGCGCCGGTTCTAATCCTGGCAGCTCCACTTCCCATCCAGCTCCCTGCTTGTGGCCTGGGAAAGCAGTCGAGGACGGCCCAATGCATTGGGACCCTGCACCCGCGTGGGAGACCCGGAAGAGGTTCCAGGTTCCCGGCTTTGGATCGACGCGCATCGGCCCGTTGCGGCTCACTTGGGGAGTGAATCATCGGACGGAAGATCTTCCTCTCTGTCTCTCCTCTGTGTATATCTGGCTGTAATAAAATGAATAAATCTTTAAAAAAAAAAAAGAAATGATACAAAGAAAGTGGAGTGAAATAATTGTGTTAAGAGACAAAAATGTGACTTTCAAACACTCAATGTTTCAGCAGTTACCTCTCCAGGTTGAAAGAAAACAGTGCTACCGAGAGTACAGCTCTGTCTCAGACCCTCTCCTTGGCATAAGACAGAATGAGCAGGAGACAAGCTCTAGTTCTCAGCTTCTCTGGAAGGAAAGAAGGAACTAGAACAACCATCTGATGCGCAAACCTCTCGAGCTGCACTCCAAGGGAGTGGAATCTAACCCACATCTCTCAAGGAAACAGCATGACTTAATAATCTCTGATTTCATTGGAACTAGTAATAATAAAGACGTAGATTTGGAAAAAAAATCACAGAATTTGACAATACTTAGAATTTCTTGGCTTGTTTTTTTTTAAGATTTGTTTTTATTATTATTTTTTTGAAAGGCAGAGTTCCAGAAAGAAGTAGAGACAGAGATCTTCCAACCACTGGTTCACTCCCCAAATGCCTGCAAAGTCTGGAGCTGAGCCAATCGAAAGCCAGGAGCCAGGAGCTTCTTTCACGTCTACCACAAGTGTGCAGGGACTCAAGGACATGAGCCATCTCCCACAAACCTCTTCGGCCATAAGCAGGTAGTTGGATGGCAATGGAATCATGCCCAGATGGGATGTCAGGGCCACAAGAACAAACCCAGCCTACCACACTAAGGCGCCAGACCCATTACCCAGAATTACTAATAGGGGTTATTGAGAAAGAACTGCTATAAAAACCAGTCTAACAAGACTGGAAGAGATGAATCTTCAATCTAATGCACAGAATCCAAAACAAACAGCCAAGAAAAATGAAGGAACAACGAAATATATTCCAAATAAAAGTATAAGATACATCCTTAAAAGTCAATCCTAATGAAAAAGATATATGATACATCGGAAAAAAATTTCAAAAGAAGAATCATAAAGATTGTTCTCTCAGGTGAGGAGAGCAATACATGAGAAAATAATTTAACATACATCATTGAGTAGAAGTATGTAATAAATGAACTAAATCTTTCAATTGAGGGGTTATACAGCACACTAGATCAAACATAAAAAGGGGGGAGGATTGACAAGCTTGAAGATAAATTATCAGTAATCATCCAACCCGAGCAGCCAAAACAATTGTAGAGTTTTGAAGGACTTGTGGATGCCCACAAAGAGAGTTTTATATGCATTATTTTGCTACAGGAGGCAAAAAGAAGGAAAGGGACAGAATATAAATTCAAAACAATTTTGGCAAACAGCTTTTTAACTCGAAGAAAATAGAAACCTTCAAATACAGCAAGCTCAATGGGCATCTAATACACTGAAGCCCAACAGATCCACACTAGAAAATTTTATTAACAAATTATCAAAAGTTAAAGTCAGAGATGGAAAGTTACAAGGGAAAATGATTTATTACATACAAGGAAGAACAGTATGCATAAGACTAAGAAATTTTCAAAAGTTCATAAAAATGTGTATTGTTAAAAAGTGCATTTAAATTTTTTTTTAAATTTTTGCATCAAAATAATTTGACTCTTTATTTAATTTTCCTGAAACACTTTTGAAATATTCTTACCTGAAGATTGTTCATCAAGCACCCTGTAGGCCACAAGAAAATGAGATGATATATTCAAAAAAGCAAAACAAAGAAGGTTCAATCAATACCATACACAGCACTCCTGTGTTTTTTCTTTTTTTTTTTCTTAAGATTACTTATTTTTATTGGAAAGTCAGATTTACAGAGAGAAGGAGAGACAGAGAGAAAGATCTTTTATCCGCTGGTTCACTCCTCAAGCGACCACAACAACCAGAGCAGAGCTGATTGGAAGCCAGGAGGAGCAAGGAGCTTCTTCCAGGTCTCCCACATGGGTGCAGAATCCCAAAGCTTTGGGCCATCCTTGACTGCTTTTCCAGGCCACAAGCAGGGAGCTGGATGGGAAGTGGAGCAGCTGGGATTAGAACCGGCGCCCATATGGGATCCCGGTGAATGCAAGTGAAGGACTTTAGCCACTAGGCTACCACACCAGCCCCAATTCTGTCTTTCAAAAATAAAGGTGACAACAATTTTGTCAGATAAACAAATACTGAGAGAATTCATTACCATTGTAATTGCCTTACAAAAAAAGTTAGAATAAGTTCTTCAAACTGCAGGAAAATGTTGCTATGCGGCAACATGAAACTGATTATTTTTTAAAGTGCCTAAACTCAACTCATATTGTAGTGGTGGTGTGAAAATCAATTATATCTCTAACATGAAGGTTAAAAGAAAAAGCTATCACAATTATAATACTGTGAGAAATGACTGAAATGCCAAAAGATACAAAATGTTTCATCAAAAATAAATTGTGGCAAGGGTAATCATGTAGAGGTTACTCAAGTGATTAAAGTTAAATTATTAACTTAAAATGGACTGTTTGTAACACGTTTTACAGAAGCCTCACAAGCTAACTACAAAGGAAACTTTTTGAAGATAACAATGAGGAAGAAGAGATTCAAAGCATAACACAGGAGAAAATCAAACTACAGAAGAAGATGGCAAGAAAGGAACAAAGGATGTATAAATAAATCGCAAAACAGTGAAGAGAAGCAGCGACAGTAAATCTTTATTTGCCAATAAGTACAGATAGTACCCAACTCAAAATGAATTGACTTAAACTTTACAATGTGATAGACATTCAGTGAAGACTCAAGATTTTGAATTTGATCTTGTCCTGGGCTAGCATTATGCAGGATAATACTCTCCCATACTTGGCAGCACCAGTGAGTGGCAGCTCCCAATCAGCCACACAATTATTGACTATAAACAGCTACAACTGGAAAGTGTACTAGTCTGGTAAGCTGTATACTTTTGCAGGTTAGAGGTATTAAATACATTTTTGACTCGCAATGCATTTGATTTATGGTGAGCTTATTGGGGTATAACCCCACTGTAAATTAACAAGCATCAGTACTTTGAAATAATGTATTAACTCATCTACACAAAAGACAAAGAGGCTGGGGGGGTTGTTTTGCTTTGTTTTGAAATTGCTTTCACTTTCCTAGGCTCAGGGATTTCCCCTTCCCCCTCCCCCCTTCTCCCTTCCCCCCACCCCATTATTTCCAATAGATTCTTTTTAAAGACTGAACAATATGAAGCCTACAAGAAAGTTACCTTACCTCACATGATGCAAATGGATTGGAAAGAAGGGAAGGAAAAACAAATTCTAACCAAAGGCAAACAAAAAATTGGGGGTAGTTTTGCGTATATAGGACAAAATAAGAGTATAACAGATACACTCTGATGTATTAACAATAGGATAGCCCAATATCCCATTTTCAATACTGACAAATAATCTAGGCAGAAAACCAGTAAGAAAGGACAGGTGTTTAGACTGGTACTTAAGATGCTCATATTCAGAATATCTGGGTTTGGCATCCATTTCTGGTTCCTGAGTTAAGAGTTCTACTATCACAAACTCTGAATGGTAATGATAGCGTTGGCTCAAATGACTGAGTTCTTGCCATCCATATGGAAGAGCCGGAATGAGTTTCTAGCTCTCAGATTTGGCCTCAGCTATTATAGGCATCTGGTAGCAACCCAATGAATGGGATCCATCTCTGTCTATCTGGCTCTCTGCCTTTCAAACATTAATTTGAAATATACTTTAGAACAAATGGATCTAAAGCTAATTTATAGAACATTCCATTCAACAACAGAGTACATACTCTTCTCAAATGCATATGGAACATTCTCCACAATAAATTGTATATTAAGCCACAAAACAAGTATAACAAATTTAGTAAGATCAGAATCATACCAGTCATCTTTTGTGACTACAATGGCATGAAATTAGAAAGCAATTACAGGCAGAATTTTAGAAAATTCATAAATATGCATAAATTAAACAATACATTCTTATTTGTCAAAGAAATTAAAACTAATAAGTATCTCAAGACAAATGAAAATAAAAACACCACATAATAAAAATCATATTAGATGTAGCAAAAGTGGTTCCAAAAGAGAAATTTAGAGCATAAATGTTTCTACCAAAACCAAAAAAGATACACTGAAATAACTTGACACTATACATTAAGGAATCAAAAAAAGAAGAATATGGTAAAACAAACTTATAAGAAGGAAGCAAAAAGAACAGGACAGAAATAAACAAAACAATCTTTAAAAATAAAATCTGCCAGCTCTACCTTCAGACCAGAGATGGTCTCCCCAAGAAACCGTGGAATTTATCTGGACAATAAGATGCTGGACTCTATGCTTGGTATATGTTTGCAATGAAAGAATCCTGATTGAATTTGAACTGTAATACTGCAACTAGGTGATGGAATCCACCATGGGGGGAGGGGAGGGGAAGGGGTGGAGGGAATCCCAAAGCCTATGAAACTGTGTCACATAATGCAATGCAATTAATAATAATAATAAAAAAAAGAGTACCCCTCATGGCGTATTAGGTTAAGCTTCTGCCTGAAGCACCAGCATCCCTTATGAGTGCTGGTTCGATTCCCGGCTACTCTACTTCCCATCCAGGTCTCTGCTTATGGCCTGAGAAAGCAGTAGAGGATGGCCCATATGCATGGACACCTGCACCCACATGGCAGACCCAGAAGAAGTTCTTGGCTCCAGGCTTCTGATTGGCTCAGCTCTGCCCATTATGGCCATTGGGGAGGTAAACCAGCAGAAAAAACATTCATTGTCTCTCTCTCTCTCTCTAACTCACCTTGCAAATAAAAATAATTTTTATAAAATAAAAAAATACATAAAAAGGATTTTTGAAAAACAGCTTTTAAAAAATATAACAAAATCTGTTAAAACCTCCTGGTTTTGAATTGGTTCAGCTCTGATCATTGTGGCCACTTGGGGAGTGAACCAGCAGATGGAAGATCGTTATCTCTGTATCTCCTTCTCTCTCTAAATCTGCCTTTCCAATAAAAATACATATAAAAATAAAATATATATAAAAAATAAAAAATACATATATTTTTGAAAAGTCACTCAAAGGCCCGGTGCGGTGGCCTAGCGGCTAAAGTCCTTGCTTTGAACATTCCAGGATCCCATATGGGGACTGGTTCTAATCCTGACAGCTCCACTTCCCATCCAGCTCCCTGCTTGTGGCCTGGGAAAGCAGTTGAGGATAGCCCAAAGCCTTGGGACCCTGCACCCGCGTGAAGACCCAGAAGTTCCTGGCTCCTGGCTTTGGATTGGTGCAGCACCAGCCATTGCAGCCACTTGAGGAGTGAATCACTGGACGGGAGATCTTCCTCTCTGTTTCTCCTCCTATATATATATATGACTTTGCAATGAAAATAAATAAATCTTTAAAAAGAAAAAAAAATATATCACTTGAGATACACACATCCCATATTAGGGTTCAAGTTTTGGCTCCATTCCCAATTCCAACCTCTTGCCAATATGTACCAAATACGTATTGTTCCAGTATTCAAGTATTGTTCTCTACTGGTCACGTGGGAGAATCAGAATAAGTTCCAGCTCTTGCCTTCAGCTTGGCCAAGCTTCAGCTATTGTGGGCATTTGAAGAGTGAACCAGCGGATGTGACAATTCTCTCTCACTTGTGCTCTCATCCCCTTACAAATAAATTTTAAAAATTAAAATAAATTAAATGTTAGAAATCATTCACTATGATCAACTAGAGTTTATCCTAATAATTCAAGAATACTTCAACCAAAGTTAATATATGTGATATGCCTCATTAAGAAAATGAAGGAAAAAATAGCATGATGTGGGGCCCGTGTGGTGGGTAGCATGCTAATCCTTTGCCTGTGGCACCAGCATCTCATATTGATGTTCATTACTTGGCGGCTCCATTTCCAATCCACCTCTCTGCTGATAGCCTGGGAAAGCAGTGGAAGATGGCTCAGGGTCTTGAGCCTCTGCATCTGTGTGGGATTCTTCGAAGAAACTCCTGTCTCCCAGCTTCAAACTAGCCCAGCTCTGGCCACTGAGTCCATTTAAAGAATGAACCAGTGGATGAACTCTGTCTCTCCCTCTCTTCCTTGTAATTCTAATTTTCAAATTTAAAAAAAAAAACTTTTTTTTTTAAAAAATCACACGATCATCTTAATAGACACAGAAAAGCCATTCGTCAGAATTCAACATCCTGATAATAGACATTTGGCAAAAAAGTTAAGATGCTCATGAGGATACCCATGTTTCACATTAGAGTACATGGATTTGAGTCTCAGTTCTAGTCCTAATTTCATATTCCTACTAATGCAAACCCTGGGATGTGGCGCAAGTAGCTGGGTTCTGTCTGCTCATATTTGAGATCCGAACTGAGCTCCTGGAACTCAGGTAATCTAATCTTTGGCATTGCAAACATTTAGAGAAGTGAACCAGAGAATTTTCATATTCTTTCTCTCTTTCCCTCCCTTCCTCTAATATTTTTTTTCAATTTAAAAATTAAAAATTCAACATACTTTCATGACTGAAAATGACTTCTTAACAAATTATACATTGAATGAATGTACCTTAATGCAGCGGAGGTCAAACATAAAAAATGCACAGCAAACATTATAGTTAATGATGAAATACTGAAAGGGATTGAGTATCAAATGGCTAAAACTCTTATATAACAGTGTTTTCTGAAGTACAGCACATGGACGACTTTTTTTTTTCAGTAATTATTCATTTTTGTTCTTTCTGCTATGTGGAAGCTAAAAACATCTCAATCTGGACACAGAATCGTGATTCCTAGAGACTGGGAGTGGTGGGAGGATAAGGGGAATTTGGTACCAAATTCATAAAACCTCAATTAGCATTTGAAATTGCTTTATGAACATTACTCTCGGGTGAAGCAAAACCCATTAGTGAATCTGCTTTTAAAATGTAATAAATCACAGTATAAATGGTATATAGGCACCATGTGAAAATTATTAATATGGTTTTAAGAACAAAGTTTGTGGAACCTGTATTTGAAGAACAGTTGGAAGACGACTGTAATAATCTGAATGACAGATAATAAAAACGTAATGTAGGAGAGAGAACAGAGTAAGGAGTAGATTTTTCAAAATCTTTAGGGGATAAAATTGATCAGACTACGTGGACTAAACATGAGGTTCCTAGGTGTGAACAAACAAAATAACTGCCATATTTCTGCATAGAAATCTAAATTTACAGTGGTTTTGCTAATAAAAATTAAAGGAAGAGAAGCCTTTTTTGTTTTTGATGATTGTTAAATTTTATTTGGGTGTTATGAAATGAGTGGAAAGAAGAAAAAATGTCTTCTTAGCTTGAGAGATAAGTTCCATGAAAGATATGGTAGTCCATCAAGAATAGTGGGCTGGACATAAAAATGTAGGTGCTCCCCATATATTCACAATCACATGAAGAGCATGAAGAGTATGAAGAGAAGTCTATAGGCAGAATTCTGGGAACATCATGATTAAGTAATACATGGGGAAAGAGTCCTTTAAAAGGAGGCTGGGAAGGAAAAGCAGGAAAGAAAGAAGAAAACACATTAGAGAAATCCATGGAGGCAAGAGTGGCAGGGGCACATTCAGCATAAACAAGTCAAGGTTAAGTAAGAGTAATACTAAGAATTGCTTCTTAAGGCAAAATAAGTTATCGTTCCCAATAATGACAGGGTGGAGAAGAGAGCAGTAGGAGAAAAGGAAAACGAAAGTGGTCTGAGGACTGAAAATTGGAGGGAAAGAATCAATGTACAACTGGTGCTCTGAACACTTTAATGTTCACACAAGTCACTTGAGGGTCTCACTGAATTGTAAATTCTGATTGAGTACATGGGAGGTGGAGCTAGAGATTACGCAATTCTACAAGCTCACTGGTGAAGCTAAATGCGGCTAGTTTTCACATCACCCTTTGGAAAGCTATGGATGAAGACTATGTAAAGCTAAAGGGGCATGTAAGGTTAAAGTGGATTTTTTTTTAAGCTTATATATGAGGAAGATAATAGGCTGTGAGGAGAGCAAGGAGAGGAGAAAGTAAGATTACAGTACATGAAGAGGATAATTCATGGTGCAGAAACCCCAAAGAGGAAAGATAACGTCAACAGCGGTTAGTTGAATCAGCTCAGATCAGGAGGAAGGGTGCTAAGGATGGCAAAACTACATGAAGGGAGCAAAAAAGAATGGCTACAGATGCAGGTTCAAAATTTCACACTTGATGGCCTAGATTAATTGGTGTAATATGAAATAAGGTTGGAATATGAAAGTACTTGTTAACCAAATGGATATGATAATCCCACCCTCAAAAGCATAAGTCATGGATGTAAAAAAAAATCAAGATCAATGCAATCAGTGAAAAACACATTATCTGTTTCATGGTGAGTATTTCACAAGATGCTCTACTTCTACTTTCCTTGAACTCAATCTATATTTCCCTAACAACATGTAGATTACTAAGCAGCCTACTTGACACCACTACTGTGCACACATGCTTGCTACTCATGTTAATGAATGTCTCTCAGCTTCTCTGTACACCTGCAGAGTGTCCAGCAGTAGGTAGAATCCATCCTTCTGGAATAAGGATAGGCAAGGGTGTCCTGGTTCTAAAAGCCAAATTTTCAATTACCGGAATTATGAAAAAAGTATCCTATAACACGTTAATAATGGTTCCATTATGAAGCCTTCATTGAGCAAAATCTTGATCCTACCCAAGGTCTATTCCATTCTCAGTGAAAGTAGAGTCAACAGTAATTTAGCTATGTATTCCATTTAGGACCTTCAATTTTCTTAAGGAACTGTCAGCACCAATTATAGTTCAGCTGACTGTAAAACATGAGTCTGAATTTAAATGACAAGATAATGATCTCTATATTCTAATTACATCTCAGAGAATGACAACTCCAGCTCAATGTTGGCTAATTCTTTTCTAAAGATTTTATTTGAAAGGCAGAATGAGTGACAGAAAGAGACAGAGCGAAATAGAGATTGACTGCTTTTAAACCCCAAATGGTCACAAGAGTCATGCCTGACCAGGTCAAAGCCAGGAACCAGGAGCTCCACCCAGGTATCCCATGTGGGTAGCGGGGACCCACACGCTCAACCTTCCCAGCCAAATTAGCAGGAATATGGATTGGAGGTGAAGCAGCCAACACTTGAACTAGCATTCTCATATGGAATGCTGGCACCACAATTGGTGGCACTAGCCTCTTACCTAATTCTTCTACATGTATTTGTAACAAGACAGTCTTTGTGGAAATATTGTCTGAAAGTAATGCAGCCTGTTTACACTTCAAAGTTAGTGAGTTAGTGAGTTATTGACTCATGCATTCTCCCTTTGAAACCATGGTTAACCAGGGCAGTGCTTATTAGAATAATCTTTGCCTTTATTCTTACTCATTTGGACCTGAAGGTTATTTGTGACAGCTCACATGAATACCTTATATACAAAATGTTTATTCCCTGCTTTGCTATGATTCAACAGAAAGAACAAAGTGAAAATGTTATTAGGTCTAGGCAATGTCAGTGTAGTTCAATTGAAGAGAAACACTGTGATGAATCAGAGTAGAGCCACCCATCAGACAAAGCACTCTAAGAAACCAAAGATTTTAGATATTGGCTCTAAGTTCTTAATGTGCTTAAAATGTAGCTGCAGTAAAAGGCAAACAGTATAAAAGAACGCTTCCTTAATCTAATAATAATAATCTACAGTGACATGCTGGGAATGACTAGGTCAGCACAAGGAGGGGAGTCCTGATTAGCTGCATGGGTCACTTCTTGGGCAGGAATATTCCCACTTTGGCTGACTTGAAGTTATCAACATGATGCCAATGGATGTGAATCTGACAAGATACACATGATCTCATCCTGTGAGCTAAAATGAGTTGTCTCCAATACGTCACTGAGTCTGTCTCACATGATGAGCTGGCATCACCATTTAACAGCGAAACACTAGAAGACTAGGTCGGAAGCCATAAAATGTCGTCTTTCAGGTATTATTACTTATCATTATCTTTCATCATTACTCATCATTGGGTCAGAGTGTTTAAAATATTCTCAATTCTAGCCTCCAGAAACATCTAAGATGCTTTTCAAAATGACAATTTGTGTACTCCTTATTCCATAAATTACAATCATTGGAGATGAGTCTTGATAGATTTTTTTTTTATATAAAACTCTCCAAGTGACTTTAATGAATAGTTGGGGTGGCAAGACACTTAGTTGATCAATATCATTAAAAATAGATGTACAGAGAAATTCAACTTATTGAACAACAGGGTCTATTAAAACTCACAGTTAGAGAACAAAGATACAAAAATCATAAGCATCCCATATGCTAGCAATACACAATTCACCATTGCAGTAACATGTGTTTTGTATGTGATATTTATATGAAGCTAACGTGAGAATGAATATCCATAACTATTCATGACCCAGATAGAGAAACACAAAAAACCAAAAATGACTTGCATAAATAAAAAGGAACAATAGTGATATTGGATAGAAATACTAAATATTGCAAAGTTAACAACTTGATTCCAATTAACTCATAGATTTAATACAATTCCAATATTATGTTTTATGGAACATAATAAAATAATTCCAAAGTTTATATAAAACAAGAAACTAGAAAAGCAAACAAAAATCAAAGTGGTAATTTTGGGGAATTTGTGCTACTTAATATGCGAACAATTAATGGTGCCACAAGAATAGTTAGATCATTGGATGGGAAAATGGAAAGCTCAGGAGAAGTCCATTCTGTAAATTTCACAACATAACATACAATAACAGCAATATTTCAAATTGTAGGGATTGTTCAGCAAGTGGAGCTTATAAAATTGAATATATGGGCAAAAAAGGAGAAGAAAAGCTGAATGTATTCTGCACAGCATGAATATATTGCAAGAATGGTAAGCGCTAAAACCTGACACCGAGATGTCCTCATGAGAGTTGCACTTGATGCAGCGTCTACACTAAAACTGCATCTCAAAACGGAGTCTACAGTCAGGTACTACAGCGCATCAGCGTCATACAGGACAGCTTGATAAAATGTATATCTCTCTACTACAAAGTAATCAGTTAGTACAGTCCAGCATGAGGCCTTGAAGTCTTATCATTTAAAATCTGAGATCTGAAAGGTGACTGATTCTAGGGTGAGATTGGTTTAAGGAGACAGCGTCTTAAGATTGCTAAGCTTTCTGTCACATAATGCGAAGGATAACAAGATTGTGAGTAAAAATGATCATGGAGGATCCACTGCAGTGGCTCACAGGCTAATCCTCCACCCATAAGGGCACCGATTCCAGTCTCTGCTGTCCCACCAACTGTACAGCTCCCTGCTTATGGACCGGGAAAGAAGCAGAGGGTGGCCCAAGTCTTTAGGTCCCAGCACCCACGTGAGAGGCCCAGAAGAAGTTCCTGACTCCTTGCTTCCACTGGCAGTTGTAGCCATTTGGGGAGCAAACCATCAGATGGAAGACTTCTCTGTCTATCTCATCTTCTCTCTATAAATCTGCCTTTCAAGTAAAAACAAATAAGTCTTTGTTTAAAAAATAATCATAGAAAAAACTCTTGATCAAAGTTCTTACCACCGTGGAGAGGATACTATTAAGAGAACCCTCACCCCAAAAGAAACAAACAAAACAAATAATTGTAGAAAGTTGCAACGGTTCAACTAAAACAGAGGAATCGCATCAAAATCTCTCAATTAGATATATATGATTGATATATATGTGTATAGATAAAGATGTAGATGATAGAGATATAGAGATATACAGATGTCTGTGAAGATTCTGGAAGGAATGGTAAGACCAGCTTTGATTATTTCCGTTAATTAAATTGACCGAGTAGGAGGAAAGAAAAAACAAGTGATTAACAGAAAGTCTAGGCAGAAATGAGCCCATCAGACACTGACACAGTGAAACTGAAGTCCTGAGAGCTGTATTTTAGATTTTGCTCACTCTCCTTCTTCAATTATAAAACCCAGGGAAGCAAGAATATCAGAAATGAAACAAAACAATTCAACCATGCAATAACTAACATTTTAGTCATTTAGGCAGTGGGAGATTTTTAAAGAGTAAATGTCTCGTATTGAAACATGGTACTAGCACTCAGCAGGAATGCCAGTTGTAAACACCAGGAACAGCCATACTAACACCTGCCAGTTATTCCAGACCAGGCTCATGACTTGGATGTAGGAAAGAAGTGCACTGTATGAAAAAAAAAAAATAGTAGGGGCTACTCTGGTTGGAATCTTAAACTAGAGCCACCTATGGCCCTTTAATTGCCCCTGGATTTAAATCACATCGAGATTATTAAGAATGTTTACAACCTTCAGGTGATAATTCTTCCTTGCAAATTTATTCAAAGTGCTTGGGTACTTTAAAAAGTTCAAGGAAAATGGAACTAAAAGATAAATGTACTTGGTGCAAACAAGTTTTAAAATGCATGCAGTTTTTATTGTAATATACATTTTGCACAAACCTTTTGAAGTTATGTGGAAAAGTTTCTCTCATATATTTGAATCAATTTATGCACAAACACATTATCACAAAAAAAACCTAATATGCTCAGTACAGGGAAAATTATTTGATGAATAATGGTTCAATTTTTTATCATAATACAGTGTATCCATTAACACACTGGCAAAGATTTTTTAAAAGATTTATTTTATTTGAAAGGCAAATTTTACAGAGAAGGAGAGAGAGAAGAAAAGAGACGAGACGAGACGAGACGAGACGAGACGAGACAGGAGGTTAAGATCTTCTATTTGCTGGTTCACTTTCCAAATGGTCACATGGCTAGAGCTGAGCAGATCTGAAACAAGAAACCAGGAGCTTCTTCCTTGTCCCCCAAGTGGGCACCGGAGCCCAAGGCCATCTTCTACTGCTTTTACAAGCCACAAGCAGAGAGCTGGATCAGAAGTGAAGCAGCAGGGACCCAAGAACTTGTGCCTGCATAGGATGGTGGCACCGCAGGTAGAGGATTAGCTTGCTATGCCACCATGGCACTCCTGCAAGTCATTTTTAATAATATGGGAAATGGTGGCCATGTAAAACTCAATCTCCAAACATGCTGAATACACATACAAAAAGATACAGAACTGCAAGAAAAGCATAAAGTCTCAAAGCCCATGCTCTCCACATAACAAACATCCAAAATGTCAAATTACTCATAAGCAGGAAAGTAAACACCAACCCCCAGCAAGCTGTCACTCATATTCTGCAAGGTACAAGGAAAATGGTGGTAGAAGTGCATTAGTAAGAAAAGAAGGAGGCTCAAGGCCTAAAATTAATCTCTAATCACTATTAGACTGAGACAGTCCACAAAATGTGTGAAAATACGAAGAAACTGTCAAGGCAGATCATAGCACTCGGAGAAAAGCTTTCTAAACAGCCGCCGAACAGCAGCCCGTGCAAGCTACCACCTCCAGGAAGAATAAGCCAAAGACACTAAAAAGTGGCTGACCCAAGAGAAGCGAGGCACTAGAAGAAATTTTAGGCAGAACTATGTCTTTTATAAAGCAAAAACACAAGTAAACACAAGGAGACATCATTGAAACACGCTAACAAACAGAAACTTTTCCACATAACTTTCACTAGACAACAAATCACCCGAACAAATAACTCATATGACCAATGAAGTTGATCTTAAAGATACATTACCAAGTTTCACACTTGGATAATTAAAACTCTATTTCCTGACTGCACATGGAACTTACAAAAACTGACCATATATAAAGTCACAAAGAAGGTGTTAGTTCGATCTGTAAAGCTGAAATGCACAGATTGGTAAATATGATGCTATGTGTGATAATACGTAACACAAGTTTGTCCTGCTTTATAGCTAAAAAACAAGGACCCCAAAGTCAAAACCAAGCTTATTCTTTCCTAACCTGACACTGATGGATAAAACAAATGAGCCAAAGGGAGAACAAGTGAATCGTCAGAAAGACTGAGAAAATTTCCTGGGTCCTTTCTGACTAAACTTTCAGTCAAACTAGACCTTCCTTAGCACATTGAATATTGAATGCTCCCAAGAGTTCAACCTGCTACCAGGTTGACTAGGGCTAGAACTAACAGTTTGAAAATGGGATTATTATGTTTATTATATGTGGGTGACTGGACATGTGGGTATGTAAACGTGTGTATGTGAGTTAGTTATTAATAGGAAAGTAAAATCGGCACTCAGTCTTTTTAAATTCTTTGATGTTATATTTGTATAAATTATAATAATCTTTTATTAAATTAGAAAAGATATGACTAATATTTTATTAATGACTAATCCCTTCTTGTGACAAACCTTACTCATCCTGAACACAGTCTAGGAAGCAATATTTTTCCATAAACGCTTCCATGTTAGATTCAAGCAGAAACTAAGATGGTTCACCGAGAAACTATTCAGTTCACAACAATGATGCCAGATTTTTCTGAACTTTTCCAGAAAGTTCTCATTCTGCAGGTGTGTATCTCATATTGTTTAAAACACAAGGGCCCTCGGCCAGAAGCCAAGGGCAGATAGAGCTGAAAACATGAGATTGTTGATCATGCCAACATGGTTCCCAAGGAATGTTGTAACCTGCTTCACTTCCTCTGTCATGAGGACCTCAACTTGGCAAGCACTGGAGTGTGAAGCAGCAAAAAGCAAGACACAGGATGGGTGGATTACTCAACTGGGGTGAGACTTCAGGATTATCGTTTAGCTCTGACTTGACTAGCATCTGTAGCCACATGTGCTTGTACATCTCAAGGAAAAGAGGGAGAAAAACAAGGACGCAGTGTAACACCTGAGTTCCTTCACAAGAAATCCAGGTAGAAAGCAAATTGTTTCTAAGAAACCTTGGTACTACTGAAAAACCTAAAGGAACAGACGATTAAGAGGCTGCACTCAGACATTATCGCAAAGAGCCACACAGACAACTTGTACATCACCAGGGGAAGTATCATCCCCAAACCCTATAGTATGAACAGTTTGGAGTTGGGGAATACAACCCAACCATATCATACTAGATAACTGAAGAACGAAAACAGAATAATAGTCAATGGGCACTGTGGACCTACTCCATGCCAGACACTACTTAAATATGTTACTCATTTTTTAACATAGTTTTCTTTCACAATAATACCACAAAGTAGATGCTATTATTATGTAGAGTCTACAACTGTGGAGAAATGCATTGAGAGAGGAATGATCTGCCCAAGATCACAGAGTCATTACATTGTGAATTTCAGCTGCAAACCAAGTCTGACCAATACCTGGGCATTTAAACCACTTTGTTATCAAAACGAAATAAATCCACAACCAAGGACCTTACTTGACTTACTATAAATTAAAACTGAATGTGTATATTCAGAGAAATATTGTTTCCCCCCACAAAAAACTAACCCTAGAACTCATCAAGCCTTTTCATCAAAGTAACCATTTAGGGTTGGCAATTTGATCTTGTAGTTAAGACAACTGTATCCCACACCGCAGTGCCTGGGTTTGATACCCACCTTTGACACCTGACTGCAGGTTCTTGCTAATGCAGACTTTGGGTGTCAACAGTGTTAGCTCAAATAACTGGATTCCTGACACTCACAGGAGAAACCACAGTTGATTTCCCAGCTCCTGTCCCGACTCTAGATGAGACCAGTCCCAGCCATGATGGGAAATCTGAAGGGTGAACCAGAGGATGGGAGTTCCCTGCTTCCCACCCACTTATGCCTGTGTGCATGCGTGTACTGTTTCAGCCTTCATCTCTACTCTTGAGCAAGAGTGGGTTTTCTGCTACTTGTTGGAGGCTTAATACTGTGATTATGAAATCAACTGAATATATGTAAACCATAAACATTAAAAGAAAAAAAGAATGAAGGGCAAGACAGAATAGGAGTGTAGGCTAGAAGGAGAGTAGGCTGGCAAGTTGCATGACACTGACAAATCTGTGTACATGAAATACATGAAAGTTGTTCACCTTTGAAAAACTAAAAATTAAAGAAAAAACATTCAGTCATTCATATCTGATTACACCATCAGAGTCATGTGAGAAATTCTGTAGGATGAATGGCCTATATATATATAATTGTCAACAAATTTTTTTGTGAACAAACCTTTTCTGTCTTATGAAGCTGTAGAAATATCATAATTTGTCATGTTACGGTCCCAAATTAAAGTGCCATTGTATTAGGAAATAAACCATTTACAACTTTCTGGGGGACACAGAAATTTATATTTACTTGAATATAGAGTGTTTTACACGTGCATGGATTACACAGCGAGATAGCCACTACAAAAGGTTTAAGAAAATTGAGTTAATATGTTTGGATGCAATTTTTTAAATTTACACATTATAAATTATATGCATATATGTCTATATATATTTTATATATCTACATATTATCTCTACAGATTTTTAAATGTACCCTAATACGAAGTTATTTTATTAATGGTAATTAGGGAAAGTGGTAGCTGTTGCTGATTTCTGAGAACTGTGTGGCTGGAGACTAATGATGAAAACAAGCCTTTTGCTTTCCTCAGCTGCTGCCAAAGTGTTTGGGCCTTCCGAGGAAGCTAAGGCCATGCCGTGGTGAGGCCCTCACTTTATCTGGAGATATACACCATGCCAAGCAGCGCCAGCCCCGCACTTTCCGCCCGCACCATAGCTTCCACCTCCCTAAGCTGGCTTGCATCTACTCTGCCTTTGACCTGCAGGTGACCTTCCTGGAGGACAAGATTGATGCCCTCATCAAAGCAGCCAGTATCCATGTGGGGCCCTTTTTTGTCTGGCTTATTCACAAACGGCCCAGCCAATGTCAACAGCAGGAGCCTTATCTGCAAGGTAGGGGCTGTTGTACCTGCTCCAGCAGCTGGTGCTACATGTCAGCTGAAGGCCCAGCCCCTTGCTACTCCTGTTGCTCTAGTTGAGGGCAAGAAAGAAGAGAAGAAAGAAGAATCTGAGGAGTCTGATGAAAGCATACACTTTGGGGGTCTATTTATTTCAATAAATAGCTGAACTCATAAAAAAAGAAGAAATGGAGACTTGTCACTATTGATTGTTTTTCTTTTTTGAATTACATATGAAGCACATGGATGAGAGTTACATCAAAAAAGCTCATGGAAAAATGAAATTAAAAAATGAGCTTATTGCAGTACAAAATTTTTCAAAACCCAAACAGGAGTTCTCGAAAAGTTCATAGAAAATGTGCAGTATGAAAAACCTGTGCATGGATTTCAAGAGGGTTTTTTTTTATTTGCACTAAAACAAACTTCTTTTTAAACATATTTAGTTTGTAAGAGCTGTGCACTGATGGAAGATCAGGGCCAGGCCAAAGCCAGGAGCCTGTTACTGCCCGAGAGGCATCACTGGCTGTTTCCTAGGACAAGCTGAACCAGAAGCAGAGTAAGGGCCCGAACCCAGGCACTTCAGTGTAAGGGCCACAAGCACTCCAAGTGCCATCTTAACTCCTGTACACAATGCCTATCCCGAATACACATTTTAATTCCATTTTTATGAATTCTTGCAAGTATCTTTGTGCAACAAATACTAAATTAAACTAATATACAAAACAGACCTCCATGTGGAAAAGACCCTTCTAGGAGAATGCATGTCGGCTGCCTGCTAAGGCGAGGGGAGCCGATTGTGGATTCAACTAGAGAACACAGAAGAAATAGGGCACTAAGAAATCTCTAACTAGGCATCAACCTCTTAAGGATAACTAAACCATGAGGGATGAAATAACAGCTTTCCTGTAGGCTTGAGCACGGGCCATTTGACATTCTCAGTGAGATCTTCCCTGGAGACATATCAATTAATCACTACGAACAAAGGGAAAATACTGTGAGTAAACCCTGAAGCAACCAATTCAGCTTCAACTTGTTATCATTCTTTTGGATGTTTGACAAAACAGATGCAATGTATTAGATCCACACACTAAGAGGAAAAAAATCTCGAAGAGGTAGCCAATCCAAGCTATAGGCATACACTTATAGACTACTTGGAAGCAATTTACACGATCACTGAGAATGATCCCTTCCTTAGAGAAGATGCAAAGATTGAGGGATCTAGACAACCACAGGAAGAACTAAAGGATTTGACCTCTATTTGGGGCAAAATAGTCCTAAAAGATAACATTAGCTTTGTATGTTTTTTTGAAGATTTATTTTTATTTGTTTGAAAGGCAGAGGGACAGAGTGACAGATCTTCCATCTGCTGGTTCACTCCCCAAATGGTTGAAACAGCCAGGACTGGGCCAGGCCAAATGCAGGCATCAGGGACTTTACCCAGGTCTCCCTTAGGGTGGCAGAGGTCACCTTCCACTGCCTTCCTAGGCACATTAGCAGGAAGCTGGATTGGAAATGGAACAGTCAGGATTTGAACTAGCACCCACATGGAATGACAGCCTCTCAGGCTGCAGCTTCACTCACTCTACCACAACGCTGACCCTCATTACAGTAATTTTAAATAGTTTACAATCCAAAAAAAAAAAAAAAGCTAAGACCATTTCCAGTTTTCTTTATCTTTCTATCTCTAGCTTTTACCATCAATGCTTGGCACAGAGCAGACATCTAACAAATATTTAACAGAAAGAATCAACAGTGGCCAGGACAGCGGGAGTCTCTCACAGGACAAGAAGAAGAATTTTTGTCACACAGATTTAACAGGCTGGGATGCAACAACGTTAGATCAGAGCAGAAAAGAGGAACTACACGCACATGAATTTCAACTTAAGTGATGCTATAATATGAAAAATTATGAATCTTAGATTCAATAAAATGTGTACTTGGACAGGCTGTTTCCAGCTAAGTCTACAGTCCTTTGGCCACAAGATGAAATAAATCACATTCATAAATCACTAGACAGAATACAGTCCAAGTGTTCTGAATCACATATTACCTTTAGTTTGATAAAGGGCAATAGAGTTACATGATGTCATTGAATATAATTTCAGGATTGCAAGAAATCTTTGACTTTAATAAACTGTAAATTCAATTTGCGAAAGGGTTAAGGGGCCAGAGGATAATAATTACAAACAACAGATGTCATAAAGAAACCAAGAATGCCTTCTGGCAAAAAAAAAATGAAAAGCCCACGAGGCAGAAAAGATTAACATGGTGACAGTTTAATAGCAGGAAAAGATAATACTGCTTTGAGAAAATGAATTAGAGAATTAAGCCAAGGTGATGGTTATCCATGAGTTTGGAAAGTCCTAGAAATGATTCCCCAAAGTGGGCCCCCAGCCTCTGGGTCCCACCTTTGCCCTTGCCTGTAATTCTTTTGCATAATTCCTCAATTATGTTGATTAAACATTTATTCACTTGAACAAAGTTGGAGCATGCTTAGACAAAGGATATGAGGGAAAAACAGCAATACTGCAGGCCACAGGTATTACACAAATACAAGTGATAGGATACAGGCAGGGAAAAAGTATCACAAATACAGTGGAAAGGGGACAGCTATGAAATTAGCGGTGACAAGGAATAAACCTCTTTTTTTTTTCTTGGTGACTTTAATTTGGGGAAAGATAGATATTATCTCGATAAAGAGCATCACTACTGTGGAAGTTGATGAAATAAAATCTTGAGATAAAATATTCTCTGATAATTTGTAGAAAACTGTTATGGAATCAGTGAAATAGGTGAAAAATGTGGAATCTGAAAACCACTATCAGTAAGGCAAATAAAAACTTCAAAGTGTTCTTTTGCACACTACTTTCTGCTTTCGTACTAATTAACCTCTGGAATGTTAATAAGGGTAGCTAGGGGTTATCTGTAATGTTACGGAGAATATCTGAAACACTACATGTGTGAAAGTTTTGTTCAGGGTAAGTTGCAGTCAGCGCTTGAAATGTGACTATGTCTTACTTTTTACTTCTTTTCTCCAAAGTAAATTGATCTTTTTGCCTCATTTCCTGAACTTTTCAAAGTACCCTGTATTTATCTTATAAAAATACTAGGATGGTAGAAGTTTCTATCGTCTGCCTTCCACTGGCATTCCCAAGAGTGTTGGGATAGTCAATATGCCAGCACCACCTTATTGTAGGAGGCCAATCATTTATGGAAACCCAGGAAAAGCTGCATTCCTATGATGGACAGAGAGAACTGAACACCACAGGCCTAAGGCCACCATCCTTGGAAAGGCCTGCCTCCAGACTGAGCACCTGGCTGCACTAAGAATTTGCATGTTGGGGAGGTATTTTGTGAACTGATACAGCTAGGTCACAACCTAGACCGCATGTATCATGTACTTTATACTGAACGACCGCTTTCTTTCTTTCTGGAGGCCTGGAATTTTGGCACATGCTAGATATAGATTGTCTTCACAACCACTAAATAAAATACCCGGGCTCACAGTCTCTAATGGCCTCCCCTGGTACCCAATGTCTACTTACATGTGCTATCATAGTCAATACTAGAGGGATCGAGGGTGCCTTTACTGCATCCCTCCATTGGGAAAGGCCTCCTGGCAGCTTGGGCCTAGATTTCTCTGGACTTTTCCTCCATGCACCTTGTTGCTCTCTGTTCATTTTTCTTTGTATCTGGTAACTATAGTAAGTCATAGCCATGATTGCCACTGTAGGCTGACTCCTATGAGTCCCTTATGGTGAATTCCCAAACTTGAACATGGTCTTGGGAGACTCCCCCGCCCCAACACATATGAATAAAACATTTTCAGGACTTGCTCAGAAAAACACACGATTTGAAGCTTTCAGGAACTCGATTGACTAAGCATGTTGTAACAGAAAGGCCAGCAACGACAAAGAAGACTATACTGAAGATGACACTGAAATGACAACAGCACAGATGAAAGAATTCAGAGAGTATTCACACAAAGTCACACAGACAAGTCTCAGCTAAGGACAATAAGTAGGTCTTTATATATATATATATATATAATCGTTATATATCAATTCTCAACTAGCACTTGCTAAGTGCATTGTATAAGTCATCAAGATAGAACAGCTGATATTTTTATTTCTATGTATTAAATCTTGGAAATACATGAGAAAATGTGCACTTACAAATAATCACCTCGCCTTATTGTCAGCCATTTAAAACAATTTATATACACTTACGTTTTACCTTAAGGATATATGGAAGCCTCATTTTGTAAAAGATGTGGCGTTTAACACAAGAATGACAATAGATATTTTTAGCATAACTGCAAAATTCACACATGCATTAAAGCCAACATTATACCAATAATTTAAAAATGAATATGTGTCCCTATATAACAAGGTGCTGTCTTTTTTTTTACATATATTTTTTATTGCGTTTCATTTTATAACAACGTTTCATAGGCTCTGATGTTCCCCCATCCCCTTCCCGTGCCCTCCCCCCATGGTGGATTGCTCCACCTTGTTGCAGTATTACAGTTCAAATCCAGTCTTGTTTCTTTCATTGCAAGCATGTGCCATGCACAGAGTCCAGCATCTTATTGTCCAGATCAATTCAACAGTTTCTTGGGGAGACCAACTCTGGTCTGAAGACATAGCTGGCAGAATATCATTGGGCTGGCCCCATGGAATAGTCGTCTAAGCTTCAGCTTGTGGTGCTGGCATCCTATATGGGTGCTGGTTTGTGTCCTGGCTCCTGTACTTGTCATCCAGCTCCCTGTTTATGGCCCAGGAAGACAGCAGAGGATGGCTCACATCCTTGTGCACCTGCAACAATATGGGAGACCCAGAAGCAGCTCCTAGCTCCTGCCTTCGTATTGGCTCAGCTCTGCAACCTCACATGCCTTATGTAGGCCATACAAATGTCCCAAGGCTCAGGTACCTCAGCTATGTCATCAGGACCAATAATTCACTTTCTTACAGAGAGTGATGGGAGTTAAATTAGATACTAATATGTTTAGTACAGTGCCAGACCCAAATAAAGATACTTCAAAAATGTTGTGGAGAATAAAAGTAAATGATTCAGGGTTTTTTTTTTTTTTTTTTTTTGGTAAGGGAAAAAAAAACCTGATATCTATGCACAGAGGGGTCTTCGAAAAGTTCATGGCTGGGGTTGGTGCCATGGCACAGTGGGCTAAGCCTATGTCTGCAGTACCAACATTTCGTATAGGTACTAGTTCAAGCCTGGATGGTCCACTTTCAATCCAGCTTCCTACTAACACCATGGGAAAGCAGCAGGGGATGGCCCAAGTCCTTGGGCACCTTAACCCACGTGGGAGACCTAGAAGAATTTCCTGGCTGCTGTCTTCAGACTGATTCAGTTCTGGCTACCACAGCCATTTGGGGAGTAAACCAGAGGATGGGAGCTCGATCTCTGTCTCTCTCTCCTTCTCTCTATGACTATGACTTTCAAATAAAAATCTTAAATAAACACCAGGATTAATGAAAAGCAGTAAAAAAGAAACGCTGGGAAAGTAGATACCAGCAAGTAAAAAAAAAAAAAAAAAAAAAAACCCTAGGGTGAAACTCCAAGTTAATTAATCATAAACTCAGAATGTTACTGAGTTTTCTTTCCCACATCCTACCAGAAACTACATAAACAAACCCATGCCAACTAAAAGGAAAAACACGATTCATTCCTTTAAACACATAGCTTTATGTTTCAAGGTGCTAAAGATGTAACCGTAAATGAAAGAAAACCTTGATCCTCATTGAGTTCCATATACAAATCATTTCCTAAGGTCGATCAAAAAGCATGCCAGCCTTGATTTTGACACAAGAGAGACAGTGGCTATAGAACATCACATTCATAGAAAGCCACAGTGCTTTCCGCGTTTCCTATGACACTGTTGGACAGATCACAGACAAGAATTCTACGATGAGCAGAAGTGGCCAATTGGATTAGGAACTAGTAAAAGCTCATCAGAACATGTTGAGCCTACATAAGTATCCATGAGGCAACGAAGCGACAGCAGGGCTAATAGGAAGTATGCTAGACACAGAGTCATCAAAAGTAAGTACCATGCGTACGGTGTCACGAAGTTCTGCAATGATTTTGTAAAGAGAAACAGGAATATTATAAATGGATGGAAGACAACTTATATTGTGCTGAACATCCAGGTCGTCTCTTATAAACTACTATCCCATTAAGTCTCTAGACACATACACAGTCAATTCCAGTCAGCTGACATAACAGCCTTCATTTTCTACACTGCCTGAACTCTTGCAATGCTTCCAACGCAGCAACAGCAGAGGCGGCAAACTGATGGCGTCTGGGTCACATTCAGCCTGCAGATGTGTATTAATTAGCTCGCACAATAGACTCTTTCTAATCTGTAAAGCATTTCAAACACAAAGACAGAAAGTCGAAAAAAAAAAAAAAAAAAAAAAACAACAGCCAACACTTGGGCCAGCATTGTGGCATAGCGGATAAAGCCATCACCTGCAATGCTGGCATCCCTTATGGCTGCCTCTTCGTATCCTGGCTGTTCCACTTCTGATTCAGCTCCATAATTCAGCTCCCAGCTTAATGGCCTGGGAAAAGCAGTGGAAGATGGCTCCTGCTACCCGTGTAGGAGGCCCAGATGAAGCTTCTGGGTCTTGGCTTAGCCTGGCCAAGAGCTGACCACTGTGGCCATGTGGGGAGTGAACCAGCAGGCACATCTCTGTTTCTCCTTCTGTTCTCTGTAATTCTGCCTTTGAAAAGTAAATAAACCTTTTAAAAATAGCCAGCACCTATATACTAATCATATTCATATTATGCTGTATTTTTGATTGTTTTTATTAAAAAATTAAACACTATAATTAAATTGACACTTTTTGAATACTCATCACTATGCTGAAGTCAATATTCATCATTCCCACGTAAGCATGAACACACACATATACATAAGCATTATATTGTTTCACAGGTTATTAAATTTCATGTAAATGGTAATAAAGTATATACATACTTTTACAACTTACTTTGCTTAATCAAATTATATATCTGATATTTACACATGTTTTGATATATCTGATTTCAGTACAGGGGCTCAAAAATTATCACCACTGAGGCAAAACAGACCAGGGCTTATTTTTTATGACAACAGATGTTCTCATTAGTTTACATACTATGCATGACTACTTTCACAGTATAACAACAGAACTGAGGGGATAAAACAGAGACCATCTGCCCCTCAAAGCCCAAGTTATTTACTGTCTAGACCTGTAATTAGAGAAGAAATATTTTCAACTCCAAATATTAGCTGCTTCACTTTTCAAATTAACTAATTCATTTTTACATGAAAGGCAGAAAAAAGAGACATCTCCCATCGTCTATATCACTCTGCAAATGCATGCAACAGCTGGGGCTGAGCCAGCCCCAAAGTAGGAATCAGGAACTCAGTTCAGATCTCTTCAATGTGGGACAGGGATCAACCATTTTAGCCACTACTTGCTACCGCCTAAGCTGTGCAAAAGCAGAAGGCTGGAAATGGCAGTGGGACTGGGACTTGCACCGAGGCCAACGTCTTGACTGGTAGTTTGCCTGCTAGGCCAGACACCTGCCTCCACTCCTTTTAACTGCTATGCAGTAGTATCCTGAATGCATGCATAACACGCCGAAAGACATATTTCTTCTGTTTTATATTATGTAAAACCTTATGGCTGTGAACTTTCTCAAATCACTAAATTACATACTATTTTAAAAGGAATAATTGACTTCTAACATTTAAAAAATAGATTTCACACAAATATCTGGTTTGGTAATGTTTCTTGAAAAAAAAAAAATCAGCTGTTGTAGCACCAGGCATATGTTCTAGCTAGGCTAGCCTATGGGAAGTAACTGAGGAGTGACTGCCCTCTGCTGGCCAAGAGCATGCTCTACGGATAATCACTGTGTTCAACAGTCTGAGCGCCATGCACCTGCCTGTCCTAAGCAGGTGTTTGCTATTCTGCCATTGTCTTCCTTTTGTGATGTCACCAATGTGTTAGTTGATTAGTGAAATAACTGGATTCCAACGACTGAACCTCTATCAGAGAACAGAATAAACAAAAACTAAATCATACGTCACCATCGTCTCAGAACTTGACTTGGTGCTTTATCTTACATAACCCTAACCAGAGGGTTAAAAGTGAAATTCCACTATCAGTCTATCAAGCTTACTCTGGGACATACTCTGGGATATAAAATAATAAATCTTATTCTTGTCCCAAGCTTTAAAAATATCCTAGCTCTACGTGAAAGGAAATAAAATATATCATATGAGCGATGTTTCATGTCCTGGTTGACCACTTCCAAACCAGCTCTCTGCTTATGACCTGGGAAAGCAGCGGAGGATGACTCAAGGCCTTGGGTCCCTACATCCACATGGGGGACTTGGAAACTCCTGGCTCTGGTTTCAGACTGAATCAGCACTGGCTTCTGTAGCTATTTCTGGGAGTGAACCAGTAGGTGGGAGATCTCTCTCTTTCTAAATCTGTCTTTAAAATAAACAATAAATAAATCTTTTTAAAATACATTATGGGGCTTGGTGCAATAGCCTAGTGGCTAAAGTCCTCGCCTTGCAAGCGCTAGGATTTCATATGGGTGGCACTTCTTATCCCGGCTGCCCCTCTTCCCAACCAGTTCCCTGCTTGTGGCCTGGGAAAGCAGTGAAGGACCCTGCTTTCCCCTGGGACCCTGTACCCACGTGGGAGACCTGGAAAAAGCTCCTGGCTTTGGATCGGCTCAGCCCTGGCCATTGTGCCCACTTGGGGAGTGGATCATCAGATGGAATATTTTTATCTCTGTCTCACCTCCTCTCTGTATCTCTGACTTTCCAATACAAATCTTTAAAAAATACATTAGGAGGGGGGAAATGGCCAACAGAGAGGCCTAGAAGGCTTCTTGAAACTATGTACAAAAGGAGGTTAGTTTTGAGGCTTTGGATTAATGCACTTGGCAATGACAGCAGAGGAAGTCATACTCCTCTCCAGGAAGATATCAGCTGCTTAGAGTGGAAGAATGATGCCAAGCACAAACTACGTGTGCAGGTCTGTGTGTGTATGTTCAAAAAGATGCACTATATACACAGGCATACATGTTCACAAACACAACTGCGTGCATGCCTAACTGTGAAATTAAATAATACCTATATTGAAAAGCAGGAATGTTGTATTCATTAGCACTTATTCTATGATCCCCATAAGGCCTTATATTTGTATATACTATATTTAACAAGTGGACAGGAAGGGCCTGGCGGCATGGCCTAGCAGCTAAAGTCCTCACCCTGAACGCGCCCCGGGATCCCATATGGGCGCTGGTTCTAATCCCGGCAGCTCCACTTCCCATCCAGCTCCCTGTTTGTGGCCTGGGAAAGCAGTCGAGGACGGCCCAAAGCTTTGGGACCCTGCACCCACGTCGGAGACCTGGAAGAGGTTCCAGGTTCCTGGCTTCGGATCGACGCAGCACCAGCCGTTGCGCTCACTTGGGGAGTGAATCATCGGATGGAAGATCTTCCTCTCTGTCTCTCCTCCTCTCTGTATATCCGCCTTTCCAATAAAAATAATAAATCTTTAAAAAAAAAGAAGTGGACAGGAAGAATAAGAGCAACATGTTAGAACTTCAACATGTCTACCCCCTAAGAGTAAGCAGGCGACCGCTGTTTTAGGGGGTTGTGGGAGAGGCATTTCATGCTAAGTGGCCTCTTTGTCAGAATCCACTCTAATTACATCGGCAGTTAGAAAAGATACTGCTCAAAGATTTGTCAAACTTAACTGGAATGAGAAAGTTTGAAACAACAGCATATCGACGCAGGAAACGAAATATATATATCGTGTTTGAAATTCGATGTGATCATGAGAGAGTTGTTACAGAAAGCAATGCCAGGTATATTTTCACTAATCACATTTGAGATGAAGAAGGCAGTTCTTGACTTTCACATTATCATTGAATTACTATTTGTTATGTCTATGCTTGTCTCCTTAATATGAATATATTTCCTAGAAGTAAGAAACTGAGATACCTTAAAGCTGTTGAAGTAGAAAAACATTTACAAGGATTACATGAAAAAATGAAAGCCTAAGTTTAAATACCCATTTACTTGCAACATGCCCATGGGAAGGTTTTTAACATCAAGGAAATGAAGTTAAAACCTCTACTAATGCATTAGAGTTACGAGAGGTAAATGAGTTAATACATGCGAAAAGCTTAGAATCTGGCACAAGCTTTCTAATAATGATAATCTCGCTGCTAATAGCATTGTTGCAAGCATATCGAGGAAGTGAATCATTGGACTGGCAGTCAATGCCTTAAAAGAGTTTTTATAATGCAAACTTTAGTAAGCTTCATTTAAAAAAAATCATTTATTTCCTTGAGGAACACAGACAGTAAGTTCACATATGATGACTCGCTCCTTTTTAAATGCCCACAACAGGTGAGGGGGTGAGAGATCAAGTGTGGAGGCCAAAGCTAGGTACTGGGAACTCAGTTCAAGTCCATTATGTACATGGCAGGAAGTCAGTCACTTGGGGCATCATCACCACGTTCCAAGCTCTGCATTAGCAGGAAGCTAGAGTTACGAGATGGAGTAGCAGAGTCAAGGAACCTAAGAACTCCAGTGTGGGGCGTGTAGACCCTAACTTTGCATCTTAACTACCAGATTAAATGTTCATCACAAGCTTCATGTCTTTTTTATATGAGTCATGTTTTAAAAATCAATATTTAAAACACCCTGTGGCATGTTTTCCTATAACCAAATATTTTTAAGGAAATTTTTTCCTGTGTGTGCGCTTATGTTTGACTTCCATATCATCTCTGAAAAATGTTTCCTGAAGGATCTATTAATTATCCTCAGCCCTGGGAAAGGAAGACATGCTTTAGTGCTACGGATACAGCTTAAATAGATTTTAGATTAAATAGCTAAGAGATAATATAAGACTTGCCTATGGAAAAAGAGAAAAAGGATTCATAAAAAATGCTAGCTATAGAAGGAATTTTACAATAAGCAATGATTGGGAAAAGGAAACATGGAATAAGAAGAAACATACAGGGAAGTTGAAGAGATGCTACTCCATTAAAAGAAAAAGTTAGCAATCAACTTGCCCACCATCTCAAAGCCAGTCCGTTCTTGCTGATATAAATACTGTACACAATCATTTATACCAACACTGTACAAAATTCTCTTTGTGAAACATTACTTTAAGCTGCAAGGCCCCCTCACTCTCATGAGAAGGAAGGATACTTAATTTTTTTTCCTTTCCAGCCCAGCTCTCTTAGTGCTGGAAGTACATTAAACTTGACCTTCTAAAAACAATTCAGCCCAAAATAGCTATGGCTGGCCAATAGCGTGGCTTAAGAAAGGTTTTCCAGCAGCTGAGATCTCAAAAAGTAACAAGCAGGCTTTGCAGAGGAAACTGAGAATGAAACAGAACAAATTAAACAGTAAATCTTGATGATAGAAAGGTCCATGTAAAGTGGATTTTTCAAAATAATTTTTAAAGCATATATCACTACTAGGAAATAATCACTGTAAGAATTCATATGTCAATGATAATAAAGTTTGAACACAGTAAGCGTGTAATCCGTTAAGTTACCCACATCCTATCTCCAGGCCAGCTTCTTGCTAACATAGTCCCTGGGAGGTAGTAGTGATGGCTCAAGAATCAGGTTCCAGAAACCTGGGTTGAGTCTGGATCCTAGATACAGCACCCTGACCAATCCAGGTATTTGGTGGAGTGAATCAGTAAACAAGAATCTTCTCTCTCTCTCTCTCTCTCTCTCTCTCTCTCTCTCTCTCTCTCTCTCTCTCTCTCTCTCTCTCGTTCTCTCTCTCTCTCTCTCTCTCTCTCTCTCTCTCTCTCTCTCTCTCTCTCTCACACACACACACACACACACACACTCTCTCTCTCTCTCTCAAACAAAAAGTCACAAAGGGCTACAAAGTATTGTCAGAAATATGCCCAGACATACAGGGCTCATATTCACTGCAAAGAGTAGGCACAATGCCAACGGCTTATATTTTTGGAGGCTCATGCAATCTTTACACTACTTTTAAAATCAGAAGGAAATAATGCAGCCTTATAAAATTTATCTGTATATCAATGCAGTCATAAAATGGGATTTTTTAAAACATTTTTATGGAGAAAAATGTCTAATGTTTGGAAGATATTTTGCTATTTTAATGGTTCACAGCAGCAAAAGTGCCAATGCCTATAAAAACATAACATAGTTCTGCAGATGACTAGTCAAAATCCCCAAATTTGGAAGGATTATTGTGAACAAAACAAAACCACAACTGAGATTTGTATGTAGAAGATTCTGCTAGACTCACTGCAGTAAATGACTCCCTGCCCCTGTTGTTCCAGCTTTAAGCCCACACAAGCGCAACAACAGATTCCATTACATGAAAAAGAAAAACACCACATGTGTTATCCTGTCCAATCCATTTACAGTCAAAATAATTGTTATTACACCTTTGAACGGCATGCTCTGGCGAATATAGTGCAAGAAACCTTTTGAGAAATCATACAAAATATTTAGCTAAGATGCATTAAATTAACCTCTAGGCATATCATTTATGATAGATACGAAGCTGCTAACCTGAAGGCTCAGAATTTTCTATCAGATGATTTTCCTTATACTCATTGTTATTTGCACGTATCTAGTTCCTGTCGGTTATGACAGCAAAGAAGATACACCAAGCGGAGGACAAGGACTTGAAAAGACAATCAGTATCATCGATCCTTAGGGAAATGAAAAGCAAACCACAGCGAAGTCCAATTTAGCACACACAAAGATGGATGTAATAACAACAGTAATAAATGGAAAACTGCAAGTGTTAGTAATGATGTGGAAGAATCAAGAGCCCTGTACATTGCAGAAGGTTCTGCTGCTATGAAAGTCTGTTTGGAATGTCCTCAAAGAGTTTAATATAGAGCTACCAGGACTACCTGCAGTTCAACTCCTAATCCTATATTCACAAATTGAGATCAAGAACCAAAACAGCATACATACATACATGTCCATACCAGCACTATTCACAATAGCAAAAAGTGGAAATAGCCCAAGTGCTTATTGATGGACAACTGGATAAACAAAATGTGGTATATTCCTATAACCAGATATTATTAATCATAAAAATGTGTAAAAATCTGAATTTATCACATCATGGATGAAACCCATAAACACTGTGTTATATGAAAGTAGCCTAGCACAAAGGATCAGATATCACACAACTCCGTCTATAGGGATTCACATGGGCATGCAGTGTGCAGAAAAGGCAAAACCAGAAACAGATACTTATGATTATCAGGACATAGGAAGGAAGGAAATTGGACAGCACCTGTTTTATAGGTATGATGGCTCCTTTTGTAGTTATGAAAAAGTTTTGAAACTAGATCAAGCTGGTGGCTGAATCACACTAGGGATTCTAGATAGCAATGAATTGTTGACTTTAAAATGGTTAATATGCAGCATGTTACTTTGCAAGATATATGAATCAAAATTTAGAGTTATCTGGGCAAGAGGAAGCACACTGTAGGGCCAATTGAGCTAAAGGAAACACAATCAATAGGAACGAGTTTTAAGCACAAATCTAACTTATCACTACTTAAACAGCAAAGTGTTACCACTTTCCATGCCAGCGTTCCATATGAGAGTTTGAGTACTAGCTGCTCCACTTCTGATCCAGCCCCCTGACAATACACTTCAGGAAAATAATGCAAAATGGCCCCAAGTTTGTGTGCCCCTACCAACTACATGGGAGACCTGAATGGATTTCCAGGTTCCTGGCTTTGGCCTGAAGCAGCCCTGGCTACTGCAGCAACTGGGGAAGCTAGGTGAAGTCTAAAGGACCTGAGTCCCTGCCACCCATGGGGGAGGTCCAGATTCAATTCCCAGGGCCTTGGCTTTGGCCTAGACTAACTCTTGCTATTGTGGTCATTTGGAGAATGAACCCACAGATGGAAGATTTTCTCTCTCTGTCTCCCTCCCTCTATATCTCCCACGCTGTATCTTTTAATTTTTTTTTTAAGGAACCATATTGGGGCTGGTGTTGTGGCATAGCAGGTAAGGTCATTGCCTGCAATGCCAGCATCCCGTGTGGGTGTCAGTTTGTATCCCAGCTGCTGCACTTCCAATCCAACTCCCTGCTGATCATCTGGGGAAGCAGTGGAAAATGGCTCTAGTGTTCAGGCCCCTACATCCACATAAGAGACCCAGAATAAGCTCCTGGCTTCATCATGGCACAGTCCTGTCTATTGTAGCCATCAGAAAAGTGAATCAGCAGATGGAAGATTCTCTCTCTCTCTCTCTCTCTCTCTCTCTCTCTCTCTCCCTTTATATATAAAGGTATACAAAAATTAGTCCACACAATCCAGCCAACTGATTTTCTAAAAGATCTACTTGTTTCAAAGCCACAGTTACAGAGGGACGGGGTGAGTGTGGCTTATATGCAAATACTATGGCATGTTATAAGAGGGACTTCTGGTGTCCACCGGGCTTCTGCAGTCAGTCCCTACAGATATGAATGATGATTGCAGCTTCAGATCTCAGAGAATTTCGGATTCTTAGATCAGAGCTACCCAACCAGTGAGGTCTATGCATATGTTCTGAAACCTAAAACATTTCAGATTAAAAAAATTTTCAATCAGGCATACTCAGTCTGCATATATATGTTTTGTTTGACAGAGGAATACAAAGCACCCGAACTGTATCTGCATCAGGAATGAACAATAAGCACAAATTGCAGGACCATTACGTCACCTGAATGAAAGAACAGCAGCACATACTCTCTTTTCTAATTTCTACTAATACAAAAAGAATAGATTTCACAGGTAGAGTTCTAAGACTATTCTACTGTATAGCAGTGGCTTCAGGATTCAGGCACCTGCCTTGAGATCGGAGAGGTTGGCAAACTTTAAAGTGCCTGAGACTAAATAATTTAAATTTTGCCAGCTATACAGTTGCGATCGCAACTATTTAACTCTGCCAAGAAAGGACAACAGCAACCACAAGCAATAAGCAAAGGATTGTATATGGCTTTGTGTCAGTAGAACTTCAGTTAGCAAAAACAGGAAGCAAGCAAGCATTAGTTGCCAACATATACTCAAGAGGACAGCTAGTTAGAGCACATTTCTTTGCTCTCTCTAAGCAAGTATGAATCAATGAAGACTATGAGATTTATATTAAAACCCACCCTCAACCGTCATACACACACAAAAAATGATTTTGAGCAAGGGGAACTCCCAAACTCCTTAGACAGCGACAATCAGAACTGTCGTGATTATGTCAAGAATTTTAGGGCATCCAAGGAACAAGCTGAATAGTGACAACTTCTTGGGTGAGGTCAGTTAACATTAGCAAGTCCTACAGGACTACGTTCAATGAAGCACTATTCACAAACAGCCAGGATCTGCAGCCAAGCAACCTAGTGTTCATCAACAGAGAGTGGATAAAGAAAAGGTGATGCACATGTGCAAACACACACACACACACACACACACACACTATTTAACCAGTAAAAAGACTGAAATCCCACCAATTGTCACAATGAATGGAGCTGAAAATCACTGTTAAGTGAAATAAATAATCCAGACACAGAAAGACATATACCATACGTTCCTCCCACAGCTCTCCACCCCCAGTATGTGGGAGATGAAAAATAGCTGGTCTGATCTCAAAATACTTATTACAGGCTAGGAAAAATAGATGGAGAGGATAGAGGAAAGCGGGAATAATGAGTAACAAAACATTGTCAGGAGAAATAATGGGCTCCAGTGTTCCACAGCACAGTGGGATAATGACAGTTCACCTAAGTGTTACACACAGTGCAAAGAACTACAAGAGAGAAGGCGATACATTCCATATGCACAGAAAAGGTAAGGACACGGAAAGGCTAGTAGTAGCCTGGCTTGATTGGATGATATGCATTAAATGTACCCGGTAAAAATTATTATGCTAATCAAACAAAGTTTAGTAAGACTGTATTTTAAAAATTAAGTCATATAACTTTTCAGGTTGCTGGAAATGGTCATACATGAAAGCAGTTTTAAGATTTCTACCCCATATTATGTATTTCCATGAAAGACCCCAACTAAGTTGTACTTTATAGCAATAGTAGTATACACATACACAGAGTAGAGTTTTTATGTATAGAACCTAATGAATTATATGCTAGTCAAGCCAATGTGGGAAAGGAAGCATAGGCGTGCCAAACAAAAGCTTAGACAGAAGAGGCAAAAGTGTACTTTTTATTAGAGTCGAGAAAAACAACAACAGATTCTACCCTTCTTAGGAACAGCAAGCACAGTCAACTGTTGTGGGCTAAGGAGCTGATTAGTGCTAGTTAGCCTGGGCACGAATAGGAAATGGGCTTGTGGCTAAAAACACCTAGGCTAATTGGACTCATCTGTATCCAATATCCTGCTAAATGAGGGGGGGGAGAGTCTATAAGGAGAGAAGGAGCAATAAAGGGAGACTTCGCAGAGATTTCCGCCATCACTGGTCTCCTGTTGGTGCTTCATCCCCAGACCCTCTCCCTGTCCACATTACTGGCTCTGCTGGTCGGAGCAGTCAACTACTTAAAGAAGAAGTGGGAGGGAGTAGGCATTTGGTACAGTGGTTAAGGCACTGTTTGGAATACCCATGCATCATATCACAGTACCTGATTGAAGTTCAGGGTCTACTTTCCATCCAGCTTCCCACTAATGCACGCCCTGAGAAACCATCAGGGTATGACCCAAGTATCTGGATCTCTGTCATCCATGTGGGAAACTCAGATTGAGTTCCTGACTCCAGGCTTCAACTTGGCCCAGCCCTAGCTGTGGCACGAATGGACTCGAAAGTGAGTAGAAGATTTTCTCTCTCTCTCTCTCTCTCTGTGTGTGTGTGTGTGTCCCTTTCAAATACAATGAAAATATTTTGTTAAAACTGTTTACAATAAAGAGAAGAAATTACAAAAACTTCATGGGGCAGGGGAAAGGAGGATGTTAGTCAAAGGATATATAATTACATTTAGATGAGGAATGTGGAAAATATGGGTCCAGAATAGGCAAATACACAGAGACAGAAAAGAAATAAGTGACTGTCAGATACTCAGGGGAGGGAGGGAGTGAACAGTCTGGGATGGAGAAAGAGATGAACAATGACCAACAATGGTTATTGAGTTTTCCTTTATTGAAGTGACAATGTTCTAGAATTAACTGTACTGAGCTTTACACATCTCCATGATCAAAGTATGGTTGTGTACCTTAAATGAGTAAACCATGTGGTACATAACTTGCAGTTAACTAAAGCCAGGAGAGAGAGGGAGAGTGAGAGAGCAAGAGAGAGATTGATTCTGGATCCCGGACCCAGTCCTCGGTGCTTTACACAACAGTAACTTCACTCACTATTGGGTTGGGGAATGAAACAGTAGTTGGGTGCTTGTCTCCCTCTCCTTCCTTTGCTCCCCAAAGACAAAAGCACACTACCAAAGTCGATGATTCACACTGGCATGCTCTGCCTTCAACAGATTTTTATCCTTGGATTCTAAGGTATTTAACAAACATTGCAAAACAAGTCCACATGTGCTTCTGACATCTTATAAGAAAACTCCGTCTGGGAGACACATCATCAAATATGAAAACTATAAGACAGGGATATCTTTACTATTATTTTCAATCATACTACAGAGAAGATACTATGGCAAACATAATTTCTAGCTTATGAAAAACTACAAATATTAAGAGATTTCAACTGAGAAAAAATGTTCATTGACAATACCACACAGCAACTGAATAACATTATCTTCCAGAAGTAGTGGTCATAGGAAATATACAGAAAAAAAAAAAAAAAAAACTTCAGCAGAATCAGGGCAAAGTAATGCTTTCTCTCACTCTATTACAGATTACTTACAGTAATGTAAAATAAGGAATATCATTGTCTTAGGCATTATTTCTCAAAGAATAACTGTTTGGCTACCTACATGAGAATCAATTGAGTTGCTTACTTAAAATGCAAAAATCTATCTTAGTTCTACCAAATGCAAATTTCTGAGGGAAGAAGCACACAAAGTGGAAAACACACATAAACACATGTGTGCATACATGAATCACTGCACAAGTCAGAGCTTTTTAATATGCTGACCAAAAATGCATAACCATAATGATACAGAACATAGTTAATTACACATTTTCAGTACTCCAAAAAGAAACCCATATTCTTTGGCAGACACTTTCCATTTCCTCTGTCTCTGGCCACCCTTTATGCAGCCACTAATTGACTTTCTTCCTCCATAGGGAATTTTGCATAAATATACTCTGACAAAATCAGATTGTTTATTAATGCTTTCTTTCAATTGATGTAATGCTTTAAAAGCTTGTCTGTATTACTGTATATATCAGCATTTCATTACATTTCATTACAAAAAAACTACTGCTCTGTATGGGTATACAAAACTGTACATTTTAAACAAGGCTCTTTTGTTCAAAAACAACTATGAAGATATGACTGCATGCTTGTTTATGAAATCAAGCAGAATTCACAATGCTACCTCATTTGTGCATAAATCCCCAGAACACCCCCCCTCCACTGTTGCCCCATGGCAGCAATTATTTTTACAAAGACCCACAAAACTTAGATTATCCACAGTCTGTAAAAAAAATGCTGAAAATGCCAGAAACACTATGATGTATTAATAGTAACAAGATATTTTAAAATAAGATTTGAAAAGAAGGTACAGCAGAGCAGATGACGGGAGCAGTTATAAAGAAGTCAAATCCACATTGGGTTTGTTTAAATTAAAATTCAAATTACTTAAATTTAAACATGTAATTCTTCAATTATACCAGCTACCTTTCCAGTATTTAATGATCCCATGTAACTAGAAGCTTCCATACTGCACAATGGACAGCCAAGACATTTCCCTTATCCTAGAAAATACTATTATACATCCCCAGAGACAGATAACACTGTCATGGTATAATGTATTCCAAGCATACTTATTAAAAGTTTACAACTTGCAAGCACTTAAAGAGACAAGACATATTATTATACACAAGACAAAATTCCTGATCCTGTGGAATATAAGTGTTAGGACTGAAAAAGGGATAAAGAAACAGAGAATATGTTCAGTGTTGATAAGATGCAAAAAATGCAAAGGATTGCAACATGAAGAGGCTCTATTTTTGACATACTGGTCTCCAAGGGGTGTTTTTTTTTTTTTAATAAAGCAAAGTTTACGGTGGAGATCTGAAGAAAATGGACAGTATCTGAGATAAAGTCAGAGAAAGAGAAAGCAGCTAAAGGCCTGCAGGGCTGACAGGCCGAAATGTTTCCAAACACAGCAGGGCAGCTCCTGTGGGTTGCACACAGTGGTACATGAAAGAATAAGCCAGAAACACAGGCGGTCGTGCAGTAAACAAAGACTTGGGGGAAATCTTACTGTTGTTGAGAAAGTCTAATGAGGCTGTTACTACTACAGTACAGTATTTGTCAAATGACTGTGCACCTTAACGAGGATATTTCTCAAATGACAGCACAATGAGCTCATGAACCTTCTACCCAGAAAAACAACCGTTAAGTGGCAAGAAATACATTCTGAAAATGCAATCACATAATGATATACTCTTCTGCCACAATAAGGACAAAATCTTGTCATTTGTAAAAACAAGTATGGGGCCCGGCGACGTGGCCTAGCGGCTAAAGTCCTCACCTTGAACGCCCCGGGATCCCATATGGGCGCCGGTTCTAACCCCGGCAGCTCCACTTTCCATCCAGCTCCCTGCTTGTGACCTGGGAAAGCAGTCGAGGACGGCCCAAGTCCTTGGGACCCTGCACCTGCGTGGGAGACCCGGAAGAAGTCCCTGGCTTCTGGCTTCGGATTGGCTCAGCTCCAGCCATTGCAGCCACTTGGGGAGCGAATCATCGGACGGAAGATCTTCCTCTCTGTCTCTCCTCCTCTCTGTATATCTGCCTTTGTAATAAAATAAATAAATCTTTAAAAAAAAAAAAAAACAAGTATGGAACTGAAGGTCATGATGTCAAACGAAATGAAGCTAGGCATGTGACAACAAGTGCCACATAATCTCACTTACATGAGGCATTTAAATGTTGATCTCATAGAATGTGAGGGTAGAAAGGACCTTACTAAAGGCTGCAAAGTAATAGTGGGAAGGGACGGGCAGAAAACGGTTGATTATGACTAAAACATGCTGGTGATCTGTTAAACAGAACCATGACTGCAGTGCATAATAATGAACAGAGTATGTGCCTAACAACAAACTAGGCAAAAGATTTTAAATGTTTTCAGCATAGCAAAATAACAACTGTTTATGGAGAAAGATAGGCCCATCCACACAGATATTAGAGCGTAACCATATATTGAGACAACACATGGGACCCCAGGAATATGCCCAACTTTTATGCATCACTGAAAAATGAAAATATTTTAAATTACTAATCTGCTTAGTTCTACAAAACAGCTCAAGAAAAATTATTACAACTCCTTCACAAATATTTTAATTTAAAACATGAAAAAAAAAAATGAAAGCACACTGCAGCATTCCAGCAGTGAGACGTCCAGCCAGTCCAAACTTAGAGGAAAACAAGGAACAACAAATGAATTTGAATAGATTCTATGTTGGGGCTGGGATTGCAGCACAGTGGGTTAAGCCACCACTTGTAACAATGGCATCACACATCAAAGTGCTAGCTCTTGAGTCTTGGCTACTATACTTTCCATCCAGCTCGCTATAATTACACTTGGGAAAACAGAGAATAATGTTCCAGGTGCTTGTGACCACATCACCCAAGAGGGGGTCTCAGATGGAATTTCAGGCTCCTGGCTTCAGCTTGACCCAGCCCTGGCTGTTGCAGTCATTTGGGGAGTAGACCAACAGAATAAAAATCTCTCTCTCTCTCCCTCTTTCTGTTGTCCCTGCTCTTGCTCTCGCCACCCCATTCTCTGTGAACCAGCTTTTCAAATCAATGATTTTAATCAATCAATATATACTAATTACTTCATCAGAAATTAGAATATTAATTAAAATATCAATTAGATACCATGCAAATTAAAACTCAAAGATACCAAGTTTTACTCACCAAATGGGTAAAAATTAAAAATTAGAAAACAAAAGAAAAGGTGGTGAAGATATAGGAATATTCTTTATATAGCTGGGGACTATATAATCCTGGTCAGTTACTTTAGAGACATTAGTGCTATCTATAAACATTGGATGTACGCATAAGCTAGATTTCTGTGATTCATTTGTATATATGCATGCCTACGGGTATTTGTGGAAATACGCACAGAAGTACATAAAAGTTACTAATGAAAGTTAAAAGGTTGAAGACTGGGCATGGTGCACTAGCATAACAGCTAAAGTCCTCTCCTTACACATGCCAGGATCCCATATGGGCGCCGGTTCTAAATCTAGCAGCTCCACTTCCCATCCAGCTCCCTGCTTGTGGCCCGGGAAAGCAGTAGAGTACAGCCCAAAGCCTTGGGACCCTGCACCTGCGTGGGAGACCTGGAAAAAGCTCCTGGCTTTGGATCTGCTCAGTTAAAGACTTACAAACAATAATAAATGTATAGTAGCAAAACAATGGATTAAATAAGGATGGAACTTACACATAGTAGAATCCTGTACAGCAGTATAAACAAATTGTGAGTTTTGCACAACACAGATGATCTGTAGATGACAGTGTTGACAAAAAAGAGAAAGTGGGGAGAGAACACTATATTGTAGCTTCATTCATATAAGGTTTAAAAACAGGTCTATGTGTGTATATTCCCACATTCAGTGGAACCTTGTGAAACTGCCATGATTACAGGTCAAGCACAGTTTCTTATGCCAACTTTGATTTAATATAACCTTAAACTTAACGAACTTACAAAAAGATAAAAATGAAGGGAATGTTGAATGTGAATTTCTTGACTGTGGCTATCTATTGGGGACAAGAAAAGGAAGGGAGTCTGCAAAGAATACTTACAGAGGTTTTAAGCTACTAGTAAGGTTATATACCTTTTGAAAATTTATTTATTAGGGAGAGAGAGATCTCCCATTGTTGGTTCATTCTCCAAATGCCTGCAGCAACTGGGTCTGGGCCAACTGAAACCAGAAGTCTAAAACTCAATCCATTTTCCCATTGGGTGGGAGGGATCCAACCAGTTGAGCCACCACCTGTTGCTTCCTAGGATACGCATAAGCGGGAAGCTGGAATCAGCAAGCAAAGCCAGGGCTCAAACTTGGCCGCTTCAAGACGGAATAATATTGCCATCCTGGGTAGCACCAACTACCCGCCTCCAGTTCTATTTTATAAGTTGAGTTATTGCAAGTTTATTATATTATTCACTATTCTTATATATGTTAAGTCCTTCATATGAAGAGTAGAGAGTATTATTGATAAAGTGATCCAATAAAATGAAATGAACAGGATATTTTGAAAAGAATATGATTGAGCAATCCATACACATATACTGAAAGGCAAACAGCCGAAGCCCCTGGAGTAGTATGAAAGCTGGTTAATGCCATTTAAACATAAGGAAATGTATTACTTTAGAATAGGCTGAGTAGGATCGGATGGTCTCTCCATGGAAATTACTCCAATTAAATTGCTAAAAACCTGAAAAAAATATATACGTATGTAATTTAAAATTGTTCTTTCCAAAGGGTAAATTTAACTGTCATTTGAGGGAAATAGTGATTTTCAATATTTCAAATGTGGATATTGTTTTCGGAATATGTTTCATATTCTGAATCAAATAATTAAGTTACTTAATCAAGTGAAGAATGAGTCATGGACTATTATTTCAGATTACAAAGGAGTTGAACATATAATTGAGTGTATTTACCAGGAATTTTCTTTGAACAAACAACTTGTTTCATTATTAAATAATGAAAAATCCTTTCAAGGTCAAAGAATACTCTGTTTTAAAACCATCTAACTAAACAAATAAACAATGCATCACGCATTGCTTCATAGGCATGTACCTCAATCTCAATCTCTTCAAAGGAGAGATCTGTCTAAATAATAGACTCCAGTAAACCATGGACATTTCTCATGACAGGTAAATAAATCCAAAAGACACATATCTCACAGCATAGTAATTAAACTGCAAGTTGCATTTTGATAGCCAAAGGACCAAATTCCAAACTAAAGAAAAATACAACTTAAATAAAACCACAATTAGGAATACTTCCATTTCTGTTCCCGGGATTTTTCCATTATTTTGACTCAATAAAAAATATGTAATGGGGGGGTATTTCCACATATAAATAGACCACGCACTACTTTTCAGTGGATTATTTCACTTCACATAATGTCTTCCAGGTCCAACCATGAGGTTGCAAACAGCATGATTTCTTTTTCCTAAGCTAAATAATATACTACTATTTAGTATAAATACAATTGTAAGTATATACTTTTTGCCATATGTATACATACGTGTATAAATACGCAATTATATATATGTATATATGCACATGTGTATACATACAATTCTACCACAAAAGCTCTCGCAGTATACCATTTTCCAGAGAGAGTTCTCAAGACCAAATTAGAAAACAATAATCACCCCAATGTCCATAAGCACAGAATGGATGTATCAACACCTTGCATATCACACAGCACTGTTAATAAGTGAACTGCAACCACACATAACGACATGGATGAGTTTCACAAAATTAGTGTCAAGTGAAAGAAGCCAGACACAAAAGCATATATGATTCTGTTTATATAAAAATCAAATATTGGGGAATGAGTCTGTACTGTCACAAATTATAACAGTTGTTAACCTTTGGGCCTGGTGCTGTGGCCTAGCAGCTTAAGTCCTCGCCTTGAACGCACAAGGATCCCATATGAGTGCAGGTTCAAATCCCCAAGGCCCCACTTTCCATCCAGTTCCCTGCCTGTGGCCTAAGAAAGCAGTCGAGGACGGCCCAAAGCCTTGGAACTCTGCACCTGCATGGGAGACCCAGAAGAGCTCCTGGTTCCTGGCTTCGGATCGGCACAGCTCTGGCCGTTGTAGTCACTTGGGGAGTGAATCAATGGATGGATGATCTTCCCCTGTGTCTCTCCTGTCTCTCCTCTGACTCTCTCTCTCGCTATATATGTATATATATATATATATATATATACACACACACATATATATACATATGTATATATATATATATATGAATTTGCAATAAAAAAAACCTAAATTTTAAAAAATGGTTAACCTTTAGTGCACTTGTGATTAGAAGAGTCAGAAAGTGACTTGTAGGGAACAGGTAATGTTCTTTGAATTTGAGTGCTAGCTCCATTGATTTGTTTCTGAAAATTCATTCATATGTGCACTTTTGAGAATGAACAGAAAGGGCTAAATTTTTCTATAGAAATGTCCATCTAGGGCCCAGCGCAGCAGTATAGTGGCTAAAGTCCTCTCATTGCACATGCCAGGATCCCATATGGGCGCCGGTTCTAATCGAGGCAGCTCCACTTCCCATCCAGCTCCCTGCTTGTGGCCTGGGAATGCAGTCGAGGACGGCCCAAAGCTTTGGGACCCTGCACCTGCGTGGGAGACCCGGAAGAGGTTCCTGGTTCCCGGCTTCGGATCGGCACAACTCTGGCCATTGCAGCCACTTGGGGAGTGAATCAACAGACTGAAGATCTTCCTCTCTGTCTCTCCTCCTCTATATATATCTTTCAAATAAAAATAATTTTTTTAAAAAGTAAAAGAAAAAATCTATCTAGAATGCATATCTAAATTTGTGTACCTCTCTGCATATAAACTGAAACTCAATTTAAAAAATACAGTGAAAAAGCATAAAATACACAAGTTGTTCTATTTTGTCCTAATAGGAAACCACAAAACTGACATCAGCCCAAAACTAATCTTTACAACAAGAAGCAAATTCAAGAACAAGTCGAATGAGAGGGCGGCAACAACAGAGCATGCCTCAGAGTTAGTACGACTTCAATAAGGAAAGTATAATCAGCCCCCAGCCACAGTAATAAGCTGCAGCTGTCTCGTATGCGTTACTAAGAGATTCAGATCTATTTTATTTCCTAACTCTCCCGACAAGTTGATTTGTTCATACAAACTTCAGAAGCAAATTGTTCTGTTACTAAAACAATCTCCAATTGCTTTTCATTGTGATAGCAATCTGTTTAGACACTAAGCTTTTAACAGCTTTATTACACTGAATGTTGTAATTGGAAAACAAGCTTGTCCCTTTGCAAAAAATAAATAAATAAATGAATTAGACAAGCTTGTGTTTATGCGCACTCATAGGCCCTCTTTTGCAGTCCAAGAAATCTTTCTCCATCTCATTTTTGGTAACCCTTTTCATTCCCAGATGCTTGAAACATTTGGTTACTTTCATAAAGGTGATTTTTTTTTTTAAGATTTTTGGGGTTGGGGAGTGGAAGGCAAGGACAGACAAGGAGAGACAGAGAGAAAGAGCTTCCATCTTCGGACTCACTCCCCAAATGACCACAACAGCCAGAGATGAGCCAATCCGGAGCTGAGCCAATGTGAAAACAGGAGCCAGGAGCCTCCTCTGGATTTCCCACGTGGGTACAGGGACCCAAGGACTTGAACCATCCTCTGTTGCTGTCTCAGGTAACAAGCAGGGAGCTGGATGAGAAGTGGAGCAGCCTGGACACAATCCGGCACACATATGTGATGCTGGCACTTGAAGGTAGAGGATTAGTCAGTGCAGCCATCGTGCCAGCCCCAAAGGTAACCTTTTCTATATAACGTGTAGTTATTTCTATACATTACATCTGCAGTCACCCCACTAATCTTCCTTTCTCATGGATTTCTAGGGTGGTATCTTCATGCTATCGATATAATGATATTCTCTTATAATATATAGACATTACCTTCCCTTTTCCAAGTTTTGTTCCTACCCTAATTCTGGTCATCATTGACTACTATTTTAGCACAGAATGTTCCTTCTCAACAGTGGTAATCATGCAATCCTTGTCCAGTTTTTGACATTTCTGGGCATAGATGCACCATTTACATAATGATAATCACCTTGACCAAGCTTGAGTCAGGCTCCTCTGGGTTCTTTGTCTGACTAAGCCCCAAACTTGGACTCTGTCCTCTTAGCTGCTTAGTGCAGTCTCAAGGGGAATCACACCGATTCACGTTAGGGGAAATCCTCCACTCCTGATATCCCTCATTCTCTGATCCAGTTCCTCATTGCTCACCTCTACCTCTGATCACCCAACTTGCCTTCAGCAAGACTCACGTAAATTCAGTTTAGCCACAAGTAACCCTTTCTTTGGTGTTTTCTCTTCATGTTCGATCGACTAGCTGCCATTCTGCACCTTGGCTATAGATCTTGACTGTGACTTCTTGTATGTATTCAGAGTTCAGTCCAACTTCTTTCCTTCACTGCCAAGCCCCATTGCAGTAGTCCTTCCTGAGCAAAGACTTCCTTACACTTTTAAACAAGTAATAATATTTTTCGTTAATAATCCCAACCTAATTTTTTTTCTAAAATAGGCTTTGTATATACTGATAGACATACACTTAGCATAGTGGTCATCAATTATTAAAAGTAATTCTTTCTGGGGAGCAGAAAGCAGAGCAATTTTTTTTCTCTGTTCTGAAATACTTGTAATGTTTGAACTATTTGAGGGCAAACACATTGATTTCCTACTTAAAACATTATTCTTTTAAAAATCTTAATATTGGGCCTGACATCGTGGCTTAGTGAGCAAAGCCACCACCTATAACACTAGCATCCCATATGGGCACAAGTTCATGACCCGGCTGCTCAACTTTCAATAAAGCTCCATACATATGTGCCTGGGGATGCAGCAGAGGATGCCCCATGTGCCTAAGCTCCTGAACCCCCATGTGAGATCTGGAAGAAACCCCAGACTGCTAGCTTGGGCCTGATCCAGCCTCAGTCATTGTACCTATCTGAGGAGTGAATCAGCAGCTGAAAGATTCTCTCTCTCTCACTCATTTCTTCCTCTCTCTGTATAACTATGACTTTCAAATAAACAATCATTTAAAAATTATTTGGCTGAAAAATTACAGAGTCATTTAATGATTTTTTTCAATTCATATTTACTTGAAAATCAGGGACAGAGAAAGAAAAGAGCTCTTCTAACTATTGGTTCATTTCCTAAAAGGCTGACAACAGCTGGAGCAGGGTTAATCACAGTACAGGAATGTAGACCTCTATCCAGGTCACCCAGGTGGGCTTCAGGGTCCCAGAGTTTTGAGTCTCCCAAAGATGTGTATTAGTAGGAATCTATAATTGGAAGAACAGCTAGGATTCAAACTAGTAACTTAGATATGGAATAGGGACATGCATAGCAATATTTTAAGTATGATACTAATCACCTGCCCCCCGAATAAAATATTTTTATTAAAAATAATATGGCTACTAAGTCGTATGCATATACATATTCATTAAACCTAGTAAGTTAGTAAGTAGAGATATCAGACACTTCTTTTGGACTAGATACCATGGGAAATTACTCAGATAGAAACTAAAAGTGTCAGGAACACAGACATTTTGAGAAACTCATCTCAGACTGCAGAATAATTACCCAAGGGTAAGGAAAAACTAAAACCAAAGGCTGACACACAATTTACTACTGACATTAATATGCTTTTACTATTGAACACTATTAACCAGAATTGCTGAAAACTGCTGTCCATAAGAGGAAACATTGAATACCTCTGTTTTAGAAGCTTACTGGAAATACATTCATTGAAACAACTATCACGTGAGTAGCACTCATATGAGTAGTCACTTCACAGAACAAAATGACTTTGCAAATGACTGCTTGCACTTCAAAGTTTCATTTCAACACCCTTGAAAATTGTATCACAGAACTTGCAACATTTTATCACATGATTCATCTTTGCCAATCCCAACCATGCAGGCTCCCAAAATTAAAGACTTTGCCTTCAACCACACTCCTAAACCTTTAAAAGTGTGCACCCTTACCAACTTTAATTTTCTTCTGAGAGGTTATTAAGACAATGTTGCCATGGTAGAGGCCTTCCACAGTGCTCTAAGCAACAAATCTAGACTTGGCTAATGAGCGGACTATTCTGGTGGCCTCTTGGAATCAACAGGTGACAACATGCAAACCTGACACACAGAATCCCTTGTTTAAAATCACTGTGGGGGCCTGCTTTGTGCTGCAACTGGGTAAGCTGAAATGGTGGCTTGAGTCCTGGATAGCCACATTGAATACTGCTCCCTATTAATATACTTTGGATAGCAGTAGATGGTGACCCAAGTGCTTGGGGCCCTGCACCCATATGGAAGATTGGATGGAGTTCCAGGTTCCTTGGCTTTGGCCATTGTGACCATCTTGGGCATGTGAACTAGTAAATGGAAATCTGTCTTTCTCTCTAACTCTGCCTTTCAAATAAATAACTAAATCTTAAAAAAAAAAAAAAAAAAACCTCTGTGGTTTCTTAACTGTTACTACACTAATAAGTAAAATTTCTAGCATGATTGACAAGATCCTGGAGGATCTGGGTCAGCTTAAGATTGCCAGACACACTGTAGAATGCCTAATTAGGCCAACAATTTCATATAATCAATAGCTGAGTTTTTAATTTTGGGCATTCCTAAATCTATCTGAAATTTAAAATTTAACTGGGCATTCTCTGCTTTTATTTACTTTCTGACTACACTTCAATTTCGAGTATATTTTGATTCTGAGTACAAGTCCATGGGAATATCTGATCTTATGTCTACAGCCTGTCAAGCTGGCTGGTTAGAGCTATTAAAGCAGGCAATACAGGCATTACATTGAACAACAAAGTTCAATAGCGGGTAGGATTTCCCAGAACAGCAGTGGGTCCACACAGACAAAAGGTAGTAGCTGCACCTTGGCATCAGAGTCAATAGTAGACTAGCAGCGTGCAAATAACTACAAAATGATCAAATCTCTGGGTTGACTTTAAAGCTCTGTAGTAATTTATTTCCCTAGGATGATAGTGTCACCTCTACATGGTGTTCCCACAGCATAAAAATATAACGAACTGAATAGATGTTGCCTTGAGGACCCCTCTCCCAGGGTCATGTAATATCCTTGCTCAACGTTCTATTTGGGGAATGGAAGCCTCTTAGAAAGGAGGAGAAGGAAGGAGGAAAGACACAAGAAAAGAAAGATGGAAATGGGAGAGGGAGTGATAGAAGAGCCACATAAAGGAACAGAGGAGAGAAACGAATATAGCCTCTTTGGGTCTCTTTAGAACTCTGAGAGAGTTTGAGTAACTGATGTGCAAAAGATAACCAGAGATAGAGCAGCCAATGGGGACCATGTAACAGCTAAAATGCACAGACCCAGAGGTCTCAATGAGGAAAACAGAGGCTTCATCCTAAAAGCTTTGCAGCCCCGTTGTTTATGTATCATCTCTAAATATTAATCCGGCAAATTGTTGGTAGTAATATCGGGCCCAAATGTTCAGATGTTTCCAAGAATTTCAGAGGGAAATGTAGGAAATAAAACCCACAGTTAAATTCCATTAAATTCACATGCTGGACATTGTGATGAATACACACAAGATTCTCAGCCAATATTCAGAAACAGCCCATCTACTCCAAATGCTTGTGGTGAAGCAGGGTAGACCCACCCAGAAAGAATGACACTAAGGCAGGACATTCACAATACCAGAAACAGGGTAAAGTACAGAGCTAGAGGATCAAAGAAGGTGACAAACTGTTTTGGGTGAGATGTGATCTAAGTTGACAGGATAGAGCGTAACAGAAGATCAGCATGTGCTTCTGCAGAATATAAAACATTAGCTGCTGTGCTGGGAGCAGTTAAGCAACATGGAGGAAAGGTTTCTGCCCTCCTCTATGTGGCCTTGCCCCACTCCCCCCGCCGCACCCCGAAAAGGCAAGAGATCTACAAAGACATTCTGTCTTTGTCAAGCACCCCACTCTCTACCAGGGAGGGAGAACAAATGTTAACCTAAACTTTACATCCTAGAGATGGTATCACAGATTTTGCTTCAATTAACGTTATTAAATAGCCTTTTCCTGCCATTTATTTGTCCTCCCACACGTTACCAGCCTTAGAGAATCAAAGTCCCTTCCCTTTATCATGTCACTTCTCGAAACATTTGCCACTCTTTATTGAAGACCCTATATCGGCTGGAATTTCAAGCCACATCTTTGAGAACTTGCCATTCCCTGAAATATCTATTTTTTATTAATAAATTTCTTCTTGTTTCATTTATTTAGCTGACATGCTGCATGCTGGCCCCATTAACCTCTTTTGTTAGAGTCTATCTCAATTGAGAACCCATGAGAGCTGACGAAAATAGTACTTTTCCTCTTCTATGATACGCATAAACAGAAATCTGCTTGATGGAACAGGAATCCACAAGATGGACAAATGCGGAGGAATTGACAAAATACAGCTTGACCACAGTTATTTCTTTCCTCTTTCTTAAACCCAGACAGCGGTTGAACCACTTAGAGGGAGGCTACAGCATCCTCTGAAGGGGAATGAACCGAAGATAAACGAGGTGGGAAGAATCAATACTAAACTAAGCAGGGAAGAAAAACAGGAAAGCTAAATGCAATCATCCAGCAAACGAAGGAACCTCACTGTGAGAAAGATAAGGTAACAAGAAGGAAAGCATAAGATGCATGCAGGCCCACAGAGAAAGGAGTTACAAGTCATTTCCTGCCTGGGCCCATATACACAGGTTAAATGAAAATTCACCTCTAATTGAGATTTACACATCTTTTAGAACTTTGGCTTTCGGGGTGAAAATCTAACTGATTTGCTGATATTATCTGTGATCTCCAACTATCAGTTACATGTCAGTTTAGATAACTTGGTGGCTCCAGGATTTGATTACTCAACAGATACGATTTGCCAAACTACATATAACAGCAACGTTGTGCAATGACATATAGTTATGAGGGGGTGGTTCCTCTTTTTCCTGGAAGAGAGTCACATAAAAATATCAATAGAATAGGATAAGTAACAACAAAAAGTCTTCAACATACAGTTAGTACAAAAGAGTGAAACGCATAATGCTTTACTTAATTCGGAGGTATGGAAATCTGTATCATTGAATGTTTCCGTGGTAGGGTTCACACTTGCGGTCACCACTTATTTGTTCTCCTCATGGTACTACTCTATAGCATTTTGTAGACATACCTATGATGAAATGTACAACTATGAGAGCAGGGAGCGATCAAGCTCTGAAATCAGTTTTGAAGGTGAACTCGCAGCAGAGTGGGACTCGTGGAGAATTCTTATTCTATAAAATTTGGCTATTTCTATTTCTACCGTTTGCTTTATCTTTACCTAAAGCACTATGTCAAGAGTTTGAGACTGTGAGACTATGAATAGGAAATTAAACCATGTCTTCACTCTAAACCTATTTCATACATCTGCACTGTGCTGAATGCTAGATTCCTAGAGATCCAGGTATCTAGTAGAGAAACATGGGCAGAGAAACACCAGAGTACATGCGTTAAGTTCCTGAGAATTGTGTAAACACAGCTCTCACTAGTTACAGCTAGTATTGATCTAGGGAAGATCAGTCTTTCAATCCTGATCACCTTGACTGATCACCTGCATCTGTAAGGGCTCTAATGTGTGCCCACGGGGAATGTTTTATGGACGCTAACTCATAGTCATACGAGAAGAACGTCAGAATCAGAGTAAAGGAGATGCATGAGGGCTAAGAAAAGAACGAATGAAGGTAAAGAGAAGCAAATAGTAAGAACAGACACTATTGTCAAGAGTATCATAGTTACTCCGATAAACTTGGCAAATTAAATCAACTTGATGAAACTAAGCAAATAAGATGAAGAGAGCATTATGACAAGTATGAGGAAAATGTGAAGTGATACACAGGCCAAAGCAGAAGAGAAACAATATTTTAATGGGCTTCAAGGGAAAGGAAATCCAGTATGTACTACACACCAGTAAATGCAAGCCGTTTACATTATACAGAAGTTAACCTATTCTCCTTACATGTTTCATCATAATACTGCAGCAAGTCTTAGTTTAAGAAAAAGGTTATTTTGTCCAAGGGGCAAAGGATGGTTTGTTTCCCTTTTCCAGTTGCTTGTAACTGGTTCATGTTCTGAGACTATTAAAGATCAACAGGATTCTAGACCTGGGTCATTCCAGAGTTTATTCTGGAAAGAAACTCTAAGACTATTATCCATGAACTATTGTTATTGTTAGATTCTGCTCTATGGAGGCAGGATTTTTGTCTGCTTTCATCACTGTGGCGTCTCCACTACCAAAAACAGTGCAAGGCATATAGGAAGTACTTAATAACACTTTGTTGCATGAGTGAAACAATGAGTGCTACAGGGCACAAGAGAGGCTCAGCCATAGTTCTTCTGCCTAAAGTGGAACCAATGGGGTTCTGGGAGCTCAACACCTGCCAGCAGAAGCCAAATACATACATTGGCTGCTCTGGGTCTAAAATTCATATCAGCTGGATAACTTGATGACATAAACAACTAGTTCTAACACAGAGCAGTTTTAATAACATTACTATAGAAGTAAGCAGGCTAATGGTTGTAAGAAATGCTGCAGAACTTTAGTTACTAAGATAAGCAGAGTAAGTTTTTTATTTTTTTCCAGAGAACTGTGCATTAGGGACGGCCCATGGGCTCTAGCAAGCCCTTGAAATCAGTTGGTCTGCCCTGCCAAGGCAACCACAGGCACGACTCGAAAGTCAACAAACCTAAAGTAGGCTTTTTTTTTTAATCTTCAGTTTTAATTGATATTTATCAGATTTAGATACAATTGTAAGAACACAAGAATATCCCCTACTTTATCTCCCGCCTTCTTAAATTCAAACTAAACTAAGACCTTTTTGCTTTTTACTTATAGGTTAACTTCTTATTCAGTGCAGGAATACACCTTCTACTGTGGTGTAAGTCTACAGTGTGTTATCTCAAAAGTTAAAGAAAGGGCCTGGCATGATAGCCTATTGGCTAAATCCTTGCCGTGCACCCACAGGGATCTCATATGGGCGCTGGTTCATGTCCTGGATCCTCCACTTTCCATCCAGCTCCCTGTGGCCTGGAAAAGCAGCAGAGAATGGCCCAAAGCCATGGGACCCTGAGCCTGTGTGGGAGAACCAGAAGAAGCTCCTGACTTCAGATCAGCTCAGTTCTGGCCATTGCGGCCACTTGGAGAGTGAATCATTGAACAGAAGATCTTTCTCTCCATCTCTTTCTCTGTATGTCTACCTTTCCAATAATAGTAATAATAAAGATTTAATCTTTTTAAAAAAGTTTTTTTAAAAGACAGCAGTTTAATTGTTAAGTTAACTTCAAATAGTCTGCAAATGATGTTATAAATATCCACATGACCCTTGGCAGAAAAAAAGTTCTGCACTCTGCACTCCCGGATGACAAAGAGCTGAGGCAAACTCAGAGAGGATGGCGCATCAGTGAGTTAGAGCTACCATAACGAATCCCCACAGCCTTTTAACAACAGAAATTTGCTCCTCAGTGCTCTAGAGGCTGCAGTCTGAAAACAGGGTGGCAGCATGGTTGAGTTCTAGACAAAGGCTTTTCCAAACTTCTTACTGCCAGTTCCTCACTGACTATTCATGTCATGGAAATACAGATAACTTGATCCCTGGCCCCTTCTTAGAATCTTGTTCAGAGGAGAGTTAAGATGGCCGACCTCAGAGGGTTGGTGTAGGGGAGAGTGCAGAGACAGAGGGACAGAACTGGGCAGAGAAGAGAGCAAGAAGTGTAGACTTGCAGGGAAAGGTGTCCAAAGCTCCCTGGACCTCGCGGAACCAAGAGGATCCATACAACTCAGAGGGCCAGTCCGGAAAAAAGAGAGGGAAAGGCCCCTCAAGACAGCGACCCGCACCCAGAGCTGCCAGAGGTGGATACCAGTAGAGAACTAGAAACTTGGTGATTCACGAATCCAGGCAAGGGAAAAGCCGGTGGGAGCCTCAGCCAACCCAGAGGAGAGGGAGGGAGTTGGAAGGATCTTTAGAACTACAGGGAGACCGGCAGAGCCCCCACCTGCTACGGCGACATACCCCAGGAGCAGGTGGGGGCAAAAGGGAACGCAGGGGCGACCTGGGCAGAGATGGCAGCCTGCTCCCAGAGAAGCGAACGCTTTTGGAGAAGGAGCAGTGTGTGGCTAGAGCCACACAGAGAGTGGCCCAAACCTGCTCGGTGGCCCCAGCGGGATCCACAGTGGTGGCAGAGGAGAAAGACTGCAGTAGTGCCAGAGGCCTCAACAGGTGGTGGCTCCAGAGGCCTCAGCAGCTGTGGCCACCAAGACCACAGAGGCAGTCCCGAGTTACAAAGACCGTTAGATCTCCCCGACGGCTCCCTGAGAGCTCTTGGTGGCAGCAAGGATCTACCAAGACCGCGAGGGTGCCAAAGGTCCCCGTGGCAGTGGAGAACGTGAGCGCCCCGAAACTGCTCCCGCACTGGGGCCTGAGGCGTGCTGAGGGTGTCCAAATCCCCCAAGAGCAACACACGGAGCCCCCAGGCTACAAAGTTCCTCTCCTGCTCTCTGGCACTGAGGACGCACCTGGGCCAGCGCCACAGCCAACAGACTACAGGGGAACCCAGCTGTGGAGGTACAGATCGAGGGGTAAACAAAGCTACCCAACCCCCCACCATCTCTTGCTGTGCCCCATAGAGAGCAGAGAATTATGCTTCTGTCTGCACACTGTGCGGCGGTAGCTGGACCACATCCACTCTAGGCAACTGCACTAAGATCAGAGCCTGTGGACAAGCAAGTCAGAGATAAAAATCCCAAAGCAACAAGAAACCACAACACAGTGGAGAGAAGCATCAGAAAAAATAATGATTCAGAGGAAAGGCCTCAGTATACGCCTGAAGAATTTACAAAATCAACAACAAAACAAGCCTCAAAATAACACAAAACAATGAGGTGGTCACAGAAGGTGGTTAAGAACTCTCATTTACTTTTAACATATTGGTTACTCATTACTATGTCAATTAATTCCATAATGATGTACATTTTTGCTGATGGTATGTTGGAGCTTTTAATTGATCAGGATGATACTCTGCTGGCTCTGTCTTCTGACCAGAAAGGGTATACCTAAGAAGCCGTTGAACTTGACTGGACAATAAGATGTTGGACTCTATGTTTGGTATATGCTTGCAATGGGGGAATCTCAACTGAACTTGAACTGTGGTTATGCAACAAGGTGGAGGAATCCACCATGGTGGGAGGGTTTGGGGAGGGGTGGGGAGAATCCCAGTACCTATGAAACTGTGTCACATAATACAATGTAATTAATGAATAAATTTTAAAAAAACACAAAACTTGAAATTATCAAAATAAGGGAAGAAATTAACCAAATAGAGACCAAAAAAAGCCATACACAAAATCAATGAATCAAAAAGTTGGTTCTATGAAAAAATAAACAATATAGACACCCCCCTGGCCCAACTGACAAAACAAGAGTGAGAGAAAATGAGAATTAATAGCATCAAAGATGAAAAAGGGAACATCACAAGAGACACCGCAGACAAAGAATAATTAGAAGTTACTACACACAACTATATGCCAACAAATCAGACGACATCCAAGATATGGAGAGGTTCCTGGACTCCCCCCAACTACCAAAACTTAGCCAAGAAGCAACAGAAATCCTAAACAAACCTATAACAGTTGGACATACTCTGCAAAACATAGGAGTGGGCAAAAACTTCTCAGAAAAAAAAACACCAAAAGCAAAAGAAGTCAAGACCAAAATAAAACAAACAGGACTACATTAAGCTGAGAAGTTTCTGCACAGCAAAGGAAACAATCAACAAAATAAACAACCAACCAACAGAATGGGAGAAGATTTTTGCACACTACACAGAAGACAAATGGCTAATTTCCAGAATGTACAGAGAGCTCCAGAACAACAATAACATCAAAACAAACAAACCAGTCAAAAAATGGGCACAGAAAATGGACAGACACTTTACAAAGCAGAAAATTCAATGGCTAACAAACACATGAAGAAATGCTCAAGCTCTCTGGCAATAAGGGAAATTCAAATAAAAACAACACTGACATTCCACCTAACGCCTGAAAGAATCGCCCACACACATAAATCTACCAAGAACACCTGCTGGCAAGGTTGCAGAGAAAATGGAACCCTACTCCACTGCTGGTGGGAATGCAGGCTAATGAGGCCACTATGGAAGTCAGTATGCAGAACACTTAAGCAATTAAAAATTCATCATATGACCCAGCAATACCACTTCTAGGAATATATCCAAAAGACTTGTTATACGACAAAGCAACATGCACCCCAATGTTTATTGCAGCACAATCAACAATCATAAGAACTTGGAAGCAAACTAAATGCCCATCAACAGAGGATTGGATAAAGAAACTTTGGTTCATCTACACTATGGCATACTACTCGGCGATTAAAAAAAAAAAATGAAATGCATTACTTTGTGGCCAAATGGGCCAAACTAGAGACCATAATGCTAAGGGAAATGAACCAATCCCAAAAGGTTAGATATTATATGTTTGCTCTAATATAATATGTCAAATCTAGAGATATCATATGTGAATCTTGCTCTGTGTTAATCAAGTACTTCATACTTAATTGTACCTATTGAACAAGAACTTGTGATATAATTCACTAATTAACCACCCACAAGAGATAGATTGTTTATAACCACCTGTGATTGTCAGTGTCCACATATAACTGTTATTGGTATGGCCCATAAACAACAAAAGCCTAATCCTCATTGTGCCTATATTAGGGCCCCCAGGATACATGAATTAACCTACAACAAAAAGTATTCTCCTACATGTTTGGAAGATACTCCAGTGGAAGCATGATGGACTTGGGAAAATTCACAATGGTCATGCATTATGATTCTAGAGAGGAGAACAGAGGGGAGGGAATTTGGGGAGGGGGAGAGGAGAGCCCACTGCCAACTAAATTGTATCAAAAAATAATAATTTTTTTTAAAAAAGAATCCTGTTCATGACAATACTCATTTAATTATACCTTAGAGACTCCACTCCTAATATTGTCACATTAAGGATAACTTCAACATGTGAATCTGACAAAGACACAAAAACTGAGCCCATAACAGATGGTAAAACAGAATATGCCATCCACCAATGGAAGGAATTATTTCTATTCCTCTCGAAGAAATAATAACATGATCAGAACGAGCCATGCATAATAAACAAATGTGTGTCATCAAGACATCCAGGGCTGAAAGATCTAATGGTAGATCCAAAAAGGGTTAAACCAGGACTGACCTCAGAATCCACATACAAGCTTCAGTGGGACAGTATCCCAAAGCTCTAAATGGAATAACTCGTGTGCTAGGCAGCTTTCTGATTCTCCAAATATGTCCACATCCTAATCCATAAAATGTGTGCTTGAAACAGGAAGAGTATTCTGATTTTCTTGAGAGGCTCAATGTAATCACCATGGTTCTTCAAAGTAGGAGAGGAAGGCAGGAGGGGGAGAAACAAAGAGCACGAGAAACCTCAGTCTGATGTTGGAGAGAGACCACAGGCCACAGAAAGCAGGAGTTCTTTAGAAACTACCTGAAGCAAGAGAATGGATTCTCTTCTCCCAACGGAATCTCTAGTCCTTATGACATCACCCTAAGACAGACTTTAGATTTCTGATCTCTGAGGCTATAAGAGAATAAATCTGTATTGTTTTAAGTAATGAAGTTGGTGGTACTTTGTTGCTGCAGCAATTTGGAACTAAGACAAACTACTCCCTAGACCCTTATTCATGGTGAGACAGAAGACAGACCCACCCTAGCACAGAACTCCTGCAGTAAGGAGTAGGTGGCCTAATGGGGTTGCCTGTTTGATGAGTCAACAACTAAATCTATTTCTCAGTTAAAACACCTCTGAAAAAAAACTTCATCCTTTCTTCTTATATGTTGATCAAAAAAAAGTTAGAAAAGAGAAATAAGTGAATTGAGCTTTAAAGCTGAATTTTATATGTCAATTATTCAAATGTTGAGGAAAGAACAAAAAAGGAACACATTTTCATATGTAAAAGTTGATTTTAAAAGTTTTCTCAGGTGTCTTCAAAACTGAAGGAAAATAAGTCACAATTTTAAGAGGCAACATAATATATATTGATAATTACTTCAACTCCTAGACCTTTCAATACCTGCTTAAAGCAAGTGTGATCTAAAAATAATCAAGGTATCTAGAGTAGTAAGAATTAAACCAATGTGAAAGTTATTTGTGAAATATATACACACATATGCGCACGCGCACACACATACCTAACTTGCATATAAGGGCATGCCTTTAGACATATAAGTATTTTGATATACACTAAAAATTAATGATTCCACTATTACTACAGTACAATAAAGATTATTAACCTAGAACCTGCACTGTGGCTCAGTGCCTAAATCATCACCTCATAAGTGCCAGGATCCCATACAGATACCAGTTAATGCCCTGGCTGCTCCACTTTCCATCCAGCTCCCTGAGACAGCCTTGGAAAGCCGCAGAAGATGGCCAAAACCTTGGGACCCTGCATGCCTGTGGGAGACCTGGAAAAAGCTCCCAGCTCCTGGCTTAGAATCAGCTCAGCTCTGGCCATTGTGGCCACTTGGGGAGTGAGTCAGGGGGGCTGGAAGATCTTCCTCTCTGTCTCTTCTTCCCTCTCTGTAAATCTTTCTTTCCAATATAAATAAATCTTGAAGAAAAGATGATCAACCTGCAGAGTCACGTTGAAGTTTCACGCACAAAGTTTAACTTCCGTAGTTTCTGAAATATTGATGTTTTTGTTTCCTATGCTAGGAGATTATATTTCTCCTTCAAACAAAAATCTCTCATATTTTTGGCAATGTTCATGTTTCATATTCTTATTATCGATCTGTCTATAGATATGTTAAGTTAAATGCTAAAGATGCTTTCAGATGCAGAGTAAGCCATATTAGGTATAGAAGTGGAAAATGACTCCTGTCATCCCTATGTTCATAATTCTATTTTATTAATAATCTATGTGTGATTATATTAGATACTCCACTTGGTTTTTGAAATTAATGGATTTTCTTCTATTAGCATAATGATGAGAAAGTGAAGTGTCTATGCAGGAAATAAAAATAACATTAACCAAAGCAGTGATCTGTCACTTCATTTTCTATGTCAAGTCTTCTTGACCTCTGGCAAAGTAAGGGTACTGTGGCAACAAAACATTCTTCTGTGAATGACTTCCAAGCCAGGCTCAACTCTCTCAAAGGCCCCTTCCAATATAAGTTTTCAGAGACTAAATATCCTGGACCATGCATTATGTATGAAAAAGTGTCCTTTAACTAATGAGATTAGTTATAAACTGGCCAGGAATAAGACCATTTTATTTTTGCAAAGTCAAGAATATAAAGCAATTAGTGAAAAACAAAGATATTTGCTCAGTGCTAGAGCATTTTCCAACAGTCAGGCCTGCAGAGTTGTAGAGATTATGCTATGTGTCAGAGGAAAAAAAAAATCAAAACATTTGTTTCATATGAACAGTAGCTTTCCACACTCGGTCTATTTCCTGAAACTTTGAAAACTGACCTTACCAGATGCCTTGCCAAGTTTTTAGGAAGAAAAACCAATGAGTTTGGTAGTGGAGATGTCCAGTGTATGCACCTGCAGAATATCTATGTCGAGAGACCTTGTTGCAGCAATTCCACAAAGGATTCCCTCAGCCTCTAGTTCTTACTGTCTCAGCCGTGTCCATTTATCTCAGGATGCTACATAAACATGCTCATTCTGATACATGGCAGATCCTAAACGTAGCTAAGAAACAAAGGTGCCATGGGAAATGGGACATACGTGACTACAACCCAGTGGATGATACTGTGTGCAGTTGTCAGCACATGGATGGTCGCAGAAACCACACGCAGGGCCTTCCAATCCCATTCATGGTGCAATAAACCAGTACCAGACTTAACCTCCTGCTGTAACAATCAGAAAACTGGACAATATAAAATAAAAATATGCCAAATGATTAGGAGAGGAATATGAGCCTACAAAAGAAGAACAAACAAGATAAGCCCTATCATCACCACAGTTTGCTACCTTGAAAGTACTTTCTGGATGGTCGTACAGAGAGTGGGAACTGAAACTAAGAATGGGAGTCTTGCTTGATTGAAGAGACAATGATCAAACTGCAAGACAGCTGGGACAGTTAGGATTTACCCGGGAAAGCGCCAGAGGACAGGGAGATGTGGAGAGAGGGAACCATAAAACACAGCTATGGGTCCCCGTCTCTACCACTGAATACTGACATAGGGGTCAATCGGCAACAAGCCCCCGGTAAAATCCTACAGGCTTGGCAAAAATGTGTCCTAGAATTCATGCAGAGCTGGGGGGATGTGTATGTTACAAGCAATATGAATAAAGAGACAAAGGAAGTCAAGTCTCAGTAGTAGGTTCAATTAGCCACTAAAGAACACCTTTTTGTTTGATTATTTGTTTTGTTTTTTATTTATTTATTTTTAGTTCATTTTATTTTGTTTTATCTTATTTGGGATTCCCTCCCCCAAACTCCCACCCCCGAAAGGTTTCCCCCATGTTGCTACAATAGTATAGTCCTTCATAAGGAGTCATGATTCCATCAGTCTCTTATTTAAGTGTACCCCGACATCGCTGATACAGACAGTGTCAGATAGTCCGGCATCCCATTGTCTACACATTTCCGACAGAAGACCTTACACCTGGCCTAACAGCGTGAAAAGGAGCCTCAAATAGATTCAGCAGATTCACCAACAGCTGTCTACAAAACAAAATCCAATGCAGTTTGCAAAAGCAAAATTAAGGCACTCGATAAGTTGTACTATCCAGCATCTGATAAAGATAATTAGACCTTTAAAAATGAAAACGTAAGCCACAGTCAGGTTTAACAATAATCAGTGCAGAAACAGAGACAAAGAATTGAAGGGGGGAACAAATAGAACTCAGGGAATTCTTGAGGGAAGGCTTTAAAACCAGGAAGAAAAACAGTAAAACAGTCAACGCCACAGCACAAGGTGTCGGAGGAATCAGGAGAGTCTTGCAACATGGAAATCAAGTCGGGAGAAAGTGACCAACGGGAGATCAAGTCAGATAAAGAGTGCAAAGTATTCACGAGATTGGACAAGAAGACAGCTAGCTGCTAGGCTTGGCCACGGGGTGCCACAGGAGAGATCGGTCCAGGGCCCAGATTGAAAACATCTGAGCAGTGACTGGTTTGTGAAGCAGGAGAGCTGACAGGCATTTCTTCAAGACGGAGGTTGTCTTGGACTCAGGGTGGGCAGATAGGCAAACATTTCACATTGGAAAACAAAGTTCTCAAATTCTACAATCTCCCTTTGGCCATGCGTTCCGTCACTTCCAATCACATTGCTGTCTAACACATAAGCTTCTCTCGCTATGTCTTAGCAAAGTAAAATGGTTACCAAAAAAGGCGTTCAGCAGCTTCTGAACCTGAATGTTGCTACCCACAGTGCGGTACAAGCCCTCTGTCTTGATCCCTAGGGAAAGAAAATTGGGTCACTTGAGTTGATAAAGCTGTCCCTTTCATCTCTCCTAGGCTAGAGAAAGGATGGACAGGCACACGGAGGGCAATTCAGACACAAAATGCTCCCCTTGTTCTGCCCCTGCACCCTAGTCCTCCCCTGCAAAGGGGAATACTTCTGAAGCCTCTCTCCCAAATACCCATCCTTTGATTTGGAGTGTACCGAGCACTCATTACTCTCCATGAGAAGAGAATTCGGTGTACAGTAAATAGAAGCACAGGCTTAGGTGGGTGGCAGCAGGCAGCTGAGACCAGCGCTGCCGTGCTGGAAGGGAGCTGCAATTTCACAGACCCAGGAGGAAACACCGATCTGCAAGGAGCTCCTGAGCAGCGCACAGCGCAGAGGATGGGACTCCGGCAGGTGTGCGGCAAAAGGCCACACTCTGCTCTGAGGAAGGCTGGAGCCACATTCCAAAGGCAAAAGAGGTCCGGCTCATAGATCACCCTTGCCTCTCCACCCTAGAATCCTCAAAGGGAAATGAGGAAGAATGCGGATCCCGCATTTGCCTTTGTTTAACTTTGCTGACATCAACTTAGAAACCAATATATATTGTGTCCGAAATTTACCTCATGTGTGTGGCTTGCAGCCATCCTAATCCTGCTTAAGGAATTACAGGTGCAATTTCACGATACTTCACAAGTCATTCGAAGCACTATCTCTTTAAAAGCAGCAATCTACACATTATCCAAATATGCTTGGACATCGATTTGTTAGAATTCTACAAATTGTATCTAATGCTCGAGGTTTATGAATGGTCTTCATTTCTAAGATGAGTCCTGACCAACAGACTTTATTATTGCTACTTGAGAGAAACTGCCCCGGGATAAAGTCACAGTGATCCAATTCAACAGTGCCAAAGCTATAGCTTCCTCATGGCAGGTTAAGAGCAAAGCTGTGGATCTTACCTTTGGACTCAATGATATTGATGCACTTCCTAACAAACTTGAAGCCTACTTCATTCAGCTCCACTGTTTCAAGCAAAGGAAATCAGAATTAGATTCAAGTGCAACAAGAATTTCCTATCACACATTTAGTCATGATGCTGAGAAACGCCACTGAGAAAACCAAGGATTTGGTTGCTCAGCTCCAATCACCCTTAAATGGAAAGCTCCATTTTCTTACGGTTACGTTTTATGGCTTTAACTTAGAATACAAAATGCTTTTCTTTAGCCTTTGCATTACACCTGCTGTAGGCATGAGCAACATAAAATGAAATGCTAGCCTGGAAATTCATACACTTTCTATCCTGAATCCTGAACAAGACGGGTATGTGCTTCCTGTATATTACGACTGCAATCCCCATCATAACAGGCACTTTTAATAATAACAGAGCTAAATTTCATTTCACACAGAGGCATGCATATGCAAACTTGCATCAACAATATATATCACACATACATATTTACTATGATTAGGATGTTATCATGTCGTAGACAAGAAATCTGAATGACTCACTTTCTTCCTGTTTCGTTATGGGGCTGTGGTAAATCTACAAAAGAAGAAGAAAAAAACAGAGCCATGGCTATTGTGAATCACTATAGTTAAACACTGCAAACAGTAGCAAATCTCTTTACCCAGATAGACCATCAAAATCACTAGAAATTCTGGGGCTTTAACAAGAAGGAAAAACAGGTTAAATAAATGGCAGTCTCTGCCCAGATCTCTAGAAAACAGCTTAAAGATGCCTGATAATTGGGCCCGGTGCGCTAGATTAGCAGTTGAAATCCTCACCTTGAGCATGCTGGAATCCCATATGGGCACTGGCCTTAGTCCTGGCAGCCCCGCTTCCCATCCTGATCCCTGTCTGTGGCCTGGGAAAGCAGTCGAGGATGACTCAAAGCCTTGGGACCCTTCACCCGCGTGGGAGACCCAGAAGAGGCTCCAGGTTTCTGGCTTCAGATCGGCTCAGCTCCGGCCACTGTGGCTGCTTGGGGAGTGAATCAATAGACAGAGGATCTTCCCCTCTGTCTCTCCTCTTCTATATATATATATCTCTGACTTTGCAATAAAAATAAACAATTTTTTAATTAAAAAAAAGATCCCTGGAAAAGTGTACTAGATAGCATACAGTTCACTGGTGTGGAAGTTGTAGCCAATCCATCTTGGACATTAACTTCTGCAAAGTTTGCAGCAATTTTTATGATGAAACAAAACAGCAAGAGAGAAAGGAAGTCATTTTCCCATGGACACCCACGTCTGGGACGTTGGTGACAAAAATAAAAGTGTTTCCAACCCCAACAGCCCAAACCAAAGGCTACTTCATGGCTGCTTGAGCCTCTCTGTAGAAAGGCCAATGCGCATCTGAAACAAGAGATCACCAAGATTTCTTCGCATCATTGTCAAGTTACACATTGTGTTAGATCCAGGAAAGACCAGAAAAGAGTCTTTCAATTTTAAAGACTAGTCCTGGCTGTGAGTCCATGTCACCAAGATGGACACGCCTTTCCCATTCACTAGATTTCAGAACTTTTGTCATGCTATAGAGGGATCAGGGTTGGAGATGTCCCCTTGCGGTTTGAACGCCTTTGATGCCTGAAATAAAGGCATGTGCACAACATGTGAGATTACTAGATTAGGGTGTTCAATCAAATATCATCCACCTGAGCAAGGGGAATCCATGGAAAAGAAGTCCTCGTTATACTATCTGTTAGGATCTACTTTAACAACCTCTGCTTTACAAGAAAATGTTGTGATATGTCTGTAGGCCATGTAGATCTCTCAAGGAGAGAGATTTCTCTACTAGCCACCCTTTGCTGTCACTTCTTTTAAGAAGAAACACTGGGAAGGGTTTGCCATAAGCAAGTATGGGAGGCCCCACATTCAGCGAGGACATGTCTTAACAACATTCTCCACAAAAACCTGTCTTCATCCATTGGTCTTTAATAGCCTAAAGGGAGAAATCAACACGGGAGATGGATTGAGAGACAAACTCCTTGCCGAGTCCCCTAGCCTCCCTTCCAAGAAACAACACAGGCATGCCATAATGAAACACCAGGCAAGTGACAAAGAGAAGGGAAGATGGGCCCCGGCCAACTTGGCAAATGCTAATTGTCATAACTTCACTTCTCTTTGCCACCTTCCTGGTTGCTATGAATGCAATGTGGGATCCACTGCCTCCTTTTTAGTGTCCTTTTTAGTGTCCAGTGCACTGAAGAAGCACAGCAGGGAAAACCTGGAATGCACTTTTACACTTGACCAGTTTTTGACTGAATAAAACAAGGAGATAAAACAGTACCGACCACCGCATCCCAGTATTGCACACAAACTTCAGATCCATTGGGAGCTCCTAAAACTAACATAGTGCGTCATGTCTTTCACTTTATTTTCTAAAGCAATGTTGTGAGATAAGTAGAGATTACTAAAGCCACCTTCCTATGCGGAAGAAAAGTAAGTCGCGGCTGAAATGACTTGCTCTTAGCTGATAACTGTGTGATGGCAGAACCAGGATCCAAACCCAGGCTTTTGGGATTCCAACTCCGGGAAGCTGATATTATTTATCCATGACATAAGAAGAAATGCAACTGGGAAATTAATGATGAGAGAATGCTCTTCAATGACTCCTGACTGCCCATCTGGGTCTCTCTATGATAAGCACGAATCCTTTAAAAGGGATCACTTTCCTCCCTCCCAGCAGCACTCTAAATGGAGTATTTTGGGGCCGTAGTATATCAATGCCATTTCTTCCACCAGCTTTATCCTCAAAGAGAATACGCTCTTAGAAGAGGGGCAGAAAAACCATTTTGAATGAATGATCAATAGTTGTTTACTCACACACATTAGAAATTCTCCTCCATCCTTCTATATGAATACGCATTTAGTTACATAATATGAAGTACAAGCTTACTTTTCTTTCTTAAGGACTTGTGGGCATAGTTATGTTCGCTAACAACGCAACAGTGAAACCTATAGTGTAAGCCCGGATTTGATTCCTGCCCTGAGAGTGAAACTAGACCAGCCCGTCACCTTCTTTGCAACTCAAGTTGCCTGAATGAACAAGAGATACAATATCAACATCACCTCCCAGCTCTGAAACCTAAAGTTTCATTGTCTTAGGCTACCACTAGGGGGCACTCAGACACCAGCCTGTGATGCTGTGGCGTCCCCAGCGCCTGAGGGAACTTACAGGTTCTTTCCCATCCATGGCTTCCATCCATAGCCTTCTGTTGGCTTCTGAAAGGGCCTGGAGAGTGATGGTTCCTGGTCTGAAATAAAAAGAATGACATACTTCTAGCAGAAAATTCCCCCTGAGAGAATGGATTCATTAGATCTAGAGACCCTCTGCTGTGGGTGCTGTGGTACTGAATAGTCACAGACCTCTAAAACTCTATTTTCGAAATCATTTTGATTCTGAACGACAATGAGAAATTCAGAGAACGGGAGCTTTGGAGATCCTGGCCGATGTGGTATCTTTGAGGTCCCATGGCAACAGCGAGTAAGAAAACAGAAAGGTGGATGTCAAAGGTACCACACATATAAAATCGCCCCGTTGTGCCTGAGCAGAACTAGAGAGGTCTTCTTGCCTCCCTGTCTTGGAAGGCAGCCATCGATCGGGGCTCGGGGCTGCGCATGTCATCAGAGGCACAGTCAACCGTCACGGGAATGGCTTTGCTCCTTCCACCCACCACCTAGCATCGGCCAGAAAGCATTTCCACTGTGGAAAGACTTCAACCCCATTCAGACCGGCTCAGCCGCGGGGAGGGAGCCTTTTGGCTGGCAAGCGATCTTATGAATAATAAATGCAACTAACACAGATTAAGGACTTTACACATTTAACACCCCGCCCTATCCCCAACAAACCTAGGAAGCAGTTCTGACCAGAGAGCTGTTTCTCAAGCTCACAGGCACGGAAGCGATCGAGAGAGGCTTTCGATGCAAAAAACCGTGTTCTTCACCACTGTAGTAGAAGACCTCTTCCACGTGGCAGGTGACTTTCAATCCAATTTTATTTTATGCCCTTGTGAGCCATCTACCATGGTCTGAATAGTTTTCAGAAATTCGTATCTTAAAGTTTAAGTGCCAGCGCCATCCATTGACAGGTGGGGTCTTTGGGAGACTAACATCATGAGGGTGCTGGCCGCAGGAATGGCAAATGGCATCAACACCCCAAGGAAAGGGTTTGAGGGGGTGGGATCTTGGCCTTAGCCCCTCTGCATGTGAAGACACAGCATCTGTCTTCTCCAGAGAGCTAAGCAACAAGGAAGCATTTTTTTTTAAGATTTATTTTTATTTGAAAGGCAGGAGTTACACACACATAAGGAGGGAGGGAGAGAGAAAAGAGAGACAGAGAGACAGAGAGGGAGAGAGGGAAAGAGGAAGAGAGGGAGAGAGGGAGAGAGAGCGAGAGCGAGAGAGAGAGACGGGAGAGAAAGAATCTTTCAGCTGCTGGTTCACTCCCTAAGAGGTTGCAATAACCAGAACTGAGCCGGTCCACAGCCAGGAGCCAGGAGCTTCTTAAATGTCTTCCATGTGGATGCAGAGTCCCAAGGACTTGGGCCATCCTCCACCACTTTCCCAGGCCATAAACAGAGAGCTGAATGGGAAGTAGAGCAGCTGGGACACAAACCAACACCCATTTATATGCTGGCGCTATAGGCGGAGGATCAGGCTGCTATGCAACAGCACTGGCCGCAAGGCAAGATCTTTAAAGCTAACACTAGATTCTTCTCAGGCATGGAACCTGCAAGCACCTTGATTTTGGACCTCCTGGCCTCTAAAACATCTCTGTTGTTTTGATCTATCATTCAGTCCCACGTATTTTGTTGCAGAGGCACAAATGAGACAAAAAAAAAAAAAAAAAAAAAACCACTAACCGTATCTAGAGCTATGCCATATCAGCATAGTCTTTATGGTCACGAACTGGATATTTCGGATTGTTTCTACTACTGAAGACTCTCCGTACATTCCCGGGCTAGCTGCACCCTTCGGATCCCTTCATGCTCTCACCTCTGTGATGAGATGGGATTTTCTTTGCGGGTTACGCATGGTGAAAGCCATCATCCAAGCCTTCCGAGTGCCTGGCTGTAAGAGTAGGCCTCTTTGGCTCTGGTTCTTTTTCTGTAAGAGCGTTGAGACACGGGCTTGGCGGCATGGCCTAGTGGCTAAGGTCCTCGCCTTGATCCCATATGGCCACTGGTTCCAATCCCGGCAGCTCCACTTCCTCTCTATCTCTCCTCCTCTCAGTATATCTGACTTTGTAATAAAAATAAAATAAATCTTAAAAAAAAAAAAAAGAGCGTTGAGACACAACACAGAAGCCAGGAGCTCCTTTCCGGTACTGCCATTGTGGGAATCCTGTCATACCTGCCCTTCCAGCTCTTACTTCACAAAGTTTCCTTAAGCAGTGAGGCACCCAAATGACCCGGAAGCTTCATCAATTGGAAACCAGGGTTTAGCTTTGTTTTTAGTCTTCCGCCTTTACCTTGCGCTAAGACATAACTACCATTTTGGATACATCTTCTGGGGCTAGGAAGTCTGGTGCTTTTTGTAAAGAAATGAAGAACTGACAGAAAGGCGAACACTTCAAGCCAGATATCCTGCTAAAATCCTCCTGGAAGTCCACCTCCCTAGCCGAGAAACAGAACAACTACCATGTGTGGAGCTTATAGAAATGTTACAGCGTACATGCATACCAACACACACACACACACACACACACACACACACACACACACACACACAAGTAACTTCAAAGTTGTGATGTGTTACGAGTCTACGGTTTCAACTACGAATAGTAACATAAATAAATAAAAATGTTATCTTCTCTTCCTGGTCTTGGGAAAGGAACACAACGAGCCCTTTGCTCTGTGTTCCAAGGAAGTCAAGGTCCAGGCGTGTGATGTCTGTTCTGCTTCTGTTCCTAGCGTCGGTAGGACTAGCACAGGAAGCAGGTGGCAGAACTCTCACAAGGCCCCATGTGCAGAGGGGTGCATCAGCACGTGTTCATTATTTCATCTAATGCTCTCTCCCTTAGCATATTTATTTTGCTTAGAATAACAGAACAGGCAATGAAACAAAAAAAAATATAAAGGGACTGGGTTTTGGAAACCTAGAGACCAAAGGTTTGAGCTCAGCCTCACGGCTCACTGTGTGACTTCAGTTGGGAAAATCAGTTCAATGTATTTGAATTACATTCTCCTTATCTGTAAAACTGAGATGCAATGGACTAAATGAGGAAATGCTTTTAAAAACCACAATATGTGATAACTACAATCATAGACATTTCAAATCTTTTCTTGCTGGGCCCTAATCTCAGAATTCCTCACCATTCTGGATGGAGGGGAAACATTTAAAATTGAGTATGTATGTGCCAGCATGGTGGCCCAATTGGCTAATCCTCCACCTGTCAGTACCAGCATCCCATATGGGCACCAGTTCATGTTCTGGCTGTTCCACTTCCCAATCAGCTCCCTGCTTATGGCCTGGGAAAGCAACAGGGGATGGCCCAAAGCCTTTGGACACTGCATGCACATGGGAAACCCGGAAGAGGCTCCTGGCTCCTGGTTTTCAATCAGCCCAGCTCTGGCCATTGTGGCCACTGTGATCATTTGTTCAGTGAAGCAGCAGATGGAAGGTCGCTCTGTCTCTCCTACTCTCTGTAAATCTGCCTTTCCAATAAAAATAAATTTTATTTTAAAAAAATGAGTATATAGCATGGCCATGCCTAGAACTAGGTTGCAAGAAATATGTTTGTTCAAATCACTGCTTTAAGCTGGGAATATGATTTGCAAGTAGCTTGAAAAAACAAACTAAACAGGGAGGGGATCCCAATGGAACTAGACATGGAACGGTTCATGTTTTTTAATCACCTTGAGGCTGAAGAACCTGAGACACTGCAGGTTCATAGCAGGGAAATCAACCAGAATTCATTTCCCCCTTCTCACTGGGGCTGACACAGTCAGCAAAACTGAGTGACACTTCCCTGGTTACTGACAACAATATTTACTATCACAGCCATCTCCATTGGGATCCTCCATTTTATAATAAAGGAATTATATAGATTTGCAAGCGAAAAGTCTGCAGATTAAATAATCACGTGCCAATTTTTAAATGAGGGAACACCTAGTAATTTCTTATTCCTCTATATAAGAATACCCTCTTTTCTCAGTCTAATCTTCATAATTGTCACATTTTTATTTATATAATATTGTGATTATTCATCCTTCAAGTTCCTTTCTAGCATTCTGATCATTTTGCTAAGCTCCATTCTATCACTCAGTGCCTAATATACACAAATAATCAAACTGAACTCTAGAGATGCACTTATTCACTGAATTTTGGGTCAACGTCCCAATTACAATGCATCCTTTTCTTTTTTTTAACAAAATGATTCCAGATGTTCTCATTTTGAAGCTTAAAGGTTAAAACCAGTAAACCTGCTCAGATTGGTTGTGAAAGGGAGGGTGGGGGTGGGAGGGCACTGGAGAGAAATAAGTACAACTAAGTCCGAAATGTACAAGCAGGGCTCTAATATCTGAATGCTCAGGATCAAACTGTTTCCACCCTCACATTAGTATATGCAAAGTAGGAAAAAGTCTGCATCCTTTTAACACTAAGTAGGAAGAATAAGGCTCCCTAATTGTACCACCCTTCCAGGATGTGTTCCAGAAACAGGAGTTTAGTCCAGTGGCTAAGCACACCTCATACCCAATAGTGAAGTGAGGTACTCCATATTGGAGTACTTGGGTTCAGCTGGCACAGCTGGCATCAGGGCAGACCCTGGTAGGCAGTGGTGGTGGCTTAACTAATTGGGTCTATGCCAGCCATATGAGACATCTGGAGTCCATGCCCAATTTCTGCTCGAGCCCTCATCCAGATCCAATCACTGCACAACAGATAGGAGCTTTCTCTGTCTCTTTCTTTCTCTGTCTCTCTCAGAGAAGCATAAAAGAATAATTTCAAAGGTGTTCCAATTCAGTTATTTTTAACGTTACATTAGTAATGCTCATAAAAACATGAATTTCATTATCCTATCCTTTTCTTAGCATTACCAGCTGAGAAATATGTGATAACATTTTTTGCATAACTGATCACTTAAATCCTAAGAGAGGATTTCCCGGCCAGAGCAGGTGAGGCAAATCTGAATGAAAAATAAAAAGCCTTACATAGCAAAAAAGCTACTCGGAGCCAGGTTTTCACAGGGATCCCTGTGGAAGGCAGCCAGAAGAGCTGAGACAAAGCTGTCTGGAACAGACTGCTCATTTTCACTAACAGAGGATGACAGTGGAAAATACAAGATCTACCCAGGCTCAGCATCTGTCATGTGGATATACTTACACCACCAGCACCAGCTTACCTTTCGTTCGTTTCTATATCAAAACAGAATCTCTTGTCGATAGACTCCGTCTTCCTTCTCACACAGTACTTCAAGGTTAAGTCCAAGGGTCCCTGATAGGAACAGAATGAGTAACAATTTGAAAAAAAAAACAAAAAAAGAAAAGTACAGCAGCTTCTTCCGCCTCCTGCAGTGTCCTCGGCGTCACTTGGAAGGCATCTCTCACGGCAGCATGAGCAACGTGCAGACTCCCTGAGAATCTTGTCCTCTCAAATGGTACTCATAGCAAGATGGCAGATGATTTCGCCCTGCTCCAACAGTCAAGGGCTGGGACCAGGAGAAATTGCTGGGGGCAGCCAAGCGCTCTTTCCCAGGCATGGATGGTGAAATGGGAAGCTCACTGCACATCACCTAAGGCAAGCATACGGGAAATGGACTGCTCAAATGGCATTAAGTGTAAATAATAAAAGCTTCATGTGGTCTTTAAGTGGGGAGGTTCTAAGCGAGTAAGTGGCTTTTTCAAACCCTTCTCAGAAAGTCAGGGAAAAGGTGAGCGAAGAAGTTTTCATTCAGAAGGCAGATGGAGGAAGAGAGACAAACATTCATCCCATCCACTCTCTTAAGGGTGACAGGAATCACAAAAGCAATTTCTCCAAATGTAGAACAAGAGTAGGGGAAAGAAACGCATTTGTGCATTAGCAAAGGTGGCATTGAGTATTTCATTTGTGCCAGATAAAGCACCTCCTTTTATCTTCTGAGCACTTAGGGAGACTAAAGCTCACTGTATCCATAGACTAAAATTCATCAGCCCCACAATGCTCACTTTCCCTCTATTAATGACCTCAACAGAGACAATGTGGTACCACGAAGAGAGGCAACACTTGTTTATCACCTACTATGTGTAACAAGTATATGAGGTATTTGCAAACCAATTTTCTTCACAACAATCAGTAGGAGGAAGAGGAGCTCAGGGAGGCAAGGCAGCTTGCTTAAAGGCACCCAAGCTGGAACAATGGAAATGGTAATAAGGTGGAAGGTGAAGACCAGAGATCTTGTCTCGTTTACACCATCTACTAACTATGTGAACCTGGGCAGATCATTCTCCTTCTCTGAGTCAACTTCACCATCTATTAACTGAGAATAACACTCACCCACTATCTCAAACGCAGACACTGCCCAAGAATTGAGTCCCCAAGAATTGAAGAAATCATTTCCCAGTCTAATGCAAGGAAATCCAAGTAACTATGTACTATTCCAGGAAACAAGTTCCTCTTGTATTCGATAAAGAACCTTGCACCGAAACTGCTTTCACTGACATCATGGCAATTTTGCAAGCAGACATTCCATGAAAAAGGAAGAAGAAAAAGAAAACACTAGAAGAAAAACTTGCTCTCAGCCGTAAGCAGGATACGAAAGTGATGTCTTCTGAGTATGTCTTGGACTTTGCAATAATTACTTCTGAAAAGGAGACAGACAATCTAAACGGTATTACTATCAGAACACCTGACACAATAAACCAAGAAAATTTTAACTCAACAGAGCGGTATCTGGTCCAGTGCAAACACAGACCAGGTAAAGTCATTGCATCAGATGACAATGATAGACTTGATTATTTGATAGTAAGTCAACATTTTGTTTCCTGAGATGCAGTCATAGATATGAATCCCCAAAAATATAACAAGCAAGAACTTACCTAAAAAGAGAGAAGGAAAGAGAGACAGGGAGAGAGAGACAGAGAGAACTGACCTGCTTAGCACCCGGCTTCTGTTCCATAGGCGTCATGGTAAGGGTTTTGGTCTCCTTCTCATATCGACAATAGTATTTCACCCAGGATATTCCCAATGCCCCTAAGAAGAGATAAAAGTGAGCTGCTGGAACAAATGATTTAGCTTTGTAAGAACGAAGCTGTTAACAACATGCTCACCAAATTCTCAGTGCAGCCCCACCCTTTCCCTGAGCTCCAGCCTCCCACGGCCTTCTCTACTACAAACATAGAGAGCCTCGACGTCACCAACCGCTTTCCACATCCACTCCTGGCAGGCAGGGGAGGGGGGCAGGTGTTCATATTTCCTCTGCCATTTTCCCCACCAATACCTTCCCTGTAACCTGGCTCATCTGATTGGTCAATGGATTTTGTCCTATCCCCTACGTCACGCTGATATCTCCTTCTTTCGATTCCTTTTAGCACTGAGTTAGTTAAGGACTATTTTTGCTCTCTTATTTTTAAATACTTTGCATTACAAGTAAAACAAAAATTCAGGAGCACCTCTGAAAGAAAGTATCAAGCTCAGAATGTCAACAGTGTTGAGACAGAACGTGACAAGTGTGAATGGACATCTTTAAAAATCAGAAAAAGTTAACTGCACTATGGGAATCATGATAACAGTTTTTGAAGTGCAAGGTTTCTAAATTTCAGTAGGTTTTGCACCAGTCACCTCTGGTTGTATCTCGTCTGTCTGTTCCTCATATAAAATAACTGAAAAGAGATTGATTGAAGTTATAGGCTTTGAAGGCACTAGCTTATAGTTTCTTTAAAAAAAAAAGATCTATTTGTTAACTCTTGCAAAGGCAGATCAGATTTACAGAGAGAAGGAAAGACAGAGAAAGATCTTCCCTCTGCTAGTTCACTCCCCAGTGGCCACAATGGACAGAATTGAGCTGATCCGAAGCCAGGGGCATCCTCCGGGTCTTCCATATGGGTGCAGGATCCCAAGGCTTTGCCCATCCCCTGCTGCTTTCCCAGGCCATAAGCAGGAAGCTGGATAGTGGAACAGCCGGGATATGAACCGGCATCCATATGGGATCCCTGCGTGCTTGAAAGGTGAGGATTTAGCCATTTAGTCATTGTACCGGGTCCTGTGTTATAGTTTCAAAAAGGAAGGCAAAATAGCAAATACAGGTTTGCATAATGTGATTTAGTATGCAAGGAAGTCTGAAGCCTCTGCAATATTTAATGATTAGGCTCATTAATCCATTTTCCTAGTTTAGCAATGAACAATGCTGTCTTGCTGACTGAACTCATGCTGGCCATGAAGTGCTTCAAGAGCAATCATGTGATTCTGAGTCAGTATATAATACAAAGTATGGTGGTAGGGGCCTGAGTTTCAGCATCTCACAGTCCTAAACTTAATCTTGGGCCTGCAATTTGTCAGTCATAAGCATTTCAAATGGTGATTTCACGGAGCCTCAGTGGCCTCATGTGTAAAATGGGAATAAGGTAAGATCAAAGATCAAATATAACAATGTTTCTAAAGTACTCAGCACCCTGTGTGGCACATAACAGGTATAATAAACATGAAGGGCCTTCAAAGATTTCATGGAAAAATGTACATTATGAAAAAAATGTGTGAAATTCTTATACGCAAATAAATCTATACTAACTAGTAACATAAATAAATAGGATCTAGCTTCAGGCACTAACAAGAATAAAATCTCAGTTTGAAAAGAGTCTCCCCAACCCCAGAAAAAAAAAAAAAGAGCCTGATGTTGTGGCTCAGCTACTGCATGCAACCCTGGTATCCCATATGTACACCAGTTCAAATCCTGGCTAATCTACTTCCGATCCAGCTCCTGGTGAATGTGCCCGGTAAAGTAACAGATGGACTAAGTATTTGGGCCCCCTATCACCTATGTGGGAGACCCAGAGGAAGCTTCTGGCTTCACACCAGACCAACTCTGACCCTACCAGCCACTTGGAAAGTGGATCAGCAGACAGAAGACTTCTCTTCCTGTGGCTCCCTCTCGGTAACTCTGCCTTTCAAGTAAATAAATAAACCTTTAAAGAAAGAGGAGAGCTTTCAAAAGAATTTCTAAATAAGTGTAATTGAGATTCTAATGCATTTCTTTATATAAAATATACATATTTAGATATTAGAGAATTTATATAGAATTTTATAGAACTTTATACAGAATATATAAATTTATATATTATAGAATTAGAATAGAAAATAAAACTATCTGAATAGATGTTCCTCTAAAGAAGAAATACAAATAGCCAAGTTATATTTTGGAAATAATATTATATGCCACTAACCACGAGGGTAATGTGAGCTAAAGTTACAATGAGGTTTTATTTCAGTACAGATAGAATAGATATTATCAAAAACACCAAAAATATGGTACATGCTGGCGAGGGTGCAGAGAAAAGAGAATCCTTGTATACTATCTGCAAGAATGAAAATTAGTATAGCCCTTACGGAGAAAAGCATACAGATTCCTCCAAAAGAAATCTAAGATCCTTCACACTTCCACACTTTTGGGAGTGTGTTTGGAGGAATTGAAATTAGCTTATTAAAGAGATATTGACTCAATTTCAGTGTCCACGAACAGATGAATGAACAAAGATAGCAGACTAATACGACAGAAAGAATGAAATCCTGTCATATGCAGCCAAATGGATAGAACAGCAGATTACCTTAAGTTTATAAGCCAAACACAGAAGCAGAACTGTCACAGGTTCTATCATATGGACAAGTTTAAAAAAAAATTATCTGAACTTATAGTTACTAGAGACCAAGAAGAGTGAGATAAGGGGGATGGAGAGAGGTTGGATAAAGGGCATCAAAACCTAGTTCAACAGACTTGATGGGTGTCCGTATTCCACAACACATATGGTGATTACAAACACAGTAATGGATTATGTACTATGTAAGTAACTGAAAGAGAAGAGTTGGCAGGTTCCGAATATGGAAGAAGGGTGGCAATTTTGGAATGTTGATTGATTGGTTTGTGCTGTGTATGATGAAATACCACATTGTGCCCATAAAGGTGTACAAGTATTATATGCTGAATTTCAGAAAGAAAGAAAGACAGACAGACAAACCCATGGCTTTACCAGAATGAACATGATGAAAAAACACTAGCAAAACAATAGCTTTCAAGTGATCCACTCAAGCCAAAGTGGACCAATACAGAGCCAAATCATGCCAACAGCATTTGCGGATACTCAAAGCATTCTGCTTGTTGCTTTTCTGGAGAGCTAAGGGATAATAACATCTGTTTATTATGAGAGTGTTCTGAGAAAGTAAGCCAAAACTCTAGCAGAAAAATACCCAACAAAGCTCTACCAGAGGCTATTTCCCCTCCACAGCAATGTTCCCACTCATCATTCTTATCAAGGGCAAGTTTACAAGGGACTCAAAGGGAAATCATTAGACGTTCATCTTTACAATCTTGCTTTGTCCCTTTACAAATCATTTTGGCTCCCTCATATTAAAAATCATTAAGGGGTGTACACATAAACACACACAAATTATTTTTGCTCCCTAATATTAAAAACCATTCAGGGGTGTGGGTGTGTGTACACACACACGCATATACACACACATTATATCAGCTAATAAAGCTAAAAAGATTTCATTAACATGGTTAAATTCCTAGGATCCTCAGTTCTTTTGGGATAGACTAAAAATCTTTCGTTGAGAAATAGCTTCCATTTTTTATATTTACTATTTAATTTCATTTTTCAATGACCACTTGAAGTCCTCTGATACTATTTCTCTGTCTCCTTCCCGTAATGCATTGTCTTCATCATAGTCACGGGGTTTCAAAACATGAACAATTCCCATTTTAAATCTCTGAGAAAACCTTAGGTTAAACCATCCCAGAGCCTTTTACAGAAAAACTCATATCTTCCCCTGACTGACTCTTCCTCTTTATTCTCACTAGTTTCAACCAGCATTCCAAGACTCGCAGCTATTAAATGGTTCTATGAAAAATATGCACGCCCAGGGTTTGGCAATATTAAGGGCAACAAGAGGTAGTCTCATATAAGCCAGCGGATACTTTGGTGTTTTCACACACATTTCTCTTGTGTATATAGATAGCCTTCAATGGTTGGCTGTCCTGGAAGCTTGCATGTCTGGGGCGCTTCTTTCATCCTTTTCTTCAGCTCCTCCATCTCTTCCCGGGTACTGGAGAAATGATTTCTTGTCTGTCAAGATATCATCAGCAGCACTATCGTTATTATCATCATTACCATGAATAAGCATTTATGGGTCGGTGTATAGATAACATGTGCCACAACATAACAAAAAACAAATGTTGAATGCGTAGTGCCTAGAAAACAATTTTAGAGTTTAATGGCACTACAGGCAAGAAGAGAGTCAAATATAAAATAGCATATTCATGAAACCACAACAGGGGATTTTTTTGAATGGAAATTATGTAATGCCCTGATAAATAAATAAAGGCTAAGAATTTTGAGATTTGGACTGACCTCTATCTGACAACACGAAAACGATAATATTATCACAGGAGATTGACTAAATCAGACAGTGGGGCTAGCTTTGTGGCACAGTGGGTTAAGCCACTGCTTGTATTGCTGGCATCCCATATGGTACTCTTATTTCAACTAGATAGTTGGGACTCTCATTTCAAGCAGTCTAGATACTCTGCTTACAATCCATCATCCTGTTAATATGCTTAGGAAAGCTGAAGAAGATGGGTCAACTGTTTGGTCCCTGCCTCCCACATGGAAACTCAGATGGAGTTCCTTGCTCCAGACTTTGGCCTGGCCCAGACCAGACATATTAGTCATTTAGGGAGTCTCTCTCTCTCTCTCTCTCTCTGTCTCTGTCTGTCTGTCTGTCTCTCTCTCTCAGGTTACTTATACTACAACTTAATGGCATTTTCATCTAAAAAAATCTATAAATTTCAACCACTGTAATGCCCAGTCCAAATTCATCAGCTTAGTGAGACATTCTCTGACTCTACTAAATAGCATGTGCGTTCGTTCTTTGGTTTTCTTCAAAAATTTTGGTCTTGAGTCTACTATAGTGCTTATCACAAGGGGTCATAATTTATCTGCATTTAAGCTTCCCTCCTTTTACAACTATGCATTCCTTCAAGGCAGAAAAGCTTACGTGCCACATTATGATATGTTCAATCTCCTTTATGATGTGTGGCAGAGGATTACTGATCACCGTATCTATAAACATTCAGTATGGGTTGAAGAAGTGACTGAGTCAAAGAACATATGTCGGTTCGCTAATACATGCCCCAACACATGGAAAGGCTATGTCTACAATCATCTATGAGAACCATCATGAGAAATCAACAAAACTATTAAATATACTTTATTTAACTCTAATAATAGTGATAAAGATAAAGACATGCATGTTTATATTAATAACAATAATAATAAGGTAATAATAGCACATTAATAAAAGTATTATCAAGACACAGTGAAAGTGTCTTGACTGGCAAGGAAGTAGCTTATGACTGTATTCTAATCTAGCAAATCTACATGGTAAATTAGCAAATTTAACAAATGCTGACTACACGAAGCTATCGGTGGCAGCTTGAACAACAATCCATCTCAAAGACAGAGGGAGTGGAAACTGGAAAAGCAAGGACAGCCCAGTACACTAAAATATCTGTGACCCATGTCAATGTGGTCTGGACAAGTGCGGGACAATACCCTAGAATTCTAAAGCCAGGATCGCTGATGCTGAACTTGAACCAGAATGGAAAGACGGAAGAAGAAACCCACAAGCAAACTCACATTCTGCAAGCTGAGCTGCAGCTGCTGTTTGTACGGGAGGAAGTCCTGAGTGAGCTCCACAGTCAGGCTGTTAGAAATGAAGAGGCTGTGAAGAAAGGCCAAAACCTAGGGATAACACAGGAAAACAGCTTTATCTTTAGCACCTTCTGATTAGTCAACAACAACAAAAAAGAGAACTCACAAAACAATCTACTCTGGACGGTGTTCAATGTAGTCGTAGAAACACAAACAGGTCGACGCACAACTATTCTTAATTAGAGGAGACCATCCCCTGGACTCAGTTTGAAAAAATAATAACTAATCTTTTTCACGGAATAAACGAACATTTTTAATAAATATAGAAAAGTTCCAATTAAATAAAACATATAATTAAGCAAAACTATGATGTGCTGTCAGTTTTACACCTTGAAGTGTTGTCGCTGCAATGCCAAGTTAAGCAAATACTTGAAGGTAGAGTCATTTGGTGCACAGTCCCTGAGTGCGTAAATCCTTAAAACTACTTTGTAAAATAAACTTACAGTACACAGGGAAGTTTTAGGTATGGAAGAGAAAAAGACCCTTTGGGGATTTTATAATGAAAATCTTTTGGGGAAAAAAGAAAGGAAGAAAAGTCACTTGTATAAAATGACCTGAATTTCACTCATAATGAGTTATAGATGTAGGAATAATTGAAAACAACTATCAATGATTATTTTTTCAAGTCACAGTATACATTTTTGTTGCAACATTTTTTACAGATTTATTTTTTATATTTAATATTTTAACTTTGTGTAATATTTCTTATGTAGATATATATATAAATATAAATACTATTTTTGAAAGTAGTGATATTAGTATTATATAACATCAGAGTCATAACAAGGATTGCAAAGTAAGAAGAAAAGAATATTATGTACAGGACATAACACAGTGGAAAGAAGATTTGTAACTATTTACCAACTAACATGACATCCACATGTTTCTTACACTCTCTAACAGGAAGTGATATAATCACTCATTTAGACATTCAAGCCAGAAACTAAAGACTCGTCCCCAGTTCCTCCTTCACTTACATTCCAGTTGAATCCATCAGTGATTCCTGCTAGTCCCACCTCTAAAATATATTTTCACTTCTACCGCCCTAACTCAAATCAACACCTCCTTTTTCCCTCCAATTGGCAGTCTCCTAACTGGCTTCCTCATGTCTGCTACGGCCACTTCCTAGCCATTCTCCACATAATAAAACTAATTACAGCATACCCTGCTTAAAACACCCAGTGGTGAATTTTTTTCTAGCATGCTTATTCTAAAACCCAAACCCATTTTCTTGAACTCAGGTTCTATGCCTTTCTAGCAAACATTACCTCCTTCCCTCTCCTTTTCTCTCACAAGTATCTAAAAATAAAAATTGCTTCCTTTTCATTCCCTGAGCATACCATTCTTAATGTAAGAGGGGTGCACAGGTATTTCCTGGAATGTTCTTCAGAAGTCCTCTTGATCATCTGATCCAAAGGACTTTTTGGTTTCTTTCAGTTTCTTTACTAAAACTGGAAAACATCATAATGACGGACATCTTTTCTTTTTGTCTACCCTATGAGTCTTCCTAAAGACTCAGTCTTTCTTGCTCATATAGAAAAACCAGTGTCTAGCACAATCTCTGGTATGTAAGAGAAAATAAATGAATAATATGTTTATACATACAGATATAGACAACTGATGCACTGATGTGCATTTACACCTATTCATGTGCAATATATACAGACACACATGAATATATGTGTACACACATTCATACACAAGTATACACATACAGATAGAGATGACAGAATTTGCAAGAATCATTGCCACAATATTAACAGTGATTACTGGGCCCGGCGGCGTGGCCTAGCGGCTAAAGTCCTCGCCTTGAAAGCCCTGGGATCCCATATGGGTGCCAGTTCTAATCCCAGCAGCTCCACTTCCCATCCAGCTCCCTGCTTGTGGCCTGGGAAAGCAGTCGAGGACGGCCCAATGCATTGGGACCCTTCACCCGCGTGGGAGACCCGGAAGAGGTTCCAGGTTCCCGGCTTTGGATCGGCGCGCATCGGCCCGTTGCGGCTCACTTGGGGAGTGAATCATCGGACGGAAGATCTTCCTCTCTGTCTCTCCTCCTCTGTGTATATCTGGCTGTAATAAAATGAATAAATCTTAAAAAAAAAGTGATTATCTTTGCACAGGATACCTCTTCTTGTTTTATTTTCTCTATGAATTTTTTCTAAGTTTTCTGCAGTAAGTTCTTTCTTATATAATTAAAAAGACAGTAAAAGTAAACATACTTGAGGACAGGTATTTGGTGCAGTGGTTAAGACAACACTTGGCACACCCACATCCCCAACAAAGCACCTGTGCTCAAGTCTAAGCTCTGCTTCCAATCCCGGTTTCACACAGATGCAAACCTGGGAGCCTACAGGTGATGTCTCAAGGACTTGAATTCCCTCCACCCATGTGGCAGACCTGAATTCAATTTCTAGCTCCTGGTGCTAGTCTGCCCCAGTCCCAACCGTGGTGGGCATTTAAACCAGCAAATGAAAGATCTCTCCTTCCTTCCTTCCATCCATCACCATCATCATCATCATCATCATCATTATTCTCTCTCTCTCTCCCTCTACTCTTCCCTCTGACTCCTTTACTCTCTCTCCCTCTTTCCTCTCTCTCTCTCTTTCTCTCTCACCTTCCCTTTGTTTCTCTCCTTACCTCCCTGCCTGTCTCCCTCTTCTCTCTTCCCTGCCTCCCTCCTTTCCTCTCTCTCTGCCCCTTCCTCTCTTCCATCTTCCCTTTATCTAGCTCACACTTACTCTTTCAAATAAATAAAACTAAAATTAAGCATACTTAGGAATGGATTTGTGGTTTCTCATGTTAAGCAGCCACCTGTGTCAACAAAATACCTTAAGTGTGGGAATTTGGGTCCTGGATCCACTATGATCAGTTTCCACTAATAGCCTTGAAAAGCTGTGAAGGATGGCCCAATTGTTTGATCCCCTGACACCCATGTGGGAGACCTGGGTGAAGCTCCTGACTTCTAGCCATTGCAGCTATTGTGAGAGTGAACCAGTGGATGGAAGTTCTCTCTGTGTCACTCTCTCTCTGCTTCTTCCTTTTTCTCTCTCTCTCGATCTCCCTACCACCTCCCTTCTGTAACTCTTTCAAATAAATACAAATTTTTCACAAAATAAAATAAACCTTAGTTGTCAAACAAAGTTTGGCATATTGCCTTTGGAATTCAGTTACAGAGACTGAACAGGAAAAAATTACATAATTAAGGCATACAAACAGTACACTAGGAAGTCATTGAGTACAAAGGATATGCATTTCCAATATTTCAATACAGTACCTGGTTTATGATGCCTTCTGAAACATGAAAAGAAAGACATAAGAGGAAGAAAATAACAGAGTATTACAGAAATTGAGAGGGAAGAAAGAGAAAAGAGAAAAGGGAAAGGAAAAATTCAGTAACAGAGAAAAAATGAAGAATTGAAGAGAGAAAATAGAGGGCAAGAAAAACACAAGCCAATATAACAATGTTCTTGAAGTTCATTATCAAGCATTGACTCTTCATCACATCCTTTGAGACTCCAACTTTATGCTCCAAGTGCTATATATTTACCTGACACTCAGTAAACATTTTTAAAACTTGATCTTAGCCAAAAGGCCGAGAAGCGATAGTAAACATTTTTAGACTACTCATTAACACATAGAACTTACTGGCTCCACAATATTGAACTTCTTGGACTCTTGAACTTCTTGGATTTGATAAACATAATCGAGGGAGGACTCAAAGAAGTTGTGCCTCTCCTTGTCCACCTGGAGGTCTGCCTGCAGAAGGACAGGAACAAACGTCACAAACTGACACGGTCATCTCTAATTGCCAGTGCTTATTGAAAAAACGGAATGCCAGAGCCAGAGGAGGATTTAGCCACCAATTAGTGATCCAATGCTTTCATGCAACTGATGAAGAATATGAATCCAAGAGGTAAAACATGACCAATCCAAGGCTTTCAGTCTCTGGTGTGATATGCAAGAGATGCAGAAGTTATTACCTTCACTCTAACATTAAGAAAAATGTTAAAGAAATGGAAAAAAATCAACAACTTTTCTGCGATCTAACAGAAAAAGGAATACTGCTTCCAAAACAGGATAGAGAAGCGAATATAGAGAATCAAGATTTACCGCAGCAGAAGACCCAGAGCTATGCTGGAGCATGGTCAGTGCTGGGAACATGGCTATCTTATTTCAGAACTCTCAAAGGAAATCCAAAGACAGAAACATGATTAGCATAGGTCATTTTAGCCTCAGATAACCACAGGTGCAGCGAATGTAGCACAGCTTAACCCTGGATCAGACAAATTGAAGATCTCAAGATCTATTCACTTCACTTCCTTTTACCTCAACATCATCTTTCAACAAGAAATGAAAAGGCGAAAAAAAATGGCATAAAAATGAGCTGGGAAGAATGAACAAGTATCGGAACTCAATTTGCATAAAGAAAAGATTATGGAATTATTATAAACTATCAGCTTAAAATAGCTGTGATTAATAATGATAAAAGCTCTAATGGACAAACAAAACAAGCAAGAGTAGATGGCTATTATTGTCACGCAGCTGAAAACTCAAAGAAAGGAAATGCTTAAAATCAAAATGACATAGCAGAAATAAATACTTTTACAAGCCTCACTGAGAGCCTGGACAGGACTAAGAACAGATTCAGTGAACTTAAAAATAGATCATTTGAAGACGGAAATGCAACAAGAAAAAAATAACTGTGAAATACTTAGGGCAGAATATCCAACTTTTTACTTGAATATTCAATTCAGTTACTGAACTGCTTAGCAATTACAAACGTTATAACATGTGTATACTCAGAATATTGGAACAAGAAAAAGAGAAGAATTAAACATCCAAAATAATGATGACTTCAAAGTTTATTAAAAGGAAAGATCAAACAGGAAAAATAGCAAATCTATGTATAAGCATACCATATCCAAGTATTAAAGAATAGAGAGAAATTTTTCAAAGAAGCTACAGCAAAGAAGCAGATGAATAAGGATAAAAAATACATCAGCTTCCCTCTAAGAAACCATGCAGAAGAAAAGCATGAAGGAAACTATTTCAGGTACTGAAAGAAAAAATGTAACAATTTAGAATTCCATATAATAGTTATTTCTCAAGAGTGATGGAAAAAAAGAAATACTTTGCCAAACAAAATGTAAAAGAATGTGTTACCATTAGAGTTGTCTTGCAAGAAATATATATAAAAAAAAAAGTCTTCTAGCTAGAACGAAAATGAGGTATGTCAGAAATGTGAGCTACAAAAGGAAGAGAAGTAGAGAAGGAATGAATGAATGTAAAAACCACTTCCGTATTTCTTATTCTTAACTGATGATTATCAAATAAGTAAAATGAATGACAGTGTTATAATAAGAGACTGAAGGGAGAAGCTATGAATTCTGAAATTGTTATACCACCCACAAAGCAGCAGAGCGTTACTTGAAGTAGACCTGGATTAGCTGTAAATACATATTGTGTGCTCTAGGGAAACCACTGAGAAGTCTTAAAAAGAAATAGAATTGATATGCTAAAACAGAAAATGAAACCACATATAACTTTCAAATAAAGCAAGACAAGGCACAAAAACACCTAAGGCTTACAAAAAAACATTATCTTCCCATGGAGACACCAATTTGAACAGTGATTCAAGCATCAATCCGCTTTTACAAGATCTAGGAAAGTCAGGTAAGAGGCCACAGTGCCTGGTTATAGCATAAATAATGAGAATAATGAGAAAACACACACAAAAAAAGGCAGAAAGAGTGGCTTATGCCATCCCTCTCCCGACCCCAAGCAGCACAGCAGGAAGGGAGATGCCATGAAGAAAGATGCCACTTGGGGGAGGGACAGGAAATGAAATATAGGCATTAGCACCAGGCCAAAGTAAACTCCAGTGCCAGGAGGAACCACACAGCGCCTGCTTCCAGGCCAGTAGCCAAAGACTAAGTATGTGGAACTGTTGGTCAGGATGCCAAGGGACTGCTTCCCAACACATGCTCCAACCTTGGGACAGCACAGAACAGAAGACTCCAGCTACTGAAGAGTGGGACAAGAACGTGAGCACAGAACTAGATGTGGCAGAGCAAGGAGACACACCATGACCTTATAAAGTAGGAAAACCAAGCATAGATCTACTGTTGAAGCCCTCAAGATCAAACCTGAACTCAATTGGACGTTGCAGCAGGAAAAGGCTAAATGGGAGGTCTGCAAGTCCCTACACATGCCATGCACACCAGAAACATGACTGCTGTAGAATTTCACACACTCTTACAGATCCTGAGCCCAGTTTAGGAAGCTAAGTGACCACACTGTTGTAGTGTTGCCAGAGAAAGAGCTCAGAACACACCGCCCCTCCCTACACAAATTCTTGCTATATGGTGCCATCTTTCGATCCTATAAATCCAGGGTCCTCTGACGCAGTCAGGCAAGTGCAGTCAGAAGCCCCATTGACCCAGTCTTACAAACGAGCCAGGAGGATCTATCTACCCACCATATCCTGGTCCCAAGAAGAATACAGACAAGGAGCTCAAAGAATCTCCCTGAGGATGCTCCTATGGAACAGTTACCCTGGAAGCAGCAGAATAGCCTTTCCCATGCACCTCTGGTCCCTAGAAGCAAAAACAGCTCAGCCCCCAAGAGGCCAGAACAGCCAATGAGCAGTCCCTGTCACCCATCCAAGACACCAGGAAACAATGCAGAAGTTTTTCTAAGTGCCTGGGCTTGCCAAGGCCACCTGAGAGAGTATTGCGAAGCCTTGTTCACTCTTCTATGGCCTCAAAAAACAGCTAAGCAGTCGAACACAGAAGCTCAGCCCACTCTGGCCCTGAGAAGCAGACAGTTGGCCCTGACCTACTACCTTAAGCCTTAGGAAGCAAAACAGGTTGGCTGCCAGAGGCCTGCGAAATCACTCAGGCAGCCATCACCTACGGACAGGTGCTATGTGCATATACACTGTGTTGGTATGGCCTTTAAGTCGCCCTCAAACACAGACAGACACTACCTCAATATCAGGCAGGCAGCAGTAAAGGTGGTCCCATCCTCATACAACCTGCAGAAGCTGACAACTATACATTCAGATGTGACTTCTATCCATCTAATGCTTGCTAGTCACGAATCAATCTTCCAGGGCTGCCTCTATAGTATAGCAATCTAAATGTCTGCCTGCGTTGCCAGCATCCCATACAGGTGCTGGCTCATGTTACAAATGCATTACTTCCCATCCAGCCCTGGGAAAGCTCTTGGGCACCTGCACCCATGTCGGAGATCCAGAAGCTCCTGGCTGTTAGTTTTGGATCCGTTCAGGTTCACTGCTTCAGCCATTTGGGGAGCAAACCAAAGGGGAGAATTCCCTTTCTCTGTCTCTCCTTTCTATAACTTTGTCTTTAAAATAAAAAAAATCCATATAGCATACACTACTTTGGTTAATCTGTTATAACAAATGTGCCACCATAATGCAAGATATTAACAGTAAGTAAGATTATTGAGGGAAGGATTGGGAGTCTATGGGAAATTTCTACACCCTCCCTTCAATTTTTCTATAAACCTAAAAGTGTTCTAAAAATAAAATCTCTGAATTTAAACAAGGTGACTAGCCCGAAGCCATTCAGATTAATTATTGCTTGAACAATTATAAAGACTTCATTCTTCATACTCAAGAAAGCCCCAGGGATATCTACACATGTCACTAAACTCTCAGAACACTCTAGAAGTTTTCACAGCAAAAACTTCCAGAAATCTCGACTGTTTTGGATCCCCAAGATCACCCCCAGGTTTGGCCATTTTCTAGGAGAACTCCACAGGGCTCAGTAAGAATCATACTCATAGCTAGGACTTCTTTCAGTGAAAGGACACAAGAAAAGCAAAAAGTAACAGGAGGTAAAGCCCAGGAGAAACTCGGCGTAAGCTTGCAAGAGTGGTCAGGGGTATCACACAGACACAATCATTCCTTAAACACATTCTAGCAGCGCAAGTAGAATGTTGTCTCCCGGGGAAACTCAATAGAGATGGAGTACTCTAGGATTTCCTTGAGGGACTAGTCATACCAACACCCTCGACTGAGCACGCAACAAAATTTTCAACCTTCAGAAGGGCACCCCGTTTCTGTCCTAACTGCTCAATTTCTGATCCAGCTCCCTGCTAACGGCCTCGGAAAGCAGCAGCAGATGGTCCAAGTGTTTAGGCCCCTGCCACCCATGTGGGAGACCCAGATGAAGCTCTGGGCTAGTGGCTTCCGCCTGACCCAGTGCTGGCCATGGCAGTCATCTGTGGAGTGAACCTGTGACTGAAGGTCTCTCACTGTCTCTCACTCTCACTGTAATTGTGAATTTCAACATAAATGAATCTCTACAAAACTTTAGTTATTTTCAAATGGCCACCTCAAATTGGAAGGGCAGCATTCTTTCCCAAAGTAAATTTCCCAGATCCACATGTGAACCTTCTCTTTTCCATTTCCCCGCCCCCATAAGAACACCACACACACACACACACACACACACATATAGGTATGCAAAATAATTCTATTTGTAAAAAAAACAATGTGGGGTCCAGCACGATGGCTTATGGGATAAATCCTCACCTTGCAAGCACCAGGATCCCATATGAGTGCCAGTTCATGTCTCTGCTGCTCCACTTCCCATCCAGCTCCCTGCTTGTGGCCTGGGAAAGCAGTCAAGGGTGGCCCAAAGCCTTGGGACCCAGCCCCCATGTGGGAGACCTGGAGGAAACTCCTGGCTCCTGGCTTAGGGTTGAGCTCAGCTCTGGCCACTGTGGCCACCTGGGGAGTGAACCAGTGGATGGAAGATCTTTCTGTCTTTCCTCCTCTCTGTAAATCTAATTTGCATTTCCAATAAAAATAAATAATGTTTTTTAAGGGAGCAATGTGTATTATCTTAGCCTCTGAACTGAAGCTGCAGAAGGGCATGGAGCATATCTCACTCTCTCTCTGGAGTGCTGTTGCTCCCAACACAGTGCCCCATATAGTACAGGCTCTCCCCAAAAGGGGGCTTATTGGAATCAAAGCCATTCTAAGTCTCATGTAACTGGTAGTCCTAGAACAGGACCCAAAGCAGGTAATGGATCGTCTAAGGGGAAAAATAGAAGAAACGTTCCTGATGTGCCAAATATTACAATGTAAACATATCCTAGTGTGGATTCAGCCAACAGAGACCTGGAATTAAAAAGGAGCGCAGATCACTGAGTATCACTGCTCTGCTTATTCATGGGGAACTGAGACTAAGAACAGAGTAAGCTATCCAATATCACACTGTGAGCCAGTGGAAGAACGGGCTCAGTAATGTATGTCTCTTGAGTCCCAGGCCATAGGTTTAACTGCAAGTACAAACATCACACCTGGTTTGCCACTGAAACAAGGTGCTGGGAAAGCCTTGCTACAGGAAACCGCCACTGCTTCCAAATAGAATGGCCAGGGTAGGCAAGGGCAATTACACATACCTCTTGTAACTGAGATTCTTTCTTTTTAGACGACAGGTGTAAGTGCCGGTCCAGCAAAGAATAAAACCTTTCCCCATCCTTTTCAAATTTCTTTTTCCGCTCCTAAACGTGGGAGAAAGGGCACAGATTACACGTCTGTAGGTTGACTTCCTGTCTGCTTAGAAATGACAAGGAAGGACACAGTGTCCTGCTTCATGTGGTCCATTTCAATAGTTGCTCAGAAGGAAAAAAAAAGCCATCATAGAATTTACTTTTGCAGTTGTCTCAGCAGTTTCAAGTTCCTAAAATACAACCCCAAATCATTGTGTCTACAGAAAGGGTAGTTCCTGTTGATACAGCTGGAGACTCTGGGAGCTGTTACACAGAGAAATACAATTCAAAAGCGCCTGTATGGCAGCAGCCTCATCTTCTGTACATTACCTTTCACATGTATTAAGCACTCGTTCAAATTTTTTTTAAAAGGAAACAGAGGGCCCGGCGCCATGGCCTAGCAGCTAAAGTCCTCGTCTTGAATGCTCTGGGATATCATATGGGTGCCGGTTCTAATCCCAGCAGCCCTGCTACCCATCCAGCTCCCTGTTTGTGGCCTGGCAAAGCAGTCAAGGGTGGCCCAAAGCCTTGGGACCCTACACCCATGCAGGGTACCCAGAAGAGGCTCCTGGCTCCTGGCTTTGGATTGGCTCAGCTCCAGCCTTTGCGGCAGCTTGGGGAGTGAATCATCAGACAGAAGATCTTCCTCTATCTCTCTCTCCTCCTCTCTGTATATCTGACTTTGCAATAAAAATCAATAAATCTTTAAAAAAAAAAAGGAAGGAGAAACACAAGAGTGAACTGACATGCCTTGAACAACATAAGCTATAGTTTTTTTACACAGCTTCATGATGAGTCGAAGATAACTGGAACCTGGACCTGCCTCATTGAAGTCATTCTTTGTTATTTTTTAAGCATATGGACTCAGCTTTAATTAAGTTCTTGGCTGCTCAGCACAATTGGAAATCACACAGCCTCCAAAGCAGCACTAACAATGCTCACTTGTCATGTTCCAACATTGACATTATGCAACCCTCTCAACATCATGCTGGGAAAGCCGTGTAAATGGTTTCTATTGTCTCAGAGGAAGTCAAATTCATTTAGCATCTACAATGTTTCAGGGCTTGGAAAACATCAGGAACACAGAGTTTTAAAAGGGGGATCCGGGGTGATAGCCTAGTGGCTACATCCTCGCCTTGCATACTCGGGATCCCATACAGATCCTGATTTGTATTGCTCCAGCTCCCTGCTTGGACTTGGGAAAACATCAGAGGATGGCCCAAAGCCTTGGGATGCTGCATCCACGTGGGAGACCTGGCTCCTGCCTTCGGATCAGCTCAACTTCAACCTTTTACAGTCACTTGGGGAGTGAACCAGCAGATGGAAGATCTTTCTGTCTCTCATTCTCTCTACAGATCTGCCTTTCCAATAAAAATAAGCAAATCTTTAAAAAAAAAAAACAGAGTTTACAGGCCTCAACATTAGTTTAAAGCTACAGGTCATCTATTGCTGGGCAAGAAATTAGGACAGAGTTAAGTGGTCTTTGTCTTCTGACGAATGTGCTTTGGACCAGAGAAATATTTTTAATAGTGAGACAGAAAGCGAAGCTAACATTAGCGCAGGCCTGCACCAGGCCAGGCACTGGGATACCTGCTGAAAGCTCATCAGCTCATTTTAGTCTTCACAATGCTGAGAAGCAGATACTGGGAAAGAAATGAAGGTTCAAGGGAGGTAAACTAATTTTTGTCCAAGGCCACATAACTATCCAAGTTCTGTTTGACTCCACATGACCAAATATAGCCCAGACAACCATGGGAGGAAAAACATTCGGGAGTTTTACAAATAAATAACTGGAGGGTTTTGTGAATTAAGTTCATGAAGGACTCCTATTCTAGCCCTAAGATTCAAAACTCAGAAGATAAAGATTTTCCTAGGAAAGAAATACAGGTAGGACAAGCTGTTCCTCCAGCTGCTGAATTTATGTCGAGTGGTAATTTGCTGGAGGCAGCATGGGAGCCAGGAAACCCATATACTTTCTCCAGAAACAGATCAAGTTTTATTGTAGGCCTCTCCTTCCTATACTTCATTTTTAAAATGATCCTGAGATCGAAATTACATATACAATTCACTCACTTTAAAGTGCACTACTTAGTACATTTATAAAGCTACCCAACTGTCACAGCTACTTAATTTAAAAATTAATTCCATCACCCCCCCCAAAAAAAGGAAGGCCCATACAGATATGACATCACTCTCCATTCCCCTGTCTCCATCATCTGTAGCAGCCACAATCTACTTTACAGTAGAACAAATATTCCTAGACTGGAGATTTCAGATAACTGGCATATGACTACTACACTTGGCTTAGTGTTTTCAAAGTTCCGCCATGTTGTAGAAATGGGTATAATATTCCTTTTTATGACTGAATAAGATTTGACTCTATTGGGTATGTTATGCATATTTATAAATTTGTTAGTTGAGGGACATCTTCCTTATTTCCTTTTTTAGCAATGGGCATTAATGTAGAAGGAACATAATATTCTATGGCTATGTTATCACTATTATTGGACATATATCTAGAAATGCAATTGTGAATCATATGTAACTCCATGTTAAAACCTTTGGAGCAACTGCTGAAGTACTTTCAAAAATGAGTTATGGGGCCCGGCGGCGTGGCCTAGCGGCTAAAGTCCTCACCTTGAAAGCCCCGGGATCCCATATGGGCACTGGTTCTAATCCCGGCAGCTCCACTTCCCATCCAGCTCCCTGCTTGTGGCCTGGGAAAGCAGTCGAGGACGGCCCAATGCATTGGGACCCTTCACCCGCGTGGGAGACCCGGAAGAGGTTCCAGGTTCCCGGCTTCGGATCGGCGTGTACCGGCCCATTGCGGCTCACTTGGGGAGTGAAACATCGGATGGAAGTTCTTCCTCTCTGTCTCTCCTCCTCTCTGTATATCCGGCTTTCCAATAATAATAAAATCTTTAAAAAAAATGAGTTATAACTCAACAGCAATAAATGTGAGCTTCAATTTCTCTAAATCTCACCAACACTATTAGCTGTCATTTTTATTATAACCAATGTAGTAGAAATGCAATGGCATCACACTAAGGTTTGATTTGTATTTCCTTAATGACTAAAGACACTGAGTATCTCTTTGTGTCCACAATATATATTATTTCGAGAAATATTTGCTGAATTCGTTTTCATTATTTTTATAGTAGACTTTTTGTTTTGCTTTGTATCTTAGTCCATTTTTCATTACTGAAACAAAACATGTAAGTCAGGGTAGTTCATAAAGAGAAGGGATTTATTATGGCTCATGTTTCTGCAGCCACAAGCTCTAATTCATCTGGTAGCCTGCCTGTCAGCCAAATCCAAAAGCATCACAGAGCTTCACATGGCAACAGATGAGGAACATTCATATCTGTGTATCTGTCTAGACTAGTTAAACAAAAAGTTGCGTGCTTGGCACAATGACTTAGTAGCTACATCCTTGCCTTGCAAGTGCAGGGATCTCATATGGGCACCGATTTATGTCCTGGCTGCTCCACTTTCCATCCAGCTCCCCGCTTGTGACCTGGGAAAGCAGTCGAAGATGGTCCAAAGCCTTGGGACCCTGCACCCACGTGGGAAACCCAGAAAATCTCCTGGCTCCTGCCTTCAGATCAGCTCAGCCCCAGCTACTGCAGCTACTTGGGGAATGAACCATTGGATGGAAGATCTTTCTGTCTCTCCTTCTCTCTGTAAATCTGCCTTTTCAATAAAAATAAATAAATAAAATAAATCTTAAAAAAAAGATCCATTCAAATACGGATTATATATACCAACACATTTTTCTGGTCTCGTGCCCTAATCTTAGAAATGCCACACTTATTTAATCATAGGGGCTTCTTCCTAATGAACTTACCTAATCCTAATGGTTTCCCAATTACACTTTTAAACACCATAAATGGATTAAATTTCCATCTGTTAATATGTCACAAGGAAGGAGATACACAGGGCTATAAGCATCAATCTAAAGGAGTGATCATTAGTGGATGGGAAGGGTGGCAGGATATAGGGATATAGATGGAGATATATATATATATATATATATATATATATATATATCCATTTGATAATGAATGCTAAAAATGGATTTGATGAAGGTAATAGGTACTGGAGTTCTACAGAACAGTAAAAGAAAAATCCACAGCATATGATAAAGGAAACAGGAGGTTTAATTTATATGAATCATTTATGTATATTTGTTGTGACATTACACTACGCCCAATACAATGTACTCCATGCTAATCAAAAATTTTTTTAAATAAATTTTAAAGTTCAATACATAAAGCCTTGGGAGGCAATCAAACAATATATAAACTATAGCACTTTGGCTGCTTAGTTTTTACAATGCAACAGCACTGTTTCTAGCTCTAATTTCCCTAGCTCTACAAATCTCATCTCATTATATCCATATAACACTTTCTTTCAAGGTGTTATTATCTAGAAACTTCTGACAGCTATAATCTGGATCTGTAGATTTCTATGCCTGAAGTGTCCATTTTTAAGAATCTCTTTTCACCATCAATCATTCTAGGAATTTCTCCTTCCCTCTGTTATATGTCAGAACTCTTTTTCAGTATTTGCTTTCTTCAGTTTTTTTCTTGCTTCATTCCCTTGGTATGACGCAGACTTGGTGAAAAAGGTGTGTATTTAAGTGAGCTTTTGAGGCCTTGCATATTTAAAATGTCTCATACGTAATAGCTTGGCTAGATATAGAATGCTAGGTCATTAGGATCCTGTCTTAGTTCAGACATTTCAGCATTTCTTGATGATATCTCTAGGTAAAAGTCTATATCCATAGTGAAGGGCATTTGGTACCTTCAGCTTTTATGTTTAGACCTTATAGTCTGAAAGAATTCTTTCAATCATTTCATGTGTAAATTTCCATTGATCTTTAATTTTTTTTTACATCTGGACCAACTGGACTGGATTTTTCTATTTACTCTTCAGTCTTGTACTTCTTTCCCTTTGTTGACCTGCTGTGAAAAAGATTTAGCATTATCTTATAAACCTTCTACTGACCTTTTCATTTTTACTATTATATTTCTAATTTCTATGATTTCATCTTTTGTTACTTTTGTAACATTTCATTATTTCAAAGAGGTGGTCTCTTTTTCAGTATCTGAAAATATAAAAGCTATATATTTTGAGTATTCCTTCTACTTGTCTTCAACCTGCTTGTTTCATTTTCTGGGTAGAACCTCTGTTGACTATTGAAGAGTGGGACCAAAAGGCTGACCAGTTACATAAATGGGAATGTCAACTTTGGTTGACTCATTTCTTTGGGCAACTTGGGATACTTTTTTTTCTTTTTCTGCTCCAATTTCCAGATTTCTTTTGCTTCCAATTCTTAAATCTTGAGCATTCTCTGCTGTAATCAGGATTGTTCTTGCCTTTCCCTATTGTCATCTTAGGATTTTGGTCTCCTGGGTAACTCAGACAACACTCACTTATTTGCATTCCAGCATGAAAAAATAAATGTTAATGCTTTCTATTCCACCATTCCTGTTCTTTTGGCTCTCTACATTTAAGGTGCTTATTTACAACCATTTCAGGTAGGTCTCCTAATAGAATATAATTCAATTACCATGCTTTGAGTTTTCATTTCATTGAGAGGGAAAGAAAAGTACAGATGTCTCATATGTTTGTTCACTACTCAAATGCCTGTAACTGACTGGGTAGACACGGACAAAGCCAGGAGCAGGAAACCCAATCCAGGTTTCCCACATTAGTAGCAAGAATTCAATTACCTTGAGCCATCACTGCTTGGTCCAGCAGTCCATGTTAGCAGGTAGCTGAAGGTAAGAGGTACAGCCAGGTGTGAAACCCAAGATATTCCAATGTGGGATACAAGCACCCTAACTGGCATCTTCCCTGCTAAGCTAAACATCTGTCCTGAGGACTTTGTTCTTTAATCTTAAAATATGATCGATAAGGAATCCATAAAGTAAGTTCTAACAATTCAGAAGAGTACAAAGCAGTAAAAGTGGAAAATCATTTTTTTCTCCAAGCACACTACTTAACAGTCACTATTAAAGAGGCAGCCACTACTAAATATGTGAAAAGCTTTGTTACTGAGTGTGAGGTCGGGGTTTTGTCATTTCCGCTTTGCAAATGAGATGAGGCTCAGGTTAAAGCTGTCCCATAAACGACATAGTAAGTGACCCTGATCATTAAAGTAATTTTAGAATAGGGCGCTGAGCCAAGGAAATCACAAATGAGAAAGAATATCTTATACCCAAGGCCCATATCCAAACTCATGAAGAATATTAGGTTTTAAATGTTAGAGTTTTAGCTAGTGCCTGAGTGTCATCTCAAGTCAGTCTTCATGTGATTTCTAAATTTGATTTATGGGTTTTCTTTAATCTCTTTCCACAACTGACAATTAGTGAGGATTATGTATCCAAACATGAAATATGTTTTACCTGGTTTAGAGAATACAGTGTTGATGTTTTCAACTTGGTTTTCTTACCCTTAGCCTATTAAATCAACATTAAATTAGTCTAACATTCTGCAACTTTGCAATGTTGTACAACTTGACAGTAAGTATTCTATATGACCCAAACAGACATGAGAATTCAGATATTATGGAAAATCCCTCTTCCCCAAAAAATGACTCATGGAGGGGCATGTATTTGGCATTGCAGTTGGAGCAGAACTCATATATTGGGGACCTGCGTTCAAGTCCCAGCTCCATTTCCAATTCCAACCTTCTATGAATGAACATCCTGGGAGGCAGCAGGTAATGATTCAACCCTGCCATCCATACAGGAAACTTTGATTGCACTCGGGTCTCCTGGCTTTGACCTGGCACAGCCACAGCTATTGTAAGCACTAAGTAAACCAGTAGGTGAAATACGTCTGTCTCATTTTTTAAAATCACACCACACACACACACACACACACACACACACACACACACATATTTAAATTAGATAAACTGGGCCCTATCTAATATTCAGTTATCAGCTGCCAAAACAAGTCCTGAAAATAAAATAATTAGCTATTTGACGAATCACAGATCCACATGACAGTTTCAGCCCAAGGCTCTCCTTTGGTTAAAAAAAAAAAAAAAAAAAAACACAGAATAAGATGATTGGATGTTCTTGTGTCTACCAAATGTGAACTATTATTCAAACTTTCTCTGGTGAAATATCCATTTCTGTCATTCAATTTCAATTTCCAAAAAAATTAAACTTGGGCCCGGCGGCGTGGCCTAGCGGCTGAAGTCCTCACCTTGAATGCCCCGGGATCCCATATGGGCGCCGGTTCTAATCCCGGCAGCTCCACTTCCCATCCAGCTCTCTGCTTGTGGCCTGGGAAAGTAGTCGAGGATGGCCCAGAGCACTGGGACCCTGCACCCGTGTGGGAGACCTAGAGGAAGTTCCCGGCTCCTGGTTCCCGGCTTCGGATCGGTGCAGCACCGGCCATTGCGCTCACTTGGGGAGTAAAACATTAGACGGAAGATCTTCTTCTCTGTCTCTCCTCCTCTCTGTATATCTGACTTTGTAATAAAATAAAATAAATCTTGTAAAATAAAAAAAAACAAAAAATTAAACTGAATATTGTGCAAATCAAGTCAATATGTCTTGGAGATCGTGAATACACCATATCCCCCCCTCAAAAACACACACACACACACACACACACGCAAGATGATAGGGCCCGGTGTGATAATCTAGCAGCTAAAGTCCTCGCCTTGCACGCACCAGGATCCCACGTAGATGCCGGTTCTAATCCTAGCAGTCCCACTTCCCATCCAGCTCCCTGCTTGTGGCCTGGGAAAGCAGTCGAGGACGGCCCAAAGCCTTGGGACCCTGCACCCATGTGGGACAACCAGAAGCAGTTCCTGACTCCTGGCTCTGGATCATCTCAGTTCTGGCCGTTGCGGCAATCTTGGGAGTGAATCAGTGAACAGAAGACCTTCTTTTCTGTCTCTCTTCCTCTCTGTATATCTAACTTTCCAATGGAGAATAAATAAATCTTAAAAAAAAAACAGATGATAATAAATGAACAGATGATCGCAGGCAGCAACTCTTAAATCCCACAAGATATGAGTGTTCAAAGAAAAGAGAGTCACAGTGTGCATGGCAGCTCTCTTGTCTAGCTGGGAAGCATTCCCCTCCTAGGCTAAAAATGAAACAATAAATTTCCTTTTCTGGAAATACACTGAATAAGATAAACTGATTCAGTACTTAAAAAAAAAGGCTAAACTGCTAAGCGAATGACTTTATCTTTTAAAGCTCATTACTAAGTTGTACTAAAGCAACACTTGGGGCCAGCATAATGGCTCAATTGGCTGGTCCTCTCTGTACAAGCACTAGGATCCCATATGTGCACTGATTTGTGCTGTGGCTGCTCCACTTCCCATCCAGATCATTTTACTTCTGGCCAGGGAAAGCAGTGGAGGATGGTCCAAAGCCTTGAGACACTGCACCCACATGGGACACACGGAAGTAGCTCCTGGCTCCTGATTTCAGATGGGCTAAACTCTGGCCACTGTGGTCATTTGGGGAGTGAACCAAAGATGGAAGATCTTTCTCTGTCTCTCGCCCTCTATAAATTTGCCTTCCAAATAAAAACAAAATAAATCTTCTTTTAAAAAAGCAACACGTGTCCAAATCTCCCAAAATAAAATGAAAAATATAAAGATTTCTCTGGAAAGCTTGAGAACTTGAAATTCCACTTAGATCATCAAATGGGATGGAAAGGACAGGCCCAAAAGCTTCCTTTGAGTGTTACTCTTCACTTCCAGGCCTCTAGTTCTTGCACAGGCCTCCTCCACTCATGGTGTTATGTGAGAACACAACAGTAGCCAAAGGGGCTTCAAAACGTTTAACGGAAAATGAAAATTACTTCCTATTATCCATCTTCCCATGAAATTTTTAGTTCCCTCATGATAAGAATCCCTCATATGGCTCCATGTACTGATTCAGTTTTCCTAAACCATCCATCAATTTTTTTGTTTATAGATCTTGCCCAGACTATCACTTTTTCTTTTTACCTGTTGAACTTTATTCATCAGAGCATTAAGACTAAGAGTATAATGTAAATTAAAACATGCTATCTCTGAAAATACAAAAGAGTCCTTTTTACTTTTTATTTGCTGAATAGTATATATAGTAGTGCATTAAGGCAGTGATTATACAAATAACTAATACTACAATAGCATTATAAAATGTCATGGACAGCTTTTATTCTTTTTCTTTTCCTGGAACAGCTTATACACTGGTAAAAGATCAATTGTTCCCTTAACATTTTGGTACATCTAACCAGTAAGCCATGTGGAACTACTTTTCTGCAGATAAGTGTGTTAGGGAAAAGTCTTTGTTTTCTATTTCAACTTTTTAGAAAACATAAAAAAAATACATATAAATCTAATCAAAGTCTCAATTTTTTTTTCTTATACTACATTTGGGAGTCTTGTTTTTTCCAGCAATTTACTTCACCTCTTCTTCAAATGCATTAGCATATATTCATTTAGAAATTTTCCTTTTAGTCAAGGTCATACCTGCAATATTTCACTGATTATATACTCTGCATGTGCTTACTTATATCTTCTGTGTCACGAATTAGTCCTGCCAGTGGTCTCTTTTTAATCATTTCAATCATTGAGATTGCTTTTCGTTTAGCTAACAATTTGCTATTTTTAATTGCTGCTAAAATCCTCAATTAACAACTTTGATTTCAATCTTTAACTCTTTTTAAGATTTCTTTATTTTTATTGGAAAGGCAGATACACAGAGAGAAGGAGAGACAGAGAGGAAGATCTTCCGTCTGCTGATTCACTCGCCAAGTGGTTGCAATGGCCAGTGCTGTGCTGATCCGAAGCCGGGAACCAGGAGCTTCTTCCGGGTCTCCCACGTGTGTGCCGGTCCCAAAGCTTTGGGCCGTCCTCAATTGCTTTCCCAGGTGACAAGCAGGGAGCTGGATGGGAAGTGGGGCCACTGGGACACAAACCAAAACAGCGCCCATATGGGATCCCAGCGTGTGCATGGCAAGGACTCTACCCCAGTTTTTAACTCTTACATGTCTGTCTACCTTGCTACTTTTGTTAAGTTCTGTTGTTTCCAATTCTTTTAATTAAACATATATGTTTGGGGGGCTTTTGGTTGTTTTTAAATTTCTTTTGTTTTTATATTATTTACATAATCGAGAAGGATGTACACCAATCTGGATCTCTGATTAGGACAGGACGGTCCGCTATGGAGGAAAGTGGGTGGCACATATGTTTCAGGTTTTTTCCCCCTGTGTCTGCATAGAGAAGGGGTAGAGGACCACCCCTTGCTGTCAAACTGCACCCTGGAGACAGCATGGATAAGTCATTTGATTATGCCCTTAGTGACCCCGATATGGGGAAAAGTGTTCTGAGGGTGTTATTTGAGTGGTTTTGGTAGTCCTTACTGACAAGTTGTTGGACTAGTTGCTCTAGGGTTGAAAAAAAAATCTTTCAAAGGTCTAGTGGTTAACAAAGTCCATCTTAGTGCATCCACAGACCAAGGAACATAATGCTAGCTTTGCCAGAATTGTCTGATCTGTTTTGCTTTCCATCCTCTGACGAGGCAGCTGATGTCTCATTGATGCGCTGGCTGTCATGTCTCCCATGTTCACCTGGGCATGCTGTCTACTGCACAGGCTTCAGCAACTGAGGAGGCCCAGCCCCGATACATACACTCCAAGGTTGGGAAACACATTCTGTGATTTTTCCCGGTGGCCAGGGTCTGAGTCCAATGCTCCAACTAGGGAGTTCTCCAAGAAAGCTCAACCTGAGATGACCTTCGACTTGACTCTTATGTGCGTCAGCCACTGTAGGGTCAGGTGTGGTCTGTCTTTTGCAGCAGCTTATGCACCAGTGGATGCGGTTGTCTGGTGAGTTCCACCCCAGTCCCATACTTCAGGTGAATGGATGAGTGCCGTGACCCAGCTCAGCCAGCCCACCACAGAGCCGGTCCTCACACATACCAGTGGATGTCGTAGCCTAGTTGAGGTGACCCCAATAACACTCACTAGACCACACCAGCCCACATTCTAGCACATGACAGCCTCTGCTGTGGCCTAGTCCAGCCCAGCCCACATCCCATCCATCTCTCATGCACACTTACAGGAATTGTAGCTTAGCCTGGACACTTGCTTCATGTATGCCATGTATGTGGCAGATACAGCCTAGCAGAGGAACGCTCACATTTCCCCTGCTAGGCATGCTCCCCGCCCTGGATCTTGTGCCTGTCAGGGGATACTGTGGTCAAGCCTTACATGACTCGTACCCAGTCCTGGTACTTGCCAACTGGTGCTGTGGTCTAGCCCAGCTAGCCTGCACCAATTCAGGTTCTTGTGCACGCCAGTGGGTGCAGCATCCAAGCAAAGCCTGGCCCAAACCCTGCCCCGCCTTTAATCTTATTTGTCGATCAATACATGTAACACTATCATATTCCCCACTACCATGCTACAGAAGTTTGTTCCACAAATATTGAGCATGGTGATTCCAGTATGTTCTCATTCTAAAAGATATTTCTTTTTTTTTCACACCTTCCATCTGTTGGTTCATTCCCCCAAATGGATACAACAGCTAGTCCAGGCCAAGCCAAAGTCAGGAGACAGAACTTCAGCCAGGTCTCCCAAGAGTGGCAGAGGTGTACAACACTTGGACCATAATCTGCTGCACTTGCAGGTACATTAGCATGACACTGAATTGGAAGTTGAACAGACAGGGCTAAAACCAGCATACAGGAATGCCAGCATCACTAGTAGCTGAATTCACTGCACCATAATGCCAGCAGTTTAACTAAAAGAATACATACCACATAATCTGTCTCCACAGATTTAGCATTTGATATTATTTTTTAATTTTACTAAGCTGTGATTGTAGAATACAATCTGCATGATATTGAGCCTTTGAAATTTTCAATGCTACCTTTTTAGTCTAATGTTTATTCTAATGTTTGTTAATGTTCCCACATACCCCAAAAGAACATATACTCCTTGCTTTCTGGATACAGATCTTTGTGTATTCTGTGTACATTAAACCGTTGAAACTTACTACATGCATATGCACATACATATGTATGTACAGAGAGAGCTAACATAGTTTAAATTCACATTATAGCCAAAGGTTTAATGTTCCACTTAATTAAAATTTCAAGACGTAAAGAGCAAAAAGATCATGAGCCCAGAGTGATGGTTCAGTCCTTCACTGACAAGCACCAGAATCCCACATGGGTGCCAGTTCTAATCCTGGCAGCCCCACTTCCCATCCAGCTCCCTGCTTGTGGCCTGGGAAAGCAGTCGAGGATGGCCCAAAGCCTCGGGATCCTGTACCCACGTGGGAGACCCAGAAGAGCTCCTGGTTCCTGGATTTGGATAGCTCAGCTGAAACCAGTACGACCATTTTGGGGAATAAATCAGCAGATGGAAGATCTTTCTCTCTGTCTCTCCTCTCTGTGAATCTACCTTTCAAATAAACAAACAAACAAACCTTTAAAAAATTAGTAAAATATCATAGTTCAGCCAGAATATAGCCAAGAGCTGTAAACAATAAATCAAATGAAAAGATGTCAGTTTCATTCATGTACAATAAATGTTTAAAATAATCAAACATCATTAAAACTATGATAGTATATAATTCTGTTTAAAATTCATTCATTTATTTATTTGAAAGGCAGAGTTAGAGAGATCTTCCGTATACTGAGTCACTCTCCAAATTTTCTCAAGAACTAAAGCTGGGCCAAGCCTAAGCCAGGAGCCTGTAACTCCATCCAGGTCTACAAACTATGTAGTAGGGGCCAAAGCAATGGGTTATCTGCTGCTGCTTTCCCAGGCACATTGGTAGGGAGCTGGATCAGAGTTGGAGCAGCTGGAATCAAACTGACATTCATGCGGGATGCCAGTGTCACTGGCATCAGCTTAAAACTTTGTAAAAATACAAGAAAATTTAGCAAAACTATAAAATACAAATATAGTTTTGTCAAGCTTATTCTATTATTAATACATTAATATTCCCTTCAACTTTTTCTCTACTATTATTATCAGCTCCTAAAACATACATTTTGGGCCTGGCATGGTGCCCTAACGGCTAAAGTCCTCAACTTGAACGTGCCAGGATCCCATATGAATACCAGTTCTAATCTCGGCTGCCCCACTTCCCATTTCAGCTCCCTGCTTGTGGCCTGGGAAAGCAGTCGAGGATGGCCCTGCAGCCATTTGAGCAGCAAACCAGCAGTTGGAAGATCTCTATGCCCCCTCCTCTATATCCCCTACCACGCCCTGCCTCTCTGTAACTCTGACTTTCAAGTATATAAATCTTTAAAAATAAAACAGAATTGTTTGTGAATATTGGTATTTCCTATATCTGTTTTTGAAGGATATTTTTTCTTCTTTTGTTGTAATGGTACTCTGATCATAATAACTGCCCAATCAAAAGTCAGAGTGAAATGACCTTGGCAGCATTCCACCATGAGAAGCTCCAATAGATGAGCATCTGGTCCTCAGGAGATGGTTTGAAGACCACACAAAACGCCTAAAGAACACCATGTCCAGGCAGCCAGAGTCAACAAACTTCTGTTCTAGCTGGAAAAAGTTCACATCCATTGCCAAAGACTTAAGACACTGGTTCTGGTTCAGCAATTCTGCTACGAACGAAGGAGGCTTCCTCTCTGGCCAAATAAAGCTGGGATCACTTGTGCTGGCAAGACCAAACATGGAGCTGACAGCTGTTGTCCCTCTCCTCCTCCCACTTGGAAAGCGATGTGAGCTTATATAACGTCCTCCACCCACTTGCACCAGTCCCTGGGAATCCCAGCAAGGAGCAGAGGCATGGGTGTGAAGTCCATGTGAACAGTGCAACACTCTTTGGATACAGAAAGCTGATGCTTCTCAGCAGAATGTGATGCTACTGCAGTCAAGGGTCCTTCAGAAAGTGCATGGAAAATCAAACTGAAAGATAAGTTTATTTGGGTGCAAAATATTATCAGCCACATGCATAGATTTTACATAATTCATACTTCCGTAAAACTTTTAAAGACGCCTATGCATTGAGTTAAAAACATTTTTGCAAATAAACCAGTCTTTCAATTCTATTTTCCATGAACTTGTTAAAGTACCCTCACATAGCAACACAATTTGGACCTACCGGGAAAGCAACAAAAATTTTTTTAAAAAAGGCACTGGCGCGGTAGCCTAGTGGCTAAAGTCATTGCCTTGCACATGCTGAGATCCCATATGGATGCCGGTTCTAATCCCGGCAGCTCCACTTCCCATCCAACTCCCTGCTTGTGGCCTGGGAAAGCAGTCGAGGATGGCCCAAAGCCTTGGGACCCTGCACCCATGTGGGAGACCCGGAAGAAACTCATGGCTCCTGGCTTCAGATCGGCCCGGTTCTGGCTGCTGCGGCCACTTGGGGAGTGAATCTGTGGATAGAAGATCTTCCTCTCTGTCTCTCCTCCTCCCTCTGTATATTTGCCTTTCCAATAAAAATAAATAAATCTTTAAAAATGAAAATAAATTTTTAAAAACGCATGCCACAGAAAATCAGAAAATTCAAAGCCATTTTGTAAGGCTCATACAAAATTCTGATTCAGTACTGTTTTATGAGGATTACATGTAGGAAAAAAGCAGATGACACAGTTAAGCAACCTCTCAGACAGCCAACAGGCATGGGGTCACTGATTCCTAATCCCTCCCTTGAGGGAAATTGCCTCATTGCTCCATTCTTGTGTCAGACATAAATGATGATACCAAATGTCTTGTAGACTGCTACAAAAATAAGCCATACAGATAAGTCAAACTAAGGTTTAACTTACAACCTATAAGATAAAGGAAATATGTGAAAAGATATTTAGAAAAACTGTACAAGTTGTTCACAAGAACAGGACTAATGCTTCAGTGTCCAGTGTGTTTTAAAGATTTGTTTATTTTTATTGGAAAGTCAGATTTACAGAGGGAGGTTTTCCATCTGTTGATTCACTCCCCAAGTGGCCGCAATGGCTGGAGCTGCACCAATCTGAAGCCAGGAACCAGGACCCTCCTCCAGGTCTCCCACATGGGTGCAGGGTCCCAAGGCTTTGGGCCATCCTCGACTGCTTTCCCAGGCCACAAGCAGGGAGCTGGATGGGAAGTGGGGCTGCCGGGACATGAACTGGCACCCAAACACGATCCTAGCACATGCAAGTAAGGACTCCAGCCACAAGGCAACCACTCCGGGCCACCCAGTGTGCTTTAGACACATCTCATTTAATCTTCATAGTGAGCCTGTCAAATAATTACAATTACCATTCACAATTTACAGTTGAAAATGAGGTTCGGGAGCAGGTCTTTGGTAGTGGGGTTAAGGCATTGCTTGGGATACCTTCATCCAGAATCTAAGTGCCTGGATCTGAGTCCCAGCTCTGTTCGGGATTTCAGCTACTTGCTAAAGTGTTCCCTGGAAGACAGCAGGTCCCAAGTATCTGGGCCCCTGCTACTCACTTGGGTCATCCAAATCAGGTTTCAGGCTCCTGTCTTTGGCTTAGTCTAGTCCCAGATGTTGTACACAGTTGTGGAGTCGACTCACAGATGGCAGAACTCTTCCTCTCTTTCTTCTTCCTCTCTCCATCAAATCAGGAAAACAAGAACGGTTTTTAAGAAATAAAATAAGGCTCATAAAGGTGAAGTGAGCCATTCTACAACAGAAAAGAAGTAAGTGACAGAGCTGGCCCATCCCGTTCTGGCATCTGGGTGCCATGACTACATGACACAATGGATGAGAGCATAAACTCTAGAATCTCATGACCTTGGTTCAAGCAGCAGTTCTTTTCCTTTCTGGGAGGCTATTTGATGTTCTTCTGTCTCAGGTGTTTGTTGTTGCTGTTCTTGTGTGTGTACATAGGTGTTCGTCAATTGTTTTAATCTATAAAGAGAGGACTAAATAAGACTTCCAACTTCATAGGGTAGTGTTGAAGAGTAATTGAATTAATACATGTAGAGTAATTAGAAGAGTATCTGACACAAAATGAGTACTACATGAAATGTGACAGATACACACATGTGATTATAATACCACAGAGTTAGAAGGGGTACCAGTTGTATCAAGCCCATTGCACTGTTGTCAGTAATAAATCCACTTAGCACAATACACAGCAAAAAAGTCTCACACAAAAATCTTTGAGGATAACAATGCTACCACCTTCCCTAACACCACAAAATGGTTAAACACTGTCTGTGCAGGAAGCGCTTCCTTGGCTTGAACTTCAACCTTTCCTATTACGATTTTGGCTTGTTCCCCTTTTGTTAGTCCTTGGATGAAATGAAAAACAGATGAGCCTGGTAATTTGGGAAATGAAATTGCAGTAAAAACAGTTTAAGTATCATGAGGAAAGGAGGAGGGCTAAAACTGCTCACAATCCCATCCTAAGATACTCCTGTAGAGGAGAATAAACAATACACAAGAGAATTGCAGGTTCTAGTTTGGACTCTGCTGCTACCTAGCTTCATTCCACTTGTTCCTGCATGGCTATATAAAAAAAGAAAAGACCATATGAAGAAACTTCCTAGACACCATTAATGTTAAAATATTGCAAGACAAACTGACTTGCTTACAATCATAGTAAGTGGTTAAGGCTCCAACCGGGGCTGGCATTGTGGCATAGCAGGTAAAGCTATTGCCTGTAGTGCCAGAATCCCATAAGGGTGCTGGTTAGAGTCCGGGCTACTCCAATTCTGATCCAGCTCCCTATTAATGAGCCTGGGAAAGCAGAGGAAAATGGCTCAAGTGCTTGGGCTCCTGAACCCATATGGGAGACCTAGAATAAGCTCCTGGCTCCTGGCTTTGGACAGACCCAGCTCTGGCTGTTGGAGCCATTTGGCAAGTCTCTTCCTCTCTATGTTAACTCTGACTTTCAAATGAATAAACAAATATTAAAAAAATTAAAAAGACACAGACTAACATCTGATTCCAACAGTCTCCACTACACTTCCCAGTCTCCATTACAGTATTTTTCAGAGCTTTCGCCTTCTAACTCCTCATCACCGCTAACTTTCATCCAATGCATAGTGTAATTATTGTTCGCCAGTCTCTCCAATTTCCTGCATTCATACACTTCGCCATGTGACACTGCAGTTCCTCTAGTGCCATTAGGAAGAAAATTTATTTCACTTCCTTATTAATGTTGGACTCAGCCACATGACTTCTTGTAAAAATTGAACTTGAAGACATGATGGTGTTCCAGCTTTGAGCTTGTCTCCTCATCCACTATGCAATTTTGCCATCATCATGAGAAGAATATTTCTCAAGGCTATAGCTCTTTGATCCCTGAAAGCAAGAGATAGATGAAGCAGACATAATTGGAAATTCTGGCCTGAGTCAAGCCCCATCAAACATAAATGAGATAAACAGAGCCAGCCCAGCTAACCCGTAGATATGTGAGCTACAAAAAAAGCTTTTCACTATATATATGCCTTTGAGTTTAGGATTACTTTACCACGGTAGTCTCCTTACAATAGTGAATCCATATGCAGTTTTCTGAGGAATCCCAAAACAGTACTTTGTGGCTATGAAAAAATGTCTTACAGGGCTACAGTTTGGAGGCCAAATTAATTTAACATACATATCCCTATGTAATTTCATCTACCGACATTTCCCATTGTCTCCCAACATGAGAGCTTATCCTTAAACACCAGCTTACTCAGAGATTACATTTCCCTGTATCAGTTCCTTGTCTTCAAAATAAAGGTAATGGTAATACCTTCACCATAGCTTTGCCACAAGGTTCAAACGCCAGCATTCAGTATGAGTTCAAGACCCAGACGCACCACTTCTAATCCACCCGAGGAAGCAGCAGCATTTGGCCCAAGTGTTTGGGCTCCTACCACCCATGCAGGAGACTTAGATGGAGCTCCAGGCTTTTGGGTTTACCCTGGCCCAGCCCTGGCCACTGAAGCCTTTTGGAAAGTGAACCAGATGCTAAAAGATCATTTTCTCCTTTCCTCTCTCCCTACCTCGCTCTGTCCCTTCCTCCCTCTTTCCTCCTTTGTAACACTGCTTTTCCAATAAATAAATTAGTATTTTATCTTAAAAAGTGGTAATAAAGTACTTGAGTCTTTGCCTGCTACATGGGAGACTCAGATTAGGTTCTAGCTCCTGGCTTCAACATGGTTAAGCCTGGCCAACGAGGATGTTGCAGGAATTTGAAGAGTGAACCAGTAGAATAAGGATCTCTCTCTGTCGCTGTCTTCCAAACAAAGCTATTTTTTTTCCAAACAAAAGAGCAATAACGTACGATAAATTGCTTGAGACCTACTAAGTGTTTGGCATAAATGGCAAAGGTAATGATGATGACAACAAACGGGTACCTTCCATGACACAGCCAGGGAAGAGAAAATAAATTAAAAAAAAAAAAAAAACGCTTTAATGAAATGTTTTCTTATGACTATAAAATTTCACTTGTAGTTTAAGGCTTTTTTTTCATTAGTGCCAGCTCTCATCAAAGTGTCAAATCATACTGGAATCAGCTCAGCACATTTTTATATAATACACAAAGGCTACACATAAACAAGTAAAAAAAAATGCAGAATGATAAACTTGTAACTGTGACTAAAAGGCTATACCACTGCAATACGAGGGGAAAATGTCAGAGGAGAAATTGGGGAGGGAAGAAAGGTAAGGCAAGGAGGCAATCCCAACACCTACAAAATGTATCAAGGAAGATAATAAAAATTATTTTTAAAAATCCTGGGCCCTTGGCCTGGGTCCTTGGACTTGCCTGCAAGAACATGTCCTGCTTAATGAAAAAGGTGGAGCAGTAGACACAGGCCCTGTTGTAAAAGGAGAATATGGCAGCTCATTTGGTACTGTAGCAGAAGAAGGACTGAACTAACTGGACAACTACCTCAAACACATAATGACAGCAAAAAATATGAGTAAATTGAGCCAATGGTTATTGGGAGGGTGACATCATCCTCAGCTCGGTGAAACTGGCAGCATTTAAGAACAATCCGGGCTGGCGCGGTGACTAGCAGCTAAACTCCTCGCCTTGCACACACCAGGATCCCATATGGGTGCAGTTTCTAATCCTAGCAGTGCCACTTCCCATCCAGCTCCCTGCCTGTGGCCTAGGAAAGCAGTCCAGGATGGTTCAAAGCCTTGGGACTCTGCACCCGCATGGGAGACGCGGAGGAAATTCCTATCTCCTGGCTTCAAATCGGCTCAGCATCGGCTGTTGTGGCCACTTGGGGTGTGAATCATCAGACAGATTTTTCTCTCTCTGTCTCCTCCTCTCTGTAAATCTGACTTTGCAATAAAAATAAATAAATCTTTCCAAAAAAAGAACTATCCAAACCACTGAGAACCCTTGGAATATGCACACATTGAGACTCTGGGTTGATAGGAGGTGGCGGTTCCTCAACCCTGGGTACTGGGACATGTGGAAAGTCATGAGTAGTTTCCCCCTTTGTCTCTCCCCTTCCCCCAGAAGCAACAAAAAGAAATAGCAAATTGGGAAGCAAAAAAATTGATCTAATAGAACTAATAAATGAAATTAAGAAAGAAAAAATATCTCTGGACATGTCATCCTGGAAGTTGTATACCCCACAATGAATAGGAGGAGGACATTCCAAAAATTTCATGGGAAACACAATTAAAGGATAAGTTCATTTTGGAGTAAAATGATTTTTAAAGATTTATCTATTTGTAAGTCAGAGTTAACAGAGGGAGAAGGACATACACTGAGAGAGAGAGAGAGAGAGAGAGAAAGAGAGAGAGAGAAAGAGAGAGAGAGAATGAATAAGAATGATAGCAAAGAAAAAAAAAAAGAATGAGAGCAAGAGCAATTTGGTGGAGTGGGGAACTTCAATCTGCTAACTCAGTTTCCCCATATCAGTGCAATGGCCATGGCTGGATCAGGCCAAACACAGGGCCCAAGAGCTTCTTTCAAGTCTCCCATGGGGGTACAAAAGCCCAGGCACCTAGACCATCTTCCACTGTTTTCCCAGGCCATTAGCAGGCTGCTGGATTGGAAGTAGAACCGACAAGAAGCAATACCCATATAGGATGCTGGTGTTGCAGGCAATGGCTTTACTCAAAATGCCACAACATGGCCTTCAAAATGATTCTTTTTTTAAATCCTTGCATGCACGGGGTCTTCAACTAATCCAGTGCAAAACTGCATGAATTTTGAAAAGTTTTCAAAAGTATTTTGGACCCAAATAACCTCATCTTTTAATCCCATTTTCTGTGCACTTGTTAAATTGCCTTTGAACAATTCCTAGAGAGCTTTTTCAGGGCAAATTTGCCTTTCATACATCCTCTAGGACTATCGTTCCAGGTGGGACTTAAAACATAATGCCAGTAAGAACACACAATTATGTATCTATTTAGATTACAATGCAGGCAACTAAACAGTTCCATTAGATATGCATTGACTTAGAAATAAGTTAACTGTATCCCTCAACTTTCAGAATGGCAGTCAAGTCTAGTTTTGACTTGTATAACACATAGAACACCAGAAGTAAAACCAGGGTGCTCATTTACCCCTTTATTCAGATATGGACGCTATGATGTGAAAGGTGCGTCTGATTTTGTCTAATTGGAAATAGTTGAGATTGGAAAAGGTTAAATAAGAGCTTACAGGACTTCAGGTTTACAAGATTTTCTGTCCTTGAAGTCTGAAGTCTATTCATAAGATTACAGGTGATTTGAGAATAAACACAACCCACAAGGTTTGGTCTGGAATATCAAAACTATGGAATAACTTTGAAAAAAGTGTGACTAGTGCTGTTGCTATGGCATATGGATAAGGTTACCCCCCCCCCCCCCAGTGATGTTGGATCATGTCCTGGCTGCTTCTTTTCCAATCCAGCTCCCTGCCAATAGCCTGGGGAAGTAGAAGATGGCTTAAGTGTTTTAAACCCTGCTACACAAGTGAGAGACCCAGATGAAGCTCCTGGTTCCTGGCTTTAGCCTGCTCCATTCTAGGCCATTGCAGCCATCTGGGGAAAAAACCAGCAGATAGAAAAATCTCTCTTGGTGGAGACCACGGGGGATTGGAGTGCCTTCGGAGGCCAAGAACTCTGAGGTCATCCACTCTCGCTTGGATCTACCACGTGGGATGAAAGAAGTCCAAATCCTTCCTCGCAGGATCCAAGGGTGTCAGAACAACAACCAGGAGCCCTGAGCAGTCCGCAGAAACAGAAGAACAGTAAACTTCCTTCGGGACTAGGGAGGGGAGCTTTCTCTGGTCCTAGCTTGGTTCCAAGTTTGGGTTCCCACCCTCTCTGGCAATGACCATCAGGATCGCTCCAGAAACCCCTCAAAACAAACAAACAAACAAACAAAAACTCTAGAACAGATAGAGAACAAGGAAAGCTTAGAATCAGACAGGAAACAGCATGGATTCACTCATACCCTACTAGGTGGGACACAAAGATTAGCTACTCCTCACTGGGGTATTGAAGATTTCTCTGCACACCCCTCCTAAAACTGCTCTGCACCTAAACTGTTGACATATGTCTCGTTAGAGTTACAAGCCAGTCTAGACTACCCGAAAAAAAGTCAGGTTCAGCAAAATTATGCTTCAACGCCATAAAATGCTAAATACTATAATGAAAACAGACACGAGACAGCTGAATAGTAATCTATGCCATTTTGAGGTGTATAGAACCCGGTTGTATATAAACTAAAATTTGAAATGTCAATGAAGAAGTCACAGGATATGGCAAAGAACTTGCATTTTTTTAACATATTGGTTACTCAATACAATTAATTCCATAATGTTATAAATTGTTGCTGAAGTTATGTTGGGGCTTTTAATTGATCGGGATGATACTCTGCCGGCTCTACCTTCAGACCAGAGATGGTCTCCCCAACAAGCTGTTGAACTTATCTGGACAATAAGATGCTGGACTCTATGCTTGGTATATGCTTGCAATGAAAAAATCTCAACTAAACTTGAACTGTGGTAATGCAACAAGGTGGAGGAATCCACCATGGGGGAGGGCATGGGGAAGGGGTGGGGGGAATCCCAGTTTCTATAAAACTGTGTCACATAATGTGATGTAATTAAAAAAAAATCTCTCTTGGTCTCTCCCTCATTCTCTGTAACTCTGCTTTTCAAAACCAACATTAAAGACAGGGAGAAAGAGAGAGGGAGAGAGAGAGTTCTTTAATCCACTAGTGAACTTTCCAAATGGTTGCAATGGCCAGGGCCAGATTACACCAAATCCAGAAGCCTGGAACTCCATCTGGGTCTCCCACGCAGGTGCAGAGGCCCAAGTATTTAGGCCATTTTCTGTTGCTTTCCCAGGCACACTAACAGGGATCTAGGTCAGAAGTGAAGCAGTTGCAACTCAGATTTTCATATGAGGCGTCAGTATTGCAGATGGTGGCTTAACCCACTGGATGCCTCACCATCTTTAGTCTTAAAAGGTTATTTGACAATCACTGTTCATTGCCAGCCTAACAGTCATCCTTCTTCTTCCTGTGTCTTCATTTATCAACTAGGCAAGAAATGTTTGCAGGGAAAGTAAATCCCTTTCCCTGGCCAAGAGAGAATCTTAGCACTCCCATCCTTCCTTGCCAATGAATGATCTAGGAGTTGGCCTTCACTCAGTTGTTACCAATGAGGGCATAAGGGAAAGGATGATGATGGCTTTGGGAAGAAACTTCACTCTGGACAAAAGACAAAAAAAAAGTTATGTAAAAGGATCCCTTCCCCTCCCTTCTTGCTTGGACTGCTAATATGTGAGGATGTGACTTCCATTTTAAGATTTTGAGAAGTCTGAGAGAATTACAGAGAAAAGACATGGAAGCCACTTCCCAAAACTCTCAACTACCTTCTCACAGAGCTCTCAAATGCTCTTAGTGTATTTAATGAATGATTTTATGTATAAACTTGGGTAGTCCGTGGCACTCAAATATTGAAACCTCAGTTTGAATGTTGCCATTCAAGAAACATTTAGATGAAATTCACATTTACATCAGTAGATTTTGACACCTTCAGAATCAGTGGGCACTTCATCCAATCAGTCAAAGGAATTAGGAAAAGTTCAAAGTCTGCGATCATCTGAGGAGAGTGAATGGCTTTGGGCTTGAGCTACAACAGAGACACATCCCTGCATCACCAGCCTGCACATTTGGGACTTGCCATTCTTCTCAATCACAAGTGTCAATTTTTTAACATCAACCTCTCTCTATACAGATGCCCACTCCTTTTTTATCAAGATGTTACATCTTGACAAAAGCATCATAAATTGAAAATACCGTAAGTAAAAACTGCATTTGGTATACCTAACCTGTTGATCACCATGGCCTACCAACATAGTACACTGTAGAGTCTTGAGTTTTTGACTCTCATGATCACATGGTTGACTGGGAACTGCAGCTTGCTGATCTTGCCCAGGATCCCAAGAAAAGACAATACATGCAATATTGTTAGGCCAGAAAAAGACTAAAACTCAAAACCTGAAGTAGAGTTCCTAGTGAATGTATAGTGTTTTCACACCATTATAGAATGCAAAATAAATCTTAAGATGAACTTTCCTAAATTGGAGACCATCTATATTCACACCCTGCTTGTTCTGTTTATTTGAAGAATAATAACAATCGGTCATAAAGTAACAGAAACAACAACCACAAAACTGACTCATTTACTCAGTTGGTTCCTGGCCACTTAATACTTTTCCAAAACATCCTAATAGGTAAAGTCATTATTAAAATCTGTGGAATCTTACTATATTGCAGCTTCCACAAACATATTTGTTAGTGAAAATCAGCAGTTGGAAATTTAGAATTGTCTGCGTTAGAAGGTTTTCTGGTTTATAAAAGGAGCCAAGGAACAATAATAAAATTATAGCATACCATAAAGGATAAACAGAACAGAATTTTAGATCTGGAAAAATTATACAGACATGGGTTTCAATCATGGCTCTGAACATCGTCTCTTTGATCTTGGGCATATTCTCATCTTCTCTAAATCTAGCTTCTTCCTCTGTAGAATTTGGAATAAAATGGTATATACAGAACGTATCTCGACTCTTAATAGTAGAATTTCTACTGTCATTATTTACTATGCTTTTATGTCATGTTATTTTATTTTTTTCCTTTTCCTTTACTTGCCATGATACATTTATACATTGGAATGATAAGCATGTTACTGTGAAATGAATGAGTATACTGTTGTAATAATTTGGAAAAATAACAAGAAGGGATTTGAGGAAGGAGAAGGAAAGAGAAGGAAGTAATCCTTATGCTTCTTAATGTGTATCATGAAAATGTGAAATCTATTTAAGCCAGCTGATACTAGGAACAGACTTACAAATTCACTTAGGCCCAGCTCATTCGAGCAAGGTTATCACCGTAATTATAAAAGTGCCCTTACACTGTCCAAGTAGAAAGGGCAGTAAGCTAGGGAGAAAGACTAATCTCATTCTGGCTGTAGGAAGGAAGAATACTTTCTGTCTCTATATTTAATGATTCAACTCCCTTTGCCCTTCCATGTCCTTCTGGTGAAAGATGGGAAAGGAATTGGAAAACAAATGTGAGTTCCTAATATGTCACAGTCCATTCTATATCATGGATACTCACAATGATATTCTCTTTTAATATTGCACTCCTCAGACTCAATGTGGTCACTTTCCTAATTTTCAAGGACACGTTGTCTTGTAAAAGAATTTGTTCAATAATATTATCATATTAGTCAGTAGGGGTACACACTTAGATTGCTTAAGCAAAGGAGTCTATTGTGTAGCAGGTAATTGACATATATGATCTCACTTGGAATTAAGTACAGATGCTTGGTGTCTGCTACATTTATCTACCATGGGTCACTACTTTCTTCTTTCCCCCCCCCCAGGACTTTTATTGAGTTTTGTGTGTATGCATTTTTTTCTATTTTTTTTAAATTTTATTAATTACATTGTATTATGTGACATAGTTTCATAGGTACTGGGATTCTCCCCACACCTCCCCAAATACTTTCTTCTATATACAGTGTAGAAACACACACAAACACACACAAATGTCTGCTGAGCCAAAATCTCTTGAGCTTTTCTGATTTTGATCATATTTCCCCTGACTGTAGAGCAAGGAAAATATTTCATTCTTTGCTGCTGGGTGATGACATTAATTGGAATAACAACTTGGACATCAATTTAGCAATGCATTTTTGTAAAGTTATCTAAATCCCACAACATACATATTCAAGCAGACATGTAAAATATTTTCAGTGGAATATATTTTTGAGTGAGCACAAAAAACAGAAGTCACAGTTATGTTAGTCATTAAAGAACTGGATAGTCTCACAATAAAATACTAAAAATATTATTGAGTTACCTGTATGAACATAGCTGAATGTCACAATTGGATTATGAAAAAATCATGATACAAAAGAATACATGTAGTTATTCCTTTTTTATAAATATAAAAAGCAATAATAGCAAACACTCATACAATGCTTACCATCTGTTATACACAGCATTTTATACATATTAATATTTTAAAAAACAACTCTATGAAAGAGGTACTATCATTTATTTCAAACTATAGATAAGAAAACTAAGGACCAAAGAAATAATTTGCTCAAGCTCTACAGAATAGCTAGTAAGGTGAAAAGTTGAGATATAAATCCAGGTAGCTTTGATCCGGGGCCCAGTCTTAATCACTAAACTATATAAAAAAAAAATACCATACAATTACCAAAAGAAACTCATATATGAAATGAAACAGAATGAAAGTAACAATGGAGTAAGCAAGTTCTATACATGAATATAGTCAGGAGGATAATCCTGCATAACTTCCCTCAGCCACTGCCTCCTTGTATATACACAAACTTCAAAAAGTTCAAGCAGGGCATGGCACGGTAGCCTAGTGATTAAAGTCTTCGCCTTGAACGCGTCAGGATCCCATATGGGCACCAGTTCTAATCCCGGCAGCCCCATTTCCCATCCAGCTCCCTGCTTGTGGCCTGGGAAAGCAGTCAAGGACAGTCTTTCAAAGCCTTGGAACCCTGCACCCACGTGGGAGACTTGGAAGAGCTTCAGCTCCTGCCATTGTGGCTGCTGAGGAGTGAACCATTGGGCAGAAGATCTTCCTCTCTCTCTCTCCTCCTCTCTGTATATCTGCCTTTCCAATAAAAATAGAATAAATCTTTTTTTTAAAAGTTCAAGCAGGTGTGATGGCTTTACTGGCTAATCCTCTACCTGTCAGTCATTCCATATGGGTGCCAAGCTCAGCTCTGGCCATGGCAGCCATTGGGTTGTGAACCAGCAGATAGAAGATCTTTCTGTCTGTCCTTCTCTGTGTAAATCTTCCTTTCCAATAAAAATAAATAAATCCATTTTTTTAGAAATGAAAAGATTCATAGCACGATAGGGAGCAACCCAGACCAGGCCAGAGAAAGATACCCACCAGCATACATATGGCATAGGTGGGGACAGACCAGGCCGAACCGTTCACATCACCTGCTGGTGAATCCAAGCACCAGAATAGAGTGTGGATCAGGTCAGGTTCGGTCACGACACAAACCAGTGCACATTACGGGATGCCAAGGTGGGGTGAGATGTAACAGACGTGGCTGCAGCACCCAAACAGCACACGTGAGAACCGGGGGGAGGGGGCAAAGCCAGCAGGGGAAAATGTGGGCTCCCCTGCTGGACAACCACTCCCACTGGAGAGCGTGAGTTGGGATGCGGGCAGACTAAACCAGGCAGGGCTATGACACCTGTGGGCCTCATGTGAGCTAGATCAGGGACGGGCCAGGTTGGACGAACTATTCTAACTGGTGCAAGCAAAAATTGGAGTGATGAGGGTTGGTTGGGCTTTGCCAGCATCAGTTGGCAGAGGCTGGTACTGGGGGCTTAATATGTCAAGTTAAACTGCAGCACCACCTGGAGAGTGCATAATCCAGGAGTGGGAATGGCCTAGTAAGGAGCTAGTGGACACCTCCCTCTTGGGTTACCACTCCCACTGAAGAGCATGAAAACCAGCACAAGGGCAGGGGTGGCTAGACAGAAAGGCACCCGCCAGTATGTGTGTGGGCTGCATAGCAGGGTTGGTTGAACTAGGCTTCAGTGCCCACTGACATGTATGAGAGTTAAATGGTATGTGGGACAGACTGAACAAGTCTGCGTTAAATACTAGCATGCATGGGAACCAGGGTGGGGAGCAGGCCTGGTGGGGGTTATGGGGAGTCATGCCAACTAGGCTGCAGTTCCCACTGGTTTACGTGAGGGCCGAGTATGAAGTGGGCAGGATCTGGTTGTACTACAACACCCATAGGTTCGCGTAGAAGACAGGGCTAGAAACAGAACTGACCCAGCAATTGAAATGACCAACGTGCATAAGATGATTGGGGCGATGGACAGTGCCAGACCCTGTACCGCAAGCACACACAAGAATCAGGTCTGGGATCACCTCAGACAAAGTTTCTTTGGAGATCCTTCCAACTGAACTTCTGATCTCAGAAACCCAACCAGGAAGAGACTGTCAGCCAGTGGATTCTGGATAGATTTCATCATGATTGGAACAGCAAAACTGGCAGCAATTCAGACCTGTTGAACTATCAAAACTGCGTGAGCAGGACACTCGGAGCACGCCTCACATGGGGGACCTAGGATGGATGGGAGGCTGGGTGGGCTTCTCCCTTTGTTTCTCCCCTGACCCCATTTACAGGAAAAAAAAAAGTGATATTAGTGTGGAAACAATGGTATTACTCACTTTCTTGTAGCCCTTGACCCTCTGTACCCTAATCAACTAAGTAAGATTATTTAAAAAAAAAAGGTTCATAGATAATGGAATAGACAGATAACTATACTTTGAGATCCATAAGTAAAAAGAGTCTTTAAAAAGCTCACAAAAACACATATATAAACATAAATATATTTCAAAAATCTGCAACAAATTAATTATCCTTTAATTTTGTTTTACATGAACTTTACTGGCATTCCATGTACATAACAAATTTTTGATTGGTGAATAGCAAGCTAGGAAGATACTAGTGTGCTTTTGTTTAAAGATTTTTTTTTCTTATTTGGAAGTCAGAATTATAGAAAGGGAGGGAAGGAAGAAAGACAACAGAATTTTCCATCAGTTGATTTACTCCCCAGATGGCTGCAATGGCCAGCACTAGGTCATGCCAGGAGCCAGGAGCTCTATCCAGGACTCCTACATAGATGCAGAAGCCCAAATACTTTGTCTATTTTCTGCTTGGTTTCCCAGGCCATTAGCAGGAAAATGGATTGGAAGTGGAGCAGCCAAAACATGAACTGGCATCCATATGGGATGCTAGCTCCAAGAAGAAAATAAAGTGTTTAAATGTTCTCTCTTTTTTTTGCAAATATAACATACATTCTCAAAAATACTCTGCACAATGTCAACAAATTTTTACAAACTGAATATGGCCAAGTAATCAGCACCAGATCTAAAAACATACATTACTAGCATCCTTGAAGTTCCCTGTATATCCTACAGTTTTTACTAACTACCCCATTCTTTAACCACTATACTGATTTATAACATTGTCACTTAGTTTTGCCTGGCTTTGAACTTCATAGAAATTGACTAATACTTGCATTAGGTAATGTTTTGTGTCACCTTTAAATTTTTACTAAACCATGCACATTTATTAGATTCATCTCTGTGTTGGCTATAACAGCTCTAGTTCCTTTGTTCTCCTTTTTGCAAAATAATGAAAATTCACCAGAATGTATTAACTCATTCAATAGTTGATTGGCATTGTTAATCTTGCTTTTGATGTTTCCACAGTACTCCCACAAAGCTAGATTCAGAATTCAGTGTAGTAGGAAGAACACAATCTCGAATAACAAAAGTTTGGTTGAAAGTTGCTACTGTTAATAATTACGTGTTGAACTAGCTATTTTGGTCATTATGGTTCTTGACTTCCTCATCTGTGAGATGTGGATAAATAATATTTAACTGAGACAATGCATAGCAAATACCTAGAGCATGACGATGATGATTATAAGGCATGTAAAATATCTGTTATTGACTAGAAAGTTAGTTGTGAATTATGTTCACATAGCCTAGCTCTGGGACCTTGAATAATTCACCCTGCCCCCTGTTAACGCATTACGATGACTGCTGAGATGGAAATCGAGGAGGAAATCTGAAATGTAAATTCTCTAAAGCCATTGGTAGAGGATTTGTTACTGCTTCCTTTCCCTCTCTTCAAGGGCATGAACTGCCATTTAGAACTCAAGTCAAGAAAGAACACCTTGGACTTCATCTAGGTTCACTGTCAAGTTCGCTTATTCCACCTTCTGTATTTTTCCAGTCTCACCTAACTCCAGAACAGGTTGCTTTCTTAAAGATCATTCTGGGACCTCTGTTCATGCAACAAGACTGACAAGTTCATATCCTGCTGCCAATGTCCTCTGGCCTACCATTTGTTGGGTGAGAACACACTATATTGTAGCGTCAACACCCGCTCGAACTCTCCAAGAAGAGAGTTAAATACAGACTCGGATGACTTAGTCAGACAATTTGGCCCTGATCCCACCAGAAACCACACAAAAGCTCAATTCAGTGGCTGTTCCTCTCTGGCAAGGACACCCTTGAAAAAGAACTGAAAATATCATACTGTGGGCAATTCTGACAAGACCCAAAAAAATATGAATCAAAGGGTACAAATACTCTCCCTGTCATGTGTCTAAAGGGGGATGACTGAGTCTTTATTCTGCCATCTCTAGTGGACAGTCCAGCATTCTACACTGCAGGATGAAAGGCCCATTATGAACTGAACTGTACTAAGCTTTGTTTGTCCTCCCTTGATCTTGGGTCAGCAGGGTACAGAGGAGTTACAAGGTTGTGGAAAGAGGAATGGTGATGGGAAAAGTCCTGTAAATCAACTGAGAGATAAAGTGTACACAGGAGGATAAACTCACAACCTTGATGTGTGTGGGTACATTTGAGAGGTGGGAGGGACACAAAGCTAGTCAAACAGGAATTTAAAGTAGATACATAAAGACTTCTAAGCCCACTAGAGAGGAATTTGTAAGAGAAAGAAATGGTTCATCTTTGATCTTTCCTAGCCACTACAAATTAACACTTAGATGAGCCCAACATAGGTCCAGGTTGATGGAATCACAGCCAAGAAATGTGAGCTTGATTTATTTATTGGCCTTTGCCACTGAAAAGGGAATCTACAGGTTGGCCCTGTGGCATAATGGGGGCTGGCATCCCATATGATTGCCAGTGCCAGTCCCAGCTGCTCCACTTCTAATCTAATTCCCTTCTTTTTTAAAAAAAGATTTATTTATCTTTATTGGAAACTCAGATATACAGAGAGGAGGAGAGACAGAGAGGAAGATCTTCCGTCCGATGATTCACTCCCCAAGTGAGCGCAACAGCAGGTGCTACGCCGATCCGAAGCCGGGAACCAGGAACCTCTATTCCAGGTCTCCCATGCGGGTGCAGGGTCCCAAAGCCTTGGGCCATCCTCGACTGCTTTCCCAGGCCACAAGTAGGGAGCTGGATGGGAAGTGGAGCTGCCGGGATTAGAACCGGTGCCCATATGGGATCCCGGCACGTTCAAGGCAAGAACTTTAGCCACTAGACCACACCGCCGGGCCCTCTAATGCCCTTCTAATATGCCTGGGAAGGCAGCTGAAGATAGCCCAAGTGCTGGAGCTCCTGCACCCACATGGAAAACTCAGAGGTTGCTCATTGTTCCTGGATTCCAACAGCACAGTTTCCACTGTTGTGACCATCAGGACAGTGAACCAGTTGATGGCTGATCTCTTTGCCTCTCCCTGTCTTTGTAACTCTGCCTTTCAAATATAAATAAATCACTTTTAAAAAGAAAAAAGCTGATGGTGTAGCTGATAGGAGTTAAGGGCTAAAGTGGGATAAGGAACACAAAATGTTAATATTTTTATCCTACAAACAAATAATCAGAAGTCAAAGGCATAAGAAATAAAGTCAAAATATATAACTAAAAGAACTAAAACCATATTATTATTTATATCACAAAATGGAAAGGGTGAAATATGAGCAGTGATTTCCTATATTCACAGCAGGAGGTAGTAAACAATATCTAATGATAAGTTACAAAAAAGTGATATTGGGCCCGGCAGCATGGCCTAGCAGCTTAAGTCCTCACCTTGAACGCGCCGGGATCCCACATGGGCACCAGTTCTAATCCGGGCAGCTCCACTTCCCATCCAGCTCCCTACTTGTGGCCTGGGAAAGCAGTCGAGGATGGCCCAAGGCTTTGGGACCCTGCACCTGCGTGGGAGACCTGGAAGAGATTCCTGGTTCCCGGCTTCGGATCGGCGCAGCACCGGCCGTTGCACTCACTTGGGGAGTGAATCATTGGACGGAAGATCTTCCTCTCTGTCTCTCCTCCTCTATGTATATCTGACTTTGTATTAAAAAATAAATAAATAAATCTTTTTTAAAAAGTGGTATTATTTTTAAGAACATAATAGCAGAATAAAATACAGATGCTTAAAAGCAGATAGCTCTGACTAGCAAGGAAAAAATGAAAGACTCAATTTTAATAGATTCCACAGTATTATTTTAATCACATGTATATGTATATCATATAATTTCCATTTTTACATATTATTCCATTAATATGAACAAGTATTATGTTCATTAAAAACAGGGGAAAGGTTAATGAAAATCTCCCATTTCACTTTCATCTCTAACAAATGTGTTACATTTAGTGTTTTTTTTAAAGATTTTTTTTTTCAAAACTTAAGAACTATGAAATGGTCTGATGAAACTGCACATTATATATTAAAATTAGAAACCAACAAATGCCCATTTTCACTGCATAAACATCCAGCCCATTATACAAAGATTGAAAGATACAGCCTTCTTAATTAGAATAAAATACCACAGCTGGCATTATGGCATAACAGGTTAAGCTGCCATTGTATATGGATGCCTGTTTCAGTCCCAGCTGCTCCACTTTCAATTCAGCTCCCTGTCAATGCATCTGAGAAAGCAATAGAGGATGATCACCCATATAGGAAACCTGGGTGGAGTTCCAGGTACCTGGCTTTCAGCCTGGCCCAGCCTCAGCCACTACAGACATTAGGTGTTTTCACCAGGAGATGCCGTATCTCCCATTATCCCCCTTGCTGTCACTCTGCCTTTTCAAATAAGCAAATAAATACTTTTTTAAAAGATCTGTCAAATTTTAACAAGTGGCAGATTATAAATATTTTATCCTGTATAATTCTGTTTTAGAAGAAATATTGCCTGAAAAGTTCACTATATAAAACAAATTTGAAGTACTCTGGCTGAATAGAGAGTTAGGAGTTGCATTCAAACAGGTTTCCCTTTAACAAAATCCTTTGATGCAGACGATACCTGTGAGATTGTCTGTACCATGCTTGGCAAGCCAACCGCTTGGCAGCCATTTAAAAGTTACCATACAACAGAAAGCATCAGAGAATGGCTAATCTTACGGGAACTGTTGTCTTTGTGAAATGACTCAGTTTTAACATAGTCATCTGCAATTACTGCCATTGAGAAAGCCCACCCAGTTGGACCTAGTAATTCAAGTTGAACTGACAACATTTTTGGTTAACCTGAAAATGATCTCTGCAAACAAAGTAGCAAAAAACCATCCACCACTAACAGCTCAAATCTGTCCACACACTGCATAATATTCTTCAAGTATTCCAGGTCACTCTGCGCAATTTTTCTTCCGTTACCTTTCTACAAATTTCACACCAGGCATGTACATATTACTTTACCTAGTGTAGTGTTAACCAATAGAAATGCATATGATGCGTGCCAATTAGCTAATTTAAAATTTTTAGTACTTCTATTTTAAAAGGCTGAAATTAATTGCAATACACAATTGAATTCAGTATATCCAAATACTATCAATTCAACATACAATCAATAAATGGCATGATATTAAGACATTTTCTTTTTCCCATTAAAAAGTCCAAAGCATATTTTACATTTACAGCATGCTGGATTATGAGTATGCAATCTTCTGTATTTGGTGGCTATGCATTTAGTTAAACTGAATCAAAAACTAACAGAAGATCAGATTAGCAATTTTCTATTATTCTTGCAGCACATATGAGAATACTAAGAGAATGCAGAATGAGCTGGTTCCTTATTAAGTAAAACAGTCCCAGAGTTACAACAAAGAGAAGTGAATTCCAATCCACACTCTGCTACTTCCTAGCTAAGTGATTTTGGTCACATACCTCAGTACACATATTGCAATAAACCTGCAGTGTCCTGATACGTTGATGACGAAAAGACTCTCCAGAGGGTTGCTATGAAGTTCAAAGAACATGTATTTGTATATGCAAAGGCCTCGAATAACTCCTACCACTCCCACTGACACCACAAAGCAACTAACAGCAGTGTTGGTGTTTCTGGAGAAGACATTACCAAGAATTAATAAATTACAGTACCATATGAGGTTCCTCTATATGGAACATGAAGGAAAAGGATTCAAAGAAGACAAATTTGAATGGGGTTAAGACCTCAATAGAAACAGTGTGAAAAAAGAGTCAGTAATAGAAATGGCTGTTGGTTCCACCTGGTGATCTGCAGTCACGAAGTGAGTGAGAAAAAAAACTTTCCAGGGTGTAAGGAGAGGACAGACATTCAGGAACCAATGATGAAGGTGTTGGGGAACTGGAAAAAGCTTACGGAAGAATAAAATAAAAATATAAGTTTATTTTGGTACAACAAAATGTTGAGCACCATGCATAGTTTTTCATAATATACATTTCTATGTGCTTTTTGAATACTCTTACGCATGCATTTCACCAAAGTGAAAGTACCTTTGATTCTGTTTTCCACACACTTTTTGATGTATTCTCATATACAGAGTAGGTAGGAATGCTCTGAGTTGCCGATCAATATCACAGTGCCAGCCCAGCTTACTAGAAACCCACTAGAGTAAAAACAGATTGCACAGGGGTGTGTAGAAAGAGCAGTAGTTCTATTAAAACCAGCCAAGTAGGCAGGCCACAGTGGGGATCTTAACAGGGAGGCTGGGGACAGCCTGCGTGTGAGGTTTTCAAGGAGCTCCTTTCCGTGTTAGAAGCCCACAGAAGGTTAAGTTACTGCCAGATCAGGTGGAGGCTTAATGGTCATTGAGGCACCATGTGTTCTGAATGAGTGGCTGGCTCAGAGCTCCTTTGGCTGCCCTCCACCAGAGCCCCACCTCCTCGTACCGTCCCTCCAGCGCCCTCTACCCAGAAAGCTTAGTACTGTATTAGCTGTAGAAGAGAGGTTTAAGGAAGGAATTCTGTCCACTGGTCACACTGCAGATATTAAGTGGTGATTTTAGAACTGAGAGACAATAAGCTGATAACATACAGAGATAGACTGGAGAAGCTAATTTTTGGTCCTTAGTTGAACGAAATTTCTTCTTATGTTACTTCTTATGTTTCTTCTTATTTTACTGGGATAACAGTATGTGGTTCATTGGAGAAATAATGTTCACTCTGTTTGTCTTCTTTGTAGGCAGATAAACTGGACACACTGGCAAACAGGAAAAAAACACTGATAGATATTTCACATTACTGAGTCTGTGTGTTCCCTGGAAGAATGGAAATTAAAATCCCTACACAAGTTTGCCGTGAGAATTAAAGAAGACAACATCAAATCCTCACTTAGATCTGAGTCATGGGAAACATATAAGGGAATCTTATTTTGTAATTCATGATTGCTGCATCATCATGATCAAATTACTTCCCAAAGGTCTCCACCTCCCTCCTAATAATATTGTGTATTGGAATGTCAACATCGGAATTTTGAAATGACATAAACAATTACTGATACTCCACTCCTAACCCTCCAAAACTCATGTCATACTCACATGCAAAGTGCATTCATCTCATTCAAAAAATTTCAAAAGTCTTAACCCAAAGCAGCATCAATAAAGGTGTAAATTTATCTACCATCATCTAATGCAAAACGAGACGCAAAAATTCCTCTCTACTATGAATTTGTGAAACCAAAGACAGGGTGTTCTTTCAATAAGAAGTAGCAGATAGGTATAGAACAGACACACTTGAAAGGGAGAAACAGGAAAAAAGGCAGGGAAGAAAAATCCCAAGTAAATCCAAAACCTAGCCTAAGATCTCAAAGCTTCAGAATAATCCTTTTTGGCCTGAGCCCCTGCTTTTCAGGTCACATCCTCACAGTATGGCAGCTTGTTTCTACCTCATTTGGCTGGATATGGTGAGACCCAGACTGCCACTCTGCATGTGGAGTCAGAGAAAGTGTCCAGACAATTCTCTACAGCGACCCAGCACTTGAAACACAGTGGAGAGGGGCATGCTAGCCCTCCAGTACTAATAAGGCAGCAGTAGCATTTGACAGAATGAAGTATCTCTGCCCTCAGGCTCTGTGACAGGTGTTACCAACCCTGACGAAACATCTGTGTCATTCTTCCCCTATTTGAAAGGACAGCACATGTTAAAAGAGACTTCCTTAATTCATCCCGTTTTCTCTGTTCTCTTTTGTCCCAGGCAAGTCTTCCTACTGGAATAATTCCATCTCAATGAAGTAATTTTCAGACATGAATGATTAGATCCATGGTTCACATCTAAACTAATTTCATGAACTGCACATCCAATGCCCTTTTAAGAATCTCATTTCGCATTCTGTGGATAAGCTAAGAATTTTCCAAATCTTCAAGCTATTGTATGTTTTTGCTTAGAAATTCCTTCCGTTTTCCGACATAATGGCACGATTGGCTAATACTCTTCTTTTAAGCAGCAGGATATCTTATCGGTGCTAGTTTCTTTCCCATATGCTCCACTGCCCACTCAGCTCCCAGTTGTGGCCTGGGAAAGCAATAGATGACCCCCCCAAAAAAAGAAGATGACCCCCCCAAAAAAGATGACCCAAAGCCTTGGGACCCGGTACCCTGTAGGAGACCTGGAGGAGGCTCCTGGCTCCTGGTTTCAAATCAGCTCAGCTCCAACCATTGCAGCAACTACAGAGTGATCCAATGGATAAAATATGTTTCTCTCTGTCTCCTCTCTGTAGTTCTGCCTTTACAATATAAATAAATAAACCTCAGAAAAGAACTTCCTTCTTCAATCAAGTTCCCTCAAATTTTTTATTGCATAGAAGCTGCATCCTCTAGAAAACTCTAGAATAGGAATAAAATTAAATCAAGTACTTTGCTGCTTATGGCAAGCATTGACTTCAGTCCATTGCTCAATAACTTGCTCCTCATTTTGCTCCTGGCTTCTGCCTAGCCCAGCTTTGGCCATTACAGATATCTGGGGGAGGAAATCATTGATGGAAAATTTTTCACTTTCTCTCTCTGTGATTTCGTCCTGCCAATAAATAAATATAATATTTTTAAAAAGGCTCATTTTAGTGCAAAAAGGCTGATGCCTATCTATACGAGGCATCTGCATAAGCTTTATGAGAAATATATATCACAAAAAAACACATGAATTCCAAATTTTTGAAATACACAATATAAAGAGATTTATTGTGAAATATTGACTTGTGTGATTCTACAGGCTAATATGTTCTATAATTGGTCTTCTGAAAGCTGGTGGCCCAAGAAGACTAGTAATATATTCCAAAGTTTGGAAAGCTGGAAAACCATTGATACTATTACAATCCAGGTATAAGGCCTAAAAATAAAAATACTAAGGGCAAGCAACAATTTATATATTAGGCCACATAGGCAGGCAGAGGTAACTCAAACTTTCTGCATCTTTTGGTTATATCCAGCCTACGAGTACACTCCATGAGTGCCACCCACATCAGTGAAGGTGTATCTGCTTTACCCAGTCCCTTATTTCAAAGGCTAGTCTCTGAAAATATTCTCACAGGTACATCCACAAATACTGTTTAACCAGCTATCCAAGCATCACATACTCTAATCAAGTTGACATACAAATCCATCATGCATTTTAGATTAAAGAGTGGTAGAGCAAACAATTACCCAGTTAGAATTTTAAAAAGCTTAATTACATACAGAAAAAAAAAAAAAAAAAACGGTACCTTTGTGAAGCCTATCTGCTCCTTACGGAAATTTTCCAAGGGTTTAATCAGCAAATCACTAGCATTTTGTACCTATAAAAAAAAAAAAGCACACATAGTAAATTCTAAGTTAACAAAAATTCAATACAAACTTCCTTGTTACCACGACATTTTCTTATATCATACTTCAAAACACCAACTAGTTTCCTGCACTGTTGTGTTGTTACTAACATTTCCCACATGGTCTCTGATAATCAAATGGTTTGAGATGAAATGGGAGATTGAATTTCAGGGGCATTTCCTTAACTTTGATGGGAGTGTGACATGAGATTTCAATCCGTAACTGACTAAAGTCATGTCCAGAGACAGACACAAGAGAACATGAAGAACGTGTGGAAAACAGTAGAAAAAGGGAATGGTGAATATATTAAATAAGGCCAATTGCCTCCAGTGCAAACCATTTCATGGGAATTAGCAGTAAAAAAAATATTAGAAAACAACCCAGATGCCCATCGAAACAGGAATGGATAAAGAAACTGTGGTACATCTACTCCACAGCATATTACTCAGCCACTTAAAAACATGAAATTCTCCCATTTGCAACAAAACGATCCCAGCTAGAGTATGCCTCGTGAAGTAAGTCAATCCCAAGAGGACAAATACCATATGTTCTCTCTAACATAAGGCAAACCTCATGCAAAATACAAGATCAATAGATACAAAGATAAACATACATGTACATATTCTCTCATAGATTAACTGTGTAATGAAGACTACCACACTGGAAAGTGAAGATTAATCACAATATGCATCTCTACTCATGAAGAAAAGATGAACTCTCAATGAAACTGCTAACTATATCTTGACAATAGGACGCTGGACTTTTCACCACAGCTTATATTTACAATGTCATGATACAGTTAAATAGAAGAATGATGGACTTATGACTGCTACTGAAAGACTATTCCATTGTTATAAGGGAAAACAGTGGAGGAGAGGACAGGAGGAGGTTGGAAGGGGAAATCTCTGAGCCTAAGGAACTGTATCATGAAAAATAAAAATTTCTAAAAAAAAAAAAAAATAGAGAAAATCCCAGGAGAAACAATTTCCAGTCCTGCTCAAGTGTGTCGTAAACTCGAAACATTTCCTTCAGAATACAGAGTATATCACAGTACCACAGAAAACACTGGATACAGAGCTCGAATGACCCAACTATACACGCCCAAAAGATGATAGGATTTTCTTGTCCAGGTTGTACATGTAGTAACACTGATAGGTTGTGGAGACATGAAAATATCAGATCCAAAGTGGAGCCCTTACTCTGTTGACAGGTACAAAATACACATTTTGCTTTATTCCTAAATGCCTCTTGGAAAAGTACATCTGTTCAAAGTTAACAGGTGGGGTATGTTTCCTCAGCAGTGAGAACTGGCTCAGAGGTCTCACTCAGAGGTCTCATACAACACAAGACATTGGAGAAGTTATCCGAAAGGCTGGCTCCAGGACACATTGCATGAATTAAAATGGAGAAATGAACTGATTTCCTAGCGAGGTAAGACAGAAACAGAGGACAGAATAACAGAAAGTCAGTTTTGACTGGTTTCTAATTCTCCAAACTAAGAAGTAACTCTTAACATACCACCAAAAAGCATGAAAAGTCAGGGCATTAGTTTATTACCTATTTTTATCGATATCTTGCCAGTACTTTGGGGTCTCCTATTTTGTGTTTATTATTCAAGGTTAACCTAAATGAGCAAACTTGTAATAAAGCCTTGTTCATCTTCATATCGTCTAGTAACCCTGACATCTTTCTTGATCCACTGTAGCTCCTGATGCTACCATTCAGCACTGTCAACATTCAGCAGATAATACAAAACTTAGGCAAGAAGAAAAGTATTTTGCTATTGGGACAGAGCCATTATCTATATGCATCCTTATCATCAATGCTTCTACCGCTGGCTTTCCAAATCTCCGTTTGCTGCAAGTCTAGACTTGCAAAATCATGTAACACTTCCCTATCCTTATTTAATTGTGAGGGAAAAAATGGATATCTTGCCTGCCAAGACTTTAAGATTATATCTGACTCTCAAAACCTCAAATGGATCTATGAAAGCTTTTTTCCAGACACCATTTAGTTCTGCTTCCATGAGAACGTACCTCTTTAGGTGACACTTAACATCTCCTTTATCCAAAGGCAGGAAAGTTCACAAACTCATACCTATAGGACCCCCCCAGCAGAAGCTTTCCTCTATAGGTCCTGATTTTTATAAAGGTTCACTTTGACCTCTCTCCCAATTTAAACTCCATTGCAGCTCGGATTTCAAAAAATAAAGGCATAAGTAAATTTCTTTACCTGGAATTAAGAACTCTTCTGACAAGCAGATCAAACCATATTTCTTGTCCAGCACATTCTACACTTCCTTGGACTATGAATTATGTGTTACAAACTTATGTGTACTTAGGTGGAAACAAATCACTGATGTCACAGATCAGGTAGAGGGATAAATTTTTTCCCCTTTATTGTGCTGCAATTCATAGAAACACTGAGGTGTGGTCTAGTCCCTGTCCACTTTGAACATGAATGAGCTTGAAATCAACAGAGTAAAGTCAACTGATGCTACAATGTTTCTTAAGCTAAATCATAAGAAGCCAGAGGAACATTTTCTCTGAAAGAAGTTGGACTTGGACTGCACTGAGAATACCAAACTGTGGAAAGGCCAAATGAAAGCATTCTGCTCACTGTCTGAAGCAAGCTCAAACAAGCCTGCTAGCCATGCCTATCAGGTTGCCAGATACACGAGGAGAGTCATATAGGACCCTCAATAACAATTCATCTACCAGCCGAATACCGCCAAGGTGGAGCAGAAGAACCATCCAGAAGACGGCTACCAAGCCATCTGACCCACATACTAAGGAGATAATATGGAATAGTGTTGGTTTAGCCCATTAAGTTTTTGAAATATGTTGATGTGCAGCACTTGGCAAGTAGAAAAACCATCCCTGGTTCCACAAAAGTAACGTAAAAAGTGACCATCTGGAAAACAGTGAGGTAGTATGTCTTTCAGCAAAAAGTAAACATGAACTTCCAATGAGAATGGCACATACCAAGCCTAATCATGGTTACACAATTGGGCCTTTGCATATTCCAACACATCTAGACTAGCACAATTGTAAGATTTCCATGTTCAGGACGGTACTGTCTTTCATAAGCAGGTATACCAATAACTTCTCACATATGTTACATAAGTCCCTTGCCTTTTATATGTTTGGCTTTAGCTTAGTCTTAAAAAACATGACATGACTTAAATAAACTGGAGTTTGTAGTTTTTCCTTAATTATATTAGCAAGACAGCTCCCAGGCTTACATTACAAAGGTACATTATGAAACTTGTCCTCTGTTTCACACTCTACCTATTGTACTATGTTCTATGGGAACACAGTATTAACAGTGTAGGAAGACACACAGTGAATCTTGACTCTTTTTTGCTTCATTCTAACTTGTCCTTAAACACCTTAAAAGTCTTGCAATTACTAAAAAAAAAAAACTTGGCATTAACTCTCCTTTATGATCACTGAATTCATTTTGTGAGCTCTCTGTGATTAACACTCTTAACTCTTAATTCAGGGTGGAATCCTTACCATGAAAAGCAACAACACTAAGGGGCATATCAAATCAGGTTCTTACTAAATGAAACCCACATTAATAGTAACTATGATATTTAAGAGAATAGAAATTATACTCAGTCCAATACTACAGAATTGCTAGGGAAACTTTTATAGTTAACAAATTACCAAAAGATTGCATTCAGCATACACTGTCTCAAATACTATGTGCCTGTTTATGTCATTTATAGCAGCGTTCACAGCCAGACCTGGTATATTCCCTACAGAGCCCCCTGTTGCACTAGAAAGGCATAGAGATATGTTTCCTAACCATACAGGAAGACAGCAATCCAGACATTCAAAGGCACTTCTCGAAATATTACAACTTTAATCAGGCTACTTTTAAGATCACCACATCTGCAATGCTCTGCCTCATTTTTTCTCTTTACAATTACTGCCACGATTTATATTTATCTATGGGGAAAACTGGATATTGCTATAATTGCCACAATCTGTGAACTTCCTAACACTTATTTTGATTTCCTCTTTTAGGAAGGATGAGGAATGGCTTAACAGCTCCAAATTTATCCAGGTTAAGGTAGTCAAGTCCTTTTTCCATAGTCCCAGTAAATAAGAGAGGTTCAATCAAGCAATGAATTCCTGGCATGGTGTGAAAGGCTCTCATTAAGCCTAATCTTCATCGTATTCTCGGAATTAAGAGGGAAATGGAGAGCAAACATTCAATACATGATCTAAAAGTTCCAGAGACAAAAAGGCAACGTAATTAGAAAAAAAAAAAAAAACTGGTCATGTGGCACTGGGCTAGTTAGACGGGTGAGAAAAACAACATCTCAAAAAACAAATTCTACTTTAGTATTTTATACAGCTTTAATACTGAATGAAAGTAATCAGGGGAAATTTGGGCTGAATAGAAGTACAGCTGAGCCTTTTCTAGCGGTGTCTGAATGAAATGACAGTGAAGGTCTGTGAAAATGACATGGGCAGCATCCCACAAACACTTTAGGCAGAGGAGACCATTCAATAATGTATAGATTAGCCCTTGGTCCATCTTCAAGCTTCTCGCCATATTGGTCTCTCCTTAGGGTCTTAAGAAGAAAATCTGTTCTTAAGAAAATTCCCAAGTCACATTTGCACAAGCAGAATTGTGTAAGTAACCAAAGATAAGTATAACCAACACTTACAATAATCAATACATTTTAACCCTTAATTAAATACTTTCTTATTCATTATATCATTTCGAATATTTATAATATTTAAGAGTTGGGGATTATTTCCCAAGCTTTAGAGAAAAGAAAAGACCCCAGACAAATACCATTATTAGTCTTAAGTCAACAAATATGCTAGTGGCAGACCCAGAACTAGAGCCTAAGTATCTAATTCTTCTATTTCAGGATGACTCCAATTCTACTTTTCTAAGTAAAGGGTAATGGATCCTTAACAGATCACAGGATTTACAATTGTTATTCCTGACAGTTGTGACCCCTCCCTTACCTGCAGCCATTTGTTTCTGTAAACAACTTGCTACACGCCCTTTTCCTGTATGGACTACTTTCAGATAGGGACCAACTGGTATATCCAGGATGAGGTAATACATCCTAGAGGCCTATGTCAAACAGGATGGAATTTAAGCATTTTAGAACTCTGTGCTTTAGGGTCTTGGAACAGTATCAGCATCTTGCTCTGTGGCTGCCTTCCTACCAGTCCTAGCCAGTAAATAAAGGCTCTAAACTATAACATTTCTGCATCTGGTGCGATCTCTGATTGACCTCGTAAAACACCTAGGTTGTCTTGTACCTAAGCAAGTGTGACACTGCTGGGAGAAAAACAGCCAATAACTGGCAGGTATTCTGGGTCTGGTTAATGTCAAGTCTGAGTTAACAATATCAGTGTGGCAGCATAGTTGCCTGTCCTATTTTTCGCCCAAAAATTTGGAGTGATAGGGGTGGTGTATCTGCCTTGCCACCATGGGTGCAAACAGCCAGGGCCACTTCACTGCCATCACTGCCACCACAAATGTGTGGGGTTGAATTCATTTGTTAAGGGGAAGGAGACTGGGAACACATTGGAATGGGGTACACTGAGGGCTTATTTGACACATGTGCTTTCTGGAGGCTTACATGTACCATACAAAATAAATGTACCTAGTAAAGGATTTGCACATAAATAAAAAAAGAACTCTGTCAATGCAACAAGAAGAAAGCAATCAATTTAAAAATAGGCAAACTATCTGCAGATACCTCATGAACAAAATACAGAGATGGAAATTATATATTTGAAAAATGCTCCACATCCTATATCATCAAGGTAATGAAAACTAAACCAATAAGATACCACCGCATACTTATCAGAATGGTCAAAATTGAGAACGCTAACATCAATCTGACAAGGACATGAAGAAATCAGAATTCCCATCCATTACTGATGGGAATGCAAAATGCTACAATTTTACAATTTCTTACCAAACTAAACACATGTTTATTAAAGTATAATTCATAAACAGTACTTCATATTTATCTAAAGCCTACAGAAGAATGTTTACAACCAGTTAATTCATAATTTCTAACACTGAAAGCAAGTAAAATGACCTTACATGGATGAATGGATAAATGGTGATATAATCCTACAACAAATATTTATTTAATAATAAAAGGAAATGTGTTATCAAGCCATAAACGTACATGGAGGAAGCTTAAATACATATTTCTAAGTCAAAGAAGCCTATGCCTGTATGATTCCTACTATGCATATGACATTCTAAAAGATGCAAACCAAACACAACAAAAAGAAGTATCAATGGCTCATCATTTGGAACAAAAATGGGGGTATTTCGAAAAGCTCGTAGGAAATGGAATTAAAATACACATTTACTTTGCTGCAAAAAAAAAAATCTTACAAAGCCATTCATATAAGAGATCTTCAAATAGTACATCCCAATGTATATTTACCAAAAAAATCTATCTCCTTGCTAATGGATGTGGGAAAACAGTGCAAGATGACTAGAGTCCTTTGACCTCCACCACCATGTGGGAGACTTGGATGAAGTCCCCTATGGATTTCAAAATTGTTTTGTACCAAAATAAAATCTTCTAATTCTATTTTCCATGAATGTTTGAAGTCTGTTCATACCATATTAATGGGAAATAACTAAAGGGAAATGGCAAGAAGCAATGTGGGGGGGTGAGGGTGGGTGATATATATTAATATAATATAATATAATATAATATAATATAATATAATATAATATAATATAATATAAGTTATATATTACATATAATATGTTATGTGTAATTTTATATATTATATATTATACTATGTTAATAAATACTAATTATACTATATTAATAATAACATATTATATAATACATTTTATATATATATATATATATATATATATATATATACGCTTTCCACTCAATTTCCAACTAAAATTATTCTCAAATTAAAATTTTGGGGAGCAGTTGCTTGCCCCAGAAATTAAGACATCTTCCATATTTGAGTGCCTCAGTTCAAGTCCCAACTTCACTGCAATTTCACACTCCAGCTCCTGTGCACCCAAGCAGACAGCAGGCGGTATCTCACGTACTCAGGTCCCTATTACACACATGAAAAATCTGGAGTGGTTTGCTAGCTCTCAGTTTCAGCCTGGCTCAGACATCTAAAAAGTGAATCAGCAGATAAAAGAATCTCTCTCTTTCTCTTTTCCTCTTCTCTTGTTTTCTCCCTCCTTAAAGCCACAAAGCAAGCAGATTAAAAATTTTTTAATTATATTAAACAATTTAAATAAAGTATTAGAGATTTTAATAGTCTTCCATAGTAAGAGAAGAGTTATCATCTATATTTCAAGTAAATAATGACTTGTCATATAGAAATAAAGCTCATATCATTTCTGGTAGCAGAGAAACAGGTTAATAAATGGTTAACCACATGAAAGACCCCAATTCTTGTCAGCATGTTCAATTGCCCATTTTAATGTCCTTTAAAGTCCATTCTCACTAAAATCAACAGAGCTGTGATTATTCTGTGTTGTTTTCTCTATATATAATGCTGAACTCTGAAGGCAGCAGCTTGAAAGTACAAGCAACCTATTTCCTAAATATTTTTTAAAATTTGCTTACTTATTTACAAGGGAGGGCTACAGAGCGAGAGGGAGGGAGGGAAGGTGGAGAGAGAGAGAGAGAGAGAGAGAGAGAGAGAGAGAGAGAGAGAGAGAGAATCTTCCATCCACTGGTTTACTCCTCAAATGGCTGCAATGGCAGGGTCTGGTCTAGGCCAAAGTCAGGAGCCTGGAATTCTGTTCAAGTCACCCATGCGGGTGACAGGAGCCCAAACACTTGAGCAATTTTCCACTGCTTTCCCGAGCACATCAGCAGGGAGCTAGACAAAAAGTGGTTTCAGGTGATTTGAACAAGTGTGTTGATATGGGATGCCAATGTCACAAGCAGTGAGCTAACCTTCAGTGCACAACACTGGTCCCTAGCTTAAACCACAAAGAGGATAGAAGACAGAAATAAAAACAGCAGAAGACTAATCTAGTCAACAAATATAGAAAAAATGTTCTTACTGTCAGCCAAGGCCCAAATATTGGTGACCTACCATCATCATCCTCTCGTTTTCCACTTCATTGAGTAACTCAGCAAATTCCTTGAAGGATTCAGCTGGAAAGAGAATAAAAAGTAACACAAATTAAACACTAGGCATCAAAATTGTGTTCAATATCTATTGTGTGTTTCTTTTCTTTCCTCTCTGCCAATACCGCTACTCAAGAGATCTTTCATAGCTGACACTTTATTTAATCTTCACAGCAATGCTTAGAAACAACCAGAACTTCTCTCATTTCATAGGCAAGAATAAGATTAGGGTATGAGCAATGGGTTTTGCTGTGTAAAGCATGGCACCTCTTGAATTCTAAAACTTTTTGGTGCCTACTCCACTATTCACCAACCTAAATCAATAGTTCTCTTCAGTTATCTGATTTGTGACTTAACTCTCATCATAAAATGAGAATAATCATAACTATTATTTCAGAGTAGCTATGGAAATCGGATGAAATAATGGGCTGCCAGCTGTACTGCTTACTTTTTAGCAAAAAAGAAAAAAATCACATTTGAGCTCAAATTTCTCAATCACTTGAGACCCATCTTCCTTACCCAAAACTAATTCCTGTTTCACAGGGTTGCTATGATGGCTAAGTAAACATTCAATAAACACTAGTTGCATTTCTTGTTGTGTCTAAGACAGTGATCCTCAATTCTAGCTACTCATTAGAGCCATTTAGGGAACTTTAAATAATGAAAATATCACATTCCTCCCCAGACCATTTAAACTCATATTAAATATGCAAAATAAGCATATTCATTTTTTTCCTGTACTCACAAAACACACTGGAGTTTTTAAAGACCTCAAGAAGCTCAGCAACAATAACACAGACAATCCAGTTAAGCAATGGGCAAAGGTCATGAACAGGCATTTTATGGAGAATGAACTATAAATGGCCAATAGACACATGAAAAATAAATGCTCAAGATAACTATCCATCAGGGAAATGCAAGAAGAACCACTAATGGGGGAGGTTTCATCTCACCCTAGTTAGAATGGCTATCACTCAAATTCAAAAAATAACAAACGTTGGTGAGGATGTAGAGGAAAAGGTACGCCTAATACAGTATTTGTGTGAATGTTAACTGTGACAACCATTATGGGGGACGATATGGAGATTCCACAGAAATTGAAAATAGGTGAACTATATGACCCAGTTATCCTAATTCTGGGAATTACCCAAACAAAATTAAACCAGCACATTAAAGTTATCTGTACTCCTGTATTTATATCTCAATTTACAATAGCAGAGATAAGGAATCAACCCAGATGCCCAGTAACTAATGACTGAATAGAGAAAATGTGGTATAAATCCACTATGGAATACTACTCAGTTATAAAAAAGTGAAATCTGGTCTTTTACTAAAAGGAATGGATACAATAGAAGATCATTATCCTTAGTGAAATGAATCAGACACAAAAATACAAAGCATCATATGTTTTCTCTGATCTGTGGTAACTAACATAGAGAGTACAAAAATTTTAATGTATATGAGTAAAATCAACATCTTGAAACTTGATTGTTGCTTATAGCCCTTGTGCAAACTCTGGCAGAACAGTGATCTTTCCACTTTCTACTTGTTGGATATTTAGTAGAAAACAAAGTCTGTCATTATAAAGTAAATTGAAAGTATGTTATCAGAAAAATTAGAAGGAAAAAGGGGGGAGAGTAGAAGGGTAGGAAATATAATGTGCTTAACATTGTATATACGAAACACATAAAATATGCTCTCTATATATAAAGAAAATTTTAAAACAATCAAGACCTGTGACACTAACTATGTAGTGACAACCCCATAGGTCCTAAAAGACTGTCCCCTCACTTTAGACTCCAATCACAAGTGTTAGATTGTAATATACTCCCAGCCAACAAGGATATAATTTGGACATTTTCAAGAATGAAACCTCAGGTTTCGTAATTTTCTAGAATGGTTCACAGAACTCAGGAAAACATTTTATTTATTATTGCCAGTTTATTACAAAGCATAGAACTCAAGAAATATGCATAGGACTAGGTAGGTGGGAAGCAGCGCAATTTCCATGCCCTCCTTTGGCTGGCAATCTGTTAGTTTCTGCAAGGTGTTCACTGTCCTGGAAGTTCTCTGAAGCCTAGTGCTTAATGTTTCATTATTATTATTATTTCCAAATGAAAAAGATAGTCATTCCTGTTTGTAGTTTACTAGAACCTTCCTCCCCTCGGTTGCTTGGTGTTTGTAACAGGTATGATCAAGTATGACTGAGTCCATTTCTAGTCATTCTGTCCTCCCTGGCTAGAGGAGTCAAAAGTTCCAAACTTCTAGCCACATAATTGGTTTCTCTGACCAACACCCTCTAAGAATCATCTCACTAAAATAAGTAAGTATAGTTGAAATTGTCTTATTAACACTGAAAGGCATTCTTTTTTACTTCTATCAGTCAGGAAACCACAGGGGTTAGAAGATCGATACCAGATACCAGGGACAAAGAAAAAAATTTATATCATGCTATATCACAGTATCACAGCCTGCTAAGTGTCTATAGGAAAGGTTGACTGGCCAGAGATAATGCAAATGCAGAGGGAAATGCGGAGCTGCTGGATCTGGAAGTAACACTGAATTACCTGGGTACTCCCAGGTAATTCTTAGACTGAAAAATCGTGTTCTGGGAACACAGACAGCATCCAGAGCCAGCTCATCTTCTCTAATTCCCCTTATTATATATTTACATATCATGTTTCTGGCTTGATTTTATTAGCGTTTAGACACTAGGTTCCCAAACACAAACAACAGGTAAACTTCTTATTCTACAGTAGCCAAAGAGACTCATATCATCTCATTCAACCCACTACGTATGCTTCAAGCCCTACCACCATCAGCAAACATGCCCAAGTTTGTAACCAACTTGTCTTGTGTGCTCAAGACAACTCAAGTCTTAAAGCTGAAAGTTTTGAGCCAGCACTATGGCTTGGAATTACCATGGGTGTGCTTGATCAAATCCCAGCTACTCCACTTCCAATCCAGCTCCTTGCTAGTGCACAGGAGAAAGCAGCAAACAATTGCCCAAGTGCTTGGGCCTCTGCATCCACATGGGAGAGCCAGAACAAGCTCGTGGCTCCCAGCTTAAGCCTGGCTCACAGTCCAGCCTTTATTGTAGACATTTGGAAAATGAACTAGCAGATGAAAGACCAATCTCTCTCCCTCTCTAACTCTGCCTTTCAAATAAATACAAACAAAACCTTTAAAAAGTAAAATAATAAAACAGAAAACCTCTCATTGGACAAAACCCAAAGGTCTCAGGTTACCTGGACTGTCAGTGATCTTAAATGACAGTACATACAGTCTCCTGAGGAAAACCATTCCCCGCCTTCAGGATGTGTCTACTTAAAAAAAAAATCTTTAATTATTAATCCTAACTCCAACTTCCAACATTCTGGTTTTCTTTCTCCTGAGGCACCTTCAAGAAAGAGATTTTACAGTACTATAGAAAAGAAAGAGAATGTATCTTATTTTTAAAAAATTAGATAGGGATTCTAGCTTAAGGACAACAAATGGAAATAAAAGAAGCATGAAGTACTGAGAGCAATATATTGGGATGGACAGCCTCATAATAGCAGATTGCTATGTTGTAATCACTTTACCCCTTTGAGAGCCAATGGCCTTACCTGTCAAAGAGGAATGGAAATTATCTAGCTGAGAGTACTGCTATAAGGAGTAAGGCAGACGGTAAACATGAAAGGTCGACACACAGTAGATAGTAAACATCACTCACTCCCCTCTTCCCATCCTTCTGCCTTTCTAGTGCCACTTCTGCCACTTACTGCCAGGGTGATGACTAAGCAAGTCAGTTCTCCTCCCTGGACTTCAATTCCTTCATACACAAAAATATATACATATATAAATTAAGCAAAATATCTTAAATTTTTATTATTTATTTATTCCTTCATTTTTATTTGGAAGACAGAGTCAGAGATCTTCAAATGCCCCAATAGCCAGGGATGGGTCAGGTGCCTGGAACTCAATTTGGAATTCTTACTTAGGTGTCAGGGATCCACTTTTGGAGCCATTACCTTGTGCCTGCCAGGGTACAAATTAGCAGGAAGCTGGAATTGGAAGCGGAGTTGGGACTTCAACTCAGGCACTGCAATACGTGATGAAGCATACAAAGTGGCAACTTAATCTCTGGACTAAATACCTGCCTACACAGTGTCCCTGCAAATTCCCCAAGTTCTCACCAGAATCAGAAAATATATTCTCAAATGGTATCCAATTAAAATATTTCTTTTTTTCAGTTGCATGCTCGCATGCGCGCTCTCTCTTTAGTGGAGCATTTTAAGCCTTTGACTACAATCCAAATTCAAAATCTGTTATCTCAAAAATCTTAAAAGGAACATATATCAGAATCTGAAAAACAATGTTTTAAGCCAAATATCAATTTCCCTTCCTGAGAGAACTGGACCATTCAGCATTTAGTATCAAAGGAAGTTCGTTTCAGGGTAAATACAGAACACAATAAAGTAGCATTTCTTTCTTCCAAGAATCAAGTTGCTACAAATATCCAGGAAGATAACCTTTGTAAAAACTGCAAATTGGGTCAAAGTGCAACCACAGCACAGAGAAGGTAAATATCCTACTTGCGGAAAATAAATGAGAAAAAAAACCCTAAAAACTAAAATGTTCATTGACCTCCAGACCTCAGAAGTTGTGTGTTACAAAGTGAATCAGACTTCTGTTGTTAGTCTGACATCTTTCCAGACAAGATTAGTTTGCCTGAAAAGGAAATGTGACAAGCATTATATTGGAGTATCTAAAGGAAACAATCAATTTCCTGAACTGCAAATGGCCAAACGCTTTGCGGGGGGGAGGGGGGAGTCCTCACAATAACTTTATCAAATGCCATGCCATTCCTAATTTGAAGGGGTTAAAGCTAAGGCTGTCAGAAGCTAAATGAGTGCTTAAGGTGCCACAAGAAGTAAACAGTAGAGTTGGGCTTCAAATCTAGACCAGTATTGTTGCCACAGGTAAGGTCTTGCTGCTATACACTGTCTATACCTCTTTAGGTGCAGTTAACCTATGATTGGGTTACTACCTGCTATCTGGACAGGTTATCATATACTATCTAAATGTTACAACGGATAATAGATAGCAAAAATCACTATCACCAGCAATAAACTTTTAAAATGAATGTGTCATCACCATTCATGAAGAAATAAATTATAACTTTAACAATATTAAGCATGTCTCAAAGTAAGCTTTGTCTAAATGGTCACATCACTTTTTTTTAAAGATTTATTCATTTTATTACAGCCAGATATACACAGAGGAGGAGAGACAGAGAGGAAGATCCTCCGTCCAATGATTCACTTCCCAAGTGAGCCACAGCGGCCGGTGCACGCCGATCCGAAGCCGGGAACCTGGAACCTCCTCCGGGTCTCCCACGTGGGTGCAGGGTCCCAATGCATTGGGCAGTCCTCAACTGCTTTCCCAGGCCACAAGCAGAGAGCTGGATGGGAAGTGGAGCCGCCGGGATTAGAACCGGTGCCCATATGGGATCCTGGGGCTTTCAAGGCGAGGACTTTAGCCGCCAGGCCACGCCGCCGGGCCCGTCACATCACTTTTTAAATGGAAATATAAAACATACCACTTTAAAGCATGCAACTCAATGGATTTTAGTACACTCAAACGTTGCACACTCGTCTCTGTTATCTAATTTGAAATCAATTCCATCAACCCTAAAGAAAACCCAAGCCTAGTAGCACTGCTCCACATGCTCACTGTCTCCCACACCCAGACAACCACCAATGCGCTTCATGAATCTATGGATTTGCCTACTCCAGACATTTTAGATTAATATTAAGGGTAATAAAATATGTAACCTTTGTACCTGGTATCTTTGACACAGCATAATGTTTTCAAGATCCATCCGTGTTGTGTGCAGTATTAATCTTTCATTTAATTGTATTGCCAAGAAACATACCACTGTACAGATATATCACATTTGTTCCATAAAAATCAATTGATGGGCATTAGTGCTGTTTCTATTTGTTGGCTATTATGAATAATGTAACTATGGGGCACAAATGTATTTTCATTTCCTTGAGGTACATATGTAGATATGGAACTGCCAGATCATGCGTCAGCTCTATGATTAACTTTTGAAGCAAGACCAAAATTTACTTCCAAGTCACCCACACAATTTCATTTTACTAAAAGCAATGTATGAGGGCTCCAAATTTTCCACAATCTTACTAACAGTTATTATTACTCATCTTTTCAACACTCAAAATCCTAGGGGGTTTTAAATGTTATCTCACTCTGCTTTTGTTTGGCATTGGCTAATGACACTGAAACTCTCTTCCATTTTTCATATGCTTCTTGGCCATCTGTACACCCTCTTGGAGCACACATCTACTCATTTTGCCCATTTTAGCTGGGTTATTTGCCTTTACTGTTCACTTACAAGAGTACTTTATTATTGTGACCAAAACGCATTTATCATATTGTTAACATTTCTAAGTTTTTAATCTATTCTGTGTGCTATATTTTCACATTTATTACAGAGTCTTTTAAAGACTAAAACTTTAAATTAACTTAAAATTTATTTAAATGAAAATGTATGAATAAATATTTAAATGTATACCTTCTTTTTTTAAAAACAAAAAGATTTATTTAATATTATTGGAAAAGCAGATTTACAGAGAAGGAGAGACAGGCAGAAAGATCTTCCATCCACCGGTTCATGCCCCAGGTGTCCACAACTGCCAGAGCTGAGCCAATTCGAAGCCAAGAAGCCAGGAGCCTCTTCTGGGTGTTTCACGTGGTACAGGGTCCCAAGGCTTTAGGTTATTTTCTACTGCTGCCGCAGGCCACAAGCAGAGAGCTGGACGGGAATCGGGGCCGCAGAGATTGAAACCAGTGCCTATATGGGATCATGACACATTCAAGGCCAAGGATTTAGCCAATGGGCCATTATGCAGGCCCCCGACAATTTATACCTTACTTGTCACTTGTGCTTTAAGGTATTGTATTTAAGAAACATCAACCCAGGGCCAAGTGTGGTGGCCTAATGGCTAAAGTCCTCACCTTGCACGCACCAGGATCCCATATGGGCACTGGTTCTAATCTCAGCTACCCAGCTTCCCATCCAGCTCCCTGCTTGTGGGCTGGGAAAGCAGTTGAGGATGGTCCAAAGCCTTGGGACCTGTGTGGGAAACCTGGAAGAAGTTCATGGCTCCTGGCTTCAAATCAGCGCAGCTCCAGCTGTTGTGACCGCTTGGGGAGTGAATCAGCGGACAGAAGATCTTCCTCTCTGTCTTTTCTCTTCCCTGTATATCTGACTTTCCAATAAAAACAAACAAATAAGTAAGAAATCTCAACCCAGTAAGTTCATGAAGATCTATACCTGTCCATTTCATTCTAAGAAATTTATGTTTTTATCTGTTGTAATTTCCTGATTCATTTTGGGAGCATTTTTGTATACGGTATAGAATTTCAAATTCTTTCTTTCATGTTTCTATCAAGTTGCTACATGAATATTTGTTGATGATTCTTTCCCGCACTGAATTCTCTGGGTACCACAGTCAAAATCAATGAACCATATTAAGGGATTATTTATAGGCTCTTGATTCTAAATTCATTCATCCTTGTATCTCACTTATTCCAGTACCACAGTCACGGTAACAGCTTCTTCATAATGACTTTTTAAATTACCAAACTTACATTATATTACATCATATTATATTATATTTATTATATGTTATCTATTTTATTTTTATTAAAGGGGGACACTTTTATGAAATTCATATATATATGGTTTTAACAGCATAATGACACTTTCCGCCCAACACTCCCTCTCTCACTCATACCTTCTCTTTCTCTTCTGATTTGCCCTTTAATTTTACAATGGCATACTTTCCATTCTCTTCCTAGTCACAAGCATAACGCTCCACTAGATAAACAATTCAACAAGTAGTACATTCAAATACCACTGCTGTTCAAGAATATAGAGGGTTATATATAATAATTATGTTTCAAAAAGTCATTTTCATTCATATACATTACATTTTTAATACACAAATCAGGGAAATATGTTTTTCCTTTGGGGACTGGCTTCATTTCACTATGCATTTAGTGTGAAAGACCAAAGAATGAAACTACTCTTTTTCCAGATTGCTTTTCTTTAATTTCTACATAGATTTTTTTTCTATCACCTTCACAATTTCTAGGAGAAAGGGGCAGTTGAGCTGTTGACAGTTGTTCTGTTACCAAAAAGTTCTGGAATAACTAAAGCACTTCGTAAGACCTAACTGAGTTCATAATTCTCCACAATTAACATAGCTTTATTAAGGAGATTAGAGTATCCATTTGAGTGTTCTAAGAACATTCATTAAAGGGCAAAAAGACAGCTCTGCTATTTCCCTCTCCTTTTTTTTAACTTATTTTTATTGGAAAGGAGGATATACAGAGAGGAGGAGAGACAGAGAGGAAGATCTTCCATTAGATGATTCACTCCCCAAGTGAGCGCAACGGCTGGAGCTGAGCCAATCCGAAGCCAAGAGCCCAGATCCTCCTCCGGGTCTCCCACACAGGTGCAGGGTCTCAAAGCTTTGGGCCATCCTTGACTGCTTTCCCAGGCCACAGGCAGGGAGCTGGATGGGAAGCGGGGCTGCCGGGATTAGAACTGGCACCCATGTGGGATTTCGGTGCGTTCAAGGTGAGGACTTTAACCACTACGCAATAGCGCCAGGCCCCTCTCTTTTTTATTTTTCTGATCTAAATTTATTAGTCATTTTTCCTTTAAGGAGAGGGAAATATAGGCCCAGTGTGATAGCGTGGTGGGTGGTGGGTGAAGTTCTCACCTTGCACGTGCCGGGATCCTATTTGGGCGCAGGTGACCCTACTTCCCATCCAGCTCTCTGCTTGGGTGGCCTGGGAAAGCAGTCGAGGATGGCCCAAAGCTTTGAGACCCTGCACCCGTGTGGGAGACCTGGAAGCACCTCCTGGCTCCTGGCTTTGGATTGGCACAGCTCCACGCCGTTGCAGAAACTTGGGGAGTGAACTATCTAATGGAAGATCTTCCTCTGCCTCTCCTCCTCTCTGTATATCTGCCTTTCCATTAAAAATAAATAAATATATCAAAAACATAAAAAGAGAGGCTGCAATAATGACAACCAACACCAAACCCATCACGAACATCTCCTGCTCCATCAACACCACAAAACATGTCTTAGAAAATGGAGAGTAAAACTCTTTGATAAAGTCTAAATGTTTCCTGACATTAAAAGAAGACACCAGAGGTCGGCACTGTAGCATAGCACCTTAAACTCCACTAGCTCTGATGCTAGCATCCCATATGGGCACTGGTTCATGTCCTAGTTGATCCACTTCTGATCTAGCTCCCTGCTAGTACACCTAAGAAAACAGCAAAGGAAAGTTCAAGTGCTAGGGAGCCTACCACATCCATGTGGCAGATGTGGAAGAAGCTGTTGGCTTCTGGCTTTAGCTTGGCCCAGCTCTGGTCATTGTGGTCATTTGCAAAGTAAGCTAGCAGATAAAAGATGTTTCTCTCTCTCTTTCTCTCCCTCCCTTCCTCCCTCCCTTCAACCTCCCTTCTTCTCTTTCTCTTTCGAACTTCGTATCTCTCCCTCTACCTGTTTCTCTGTAACTCTGGTTTTAAATTAAAAGTAAATAAGCATTTTTTTAAAAGACTACTTCTTATTAAAAATAAAAGAAAAAAAAACAGCACTAGTGGGCCGGCAGCGTGGCTCAGCGGCTAAAGTCCTCGCCTTGAACGCACCAGAATCCCATATGGGCGTCAGTTCTAATCCCGGCAGCTCCACTTCCCATCCAGCTCCCTGCTTGTGGCCTGGGAGGGCAGTCAAGGACGGCCCAAAGCCTTGGGACCCTGCACCCATGTGGGAGACCTGGAAGAAGTTCCTGGCTCATAGCTTCGGATCAGTTCAACTCCTGCAGTTGCTGCTGCTTGGAAAGTGAACCAAAGGATGGAGTATCTCTCTCTCTCTCTCTCTCTACCCCTGATATACCTTTCCATTAAAAACAAATTAATATTTTACAAATATACTCTTCTCACTAATTACATATCTTTTTTTAAGATTTATTTATTTTTATTACAAAGTCAGATATACAGAGAGGAGGAAAGACAGAGAGGAAGATCTTCCATCCGATGATTCACTCCCCAAGTGTGCCGCAACGGGCCAGTGCGCGCCGATCCGAAGCCGGGAACCTGGAACCTCTTCGGGGTATCCCGCACGGGTGCAGGGTCCCAAAGCTTTGGGCCGTCCTCGACTGCTTTCCCAGGCCACAAGCAGGGAGCTGGATGGGAAGCAGGGCTGCCAGGATTAGAACAAGCGCCCATATGGGATCCTGGCATGTGCAAGACAAGGACTTTAGCTGTTAGGCCACCACACCGGGCCCCCAAAATCTGTAATTTTTAAAGGAAATCTCCATATTGTGTAGTTTTTTAAAAGATATGTAATTAGTGGGGTCCGGCGGCGTGGCCTAGCGGCTAAAGTCCTCGCCTTGAACGCGCCGGGATCCCATATGGGCGCTGGTTCTAATCCCGGCAGCTCTGCTTCCCATCCAGCTCCCTGCTTCTGGCCTGGGAAAGCAGTCTAGCATAGCCCAAAGCCTTGGGACCCTGCACTAGCACAGCCCACCTGGAGTAACCTCGTGGCTCCTGGCTCCTGGCTCCTGGCTTCAGATTGGCTTAGCTCCAGCCATTGTAGCTGCTTGGGGAGTGACGTATCTAATGGAAGATTATCCTCTCTCTCTCTCTCTCCTCCTCCTCCTCTCTCTATGATTTAGCAACTTTGGACTGGACATACAAGGGCACTTTAAAGAGTTTGCAGAAATTGTAATTATGAGTTTATCCTGTTGCAAAACTTTTTGAAATTCATGTTCGGGAAATCTTCAAAAAGCCCATGGAAAACACAATTACGAAGAAACTACACACGTATTTCTCTAAAAAAGGGATTTCGTGGGGGACAGTGCATCTCTGTGGCATAGCAGGGAAAGCTGCATTTGGAAAATGAAGAATTTATAAAATGAAAAGGGTGGTTCAACAAGCAATAGTATCAACAGAGGTCCTCAAGGGGCTATTATTTGACCCTACTTCAACTGAAGAGGTTTATGATGTGCCAGAAATTGTTCACTGATTGCTAACATGTTGGACAAGAGTTGAGGGAAACACAGAGGGAAAGACAATGCTGAATGTGATCTGACCCCAAGTGCCCAGAAAGCTGGAACAGGTATCTGATGGCACGGTTGTTTTTTTTTTTTTTCTTTTTTGTCTTTTTCTCTAGGCTTATTTATTTGAAAGACAGAGCTTTCCTATTCACAGGTTCATTCCCCAAATGTCTACAAGCTGGGTCTGGGAAGGAAGATAACTTCTCTTCCCTCACATATGCCTTTGTATATTTTATCTGTATGTCTTTTCTCAAATCTCATTCATTACTCAGAAATTCTACTCAGATCAGTACCAAGGAAAGGTGCAAGGCAACAGAGGCACCTAGAGACATCCACACTCTGATGACAAACGAAAAAGCCTGTATCAGGAATCCTCAAAAAAAGAGCAAGCAGATTCTCTTAACCCGATTAGGAGAGCTTCATTCTCACTCCTAGCACTGTGAGAAAGCAGGAAGCTGCTATACTTCAGATGTAATTTGTCCCCCAGTTGTTCATATGTTATAGGATTGGTCCTCAATGTGGCAACGTTATGAGGTGGTACCACCTTTAAGAGGTGGGGCCTAGTGGGAGTCAGGTAACCAAGAAGCATACCCTCGAGACCAACAAGACCCCTATAGGATTCTGATATGAAGCCATACTAGACATAAGAGAACTAGACACACTCTCAGGTACCTGCTAACATTTTATGATTCTCCATTTTCCTCTCATAGTTAATTTGTAGAAGTGTAGTTTCAAAGCAACAACTGTTTCTATCAACTATGAATTACGGAGTATGAACTTTATGCCAGACTTTGAGCATATGTGTTATCTGACACTTTCTGACATATGTGTTATCTGAACAATTCCTTACAACTTCTTCATATAGGTTGCACTCCTCATTTCCCAGATAAGCAAAACAGAGCTCAAGGAACATTGCCAAGATCCCATAGCTAACAGTTTAAACTAAAATCTGAAGTAGACACAGGACTCCCTAAAACCTGGCATTTCCCTTGGCTACTGGGTCAACTATGCACAAAAAAAGGATACTGAACGTCAACTGAAAGCATGGACGTCCTGATGTATGGCAGTGACAAACGTCATCATGAGAGAAGTGAAACACCACTTCTCCCCTGTCCACACTGTACACAATGAAATGAATATTCCCTAGAACTGATCAACCGGAAAAGGCACTCTTCCTCTTGTACCCTGGGAATCAGAGCCATCTCTGCTAGGTAATCAGTACCAACAAGAGAGTTAATGTGGTTGAGTTACCTCTGAGTCCTCATGGAAAACTCACTATGGAAAGGTCGCTTGCAGATGCCATGTGAAATCTGACAGCGTAATCCAAAATTCCATCTTAACGTATTTTTCCCAGTGTTTTTTTTTCTAATGAAAAAGGCAATGTACCGACTTGGAGCCAACTCTGCTATCTCAGCTTCCAAAGCAACTGTTCTTTGCCAAGAATAGCCTCCCAGAAGAAACCCCAGATTTCTCAAAGCCTCCACAGAGCCTCAGCCTCAGCTGCCAGAGCACTGACTCTTCTTCTCCCAGCTTTCAAAATGACAAATTCAACACAGACAATGACCATGCAGGCCAATGAATTCTCAAAACCTCTCTTCAGTCCTTGTCCTTTAATAAAAGTCAGTTCATTGAGACAGTATCCCTAAGAGTGACAGTCAGATGATAACTAAGAGCCTCTCAACTTGGCAGGCAAATGGTAACTGAGTTAAAGAGTTATTGTAAATCAGACACTAAGAAGCAAAGATTTCACAGCCAGAAGTTTTCATGAACCCCACAGACACCAGCCATTTTTATTCTTCTCTACAAGGTACTATGCCCAGGTTCACACATCATCCTTTTTCCCGCACTTACTTATTGATATTTGTGATGAAGTTCAAATAGGTGAGAGAGCTTAAGCACAAAGTTCTGCATAAAGTATGACAGGGAAAGCTCTCTGCTTTGTCAGTTGCCTTTGGTGCAAACAGGCACCTATTAAGATCCAGACCCTTCTTGTGAAACAAAGAAGGCATTAATGGAATTCCATGTGCCATGTATCACCCACTCCTCTGCCATCTTCAAAGTCACCAATTAACTGTCAAGTAACAGTTATTTTAAGAAAGGAACACAAATAAATCCAAGCTTATTTCAACAATAATGTTAACTAGCTAACATTTATTTAACCACTATGTTCACTTGGCACACACTGATGACCTCAACACCATCTTACACATGACAAAAATTAGCATGTAGAGAGGTAAAATTCCTTGCCAATTTTACACAAATAATAAATTGTAAAATTCAATTTAGGCTGTCTGACTCCAGAGCCCACAACATTAACTTTTAAGTGAGTCACACCCCCCTTGCGACCAGAACGGATCCGCAGACATAGATTGAATAAGGAAACAATCCAAATAGTCATATATCTCATTATTTACATAGCCTAATTTAAACTAATCACTCACCAATCAGAATCACACACATATTCATTGCAGTACCATGTAAAATATTAAAATTGGAAATATCCTAAATATCCAACTATCTAAAATATTTTAAAATTGGAAATATGCTAAATCTCCAACAATTTATTAAAACGTTATATTTCCTATAATAGTGAGATTCAAATACATCTACTATTCATTCATTCAGCAAATATGTATTGAGCATCTACTATATGCCAGGTGCGCCTTTCCGCATGTGAAAGAGCAATGAATAATAATGTATTTGTCCCACGTGAACCTTACAATTTTTAAATGATATTGGGCTCTTTCTGGTCAGGTGCTTCCACAGTTCCTGCATCTCAACTCTTGGCTGACCCAGGACAGGAAAGCAGCAGACACAACCGTGTGGTGTTGCAGTGACTGATACCTCAGCGGTATTCAGCGAGCCACGATCCAAACTCCACCGGAAGCCGGAACTCTACCAGCAGCAAGGTGGGAAGGAACATTTACCGGGAGCTCAGGAGCTCAACTCAAAGAACTGCCCGCCCTGCTGGTCTGTTTGATTTGACCAAGAGCAGGTGCCAGACGGGCAGTGCGGAGAACAGGGTCAATTTAACAACCCAATCCATCCCCTACAGCCAAATCGGGTGCCATTTTGTACGGTGTGAAAAACTGTGGGGAAAACAGTGAGCTGCACATGTGCTGAGCTGGGAACAGACTCGCTGAGCTCAGTGCATTGCAGTGGTCCCACAGGAAAATAATACTGACTTTGGCATTGTACAGGTCAAAACAGATCCCTGTGTTCCTCAGACCTTACGGCCAACAGGTTCTGGCAAGATCAGTACCAAGGGAGTGGCAGAAGTGACTGCAAAGAAAGTACCAGGTACCAACTGCAAGAAGTAAAATTGAACTGTAGATCTGTGGGTAACACAGCTTAGAAACCTACCCCCAAAAGAAGAATCTGATAACCAGAAGCACAATGACCAAGGGCAAAAGAAACAGTGGCACAACGAATGTTACTGAAGAGTCCCCTGCAAAGCTGCAAAACCCTTTGCCAACCTTAGAGTTTACTGAGGAAGACATCGAGAAAATGGGAGATAAAGAATTTAAAATACTTGTTATAAAGCTTCTTATCAATAATGAGAACCATATGAAGCAGGCATTCACGGAATTCAAGGAATATGTTACACAGCAAATAACAGCAGTGAAGCAAATGAAAGCTGATATATCAGAAATGAAGAATACATTGGAGCAAACTAAAAGTACAGTGGGGAGCCTCCAAAATAGAATGAAGGAGGCAGAAGAAAGAATCTCAAAATTAGAAGATATTTGCTGTCATCAGAGGGAAGCAACCAAGAAGCTGGAAGCAGAGCTGGATCAGACCAATAAAAGTATTCAAGAATTGAAAGACACTATTAAGAGGCCAAATATAAGAGTTATGGGAGTCCCAGAAGGTTCAGAAAGAGAAGCTGGGATTAAGGGTGTATTCAGTGAAATAATAAGGAAAAATTTCCCTAATCTAGAGAAAGAATTGGGAAACAAGATCCAGGAGGGGCACAGAACTCCCAACAGGGTTGGCCAAAAGCGATCTTCACCAAGACACATGATCATCAAGCTCTCTTCAATTGAACATAAGGAAAAGATCCTTAAATGTGCACGTGAAAAAAATCAATTGACATATAAAGGAATGCCAATTAAACTCACAGGAGACTTCTCACAGGAAACTCTACAGGCAAGAAGAGAATGGAGTGACATATTCCAGATTCTAAAAGCAAAAAATTGTCGGCCCAGGATAATGTACCCAGCAAAACTTTCCTTTGTCTTTGAAAATGAAATACAATTCTTCCACAGTAAAGAAAAGAATATGCCTCTTCCAAACCTGCCCTACAAATGATACTTCAAGATGTTCTTTTGACAGAGAAGAGGAATAGCACCAACTAAAACCAAAGGCAAATGTGAAGAACATCCCAGTAAAATGACAACAGAAGACTAAATCAATGAACAACCCATTCCTAAAATGACAGGACCAAGTTACTACCCATTCATATTAACCCTGAATCTAAATGGGTTAAACTCATCAAATGTTATAGATTAGTGAACTGGATTTTTTTTCCATTTTTTAAATTTTATTTTTTATAATCTTTACACAGTTTATTAGGGCACAAGCGTTCAGGGGCTATAGGAAAGTGGGTAAGACTATCATTTCCACATTTTTTTCTCTATCTGGGGTAAAGGGGGAGGTAAAAGGGGAGGTAAAGGGAGAAGCCCCATCCAGTCTCCTACCGATTCCAGGTCCCCTATATGGGGCATGCTCCAAGGGTCTTGCTCAAGTGCTTTTGTTAGTTCAACATTTCTGAATTGCTGCAGAATCCACTGGTTGACATAGTCTATCTTGGAGTCTACGTTTACAACATATGGCTGGGATAGTTTATTGATTTGTTTTGTCCTCTGTCTTTTCATGGTTAGGGATCTGAGTCCGGCATGTCAATTGAGGTGAACCCAGACCAGGTTCTTGTGTGTGCTTGCAAGTATGGGGCCTGGCACAGTCCATTGCCCCATTCGGCTGGTGGTTACAATTGCTGTGTTGGTTCTGTTTCCAGCCCCATCTTCCACTCGATGGGTGTTGCAGTCCGGCCTGATTCTGTCCAGCACACACTCGGCCCTCGCATAAACCAGTGGGAGCTGCAGTCTAATTGGAGCGACCCATAATGTGACCTGGATTTTTTTTTTTTAAACCAAAACCCATCTATTGCCTACAAGAAATGTCTCACCAACAAAGATTAGCGGAAGCTGTATCATGGATTTTGATATATTTTTTAAGTTTAATCTCCTGAAATAGATCATACAGTAGCATCCTTTTCTTCTTGATTTTCTTCAGTGACACATTATTTAGCATTTTATTTAACTTCATGGCATTGTTAATTTCTTCCTGTTTTTGTTTTGTGGCTTTTCATTTAAGGGGATGTATAGTAATTGTAATGAAGACTGTCATATCTAGTAGCATGTTACTTAACTTATGGCATTGTAAATTTCTATTTTTTTCCTGTTGCTGATTTTGTATTGTGGTTTTTCATTGAAGGGGATGTACAGTAACTGTGTAATGGAAGTTTGTCATATCCAGATGTGAGGATACAATATGGTACGCATCTACTTCCAGACCAAAAATGGACTCTCAGTGAAACTTGACAATAGGAAGCTGGACTCTGCCATTGTCCATGCCCTTAATGATGGACATATGACAGTTTATAAAGAACTATAGTATAGTAATAATATAGGGGAACTTTGGGGGGGGAGGGAATTGGAGGGGGTGTGGGAAATTCCAGAGCCTATGGAACTGTATCATAAAATGATAATAATAATAATAAGGAAGGCTATGAAATAAAAATAAAATAAAAAATAAATGATATTGGAAAATGCTTATGACAGAAATGCTAGGTTGAAAAGATAAATTCATGTAATTAATACAAACACAATTGCATACAAGAATATGCATTTACAAGAAAAGATTTAAGAGATCATATGACTATATCTTTTTTTTTTGCCCCGCCCCCCCATATGACTATATCTTATAAATAATAAGGGATATCTTACTATCTTATGCAATTTTAAGCTTACATATGTCACTCAAATTTATTACACTGGGCACAGTAATGTCATCTTTATGTTTTAGTTCTTGGGTTTATAAATATAATTGAGTTCATTTTCCAGTAACATTAGGTCATTATAGTAATTCTGTGGTTCAGTTTTCGCATCCAGCAAATGCTCTCCACTAATCCTTCAAACTGAGGTCAATAAAGTTTTTCTTAGGTGACAAGAAGGTAAATATATTGGGCTTTTACAGGTCACCCAGTCTCTGTCACTACCACTCAACACTCCAGTTGGACTGCAAAAACACCCATAGATAACACTGAGAATGGGTGTGCCAATGCCCTAGTAAAACTTCACTTATGAAACCAGCTTGCGAAGTTGGATTTGGCTCAAGAGCCGTTGTTTGTTGACCTTTTGTTTAACTTCTTAACAACTACTATTTCCACAAAGCTCTTTCACCTTTCACTATTCAATTTCCTCTCTCTAACATTTTTGAGAGACAATAACTCCATTCTACAGGAATTACGACTGAAACTCTGGGAGGGGAAACAGCCAGTTCAAGATCAGGCAGCTAACAGAGCAAACTGTAAACTCGGTTTCCAAGGGAGATGCCAAAACTCCTGTTGCCTGAAACATTATACATGCACAATTGAATAGCTTTGGACAATAAACCAAAAAAAAAAAATTACTCTAGCTCATCCTCTACGAAAATACCTATTTTCATGTATTATATACCTTAAACAAAGTCCCCGCTGCAGACTGACTGAGCCAGGCCTCAGTGGAGGTTTCAGAGATATCTTTTGACTGCTATTATGAGAAGTGGGACTGGCAGGCAATGTTTTCTTATCCTTCCTAAGCAGCTTCCCAGAAGCTTGGCACTGGGCCAGAGGGAATGAAGATATCCAGGTGCTCTATGCCCTCCAACCAAAGAGGCTGCACCGTCTCAGACCTCCCAGAGGGACTTACCGATGTTAATCTCATCATCTGTCAGAGTGTCTCCGATGAAATCGAACTGAAAGGATTGCAGTGTCTGGGAAAACTTCTGCACCGCAGAGGAATAATCTGCAAAGGAAGGGAAACAAAGAAACGGTCAACATTCTCGCCCTTGACCGAATTTCTCATCTCTGTTCATGCAGATGGGGGAAAAAAAAACATCTACTCCCAGCAGGCGATAGCTGGTGTTTGATGCAGCTAACCTACTAGATCTTCAGTGGGGAAGAGAAGTTTGAGCAATGAAAGCCCCAAGTTAAAGGAGAGGGGACAAATTAGCAAATTCTTCTTACAGAGCATGTGTTTATCCTCAATGCCTCTCCTTTTCAACTTACTCTACCCAAGGTCTGGAAGACCCTAGTTATGCTCTTAAGAGGGTCTCCTGTAGTATCTTTTGAATGCCCGTTATAAGCAGCAGTCTAGATGCTTTCACATCTGTCACGAAACAAACATACACAATCGCTCTACACAGCAGAAAATAGCTGCAACACAGCACAAGAACCTAGAGTAGCTGGAAAAGCTGGAACTAGAAGAAACAGGCGGCCGGTCTGCCTCCCACAAGGCACTTTCCATGACTACATGTCTACCACCTGGATGCTCTGTGCGTTCACCAGATGGCAGCCCGGATTAGCATACTGTGTAGCAGATGCACAGATTTAACTTGCACACAGAGTGTTTTTCAAGGGCTCTAACCAGGGAATGATTAGAAAGAACTCATGGCAATATGGCCAGACAAATATTTTATCTTTTTTGTTCAATTGTAGGACATTGTGACCCTAGAAGGTCAGCGAGCACAGGATTACAATTGATTGGATAATATTTGTATGATAACAACCAAATGGATACCTTTTGTATAACTGATTGGAGATCATTTGTATGAGAACAGTTGAGTGGACAGCATGTGAATGAGAACACTTGGTAGAATATACAAAGCAAAAGGAGTTCAAAACAAAAGTATAGAAACAGTTGATGGGTTGTGTTGATAAGCTCAATACCTCCTCCCTTATCCCATATAACCTTAGTGCACAAAGCCAGAGTCCACGCGTGTTATTATCAGCTCCGTGTACCAAGTCCATCCCAGTGGGACAGCGACAGTCAATGATTTCAAATATTAGCATATAGAAAGTAATAGCAGGGTAATAATATATACTAGTTATATCTATGAAAAACTATCTTTATTGAATTTTTTTAAGATATGACTTTCACCAAGAGGTCCAGCCAAGCTCTGGATTTTGCTATTCCAAACGCAGTTGTCAGGCCAGAAACATCATCACCACCTGAAAGCTTGAAGGAAATACACCATAGCCTGACTTCACCCTAGACCTAAGAAATCAGAAATCGCATTTTTATAAAATTTCTAGGAGATTCATGTGACCTTTAAATTATGGACAGATGTGGTACGGGTGCAGGTGTTTGGTGCAGTGGGTTTAACCCTCCACTTCATATGCCCACATCTCACACTGTAGTATTTAGGGTTCCTGGTTCCTTCCTTATCCCGGTTTCCTGCTAATGCACTCCCTGGGAGGAAACCGATGATGGCTGAAGCGAATGAGTTCTGCCATCTCACCCATGTGAAAGACTCGGACTGAGTTCTAGACGCCTGACATAGGCCTGGCCCTGGACATTGAAGACATCTGGGAAGGGAAGTAGGAGGCAGTGAGCCAACAGATGGAAGATTGAAGATTCTCATTCTCATTATATCTCTCTCACTCTCTCTTTCTCTCTCTCTCTCTCTCTCTCTCTCTCTCTCTCTCTCTCTCTCTCTCGTCCTGCCTTTTAAATAAATAAATAAATGGTTTACAATAAATAAATAAAGCTTATAGAAATATACTTTGCAAAAAAATGCATGAATTTCTAAAATTTGGCACCAAAATACATTTACCTTTTAATTGTATTTTACCATGGACTTTTAAAGTACTCTTGCATTTGACCTCTGTATAAAGTCAAGTGTCAGAGAAGTCTCACGTGGTTTAGCTAAGTGAGAGAGGTGACTTCTGCATTCCAAAGAACCCACAGATCACCTAGGAATGTATGTCACGTGTGGGACACTGATACTCATACTATCTCTAAAATCACTGTATTACTCCCAATGATGTAAACTCATCCTTTTTTCCTCATTACTTCTATCCCAGTATTTGCTCAATGTCATCCACCATGCCAGTGTGATAATTTTAGGCTATCACCTTTGTTCCCTCCATCGCCTTCATGTTCATGCATACATCTATGTTTTCCTCTTACCTTTTACCTTACTCATTCCAGACCTCAGTTAGCAAATTTTTTTAGATACTTTGACAGTTTCTAGAAATTAGGTAAAATGTGGACATGATTAACTGATGTGTAGATACCAATGTGCTTTTCATTGCCTTTCCAGAGTTTCATAAAATTCAATGTTTTTGTATATATTAATATATTATGGCCTAAATAATTTGAGTGTGCATGGCGTTAGCAAAATTCATTGACACTGTTACATTCATTGAAAGGTTGCAAAATGTTTTTGGTCATCTAGGAACAGATAAAGAGATGAGTACGCATGGCTGGGCTGTGTGGATAGCCATGACGGACATGAAAAACCCCTAATCTCACATTCCTGGGAATCCTTGAGGTTCTGCACAAGCAAGATATGAGAAGAGAGGCATATTCACATACAAGGCACTTCAGCAAAGTCAAGAAGCCTTTTGGGTTGAAACAATATGACGAAGCTGTTTTCTAATTATTAGCTAACCACTAAGCTAACCTACCAGATACTTCGGTGGCTTCACAACACTAAGACTACAGCTTTTAAATAATTAATCCAAAACATGAATAAGTGAGCAGTGATACCATGCACAATAATCTCCAGGGAAAAGGGAAGGATCTAACTTCCAAAGGTGTCAAAATCACATTATTTTAAATGTCTATTTTTTTTTTTGCCAAGTATGAAACAAAAGAAATATTTAATGAATAGAAACTTCTCCTGAAATTATAAAATCAGTAACCAGAAGACAAATGATTACCAAAAAATGCACAAGACAAAATTTGTGACTATGTGACTATGAGGAAAAACAGAATTTACAATAATGAAACAATCACTTCATCATAAATGCATAACAATTGAAAACATATATTTACCAAACAGAAACAAATGCAACCAAAAAAATCGAAGAAGTTAAGTCATAGATAAATCAATAAAAATAGATTTTATTATTGCACTTTGAATAATGAAGAAAACAGCAGAAATAAAAAAACTTTTAAAAACTGAATACAAGACTTTAACAGCATTATAAACCAAATAAATCTAACATATGTCCATAGAACAATCATCTGTATTTCTAGCAGGAAAACACACATTCTTCACATGTTCACAGGAACATCTCCTACAATATGCCATGTGTTCAGCACAAAATAAGCTCCATTATATTTAACAAGGTTGAAATCACACAAAGTATGTTCTCTGATCCCAAAAGCAATGAACAACCTGATACGGAAAACCATAAAACTCCTAAAAGATTACCTAGAAAAAAACTTAGATGACCTTGCAGTAAAAATGACTTTTTACAAAGCATATCAAGAGTATAATCCTTGAAGGAAATAACTACCAAACTGGACTGAGTTTTAAAATAAAATGATATGCCAAAAACAAACAAAAAAAAAAACTTAAAAATAAGCCACAGTCTGGGAGAAACTATTTGTAAAAGCTGCTGTAAACATCTGTTATCCCAAATACATAAACAGCCCATAACGTAACATGAAAAAAATAAACTGCACAGGAAAAAATACAAGAGAGAGAAAGAACCTCTCCAGAGGAAATTTATAGGTGACAAACATATGAAAGGAAATTCAACATTATATGCTGATGAGGAAGTAGAGCAATGGGAACTTTTTTGGGTGGTGGAAATGAAAATTATATAGTCACTGCTGAAGACAGTTTGGCAGTTTCTTATAAAATTAAACATGCTTCTATAATACAATAGTTATCAAATTCCTTGTTATTTACCAAGATAAATCAAAAACTTTCTTCCACATAAAATCTGCACAAAGATTTATGACACTTTGTTCCTGAGAAAATGAGGACGCAATCAAAGTGAATTAAAAACGTCAATCCACACAAAATCTGTACACAGATACTTACTACAGGTTTGTCCCTAACTGCCAAATGTGGAAGCAACCAAGATGTACTTCAATAGATGAGTGGATAAATAAGTATGGTATAACCAGTGTTAAAAAGAAAGCAGCCGGGCTGGTGGTGTGACATAAAGAGCTCAGTTGTAGCTTGCAGTGCCTGCACTCTACTGGTTCAACCCCCAGTTGCTTTGCATAGAATCCAGATTCCTGCTAATGTACTTGGGAACGCATCAGAGGACAGTCCAAGTTCCTGGGACCTTGCCAGTCACGTGGGAGACATGGATGCAGTTCTTGGCTCCTGGCTTTGGCCTAGTGCAGCCAAGAATGTTGGGCACTCACTTATGCTCTCTGTCTGTATCATGTTTCTATGTTGATGTCTTTTCCTCTCTCTGACACTCTACCATTCAAATAAATAAAGAAATCTTGGGGCTGTCACTGTGAAGTAGTTGGCAAAATGACCATCTGTAACACTAACATTCCATATGGGCACTAGTTTGTATCCCACCTGCTCCACTTTCAAGCTCCCTGCTCACATCCTGGGAAAAGCAGGAGATGGATTAACTGTTTGGGCTCATGCCACTGACAAGAGAGACTCAGACAAAGCCCCTGGCTCTAGTCTTCAACTTGGCCCAGTCCTGGCCATTGCAGCTCTCCGGGGAGTGAGCCAGTGGATGGAAGATTTCTCTCTCTCTCTCTCTCTCTCTCTCTCTCTCTCTCTCTCTCCGTTTGTCACTCTCTCTGCATTGCTTTCAGAACAACAGATTTTACAAATAAATAATCTTCTTTAAAAAAAAAAATATACGAGCTCTTCAGCCATTAAAAAGACACAGAGGAAATTTAAATGTAAGAAGCCAATCTGGGGCCCGGCAGCGTGGCCTAGCAGCTGAAGTCCTCGCCTTGAACATGCTGGGATCCTATTTGGACGCCGTTTCTAATCCCAGCAGCTCCACTTCCCATCCAGCTCCCTGCTTGTGGCCTGGGAAAGCAGTCGAGGACGGCCCAATGCATTGGGACCCTGCACCCATGTGGGAGACCCGGAAGAGGTTCCTGGTTCCCACCTTCGGATCAGCACAGCACCGGCCGTTGCGGCTCACTTGGGGAGTGAATCATCGACAGAAGATCTTCCTCTCTGTCTCTCCTCCTCTCTGTATATCTGACTTTGTAATAAAATAAATAAATCTTTAAAAAAAGTCAATCTGGAAAGGATTTCTATTATATGATTCCAGCTATATGACATTCTGGAAAAGGTAAAACTTTGGAGTCAGAAATCGGATGTTCAACTGCAAGGACAAATAGAGAGAGAAGAGGAAGAACAGAATAGACAGAGCATCAGGATGTTAGGGCAGAGAACAGTGTCTTGTACAATCCTGCAATGATGAAAATACATTATACAGCTAATCAAACTCATAAAATGTTCAACATCAAAAGTGAACCTAACACTTTAGGTGACAATGATGTGTCACTGTTGATTCATCAATCCTAACTGGCATACTGCTCTGGTATATGACAGTGAGGATCAGAGAGGCGGTACACATGTGGAGACAGAGGATATGTGGGAAATTATCTATTCTTTCCACACAAATTTTCTGTGAACAATTGTTGAAAATAAATGTACTTAAAAAAAAAAACAGTGCCATTGTATGGCTAGACCATATTTTATTTTTCCGACATGAGTTGATGGACATTTGAGTTGTACCCATTCAAAAACATGTTTACTGGCCAATAAAATTATCTTAGTAGTTATTAAAGGATATTAAATCAAACCCACATTGAGATACCACAGCATAATGATTCGGACTGTACCTATCAGAAACATGTGAATTCCCTTCCCTGGCCATTAGCAGAGAGCTAGATCAAAAGTCAAGCAACAGAGATTGAGACCTGGCGTGATAGCCTAGCAGCTGAAGTCCTCGCCTTGAACACACCAGGATACCATATGGATGCGGGTTCTAATCCCAGCAGCCTCACTTCCCATCCAGCTCCCTGCTTGTGGCCCGGGAAAGCAGTCAAGGATGGCCCAAAGCCTTGGGACCCTGCACCCACGTGGAAGACCTGGAAGAAGCTCCAGGCTTCGAATCAAACATAAATACAATAAATCTTTTAAAACAAAGTGAAGCGGGCCCGGCGGCGTGGCCTAGCAGCTAAAGTCCTCACCTTGAACGCCCCGGGATCCCATATGGACGCCGTTTCTAATCCCAGCAGCTCCACTTCCCATCCAGCTCCCTGCTTGTGGCCTGGGAAAGCAGTCGAGGACGGCCCAAAGATTTGGGACCCTGCACCCGTGTGGGAGACCCGGAAGAAGTTCCAGGTTCCCACCTTCGGATCGGCGCGCACCGGCCCGTTGCGGCTCACTTGGGGAGTGAAACATTGGACAGAAGATCTTCCTCTCTGTCTCTCCTCTCTGTATATCTGACTTTGTAATAAAATAAATAAATCTTTAAAAAAATTTAAAAAAATAAAACAAAGTGAAGCAGCCGAGATTCAAACAGGTGCTACAGGTGGAGACAGCCCACTATGCCACAGAACCAGCCCACACAAGAAGACTGAATCTCTCTATTCTCCTTTCAAATAAATAAAAAATCTTTAAAAAAAAGATGTTAACTGACTCTAAGATTGGATCTGCTCATCCAGAGATACATGAGAAAATGTGAAGTTGACACTTCATAGCTATTGAGAAGAGAAGCTTATGAAAGGAGTTTGGTATAGGCGGTAAGAGGAAAGGCAAGGAAAATACAGAGTCATTGAAGCCAAGACAAACTATAAACTCATCCCTAAGAGATCATATATAAATTTAAAACATAAGTATTCTTGATTTCTGGTTGTAAGAGACAAAATAACTTCATGGGACACAAAATTATACGCCTTGAAATCTGAGTAGGCCATATACAAGAAATTTCAAATGTATTCAACTTCACTCTTATAGCCCTGCTATCCTCCTGGTCCATTCTCTTGCTTTTGTTACAGCAACACATTCTGATAAGACCTGAGCCAGTCCAACAGACGAAATGTAGCCTGAATCTAGTAACCATACACTGCTTACTCCATGCCACATGTTTTTACTGATGTTGTGTATGGGAACCCCTCGACAACACATGTGCACATGGAAGTACACAGAACATGACACCCCGAGGCCACAAGAAGGTCACAATGCAGCAATGGACAAATGCTTCCATCTTTCATTCCCAAGATAGATAATTTTCAGTCTGAGGCTCTTCTCATGCTCCAGCCTAATTAGACCAGCTGGTCCAGAACCAGATAATGCCTCCTAATGCTGACCTTTCCTCCTTTCCCATTCCACTCCTTTGTCCCTCATTCCTGCACCCACATAAACTACCTACTCACAAACATCTGTCAAGTTCTGCTTTTCTGGGAAACTAGACAAACCTAATAAGATCTTTATTGCTGGAGACGACTACTAAAACTATGAAAAACATAAGATTCAGAAATTAAGTTATAAGAAACTTTATAAAACTACCTGGCAGGATCCAGTAACAAACTGGACAGTGAAATTAGGAGTTACAAAGAAGGAGAGCAACAGAATGAGAGAGGGATAAACAAATGTCAGCTACCACAAATCAAAGAGGAACTTTCCTTATTCATAATCTCAAAACCTCATACAGTCTGGTATAAGACTACAGATGTCTAGTATAACTCAACAAATGCTAGTTGAATGACTGTATTACTTCCACCACTACAGCTTTTTAAAATTTTTTAATATATTTCATTTGTCTAATGCATTTAACATTTCAGAAAAATTAAACCTACCTTTCCCATAAATGTACTTTAAAATCTAAAAAATTTATACCCTTTCAGTGGCCCCAATAATGTTAAATAAATATTGCAAAAATTCATCAACGCTGACATCTGCAGTGCTATAGCTGCAGGGTATTATGATTTACTACCCAGTAGATACGGAAAACTCCAGATAACTTCTGCCAGGAACCCGTTTCTTCCTAAAGGTTACATGAGGAGAACCTGTAGAAAATTATTTCAGGCTAAAAAGTATGTATCTAACCTTGGAGTGAAAGAGGCAAGTAGCAAGCAAAAGCAAAAAGCAAGGGCAGGTGTTATGCACAGTGCTAAGTCACTATTTGGGGCACCAACAATCCCTATTGGAGTACCAAGTTACAGTCCCAGCTCTTCCACTCCCAATCCAGCTTCCTGCTAGCACTGTGAGAGGCAATACTTAATGGTCCAAGTACTTGGTTCCCTGGCATCCAAGTGGGAGACTTAAACTGAGTTCTGAGCTCATTGTGCCCAGCCTGGCCCAGTTCTGGTTGTTGTGGGCATTTCCAGGAGTTACTCAACAAATGGAAGTTCTTTCTCTTTCTTTGTGTCCCTGTCCGCATCTCTATTTCAAATAAACTGAAAACAATAAAAATTTTGAAAAGAAAAATAAGGAAACTGAAGCCTTAGTATCCAATTATAGAGAAGACAATGAAGAAGAAAACATGTATAGAAGACTATATGCACATCTGAGTACACATACGAGCTATTTAGCTGCAATGTGTACAGTAACTCCACTTACACACAGCTTTTAATTGCAATGACACACAAGGAGCTATGTTTTAATATGACTCACAGGTTGATAGATGCAATTTTACTTCTAGAGATTACACAATGGAATGCTCAAGGGGTTGCTAGGCTTGGTGGTTAAGTCTGTTTTCAGTTAGAAAGAAAAACAACACTGTTCTCTTAGCACATACATCCCATTATACTCACAAATTTATTACTTTAAATGAACACTAATATTACCATCTGGTAGGGCTTTGGAATTTTCCAAGGCATAATGAGGCAGTGGAAATATCACCAAGACTGGCAGTGAAATATCACCAGTCTTGGCTCTGGAACAAATTAGCTTCAATGTTTGGGAAAATTACCTTGCCTCTCTGGGACCCAATTTTAAAAACTTATGCCACTGTGATCTGTCTCCAGTTCCTACAATTTCTGTGTCAAAACAGCTGTGATATCCTTAAAGAGGAAATGTGCATATAAGATAAATTTTCTTCCAGCAGGAGTTAAAGTGCTGCTGCCTCTATACGTATGTGTGTGCATTTAATACTTGGCAAATGTGTTTTGATTTTAGATACACAGATAAAGATACACAGAATACAGTCTCTTTAAACAGAAACAAACTTGGGCCCGGCGGCATGGCCTAGCGGCTAAAGTCCTCGCCTTGAACGCCCTGGGATCCCATATGGGCACCGGTTCTAATCCCATCCAGTTCCCTGCTTGTGGCCTGGGAAAGCAGTCGAGGACGGCCCAAAGCCTTGGGACCCTGCACCCATGTAGGAGACCTGGAAGAGGTTCCTGGTTCCCGGCTTCAGATCGGCGTGCACCGGCCGCTGTGGCTCACTTGGGCAGTTAATCACTGGACGGAAGATCTTCCTCTCTGTCTCTCCTCTCTGTATATCTGACTTTGTAATAAAATAAATAAATCTTTAAAAAAAACAGAAACAAACTTTAGAAAAGTTACATGTTGAATGGCAGAAGAAAATCTGAAGAGAGGGATCGCAGAAAACTAACTCCATTTCCATTAAGAATAATTGAACATTCACATTTTAGAATATCTACCACAAATCCCAGGAATGGAGAACACATGAGAGTTGAGAGTTTGTCAGCAAGTAGGGGACACTGTTTAGGAGCTGGTATCTTAGAATAAGAACCCTGCATGTAGCTCACAGGCCCAGAATGCTGCAAGGAACAAAGCAGATAGTCTTAGACTGTGGTCAAATAAGGTTACCCAAAACAATAAGCTTCTCCTGACTGAAGTTGAAACTTGTGCTGCTCACATAACTTAACTTTGGGTCCAGTACGATGGCTCGATTGGCTAATTCACCGTGTAAAGCCACAGGATCCCATACACATGCCGGTTCATGTTCCGGCTGCTCCACTTCCCATCCAGCTCCCTGCTTGCGGACTGGGAAAGCAGTAGAGGATGGCCCAAAGTCTTGGGACCCTGCACCCACATGGGAGACCCAGAAGAAGCTCCTGGCACCTAGCTTCAGATCAGCTCAGCTACAGCTATTATTGGTCATCTGAGGAGTAAACCAGCAGATGGATGAGCTTTCTCTTCTCTGTAAATCTGCCTTTCCAATAAAAATAAAGAAATCATTAAAAAAAATTAGAATTAATCATGAAATAACTCCAACAATTAAAAGAAAAAGAACTGTCCTGTAATACCACTGTTAACACAGCACACAACCAAATATTATAAACCACACTAGGAAACTGACATGAGAGATCCAGGTAGCAGTCAAGGCAAATAAACATATTCCCTTTCCAACAACTAAGATTATAATGCAATTAATAAGAATTCTTAAAAATTTATGTCTGAAATAATTGAAGAGAAAAATAGAATCTATATGTTAATAACAGGTCATCACAAAAAGGAAAATAACGAAAATGATAGCCCCATTCTCATCAGCAATAACTGATGGTATGCAAATAACTGAGTGCTAATTTTAATAAGCTCAGAAAATCACCAGCAACGTTCCAGTAGTGAATTAAAAGCAGACCTGAGATGAGTGAAATGTTCATTTTTCTATTCAATTATTATTTATAGCAACTGCCTAATTTGCCATTAAATCAAGGCCTTTTTGGTTTTTGACTCATTAAACCTAGGTGAAAGATTAAGCCTTTTTATCGTAATATAAATGTAAAGTACGTCATCTCAAAAACAAACAAAAAAAGGCAAAGAGAATTGAAAAAAGGAAAGAGGGTGGGAAGGAGGGAGACAGCAGGGACGAAGGGTGTATCATGCTCTTAGAATTGTATCTATAAGTCACATGCAATTTGAGGGGAGCAAGATGGCAAAATAGGGTGAGGACATGTTAAAATCGACAGAGAAGGATTAGCAAAGGAGTAGCAGAGGGGGCGTGATTGCAGCAAATAAGAGTGGACCGGCCAACAGCAGACACCTAGAAATCCATGGACACAGTGATATAGTAGAGACGGCAGAACGGCGCTACAGCAGACACCACAGTAGTGATCTGAGCTCCAACAGTGGTCAGGTGGATAGTGGAGAACACCTGGAACTCAGCAGGTGTCAAGACACTGTGAGACTGTGGAACTAAAGCAAGAGCTAAGTAGTACTACAGAGTACTGAGTGATAGAGGAATCAAGAGAATAGTGTGTTAAGCAGTAGGTAAATAGTACTATAATGATAGTAATAAGAAGTAGTATTAGGGAGTAGTATTAAGAAATAGTTCAATAATAAATGAATGTGTAGCAATAAAGAAAATAAAGCTAAGTTTGGCTTCTGTAATAAGAGCTTTGTTTGCTACAAGGGGAACCAAGGTAAAGCCATGACAGGACTTGGGCAGGCCTAAGACAGGCTAGGCCTAAGTTTCAGTCCCTAGAATTGAGGCACCTGCTACCCCAAAGTGAGCTGCTACATACCCTAGACAGAGTCGACAAATCAGAGGAGACTTGAAAGGTCCCTAGTTATCAGGTGGTCATGACGATAGAGGCTGACCACTGGGATGGGCACAGATAAGAGAGACCAACCACCAGAGTGGTCATGGGCGATAGAAACTGATCAATTACAATCTTGCCAATGCCTGTTCATAAAATCAATGGCCCATTCCTAGAATTGCAGCCAAAACCCTATATGAACTATATGAAATTTATGGTCAGGGTCCTTGTCAAGACTCCACTGTGTTGGATGAGACTTGGACTCTAGCGCACTAGCAATAAAGTTCCTTTGCTTTTGCATCACCTCATGTGGAACTCCTCTGTTTAAGGCTGTGGGATAAATTCCAGACCCAACAACACAAAATCGCGGATCCCCTAATGTTTTTAATTCAATCCCGAGCAGAGGCAGAGTGGTGGAGCCCTATCAAATCAATAGAATCAGAGACGAAAAAGGAACTATAACAGCGAATACCTCAGATAAACACAGAATAATCAGAAGTACTACAAGCAACTGTCCACCAAGGCTGGAAGACCTAGAAAGAATAAACAGATTTCTGGACACATGCAATTTACAAAAACTGAATCATGAGGTAATTAAAAATCTAAATAAACTTGTAGCCAGCATAAAAACTGATTCAGTAATTAAATCCATTCTGAAAAAAAAAAAAAGAAAGAAAGAAAAGCCCAAGACAGGATGGCTTCACTGCAGAATTCTGCCAAATGTTTCAAGAAAAACTTACCCCAATCCTCCAGAAGCTATTCAAAACAGAAAGGGATGCAATCCTTCCAAACTTTTTCTATGAAGCCAATATCATCTTAGTACCAAAGCCAGATAGAGATACAACAGAGAAAGAGAACTACAGATTGATATCCCTGATCAACATAGATGTTAAAATCTTCAGCAAAATACTATCCAACGAATCCAACAATACATCAGACAAATTATTCACCTGGACCAAGTGGGATTTATCCCTGGCATGCAGGGATGGTTTAACATATGCAAATCAATAAATGCAATATACCACTCAAGAAGTTGAAGAATAAAAGCCATATGATCATCTCAATAGATGCAGGGAAGACATTTGAAAAATGCAACACCACTTCATGCTAAAAATAACATAAATACAAAATAAATAAATATATAGGTGAACAAGTATACAAATGTTTTCTCAAAATGTTTAAAATGGAGACTAGCATGCCAGGAAGTGAAGATACATTGCACTAGGCATCTCTACTCCCAACTAAAAGGAGTAGAGATACTTCTACTCCCAACTAAATTGCTAAGTATATCTTAATAATATAATACTAGATTTTCTATCATTGCCTATACCTAATATGGCATGATACACATAAATAGCAGAAAGTTGGACTTGTGACAATTGCTGAAGGACTATACTATTGTAATAAAAGGAGGTAATATGGGGGTGGGGAGGATGTGGAAGGAAGAAAGGAAAGGATGTGGAGGAGGAATTCCTATACCACAAAACTATATCATGGATAGCAATAATAACAAAAAAATCCAATGGAATATATTTTAAAACCTAATTACAAAAAAAAAAAAAGCAAGTAGACTTGAGGAGCTCTTTCTGAGTCTAGCCGGGAGAGCAGAGTAGCAGGAAAATAAAAAAGAACGTAAAGAAACAAAGATAAGAGTAGAAGCTCTGATAGAAATGCCGAAAGATGAGACGGAAAAGTATGAAGGAAAATGGCAGGCTACGTAGCTCCATGCTTTCATTCCCTAAGAAAGATCAATTAAAATACCAAAACCTGTCTGAATCAGTTTAGTAGGACTTACACAGAATATTCAAATGTTTCTTGAAATCAAGCAGACGTCCAATCACAAAAAATCCACCTTCAATCTGGCAGATGGGTATTTGTCCTAGTCTTGGACAGGGGACAAATCTGGCTTCCAACTTCTCCACATAAAACAGAAGAATCTCAATAGAGCTTATTTGCAAATTATTACATATGCCTGTTCTAATCTGTCTGGATAAAAACTAAGGAGTTGACCCCAATAGCTGGCACACTAGTATGGCAAACTAATCCTTAACTTGTGGCACTGGCATCCCTTATGGGCACTAGTTCTAGTCCTGGATGCTCCACTTGCAATACAAATCCCTGACTATGGCCTGGGAAAGAAGCAAAGGATGGGCCAAGTCCTTGAGTCCCTGAACCCATGTGCAATACCCAGGAGAAACTCCTGGCTCCCAGATTCAGACTGGCTCAGCCCTGGCCACTGCAGTCATTTGAGGAATGAAGAAACAGATGGAAATACATTTTCTCTCTTTCTCTCTTTCTCTCTTTCTCTCTCTCTTTCTCTCCCACGTGGGTGTAGGATCCCAAAGCTTTGGGCCATCCTCCACTGCTTTCCCAGGCCACAAGCAGAGAGCTGGATGGGAAGTGGGGTGGCCGGGATTAGAACTGGCGCCCATATGGGATCTCAGTGCGTTCAAGGTGAGGACTTTAACCATTACGATATTGTGCCGGGCCCCCACTGAACTTTTAATTTGCTCCATTGTGACCTTCATTTCTAATATATCAGCTTTCATTTGATTCATTGCTATTTCCTGTATAACATATTCCTTAAATTCCTTGGACTCCTGTATATGCTTCTCACTGTTAAAAGCTTCATATCAACTTTTTAAAATTCCTTATCCCCTATTTCCTCATTGCCTTCCTCAGTTAACTCTGAGGTTTACAAATGTTTTTGCTCCTTCATGGAGGAGGCATGAGTAATATTCGCTGTGCCTCTGTCTCCTCTTTTGCTCTTGGTCATTGCAATTCTTGTTAGTAGATTTCTCACCTTCGGGCCAGTTTCTAAGCTGTGTTGCCCACTAGTACACAGTTTGATTTTATTCATTGTGTTTTGTACCCAGTTTTTTGGTTGCAGTTACTTGAGTGTCACTCTCTCCAGTGAGTTTCAGTCCTGTGTTAGGCTTCCACAATCATCTCCACAGCCCCAGCTCCTGGTCCATCACTCTCCACCCACTGTGATCCTGTGCTGTGGGTGCACTGTTACCTACACAGCCTTTCTCCCACTCCCAGCTCAAGCAGTGTCCAAGATTATGGAAACACCAGCTGTCAGTTTTGCTGGTCTTGCTGGAACCTGCTGCCTGTCAGGTCTGAGGGCCACCAGTACCTATTTTGAGTGGAACCCTTAGGATGCCAAGTCAGTACTATCTTCCCTGTGAGAATAGTGCAATGTGTTGAACCAGAAGTGAGTTCTCTCATGGCTCAGCACCTGTGCACTTCACTGTTTTTCCCTCAACTCCATAGCCTTTTTCTAAGCACACAAATAGGCACCAGATGTGGCACTGATGGAGGTCTGGACCTTATACCTACTTGGGTCTGGGGGCAACCCAGACCTATTTTGAGTGGAATCTGTAGGATGCCAAATTGGTACTGTTTTCCCAGTGGGACCAGTGCAATGCGTTGAACTGGATATGGGTTCTTCTCCCAGTTTAGCACATGTGGAGTTCACTGTTGTTCCTCTAGCAATACCACCAACCCCACAGCCTTTCCCTCAGTGCACAAAATGGTGCCCGATGAGGCACTGGTGAGAGTCTGGGCCTGCTGGCCATTCGGGCTAAGAGCAACACAAACCTATATTGGATTGGCAATGTTTTCCCTGTGGGACCATTCTGATGTTTGACCAGAAATAAACTCAATCTTGGTTTAGCATCTGCGCGGCTCACTATTGTCCTTCCAGCCCCACAGCCTTTTACTTTTTACACAAATTGGCGCCTGATGTGTCACTGGTAGGGGGTCTGAGCCTTGAAATCCACCCTGTTCCCACACCTGCCTGCCTGGGCTCTGCCACTCTGCTTCTGCTTGTGGTTGAATCAAGCAAATCAGGATGATAGGCAATTCTAAGCCTGGGTTCAACTCTTGAGCTCCTGGTGAACTCCCCTTCCCACCTGGCCACCAGTGGAGCTCCGATCACTAATCGCCATCCACTGCTGGGGTATCTGGTCACTACAACACCGCTCCACTGTCTCTGCTGCTTCTCCATGTCCATACACGTGTCCCTCTGCCATCAGCCTGTCCTCTACAAATTTCCCAGGATCGCAGCCTCTCTGATTTACCTAATGATTCTCCATCTGTTTAAATGTGTCCTTACCCTATTCTGCCATCTTGCTTCTCTTGAGATTCAGTTTTGTAAGAAAAAATTTACTGAGACTGGATATACAGTGTGAATGGATTTAGCTATCAGAATTGAACTATTTTAAACAGTCATGATGGTGAATTTTTATGTTACATATATATATATTTTTGAAGAGAACACTCAGGGTCAGCTCCATGGCATACTAAGCTAAGCTTCTGCTTCTGATGCTGGCATCCCATATGGGTACCATCTCATGTCCCAGATGCCCTACTTCCCATTCAGCTCCCTGCTTGTAGCCTGGGAAAGCAGTGGAGGATGGCGAAAGTCCTTGGGACCCTGCACCCACGTGGGAGGCCCAAAAGAAACTCCTAGCTCCTGGCTTCAGTTTGGCCCAGCTCTAGCTTTTGTGGCCATTTGGGGAGAGAACTAGCAAATGAAAGATCTTTCCGTCACTCCTCTCTGTAACTTTGCACTTCAAATAAAAATGAAAAAAATCTTTAAAAACTACACTGATATATCGAAACAGAAATTTAAAACATGACACTCCTGCTCCCAACTTCAAATTAGCTCAGCTCCAACCATTGTTGCACTTTGGGAAATAAGCCAGCAGAAGGAATATCTCTTTGTCTCTCCTTCTTGATCTGGAAAAATCTGCCTCTCAAACAAAAAGTAAAATCTTTTCAAAAAGAAGGTGTTTTATATGAAATAAGTTGGGAAAATTGGCAATCCATATAAAAAGTTTCACACCTATTTCAAACCAAACACAAAACAAAATTAGATTACAATAGAAATGCAAAAGAGAATGCATTTCAGAACTTTTAGAGGAAAGCAAGAAAATATCCTTCAAACTTCAATACAGAAAAGAATTTCTTAATCAAGATGCAAAAATACAATTACAAAAGAAAAACAGATATTTAACAATTTAAACCTTCTATAAGACAAAAGATGCCACAAGTAAAATGAAAAGAGATTAAAAATAAAGTGGTGTCTTTGACAATGAAGATGATTGGGAAATTATTTCTTGCATGCTTAACATATAAAGGATTACATTTTGGAATAAATAACTCTGATTAATCAGCAATAAAGGCTAACAACTCAAAAGAAAACATGTGCAAATAATTCAAAAATTCAAAAAGAAGGAACTATAAGTGGCTAATAAACATTGTAATAAACTCAATAGAAAAGCAAAAAAATAAACAATAATGAGATGATACTTCATAACATCAGATTAACAAAGATTTGATGTCTAAAAATTTTGAGTGGATGAATAGACAATGTTGACAGTATTATATTTGTTGTTGAAAGTATAAAAGGGTGTAATTTTCATGGGTAAAATTTGGAAATATCTAATAATGTTAAAAATTCTCATAAGCTGAAACATTATTGGACAGTGCCAAGTAAGACAAAGATGAACATGTTAATTGATATATTATTGGCAACAACAAAAATTAGGAACAAGCCACTTGCCAACTAATAAGGAAATGAACACATATGAGGTACATACTAGGACTGAATGTTCTCGGTTGCCAACAGGGAAATAACTTTCCCCCCACCCTTTCTTTCAGAATTCTATTGAGAAAATTTATAATTATAAACCTGCCTTCTGTCTCTTTAATAGACAATTCTTAAAAGTTAAACTAAGGTGCTGTTGTTGCTGCACAGTAGGTTAAAATGCTATTTGTAATGCCTGCCTGCATGCCATATCTGAGTCTAGGTTAGAGACCTGGTTAATCTGCTTCCAATTCAGTTCCCTGCTAATGTGCCTGCAAGGCAGAAAATGATGGTCCACATGCTTGATTCCCTCACACCAGTGTGGGAGACCCAGATGGAGTTCCTGGCCCATGGCTTCAGCCTACTATTTTAGGCCTTTGGTGAGAGTAAGAGAATGCAAAATTTCTGTTTCTTTCTCTCTCTCTCTCTCTCTCTTCCTCCTTCCCTCCCCTTGTCACTTTGAAACAAATACAAGAAATCTTTCTTTAAAAGGCTAAGCAAACCTGTTGGTAAGGCAACCTAAGACTGTTTTTCTTAAGCACCTGGAAGCATTTCTTTGAAATACTAACATTGAGGTGTTTATCTCCTGACACCTTGGGAGGTCAGCCTAGGTGACTTACCTTAATTGCCGGCCTCACACAGAGATAAGTCTTATTTTTCCCCCCTTTAGACAGAAACAGGCGATACAGGGCAACCATAATTACCAGGAAAATTTTTTAAGTTTATTTATTTATTTAAAAGCAGACAGAGTGAGGAGAGGGGGAGACCTTTCATACACTGGTTCACTCCCCAAATGACCACAACCCTCAAGGCTGCGTCAGGTCAAAGTCAAGAACCTGGAGCTTCACCTACACATGAGTGGCACTGGCCAAAATACTTGGGCCATCATCCACTGTTTTCCCTGGCACAACAGCAAGAAGTTGGATTGAAAGCAGAGCAGCTCCAGCTGGTACTCTGATACGCATGAACATCATAAGCCAGTGTCTTAACTGGGGGAAACACAATGCCAGCCCCAACCCAGTATATAGCAAATCTGTTCAGTTCTCCAATTCAAGTACAAGTTTGCTCTAAAGAACATGTACGTACATAGGATCTTCAAGGAGTTCATGGAAAACACATGTTATGTACAAACTATCCATGGATTTTGATTTTTTTTGCATCAAAATAAACCTATGTTTTAATTCTATTTTTCCATGAACTTTTTGACACCTTTCTGTATGTAAGGTATTGCATTTACTTTCTATGTAAAAGAGTGAGATTTTTTTCTGTCCCAACTAATTCTTTGACGGCCTAACATACACAACCCAGGTTGGCCCAATACTTATTCAGTAGTAAAATGGTTTCCATTCTTTTCCATATTTATGGAAGGGATTTTCTGAGTTAGCAAAGAGATTTTATTTTTAAGTTTTCTCAACAAGAAAAACAGTCACAACAGAAGTGTACCATTAAGCCTTAAGGGTGAATAGACTGTATGGACCAATATGTAAAAGGAATAATGCTGAGTGAGAAAGGGCAAGTTCACTGGTATACATGATATGACTTCGATTATCAGTATAGTTTTTAAATATATATCTATACATGTATGTATTTGAAAGGTGGGAGGAGAGGGAAGGGAGATGGAGAGAGAGAGAGAGATATTCTACCACTGGTTCACTCCTCAAATGTCTTTCTAGTAGCTAAGGCAGTGCCAGGCCAAAGCCAGGAGCCAGGAACACCATTTGTTTCTCCCTCACAGGAGGCAGCAGCCCAAGCACCTGAGCCACCATCTCCTGCCTTCCCAAGCACACTAGCAGGAAACTGGAGCCAAAGCAAAATAGTAAGGACTCCATGTGTTGCTTTAACATGGTCTGGCAGTGTTGCAAGTGTCAGCTTAACTCAATGTGCCGCAACACCAGCGCAACATGTACATAAATTCTAAACACACACACAAATTCATAAAGTTTGTGGAAAAGTAGACCGAAACATAAACTAATTGGGGTATAAAAACATTTCATATCTATTTTCCATGAACTGTTTGAAACTTCTTCATATACATGTGAACTTGGCCTGTATCTTCCATGGTCATGTTTCCTACTGTGTATATAAAATATATGTACTCTAGTTATCTTACCTGTCAGATAGTATACAAAACAGGTAACGTGGCCAGGAATACTACATATCACAGCAAGGATCACATAAGGTGACCTTTGGTGAGGGAGGAGAGCAGCACTTGGAAGCAGAGAGTGAAGGCAGACTTCTCGTGCTTACAATGTTTCATTCAGAGAAAAGTAACACAAAACAAACCGATAGGATGTCCACCTTGCAGAGGCACATATAGAGACATTTTCATACGGTTCTTTGTACCTTTTGATTTGTACCAACAATAATACTAATAATGAAAGCAAGTAATCACCTTTTACCTGTGGCTCCTGTGATCTTTTCAAAACAGAAAGCGTTCTTTTAAAAAAAGAAATGTACTACATATTTGTGGCTGCAATTGACAGCTAAGCATTCACTGGCAGCTAGAGTAAGGGATGCAGAAAGAAACCGGAAAGGGGGAAAAAAGGGAAAACCTGGCACCAAAACAGGTGCCTAGTATTGTCGCTGTTTCTTGTTTGTTTTGACTTTCGGAGACTGTACTGAATTGTAAGTTCACAGCGATGACCCCTGGGAGAATTCCATCTTTGTGATCCTTTCTTGAAGTTATCACGAATACTAAGAACCTGGCTCCAGCCCAGAGAAAAGTTACACTGCTTGGATACTGAATCCGCCCTCTAGACTGCACAGCTTTCTGGGTCCTTCTCAGCCTTATTACCATGTGAAAAGCTTGTCTTTTTCAGATTTTCTGAGTACTGGGCACTTCTCCGATTCCCAAGGGAAAACACCAGTTCTCCTTGGCAGAAGCTCTGCAAACCACTCAGCCTTTGAGAGAACAAAGCTGGAGACTATTAGGCCAAAAAGCACAGAATCAAAAGTCTTTATACCTCTTCACCACGGCTCATACCTCTGAGTGGTCATTTGTGAAAAATTTAAAAGGAAAAAAAAAGTAGACAGCTTGCACTGTTCAACAGTTTACATCATCAAACCCATAAGAACATAGATTGCTGTCAGACCTGCCTCTACACAGACCTTCAGGGAAGCAGATTCGTGCTCCCTGGACACAGGGACCACAACAAACCTCCCTTGGGAGTAAATGCGTTTCTTTACCTGAGCAAACAAGATTCTTCAGAGACTACTCCATCACTGGTTAGCCTCCAGGTCCATTCCAACATACAGGGCAACACTCTAAACAGCAAAATTTCAAGTTCACATTCTAGCCCCTGTCACACTAGCACAGTCATAGTAGCCAGGGAACACACGCAAATGTGATGTAGTATCATAATATGCAATCCATAATGGCATTTTAAAGCATGCACGCATGTGTATATTCGTTACACACACAAACACACACAATCTTCACATGTGAAATTTCAAAAGCAGAGTTAGAGAGAGGAAAAAAGGATCCCCCATCTGTTAATTCACTCCCCCTGACAGCCACAATAGCCAGAGCTCGGCTAGGCAGAAGTCAGGAGCTTCTTCCAGGTCTCCCCACGTGTGTGGCAGGGTTTCAATCAGTTGGGTCATCTGTCACCGCTTTTTGCATGTCATTAACAGGGAGCTATATCAGAAATGCAGCAGCCAAAAATTGCCCATGCGAGATGCTGGTATCTCAAGCATTAGCTTCACCCTCCTCCAATGCCATGATACAATCCCCCCAAATTAACTTTCTACTCCAGTCCCAAACAACTGAACATGTTCCTAATCTGAAATTGCTACAAATAATTAATCCAATGCAGAAAGACAATTGCTTTTATAGTTCTTACTATCTACTAGAAAAACATTTCCAGCACTTTTAAATGATCACTGAACTAAATGCGAAGAAGGCTAATTTAAAGAACCTATTTTTAAAAAAGAAAACCTCTCAGTTTAATGTTGATGATTAAAGTCCAGGAAGGAAGTATGGCTTCCTCCATGTCACACAAGTAACTGGTTTAACGTCAGAGCTAAGTGGTAACTTGCTGTAGCTCCTGATATCAGAAGACTTCATGTTGTGCTTTTGTAGGAGAGGAGGCCGGAGAGTTCAATGAAACACTTCATGCATTTTAATATGCACCCTGCTTGTTCCAGATCTCATGGTGGATACTGATGTGATCAAATTTTTACAGTTAATGTTTAATATATGTGAATCTTAATATAGTTAGCTCAATGCAATTGGATTTTAATGTTACTGGAGTTCAATGTCTGGACTCTAGCATAACTGGATAGTAAACTGGATTGCTAAATAATCTATCACGAGTTGTGGTTTGGGATGAAATAAAACAGCCTACAAAATGTACCTCACCCAGAAGAGAAAGGCGGTGAGGTCTTATACAGGGGCTTTTACAACTATGAATGACAGTATAAGTGCACATATCTTCTCCTTGTGGATCTTAAGTGATACAAAAAACAAATGCATTAAACAACAGATATACAGTTGTATTGAGGAAATATAGTTCTTGCAATAAAGTTACACAGGAGTCAGATCAAAACAAAACTATAGTAGAAATGACACAAAACGGCAACTCAAATCCACAAAAACAAATGAAGACAGCTAGAACAAGCACCCAAATAGATTAATACAACAAACTCAATAAACATGTATTTGTTCTTGCTTTTTGCCAACTACTTTAAAAGTTACGGTGTGTTCAAAGTAATTGTCACGTTGAATTTGTAAATGTGCAGATGAGATAAGTGTAGCCATAACAGTATTCAACACAAAGGGAAAGCGATAAAGGAGGAATGTACAAGCAAAAAGGCATGAAACATGTAAAAAAGTAAAATAGCCCGAGTAAGTCCAACTATATCAATACCAAGATTAAGTATGAATGGATGAAATAATCCATCCAAAACAGCACGTACCAATCAATATGTGGTACACAGGAAATATATTGTCACACAAACAAAAAAGCCAACAGTAAAAATCACAACCTTAAGAAAGCCGAAGTGACTATACTTACAGTAGCATCAAACAAAAAGTCTAATAAAAATCAAGAGTGATTTTTGTAATGAGTCAGTTCACAAGCAACATGTAACAGTTATAAACACATAGGCACTGAACACAGCAACAAAACACATGATGGATACTGAAAAAATTGAAAGAAGAAATAGACAATCAGGCAATTATAACTGGAGAACTCAAGAACACTTTCAATCATGATTACAATTGTGTAGAAAATCAACAACAGCACACAAAACAGGACTTGAACAACAGCATAAACTATCTAGGCCTAATACTCATCTATAGAACAACAGCAAAATACACACTCTCTTCAACCACACGTGAATTAATCAAGGTTAGACTTTGTCAGTTCATCAAAGAGCTTCAATAAACTGGAAAGAATTGAAACCACATACAGCGTATTATATGACAACGCAAAACAAAATTGAAAATCATTAACATAAAAAAGCCCCCAGTGCCATTCAGAAAAATAAAAGTCAATTGTTAAAAAGGATAAGTTAATTCTGGTTCAAACATTTTTAAAATCCAACCATTGTTCTTTTCATAATGCACATTTTCCATGAACATCTTGAGGACCTCCTCGTGCTATCATTGGAGACTTTAACGCTCCTCCATTGTTAATCCATAAGTCAAGAAGGTAAATGACACACTTCTCATAGAATGATCAAGAGAAATTTTACACTAAACAACATACAACTGATTAAAACTTGCGAAAAGCGGCAAAAGCAGTCTTGGAAGAAAATTTACAGCATTAAAAGCACACATCACAAAAGAAAAAAGGCCTAATATCAATTATCTGAAATCTCATCTTAGAAAACTAAGAGAAGTGAAAATTACAGCCAAAGCATGCTGAAGAAAATTAGAACTTACAGTAGAAATCATAAAAAATTAAAACAGGAAATCTACACAGAGAAATCAACAAAACCAACAGCTGATTCTTTGAAAAGATCCAGCAAATTGACGAATCTTCAGCCTGATTAAAAGAAGAAGGGAGGAGACATAAAACTAATGGTAGAAACAAAGAATGGTCATCATCACTGATTTTACCGGCACCAAAAGCATAACAATGAAATATCATGAACTCTAGCCTTTCCAAGGATAATTTCCATCAAAGAAACCATTTCCTTAAGAGACACAATGTTTCAAAACTCACACATAGAGACATCACCTAAATATGCCTGTATCTAATAATTAAATTGAATTCACGATAATCTTTCAAAAGTGAAAGCACCAAGCCAAAATGGTTATTCTGCTGGATTCTACCAAATATTTAAAGAAGAAGCTCAACAGTCTCTACTTTTTATTCCAGAAAATAAAAGGAAACAGATTATTTCCTAACTCTCCTATGAGGCCAGCATTTTTAATACCCAAAATAGCAGACATTACAAAATGAGAAAATTACATAGCAATATCATGCTTAATCCAGATTTAAAATGTATTAATAAAACATCACTCAACTGAATTAATAAGCACCATACTTAAAAGAATTAATATATCATAACCAAGTAGGATTTACTCCAGTGTCACATTCAATGTAATCTATCCCATTTACATGCCACAGAAGAAATTATGCAATTCCATCAATAGATGCAGAAAAAAAAACATCTGACAACATATCCACTCATAGTTTAAAAAAATAAACTCTCAGCAAACAGGAACAAAGGACAACTCTCTCAGCTTGATAAACAGTATCTCCAAAATCACACAATCAATATCATGCTTAACACTGAGAAATTACATCTTTCTTCCAAATACTGGGAACAAGGCAATAATGTCGTCACTCATATTTTCTTTTCAAATTAAAAGTGCCAGATAAGTAGTAAGTGAAGCAAAGGAAATAAAAACTGTATAGCCTTGAAATAAAGAATAAAACTGTCAATAGATGTCTATGTACACAAATCCCTAAAATTCAACGCAAAGTCCTGGAGTTCAATTATAGCAAGATTGCAGGATACACAGTTAATATACAAAATGAAGTTGCTTCCTCTTACACCAACAGTGAAAAACTGGAATTCAAAATTTAAAAACACAATGCCATGAAATAAGCACTCTAAAGACTGAAATTGTTATGTATAAATATAATAAACTATGAATAAGACCTATATGAGGAAAATTGCAGAACCCTGATAAAAGATATACACAAATTAAAAAATATTAAGAACCTTAAAAAATTTATTAAAATGGTATATTAACTTAAAAACTGCAGAGTTTTCAAAATTTTTTGAACCAAAGTAAAGATATTCATTTACTATTAATTATTTGCAAGGCAGATAACCTTGGAGTTGGTGATAACATTTGAGATACATCAGTAAAAGCATGATCCATGAAAGAAAAAAATTGATAATCTGGATTTTGTTAAAATTGCAATCTTCTGTTCCACAAGTCACTATCAAGAGAATTAAAACACAAACCACAGCCCAGAACATTTTTGTAAGAGATGTTGATGGAATGGCATCCATACACACACACACACACACACAACTATACACACACATACACACATATGGCATTCCTATATACATCCATTTATATATACATATATATATATATCTTTTTTTTTTAAAGTTTCTTAGTTGCACACTTTGTTCTTTGCAGTTTTCTGTAGTTCTTTTTTTTAAGATTTTTTTTTTATTATTATTATTGGAAAGCCAGATATACAGAGAGGAGGAGAGACAGAGAGGAAGATCTTCCATCCGATGTTTTTCACTCCCCAAGTGAGCCGCAACAGGCCAGTGTGCACCGAACCGAAGCCGGGAACCAGGAACCTCTTCCGGGTCTCCCACACGGGTGCAGGGTCCCAAAGCATTGGGCCGTCCTCGGCTGCTTTCCCAGGCCACAAGCAGGGAGCTGGATGGGAAGTGGAGCCGCCGGGATTAGAACCGGCGCCCATATGGGATCCCGGGGTTTTCAAGGCGAGGACTTTAGCCGCTAGGCCACGCCGCCGGGCCCATCTTATTGTGATAACTTAACAATAAGAAAATATCTCCATGTAAAAATGCACAAAAGAAGGCAGGCATTAGGCCCAGTGGCGACTATACACGCAAAACATTATTTAGCCATAACAATAATATTTTCCTCAGAAATCTATTGCAATATTTCACCTTTGCACTTTATAGTTAATATAGTAGAAAATTGAGTTTCAAAGTGCTAACATTTATTTCCAATAGCTCCTCAACTTCTATAGCCTTAATACCAATAAATGACAAAATTGTCAGGAAAGATGAAATTTCTACTTCCATAAGGATGAAATTCATATTCTTTCATGGAACAGTAAAATAAACCTAACTTAACTTAATTTGGCTTAAAGCTGCCTCCACATGCAGCAAAACACAACCTTAAACATTAAATAATCTGCAACCTGGGGGATGGTGTTGTGGTATAGCACATTAAGCTACCACCTGCAATGTCTACAACCCATAAGGGTGCCTGTTTAAGACCTAGATGCTCCACTTTTGATCCCAAACTTCTTGCTAATGCACCTGGGAAGTCAGCAGAACCCTGAACAAATACTTAGGGACCTGGCAAGCACATGGGAGACCCAGATGCAGCTCCTGGCTTCAGTCTGGCACAGCTCTGACCACTGCAGCTATTTGTAACTCTCCATAAATAATCAAATAAAATAAATAATAATTTTTAAGTACAAATGAGCAAATGTAGGCAGTAACTTTCAAAGATGACCATATTTTGTGTGTGACATGTTAGGTCCTGATGTCAACCCCCTAGCTAGCCACTCTGTAAGTGCTCAATAGCCTCATGTGACTAATGGCCACTGTATTGGCAAGAGCACCGAGAGAACATTTCTCTAATTGTAGAAGCTTTGACTGTGCTGAACTACGCTAAAGCACAGTGGTCCTTATGCACCACCATATGCTCCTCCACCCAACGCTGGAACCCTTGGTGATTTAGAGAACTTCCCTTGTTTACACTTTCCTCATCTGTGAAATTGGAATGACAAAAGTGTCGATTTCCATTACACAGTTACTATATATCCCCTTAAATGAAAGCCACAATTAAAAAATAAACAGGAAAAAAAAAAGAAACTAACAATGCCATGAAGTTAAATAACATGCTACTGAATGACTAATGTGTCACTAAAGAAATGAAAAAGAAAATCAAGAATCTTCTTGAAGAAAATGATGCTACTGTATGACCTATGAGTCAATGAAGAATTCAATGAGAGTTATGAAGAGATGAAACTAAAAAATAAAAAATAAAAATCCATGAGATATTGTTTCCACTGATCTTTGTTGGTGAGATATGTCTCCAGATGTGAAGATACAATGCAGTATGCATCTCTACTTGCAGATCAAAGATGGACTCCCAATGAAACTCTTTATTATCTTGACATTAGGATGCTGGACTCTCTGCCATTGTCCATGCCCACAATGATGAACTTATGACTGTTTATGAAAAACTATACTATAATAATGATATAAGAGAACTCAATGAGGGGGAAGGGAATTGGGGAGGGGGTAAGGGAAATCCCAGGGCCTATGGAACTACATCATAAAATGAAGAAGAAGAAGGAGGAGGAGGAGGAGGAGGAGGAGGAGGAGGAGGAGGAGGAGGAGGAGGAGGAGGAGGAGGAGGAGAAGGAGAAGGAGAAGGAGAAGGAGAAGGAGAAGGAGAAGGAGAAGGAGAAGGAGAAGGAGAAGGAGAAGGAGAAGGAGAAGAAGAAGGTCTATTTCCCAGGCTGAATGTGAGAATTAGTGAGATAATACATGCAACAGGAAACCTTCAGCTATTATCACTACTGCACATGCTGGGCTTTTGCAACACAAAGATATGCAACCCTCTGAACTCAAATGATTGATCAGTCACATGCAGGGTTTTCAAAAAGCTCTCAGAAATTCATCACATGAAAAAGTGTGTTTGGATTTCGCATGTTTCACAACCAAATTAGCTTATCTTTCAATTTTACATTTCCATGAATTTTGGAAATCCCTGCGTATACTCTAACACACAAAACCTACTCCAAAGAAAATACATTATTTGGCAATCACAGCATTTGTGAATTATATCTCAAAAATGAGTGAACAAATAAATGTGATTTTTTGTTCCAGATATAGGAACAAGTGTACTCTTCAAAAAAGTTATCCTGGGATTGGTGTCATGGCTCAACTAGCTAATCCATCACCTTCAAGTACTGACATCCCATATAGACTCCAGTTCATGTCCTGGCTACTCCACTTTCCATCCAGCTCCATGGTTATGGACTGGGAAAGCAGTCGAGTATGACCCAAAGCCTTGGGACCCTGCACCCACGTGGTAGACCCAGAACAGGCTCCTGGCTTGTGGTTTCAGACTGGCTCAGCTCTGGCCATTTTGGTCATTTGGGAAGTGAATCAATGTATGCAAGTTCTTTCTCCTTCTCTGTATATGTGTCTTTCCAACAATAAATCTAAAAAAGAAAGTTATTCATGCTGATGCGGGGGGCAAATTCTGTCAAGGTAAACTGCAGAACCACCTGGACAGTACAAGATCTGGGAGTAGGAGTGGGCCCAGTAGGGAAACAGTGGGCACCTCCCTCTCGGGTTGCCACTCCCACTGGTGAGCATGAGAACCAGGAGTGGGGCAGCAGGCATGGCTAGACAGAGAGTGTAATCCTACAGCATGCGTGTGGGATGGATAGTGGGGCTGGTTGGGTTGAATTAGGCTTCAATGCCCATTGAATATGTACCAGAACTGAATGGGATGTGGGACAGGCTGCTATACATAGTGGCAAACACGGGAACCAAGGCAGGGGACGGTTCTGGTGGGAGTTATTGAGGGTTGCTCAGACTAGGCTGCAGCCCCCACTGGCGCATGTGAAGGCTGAGCATATGGTGGGCAGGACTGGGCTGGGCTGTAACATTCAATGGTTTGTGTAGAAGACAGGGCCGGAGCTAGAACTGACCCAGCAATTGCAGCCACCAGCATGTACATGAGCTGATTGGGGTGACAGACTGTGTAGGACCCTGTATTGGCAGGCACAAACAAGAATCAGGTCTGGGATCACCTCAGACGAAGTTTCTTTGGGGATCCCCCCAGCTGAATTGCTGGACTCAAAACCCCAACCATGGAGAGAATTGCAGGTTCCAGGGTCTGACTGTACAGTGCATGTGTCAGAACTGGGCCTCCTCAGTGACTTAGAGCAGTGGACAGCATATCCCAGGTGCATATGGAGGATATGGCAGTACATTGGAGCCTGCAGAGGACACCTGGTACCACAACACAAGACAGAACAAATCGATCAACTACCCCAGCCACATGTTGGCAGTGAATATCTGGGCAAAGAGACTCTAAGGTGGAGTATGTCAACAAGTGGATTCTGTAGATTTCATCATGCTTGGAGTGGCAAGATCAGCCGTAGTTCAGAACTGTTGAACTATCTAAACCTCTTGAGCAAGACCCTCAGAGCACACCCCATGTCGGGGAACCTAGGGTGGTGTTGGGTGGCTGGACCCAGGGTGCAGAGGTGTTGGCTTCTCTCCTTGTCTTCCCCCTTCCTGCTATAGATACAGGAAGAAAAAAAAACAATGTGGAAATAATGGTCTCACCCACCTTCCTGTAGCCCTTGACCCCTTATCATCCTAATCAACTATGTAAAAATCATCAAAAAGGGCCCGGAGGCATGGCCTAGTGGCTAAAGTCCTCGCCTTGAAAGCACCGGGATCCCATATGGGCACCGGTTCTAATCCCGGAAGCTTCACTTCCCATCCAGCTCCCTGCTTGTGGCCTGGGAAAGCAGTCGAGGACGGCCCAATGCATTGGGACACTGCACCTGCGTGGGAGACCCGGAAGAGGTTCCTGGTTCCCGGCATCGGATCGGCGCGCACCGGCCCGTTGCGGCTCACTTGGGGAGTGAAACATCGGATGGAAGATCTTCCTCTCTGTCTCTCCTCCTCTGTGTATATCTGGCTGTAATAAAATGAATAAAATCTTTTAAAAAAAAATCATCAAAAAAGGAAAAAAAAGCAAGTTCTATTATAATAAAGCTAGACAATAAGGCCTTACAGAAAAGTTGACATTTGATCAGAGGGTTCGATAATATACCTGTGTTTTCCTGGTATGGAACATGGGAAAAAGCATTGCAGGCAGTTAAAACGAAGCTGAGCAAGGGTGGAGAAGTAAACCGTCTCTATGCTGTAAGAGAAACTGGGACAAAGCCAGTCCAACAAGTGGGCAAGGCAATATTTCCTATAAGACGGCCTCCGAAGAAAACATCAACAGGAAGCAAGTATCTCAAAATGTACCAACTGCACTGAGGCAATTACCATTTTGTGAATTTTCCATACACAGCTGTGCTTTCCTCCTCACTCAGCATTAGGAATGTCTCTCTAGAGAATTACAGCTTCCAGCTGCTACCTCTCCCTCGGACACAAATAAATCCACCAAAGAGAATAGTGCTGATCTCATTCTACACACTCATAATTATTTAAAAAAAAAAAAGGCTTTAGCTCAGCGGAGAAAATCCATGAACTCACTTCTTTCCAAGAACTGCAAAAAGTGGGTACTTACTATGAGCCAATCACTACCTTTTGCAGTGATGACATTTTGTACTCTAAACAACTCCATAGAATAGCAATCATTTCCAGCTTTGAGATTTTTGAAACTATTCAACTCAAAGAAGTATTTTTTTTCCTCATGGTGAAACAGTGGCAGTGAACTCTGAATCTCACATCCTTACTCTTAGAAAAGCTCTCTGATCCTGCTATAAATTTCAGGAAAATAATTTCTCAAGAAAAAAAAAAAAACGAACTCAAACAGCCTGCTTCTTCCTTTATTTCCCCTTTGAATACACTACCAAAGAACATCCAATATACCTGCATGACCCAGACATTAGTAGAATGATGTTTCTAAGGCAAACTACTGGCTATGACAGCTGGCTAGGCAGCTGACAACCTGCTACCCAGAATATGAATCAAGGGACTTGAAGTCCAGATTTGGTTCTGACTTACCTTCTGACACAGCATGGGCTCATCTGTCAGGCATACCTAATATAATGTCTGAACTAGATGGTGACTAGTGAGGATGATGACAATAATGATGACGCACAGCTTTTTACATTTTTAACAAACCTGACATCAGACTATATCTCACTATCAATGTCGGGTTATATTTTTGTAATTCTTCAATCTTAGTGGTGCATGTAAGAGTATTTCAAAAAGGTCATGGCCAATGCTTCTTCTGAAAAAGCCGCATAAATTTCAAAATTTTTCACCAAAAAAAACTTATCTTTTAATAACATATTTCATAAATTCTTTGAAGTGCCCTCCTTGAATTAAATAATTTACAAAGAATGGCAGTATTCACTGAGCATTTAGCATATAGCACACAATATTTTAAGGGCTTAATTCTTACTGAAATCATCATCTTAGGCAAGTTCTGTTGCTATACCCAATGTACTGGAGAAAGCAGAGAGTAAGAAACTAGTCCCAGGTTAGAAGACTAGTGGTGGAATCCAGGTTCAAATTTAAACACTCCAAGCTTAAAAATCTACTCAGAATTATCTCAGCAAAACAGTGGAATAGAGGGCTTCTTACCACCTCCAACTTGGAAATAGCAAAAACTTTGGAACTCAACACATGGAGCAGAGAAGACTTTACTCCCACCTTTTGCTTAGTTATGTCCTTTTTAAAACTTATTTCATTATGTTCCATGACACAGTCTTGTAAGTATAAGGATTCCGCTCCTTCTCTCCTCTTTCTCCCTCCCCATTTTTACTTACCACCATTTCCCCCCTATACTGTTACAAGAGTACAGTCCTTTAGTAACAGTTACAAATTTAAGATTTTGCTATTTAAGTGCATCATGGAATAGTAAGTATAGGCAATGGTAGAAAATGTAGTATCGTATTGTCATGGTATATTCAACTGTTTCACTGGGAGTCCTACTTTTATTTGGGAGTGGAGATGCCTACTGAAATGCATCTTCACTTCCCAGTATGCTAGTCTCCATTATACACGTCATCCATGAGAATATAAGTATTGGGCCTGGCTCAATAGCCTAGTAGCTAAATCTTCCCCCTTGCAGGCACCAGGATCCCACGTGAGTGCCAGCTTGTGTCCCAGCTGCTCCACCTCCCTTCCAGCTCCCTGCATGTGGCCTAGGAGAGCAGTCGAGAATGGCCCAAAGCCTTGGGACCCTGCACCCATGTGGGAGACCCAGAAGAAGATCCTGGATCCTGGCTTTGGATCAGCTCAGCTCTAACCATTACAGCCACTTGAGGAGTAAGCCAGCAGATGGAAGATCATTCTCTCTGTATCTCCTTCTTTCTATAAAGCTACCTTTCCAATAAGAACAAATAAATCTTCTAAAACAAGGAAAATACATGTATACATGTTTACCATATACCTATTTGCTTTGCACTTTTGCATGAATGTCCTTTTATAACAGAGAGTACATACGTTATTTGTCCTTTTGGAATTGGCTTATTTCGCTGAGTCTAATGGTCTGCAATTAGGGCCACTTTGTTGCAAATGGTGGTCATAGCATTTCGTGGAGTAGATGTAACACGACTGCTTCCTCCATTTGTCTTTCAGTGGGCATCTGGGTTGCCCCCTTGTCCTTGCTATTAAAGATCATGCGGCTATAAATATAGTATTGCAGGTCACTTTCTCACATGCGGACTTCACTCCCCTTTGTTGAGCACTCTCCGTACTGATTTATATAGAGAGGTGGAGCTAGGTGGAAACTGGGATATCATACATAACTCCACCTCTCTAACAGCTACAGAATCTGTAAAACATGACTAAGAAATTACCACTCTACCTCCCTCATCACTATTGCAGCAATCACATTAAACAGGAAACATGACAGCAAAGGGCAGAAGTCAGGTGTCATCATTGAGATCCACACATAAATACCACATGAAGTTGATCTTGAGCATTAGGCAATAAAACACATTTGTTTCATCTCAGTTTCAAGTGCAGTGTCAGTTGCAAGTGATGCTCTTCCAAGCAGGTAAAACATTACAGTGGGCCAGATTGATAAGAATCTCTGGGCAAAGTGGTTATGACTTCAACCTTTCCATGTAATAGCATACTTCACACTTCCTGTCAGTGTGTCTTACACATGCTTTTTAGAAAAGATTTATTTACCTAGGGTCTCAGGACACTGAATAAAGGAGAAGTAAAATAAGAAGTAACATAAAAGAAATCGCAGTGACAAGCTCCTTCTTAGAGAAACTACGAAAGAACTCCCAGAGAGCCAACAGGGCATGGAGTGCCAGGAAGCACACTGAGGATCGACAAAGTAGTTGTGGTTTTCAGTGTTTGAAATGGCTCCCAGACCAAGACCCACCACAGGCACAGTCAGCTTCCGGATAAGGTTCTTCAGCCTTTTCAGCTCTGCTGAGCAGTATGTTTTAGAAAACCTTCCCAAATGGGGACCTGGCACATCATCACACTCTTGGCATCAAAGAAGCAGTGCTCACAGCACAACATGGCCTAAGACTGGATTTACTTGGATAATAGAAGCCAAGAGACTCCCCACACCGCTACTGCAGGACATCCTAAAGTGAAAACCCAAGGTCAACACCATTTAATAAGGCCAAGGGGTCAGCACTCAGTAAAGAATGCCCCAATACTCCATTTTATTTACAGTCAGGGGATAGAAACCATTTGACCCATAATATGAATTCATTTACCACTGTTTCTGGATATACACTCTTGCCTTGTATTAAACAGGCCCTGGCCTCAATTCCCCTTCCCAAGTAGAAATTGCCAAGACTTCCTGACTACAAGTGGCTTTGGTTAACATCTCGATAGAATTCATCTGCTGGGATCTCAGCACTGGTCCATGTACTCCAAAAGCCTTAGAAAGGTTGAAAAGCAACAATATATGACATTATATAATTTCATAAATCATAAACTCAAGCCTCAAAACTTGACATTTATAAAATAAATAATAATGGGGCCCAGCGGCGTGGCCTAGCAGCGAAAGTCCTCGCCTTGAAAGCCCCGGGATCCCATATGGGCGCCGGTTCTAATCCCGGAAGCTCCACTTCCCATCCAGCTCCCTGCTTGTGGCCTGGGAAAGCAGTCGAGAACGGCCCAATGCTTTGGGACACTGCACCCACGTGGGAGACCTGGAAGAGGTTCCTGGTTCCCAGCATCGGATCGGCGCGCACCGGCCGTTGTGGCTCACTTGGGGAGTGAATCATTGGACGGAAGATCTTCCTCTCTGTCTCTCCTCCTCTCTGCATATCTGCCTTTGTAATAAAATAAATAAATCTTTAAAAGAATAATAAAAATAAATAATAATGGCTACTTTCAGTTACTGCATGTCAGGCATTTATAAATCATCAGAAATCTTCACTTTACCCTTTAAAGATACAAGAAGGCTTCAAAACGTTAAGAGAAAATATTTGTTCTAAAAAAAAAAAAAACTATGCCTGAATTTCAAAGTTTCTGCACCAAAATTAATTTATCTTTAAACTTTGTTTAACTGCCAGTTTCTAGGCACCCTTATTGATCCTATTATTATCCTAATTTTGGAGAAAAGTGGGGCCACAGGAGGCTAAGTGATTTCTACAGTGTCACAATATCTCTCAACAACCCTAGGAAGCTACGAAGTAACAACTACGATCTTTATTTTATAGACACGGAAATTTGAGACAAATAGAAAATACATGACATGTATCCAGATACCATAGCGATAAAGTGAAGGCACATCAATATAGTCCGAATCCAGAACTGTATTCTTGTTCCTTTGTTGTACAGCATTGTTGCTGTAAATCACAGCTTCTCCCTACCATATTCTTCAGTCATTGGCCCCCGATTAAAATGTACAATTATGGAAGCCTTAAAACATTTCTTAAATAATACTTAGTTATCTGTATTGTCTTCTATTATGAATCCTTCAAGTCAGCAAGCGTTTCCTTTAAATGGCAATCCTGGCACTAAAAGCAAAGAGCCAGAGGTAGACAAAGCACAATCCTTGCACTCAAAGAGCTCATTTTGGTGACAGACACCCACAGAGAACAACTGCAATTCAGTGCAGTAACAGTGACCATGGGAAAGTTAGCCCTAAAATCAGCTTAAAGGAGGGGAGACATAAACTGAAGAGCCAGTGTTAGATGCCAGAAAAAATACGACAAGGAAGAGCATTTCAGATGGAAGGAACCGAGCATGCAAAGGAATGAATAAGAAACAGAGGCACAGAGAAGGAGAGACAAAGATCGGAGGATGAGAGGCAGATCGGGGTGGTAAGGCAGGGTGGTTATGAAGAGTACAAAGTAAGGCTGCAGAAAGAACGTAGCCAGCAATGTGTTCAGAGCATATTGCAGTCAAGTTTCAATGCTGGCAATCTGGAACAAGGCAGAATGAACACACTCTGGGCTGAAGGCAGTCATGCTCACCACTATACTCCCAGTGTCTTGCACAGTACGCGTCCTCTGGAGTGCCTTATGCCAACCTTACTTTGCGATTCAAAATTCTGATGACTAACTTTTTTTTTATTTAAGATTTATTTATTTTATTACAAAGTCAGATATACAGAGAGGAGGAGAGACAGAGAAGAAGATCTTCCGTCTAATGTTTTACTCCCCAAGTGAGCCGCAACGGCCGGTGCTGCACCGATCCGAAGCCGGGAACCAGGAATCTCTTCCAGGTCTCCCACATGGGTGCAGGGTCCCAGTGCTCTGGGCCGTCCTCGACTACTTTCCCAGGCCACAAGCAGGGAGCTGGATGGGAAGTGGAGCTGCCGGAATTAGAACCGGCGCCCATATGGGATCCCGGTGCGTTCAAGGCGAGGACTTTAGCCACTAGGCCATGCCGCCAGGCCCCTGATGACTAACTTGACATGAAAAATTAAACTTCTACTATCAGAATCATAAGAAGGACAATTTTTGCATTTTCCAAAAGAGTAACTTTACATATTTGTACATCAGTCAACTAACAAAATTTTTATTCACATTATCTGAAGTAACTGGCAAATCTCTTGTTAGGTACTTCACCTGAAAAACACAGGAAAAGAAACAAAGCTTAGGAAAGTAAATCGACCTCAGATTTACCAAACCACATGGATCCAAATCCAATGCTTTGGATAAAGAGCTGTGGCACACAGGTTTAAGCCACAGGCTGCAGAGCCAGCATCCCATATGCATACCAATTCAAGTCCTGGCTGTACCACTTCTGGTGCACTTTCATGCCAATGCACTTACGAAGACAGCAGAAGACAAAGGCCCAGGAGCTTGGCCCCTACTGCCACATGGGAGGCCCGGATGAATCTCCTGGCTGCTATCTTCAGCCAGGGCCAGCCCTCTGCATTTTAAAGCCATTTGGGGAGTATACCAGCAGATGGATTGTCTCTCTCTCTCCCCTTCCTCCCTCCCTCTCTCACCCTCTGTCTCTCTCTCTCTCTCTCTCTCTCTCTCTCTCGCTCTCTCTTTAAAATAAATAAATAAATCCTTAAAATAAAAGAGAACAATTCCAGTGCTTTTCCATCTACACTACAACCTCGATACTCGGAAAGGCTAGACTCAGATTTCAGTTGCCCTTGACCTTCCTACCTGTCTGTGGACATGTCCACAATTCACTTCTCACTTCTACAGCACTTCAAGGGTAAACACCATGCTGGGGCACAATATGAGACATTTCTCAGTAGCTATTATCTAGAGGGAAATGTTCCAACTCTAAATCTAGAGCAACCATCTCCTACACATAACATTCCCCATCCTCACCTTCACACCATCTGATTATATAACAGGATTCTTTATGTTTCTATTTTTTTAACCTTTGTTTCCAAATAGAATTTAAGCTATTTGAGGACAGCAATTTTACCATTAGTTTTAATCCTAGTGTTCATGATAGTGTTGGCATATAGTAAATACTTTATATATATCTACTACATGAATAAAGTAACTCTTTTCATGACAGACTGAGTTGCACAAGGGTTCCCATGCCATCTCCAACCTGTCTTAAGGTCCTCCAAACATATTTTCTGTCATTCCCTTCTTTGAACTTAATCTTATTCCCAACTGGGTTTAGCTAACATCAGGTACAGCTCACTTTTTTCAAGGAACTACCCTACTCACCTCAGCCTGTATTAATCTCTCTTTCAAAGCCAGGGATCATGCTTAAGTCTCTACCTAGGTACCAAATCCCAGTTCAAGTTCTGGCTGCACCACTTCCATCCCAGCTCCCTGCTTGTAGCCTGGGAAAGCAGTAGAAGGTGGCTCAAATCCTTGGGACCCTGCACTCATGTGGGAGACATGGAAGGATCTCCTGGCTCCTGGCTTCAGATTGGCTCAGCTACAATCAATGCAGCCATTTGGGGAGTGAACCAGTGAATGGAAGATCTCTCTCACTTGCTCTCTCCTGACTCTGTACATCTTGCCTTCTTTTTAAAAAAAGATTTAATTTGTTTTCCTTGGAAAGGCATATCAGATTTACAGAAAAGAGAGAGAAAAAGATCTTCCATCCACTGGTTCACTCTTCAAATGGTCACAACATTTGGTGCTGAGCTGATCCAAAGCCAAGAACCAGAAGCTTCATACGGGTCTCCCAAGGCTTTGGCCCATCCTCTACTGCTTTCCCAAGCTATAATAAGCAGAGAACTGGAAGGAAAGTGGAGCAGCTGGGACATGAACTAGAGCTTAAATGGGATCCTAACACTTGCAAGGTGAAGATTTAGCCATTGAACCATTGTGCCAGGTCCCACATTTGGTTTTCAAATAATAAACAAAAATAAATAAATAAATAAACAAACAAGCAAACAAACAAGCAAACCTTTTTAAAAATCTGTTCCAGGGCCCGGTGGTGTGGCCTAGCGGCTTAAGTCCTCGCCTTGAACGCCCCGGGATCCCATATGGGCGCCGGTTCTAATCCCGGAAGCTCCACTTCCCATCCAGCTCCCTGCTTGTGGCCTGGGAAAGTAGTCAAGGACGGCCCGATGCTTTGGGACCCTGCACCCGCGTGGGAGACCTGGAAGAGGTTCCTGGTTCCCGGCTTCGGATCGGCGCGTACTGGCCCATTGCGGCTCACTTGGGGAGTGAATCATCGGACGGAAGATCTTCCTCTCTATCTCTCCTCCTCTCGGTATATCTGACTTTGTAATAAAAATAAACAAATCTTTAAAAAAAAATCTATTCCAGCGGGATTAACTATATCAAGTTCTCTGTAAAACCTGGAGGGCACATCTCCAATGTGACCCTACATAGTCAATCAGACATAAAACAAATAATAAGATTTTGGACAACAGGTCAGCCTTCCTCTTCTTCCCCCCATCACACATTGCTTTGGTGACAGTGCCCAGTATATAGCAAGTGATCAGTGATTCACTGACATGTTTATAAGGGAAATTTGTAAATCCCTAACTCACAATGTTGTTACAGGTATTAAATGAGATAACACACAGAAGCATTCCATCTAGCACACAGAATAAGTCCTTACCAAACCTGTTATGATTGAAACTGATGTGAATTTCAGCTTTCATAATGGCTACTGAGTTGCTTTAGAAGATGATGAAAATATTTATCGTAGTAATGCCTTCACTCCTCTGGGAATATACTAAAAACACTGACTGGTACAAATGGGTGGTTTTTATGATATGTGAATTATAACCCAATAAACCTGTATTAAAAAAAAAAAAAAAACAAGGATGGACGTTGGATCTATAGATGAGCTCGATCAGATGGTAGAAAAGAAAGGGACCTTTTCCCAAAGGGGATATCAATGCTATTTGTCCCAACCATGAGGTTCACTTTCCTTTTTGGTGACTGGCAAGATCTTTGGGTGTTTCACTTACCCTGGAGGAGGGGTCAGGCTCCTGATGCTAAGCACGGGCCTTATGTTAAAAAGACTATTGAATCAGATCAAAGATGAAAGGAGTAGAGGAGCCAACAGCCTCTCATCTCACACCAAATACAGATTGTCTAGGTCTACTCAGTAGGTGTTCTGGGATGACTGGAATGAAAGTCAACAGGCGGGCCCAGGGGCGTGGTGGCCTAGCGGCTAAAAGTCCTCGCCTTGAACGCCCCAAGATCCCATATGGGCGCTGGTTCTAATCCCGGCAGCTCCACTTCCCATCCAGCACCCTGCTTGTAGCCTGGGAAAGCAGTTGAGGACAGCCCAAAGATTTGGAACCCTGCACCCATGTGGGAGACCTGGAAGAGATTCCTGGATCCTGGCTCAGGATCAGCACAGCACCTGCCATTGTGGTCACTTGGGGAGTGAATCATCAGATGGAAGATCTTCCTCTCTGTCTCTCCTCCTCCCCGTTTATCTGACTATGTAATAAAATAAATAAATCTTAAAAAAAAAGAAAGTCAACAAGCAGTGCCAGGAGAAGTCCTCCTGAGGGAAGCTCAACCAGGAAAATAAGGAAAATAAAGGGAACAGTGGGGCATCCAGAAGAAGACAAGTCCCCAGGGTGCTCCAACTTGTTGTTTTAATTCTTTCTCCCATGGAGTCATCACGGGCAGAAATCCCACGGCAGGGAAGAGTGCTCTGCAGTTGTCTCTTTGCTTTGGGGTTAACTGACAAAGCCAAGATCTCGAAGCTGCTTAGCCTGCAGGTGAGTTCAGAAACACTGGCCCAAGGAGGGATTTTTACCAGGCATCTGATCACTCCACACTGTGATGTGGATAAAAATAACTGGAAATTGGGGAGAAATGTATTTTTCCCTTCTGAGAGAATGGTAGCTGGGAGAAAAATAAAGAACTTGGTGACTATACTTTTTTTTCATAGCAAATACTGAGGAGTTGTTCTAGTGAATACTGGGGCAGGTAAAAGTGAAATAGATTGCAGGCATTTTACTGCATTTCAACTTTAAATATGGTTACCTGCCAGCAGGGGTGGGAAACCTTTTCTCTGCCAAAGGCCATGTGGATATCCATGACACCCTTCACCAAACATACAAGATTATCAACCTAAAAATGAACCTGCTATAGATTTATTGAAGCTTGGGTCTGGGTCCCACATGTGATAGCCTTGGCAAGGCCAGGGCAAGTCATTTTGTGGGGGCCTTCTACAGACCATAGGGAGAATGTTCCCCAACCCTGCTCCTAAGATCTTTGCGTAATGTTTCCCATAACACCTCTATCTCTCTCATCTGTACCACTTCAAAAATATGAGAGATGCCATTTCCCACACTGCCACACAGCAGGGATGTATCACATTTCCTGAATGATTAAAAATTGGAGTACATTATTCTGTAATCATATTCTACATTCTACTACCTTGCGAAAGCACTTCTGCCTAAGAAGACCTTCTAACTAATCAAAAGCCCCCAAGAACACAGAAAGACAGTATGAAAATACTCAAATGTGCACTTTAAAATCTATTGCTCTTCTACCACAAGAAAGCTTGTGTCAGTAGTTGTACAAACTTGAACAGGTCTTTCTGGTCCTCAGCCTTGCCGTTTGAAATAGAGGTCGAAATTACATAATCAGTTCTCAACCTCAGGACAGTACGACTCCCAGGTGGCGTTTGGCAAGCCATGCAGGTTATTTTGCTTAGCACACTGGAGAACCAGTGCTGCCACTTACTACAGAATGGGCAGGGACATCTAGGAATACTAGACTCCAGCGACGGTCAGAACAAAAACAATGAACTATCCAGTTCACTGCCAAGAACATATTACTCAACCTCCACCCAGAGGGAAAAAAAGGACAAAATAATTAAAATCACTTCGACTCTGAAAATTTTCTGCTATCAGTCAATGTAAGAACACTGCTACACAGTGATTCTTTTTAAGTTTGAATAGCACTAAATGAAGAGAAAAGGGGAAAAAAACCAGAAATGGCTCATTAACAGAGTCTGCTGGAACTCAGCATGATAAAACTAAGATCTGAATCAGCAATGAACCTCACAAGATCGATCTCTCTCTCTCTCTCTCTCTCTCTCTCTCTCACACACACACACACACACACACACACACTCACAAATGGAACTTTACTAACTGCAACCAGATGTTATTTAACAAGCATTTTTTTTCCCAAACATCAGATAGTGTTGTTCACTCTTGAAATCAAAAGAAGTCTGAGTGAGGGGCAAATAAGAAAGTTTGGGAAAGTGTTCATAGAACCACAAGATGCTCACATGGCTAGCTGCACATACTGTAGATGAATCAAAGAACCTGGGTGGTTGTTTATGTACTTTATCCCAAGAGTTATGAGGGTAGAGCTGGAGAAGCCTTGTGTATTAATATAATTCATTATTTTTACTTCCTGCTCTGAAGTTCTTCCCACAAGTCCACACTGTGTACTTTGTCTTATAAATTTAGAAAAAAATGATTTCTTTGTTTCTGCTGCTTGTCAACTTGAAGGTAAATCCATTATAAAAAAAATTATATTTCCAAGGACTTAACCACAGACTACTGTAAACGAGCAATTAACCTACTAGATACAGTACCAGCAGCCAAGGACAGAACATCAGAGCCTCAGCACGCTAAGAGAAGATTCTTTTGAGAAATGGTTCTGAGGGGGAAAAAAAGCTTTTTGTGATATTTCTGGATACAAATTGTGATAGCTCTAGCCAAAGCCATTGATAATTAAAGCCAAATTTAACCCCTTCCTAAAACTAGTTAGAGACTACAGTGGCTTAAGAATTTCCTTTTAAGGATTCATTTCGGGGAGAAAAAAAAAAGAAAAGCTGTTGTTTTCTATGGCAGAAAAGGCAGATGGCCGTGACCAGCCCCATCTTGGCAGCAATCTCCTACACTATAGTCCAGAGTTCCAGAAATTTAAAAATCCTGAATCTGCACTAGTCGTTTCTGCCAGTGGCCTCACTGGGCTGCTCTCCAAACTCTAGGGTCTAATGTTTCAAAATAAAGCCAAACCCAACACAGAACAATCACCCTTACTGTTTAGCAGTGTCTTACTTCCAAGAATCCTTTGCTACCAGAAATTTCTCATATAGTCAGGGGGAAGTGGTATCGGTCATTTCAGAACATATCTGCAACTGTTACGAAGCTTCACAGCTTTTGCTAAAGGTCAGCTGTGTAGACAAGTTTATTTTGTAAATTCAGTAAGTAAGAGAAGCGAACAACATCCTCTCTCCATGTAATATTTGAGAAGGGTGGAGCATCAGAAAAACCTAGTTCAACTCTAGCAACTTCAAAGGCACAGCGAATTGCTTTTTAACTGTCAAATGCTTTCTCTCTCACCTCTGAATCTAGCCCATTAAACTCTACCTGTGTTTTCATTTCAAATAGGCACCCCACAGTTACGTTGAAACAAAACAAGCCTCTTTCCCTCTTCTTCATTCATCAACAATGATGACAGTCATGCTTCCAAGTATATTCTAAATCTACACATTTCTCACCATCTCCACTCTAGGCTTAGCCATCATTATCTCTTTCTTAGAATATTACAATTTTCTAATCGCTGTTAATTAATTTCCCCGCTTCTGCTGCTGGCCATATAGTCCATTCAACTCAAAAAAGCCATGAGTATCTTTTTAAGAACAAATATACGTTACATGATAATCTTACTCTCTCCTCTTTCTCCCTCATTATTCTGCTGTTGCTCCTTCATAGCAGTCATTACTATCAGAAAACACCATATTTTTTTGTAGTTGTTTCCTGGTATATTTTATGTTTCTATTACCATTTAAATTCCATGAGAGAAGGGATTTAATCTGTGTGTTTCATCACTATATCTGCAACACTTTGAAATGTGCCTGGCATGCAGGCATAAATATTTGTGCAGTGAAGAAGCAACTACTTGATGAATGTTTACTGAACATTTATCTGATAAAACCATACTAAGACCTGTGAGTGAGGAAGACAAGACATGGTTCTGCCCTGGTGGAGCTCACAAGAGGAACACAAACATTAAACAATTGCAATACACTGTGGGGAACACAATAATACTTATCAGTCAAAGGTGACAGAAGAATGAGAATACCCCAAAAAGCACTTGGAAAAATCAATTTAATAGTATGGGTTCATTTTAGTGCAAAACTTTTAAATTCATATGGAGTGTTTTCATGATGGACATTTCTACACACAATGAGAAACATGACTGTACCAAAAACACTTCTTGCACCAAAAAAAAAAAAACCCTCATACTTTCAACTCTATTTTACATGAACATTTGAGGTATATCTTGTAGACAAAGTGGCAATTGACTGTGTTCGAGTATGATACAGAACGTTTCCCAAAAGCAAAGAAGTTTGAGCTGGAACATGAAGGATGGGTCCATTTTTCCAGACTGAGAAAATTCATGATGAGTTTTTCAGGCAAAGAGACGGGACAGGCAAAGCACACAGTCTTAAACAAAGAAATGGGATAGCAACACCCATTGGCTCCAGTGGAAGTCGGGGCTCAAGACAGAACCAACCCAGCAATTGCAATCACCAGCTGATTGAGGCAATGGACTGTGCCAGGTCCTGTACTTGCTGGTACCTATAGGAATCTGGTCTGGGAACACCTCAAAGTTTCTTTGGGGATCCCCTCAACCGAAATGGCGGAATCAGAACCTTAACCAAGAAAAGACAGAAGATAGAACTGGTCAATCAAGCACCACAGCTATATGTTGGCAGCGAAACACTGGACAAAGGGAGACTCTGTGATGGACTATGTCAATCAGTAGATTATTCAACAGCCTCATTGTGTCTGGAGTGGCGAGATTGGCAGCAATGCATAACTGGTGAACTACCGGGACCTGGGGTGGGTGGGAGACTGGGTGGGGATTCTCCTCAATATTCCCTTTAGCCCTTGTAACTTTTTTACCCTAATCAACAATCTAAAGATTTTCAAAATATAACAAAGAAAAAAAAAAAAGAAATGGGGTAATGCAGGACCACGTTCAAGAAACAGTCAGTAGTAGTTTGGTAGGTGGAGTGGAGCAGACACAACTATGTAGGAGGAAATGAGAGAAAAGAAAGCTTTTATGTATACGTTGCACTCAGATTATAAAGAGACATAAATGCCTTGTAAATAAATTTTGTAATAGGGAAGGCATTTGATCTACTGGTTAAGCTGCCAGTTGGAATGTCTATGCCCCACATCACAGTACCTGGGGCTGAGTCCTGGCACTGGTTCCCGATTCCGGATTCCTTTTAATTTAGACCCTGGGGGCAGGAGTGGTGGTTAAGTGACTGGGTTCCCATCCAAGGGATCCCATGAAGACCTGGAGTGAAGTCCTGGCTCCCAGCTTTGGCCTCAGTTCAGATCCAGCCACTGGGGACATTTGGAGACCCTCTCAATTTTTTTTCAATGATAAAAGAAAACTTGGCATTAATTCTTATAGACAAAAGGTAGTCAAGTGGGCATTCAAACAAGGAGTAAAAAGTATTCATTCAGCCACCAAATGTTTAGTGTCTCATCATATTTGCGTTTAGGAAAATAACCCAGGGAACAGGAGCAAAACTGCATTAGAAAAGAAAATGAAAGGATGCAGAGCAATTAGAAAGCAGCTACCAACTCAACTAGAATATTTTTCAAATACTATAGATTCTTGGCCTCACCCTGTAACTACTAGATCTAAGTCTCTCAGGGTGGAAATCAAAATATTATTTTTACCATGAAAGACAGCCATTATTCATAGGCAAAAACTATTCAACCTGCTCAAAGGGTATGAATTGAAAACACTACTCTCCCTGCCGACTTTCCTGAATTAACAATTACCACTCCCCAGACTACCTCATTCTCAGTAAAGTCCTATTGCTCAAAAATGCTCCAGGTTTGGAAACCCTTTCACTGCTACCTAGGCAGTTTTCTCAAAATTTTACTTGACAGCAAAAATTTCCTGGGGTCCCTGAGAGGCTTCCAAACAAACTCCTCCCCTCCATATTCTGACAATGAATCTTAAATTGGCCTGAGACGCAATTATCTCTGGTGACTCTCACCTGGGAGTTTAAAACACCTGTCAGAAAAAAAGATAAATACATCTTTAATATGCATGATAAAAATAAAATTTTGATTAAATAGGTGCAGGTAAGACCTGACATTCTACACATCTACTAAGTTAACCTGATGTCAATGCAGCTAGTAACAGGAACAATGTTTTACCAAACCCTGTTCTCCATTCTGGCTTCATATTAGAATCACCCTGGAGGGCCCAGTGCAGTGGCCTAGTGGCTAGGGTCCTTGCTGTGAACACGCGGGGATCCCATATGGGCGCTGGTTCTAATCCCGGCAGCTCCACTTCCCATCCAGCTCCCTGCTTGTGGCCTGGGAAAGCAGTCCAGGATGGCCCAAAGCCTTGGGACCCTGCACCCGCATGGGCGACCTGAAAGAGCTCCTGGCTCCTGCCTTCGGATCGGTGCAGCACTGGCTGTTGCAGTTACTTGGGGAGTGAATCATCGGACAGAAGATCTTCCTCTCTGTTTCTCCTCTCTGTACATCTGACTTTGCAATAAAGATAAATAAATCTTTAAAAAAAAAAAGAAAGAAAGAAAATAATTGGTCATTGGAAGTTTTTAAAATTCTCCAGGGTGATTCTTCTTTTTTTTTTTTTTTAAGATTTATTTATTTTTATTGCAAAGTCAGATACGCAAAAAGGAGAAGAGACAGAGAGGAAGATCTTCCATCCGATGTTTCACTCCCCAAGTGAGCACAACGGCCAGTGCTGCGCACATCCAAAGCCGGCAACCTGGAACCTTTTCCGGGTCTCCCACCTGGGTGCAGGGTCCCAAATCTTTGGGCCGTCCTCGACTGCTTTCCCAGGCCACAAGCAAGGAGCTGGATGGGAAGTGGAGCTGCCGGGATTAGAACTGGCGCCCATATGGGATCCCGGCGTTTTCAAGGCGAGGACTTTAGCCACTAGGCCACGACGCCAGGCCTATTTTCAAACTCTTCCAAAAAGTACGAGTCTATAACACTTTTAACTCATTCTCTTATGCCAGCAATACCCCGATTCCAAAGCCAGACAAGGACACTACAAGTAAACAAAGCTATAAGCCAATATCTTCTATGAATGTTAATCCAAAAATCACCAATCAAAAATAAATACTACAAAACTAAATTAACAACATTTTAAAGAAATGATATACCATGAACAAGTGCACTTTCCAGTGTATAAAACTGAGTATGGTCCAAAATTTTTTTAAAAATCAATTATGAAATGCACCACATTAATAGAATAAGGCATGGAAAGCACATGATCATCTCAGGCAATAAAAAACAAATGCATAAAACTCACCACATTTTCATAATATAAGCAAATTTTCTCAACATGATAAAGACTATACATGATGAATTTACATCATACACAATGGTGAAAGACTGAAAGCTTTATCCCTGAAGATCCAAAACAAGACAAGGATTCCCAACCCTAACACTTCTAATCAGACAGTGCTGGGGGTTTCTAGACAAAATAATTGGTGAATAAAAATAAAATCTAAATTGAAAATGAAGTAAACTAATCTAATCACAGATGACATGAGCTTTTATCTAGAAATATTAAAAGTTCCAGACAAGAAAAATTTAGGGCAACTAAATAATTTCAGCAAAGTTAAAAAGTACCAACAAATCTCTATGTAAAAATTAGTTGCATTTGTATGTTTCAGTGTGAAGAACCACACCTCCAGAAATTAAGACAATTCAACTTAAAATAGCATCAAAAGGAATGAAATATTCTGGAGAAAATTGATCAACGAAGGGAAAGACTTGTACAATGAAACCTACAAAACACTGCACTACTCAAATAAGACACCAAAGAAGGGAAAGGATATCCAATGTTCATGAACTGGAAGACTTAATACTGTTAAAATGAACATACTACCCCCACAACAACAACAACAACAAAACTTTAGATTCAATACAAGTCAAATCAAAATCCCAATAGCATTTTCTATACAAATAGAAAAGTTTGGACCAGCACCATGGTATAGTAGGCTAAGCCTCCACCTGTAGCACCAGCATCGCATAGGGGCACCACTTCATAGCCTAGCTTCCTGATTTCCAATCCAGATCCCTGCTTGTGGCATGGGAAAGCAGTGGAGGATGGCCCAAGTCTTTGGAACCCACAATGGCAGACATGGAAGAAGCTCCTAGCTCAAGGTTTCAGATCAGCTCATGGCCAAGCACTGTGGCCATTTGAGGAGTGAACCAGTAGATGAAAGATCTTCCTATCTCTCCTCTGTATATATCTACTTGTCAAAGAAAAACAAACAAATAAATAAATCTTTTAAAAATGAAACATCATAGGGCCCGGCGGCACAGCCTAGCAGCTAAAGTCCTCGCCTTGAAAGCCCCGGGATCCCATATGGGTGCCGGTTCTAATCCCGGCAGCTCCACTTCCCATCCAGCACCCTGCTTGTGGCCTGGGAAAGCAGTCGAGGACGACCCAAAGCTTTGGGACACTGCACCCGCGTGGGAGACCCGGAAGAGGTTCCTGGTTCCCAGCTTCGGATCGGATCGGCGCGCACCGGCCGTTGCGGCTCACTTAGGGAGTGAAACATTGGATGAAGATCTTCCTCTCTGTCTCTCCTCCTCTCTGTATATCCGGCTTTCCAATAATAATAATAAAATCTTAAAAAAAATAAAAATAAAATAAAAATGAAACATCATAAGTGATAGCACAAAAATACAAAAGATCATTAAGGTAAACCACATGCCAAAAAGCTTAAACACCTAAAAGAAGATAATCTAGAAGGCCACCATGACCTTAATATCAAAAGGTGACAAGACACACACACACACACACACAGACACACACACACACAGAGAAAGCTATAAACCAATCCTTCCCACCCCTGTTAAATAGATATAAAATAGATGCAAAAAATCTCAACAAAATAATAGCAAATTGAACACTACAGCATATCAAAAAGATTCTTTAACATAATCAAGTGGGATGTATTCCCAGGATGCAAGGAGAGTCCAACATTTGCAAATCAATCATTGTAATATACCACATCAACAGAATGAAGACTAAAAATCATATGATCGTCTTACGTAATGTGAGGGAAAAATATTCAACCAAAGTTAACCTCTCTTCATGGTTAAAAAAAAGAAACTGAACATTAGGTATAGAAGGACTGTGCCTCAATATAAAGACAATATATATCAAACCCAGAGCCAACATTGTAGTGAACAAAGTTTAAAATGTTTTCTCTATGGCTGGGAACAAAGCAAGCTTGAGTATCTTCACTATTTTTATTCAATATAGTACTGGAAGTTTTAGCTGAGGCAATTAGGCAAGAGAAAGAAATAAAAGGCAATAAAATAAAACAAGGAGTAAGTTGAATTATCACTGGTTACAAATGACATGATTCTATATAGAGATCAATCTAAAGACCACACCAAATGATACACAAAGTCAGTGAAGTTGAAGAAAACAAAATCAGTAATTAACTTGCTCAGAAAGAAATCATGAAATAAAATTGCTTTACAAAAAGCAACAAAAAAAAAACAATAAAATAACTAGGATAAATATAGCCAAGGAAGTGAAAGACCTAGTCAATAAAAAATACAAAACACCAAACAAACAAAAAAAACTGAAGAACACACACAGGAAAAAAAATTGGAAAGCTCACCCATGTTCCTGGATTACAAAAATAAACATTACTAAAATGTCACTATTACCCAAAGTGATTTGAAGATCAAACACAATTCCCATTAAAATACCAATGACATTCTTCAAAAACATAGGGGGAAAATCCTAAAACATACATGGATATACAAAGAACACAAATAGCCAAAGAAACATTGATCAAAAAGAGCAAAGCTAAAGGTACCATCGCATCCAATTTCAAAATACACTATAGGACTACAGCAACCACAACAGTATGCTACTGGCATAAAAACAAACACACAAAACACAGAACAAATATCCCAGAAATAACCCCACATGTTTACAGACAACTGATTATCAAAGATATCAAAAATTATAATGGAGAAGGAACTTGACCACCTCGTCTCTCACCCTACACAAAATTCAATTCAAAATGGATTGAAGACCTGAACATAAGACCTGAAACTATGAAAATACTAGAAGAAAATACAGCAGAAATTCTTCAGTGTAGGAATGGTTAGCGGGGAGAACCCCAAAAAGATAGGCAACAAAAACAAAAACAGGCAAATTGGCTTATATAAAATTAAGAAGTTTCTGTGCACCAAAGAAAATAATCAACAATTGAAAAGAGAACCTACAGAATGAGGGAAAAAAATATTTGACAACTATTCATCTGGTATGGATAGCCACAATATCTAGAGAACACAAAAAAAACTTAACAACAAAAGAAAATCCAATTCCATAACAGGCCAATGATATAAACAGATATTTCTCAAAAGAAAAAATACAAATGACAAAAAAATACATAAACCTGATCAATGGCATTAGCCGTCAGTAAAATACAAATCCAAATCATGATGACACATCCTCTCTACATTTATACTGGTTGGTATTTTTAAAATACTGACAAGGAGATGCTTGAAAGGGAACTTGTACACATGGTTGGTGGGAATGCAAATTGGGACAGCCCTAATGGATTACAGTATAGATATCATTCACAAGGTTAAAAACAGATCTTTGTATGATCCAAATATCCCCATTGCATGTATACATCTAAAGGACAAAAAGTCAATACATAAAAGATACACTTGTAATCTTCATGCTTATTGCTGCAGTATTCATGAGTGCCAAGATACAGAATCAATTGAGATGCCCATCCATGGATGAATGAAGAAAATCTGGCATGTCAACATACTGGACCATTATGCAGTAACAAAAAATAAAATCTGTCATCTGTAACAAAACTTATGAAAGCAGGAAACATGTCAACTGAAATGAGACAGAAAGACAAACATCACACATCTTCTCTCAAATGTGAAAGTTCAAACAAAAAGTTGATGTGAATATAAAATAGTGATTAGTACAGGCTAGGAGGGGTGGGGGTAGGTGGTTTACAGAGAATCCGGACAATGAGTACCAGAACAGTTAGATAAAACCAATGCATTCTACTGTTCCACAGCATAGTGCAATGACTGCAGTTCACAATGGCCCCTTTTATGCTTCAGGAAGAGCCTGAAGAAGTTTGAAAGCTCCACACAGAGAAATGATAGGGAGATGGAAATGCTAATTATTACTTGAGCACTAGAAATACATACAAATACTACATATTAACAAAAATCCTTGTGTAACACATACAATAAAATTACACTAAGTAAACAAAATGTACTACATTTTAGAGGAGAAAATTTACTCTTCGCCTATGCATTTCTCCTTCCTACAGCTATTAAAAGTCATTCCTTCTATCACAGGTTGGATGTCAGAGGAAATGAAGATCCTTCTTTGAAAGTCTATCCAGCCTGGCATGGTAGCCTAGTGGCCAAAGTCATTGCCTTGCACGCGCTGGGATCCCAAATGGGGTTCTAATCCCGGCAGCCCCACTTTCCATCCAGCTCCCTGCTTGTAGCCTGGGAAAGCAGTCGAGGATGGCCCAAAGCCTTGGGACCCTTGCACCCATGTGGGAGACTTGGAAGAGGCTCCTGGCTCCTGGCTTCAGATTGACTCAGTTCTGGCTATTGCGGCCACTTGGAGTGAATCTACAGACGGAAGATCTTCCTCTCTGTCTCTCGTTCTCTCTGTAAATCTGACTTTGCATTAAAAATAAATAAATCTTTTTTTTTTTTTTAAAGTCTATCTAGGGCCATTCTGCTGCACATACTAGCAAACACAGGAACTAGGGCTGGAGGCAGGCTTGGTGGAGATTACTGGGGGTTGCCCCAACTGGACTGCAGTTTCCACTGGTGTGCATAAGGGCCAGGTTTGTGGCAATCTGGATTGGGCTGGACTACAGCACCTGTTGGTTTGCATAGGACACGGAGCTGAAGACAGAAATGACCACACAAATGCAACGCAAGCACAGAATAGGCTGATGCATGTGATGGACAACCAGATCCTGAACTGCCTGGCACACACATGAGTCAGGTCTGGGATCCTCCCAGGTGAGGTTTTCTTGGGGGATTCCCCCAACTGGACCATTGGACTCAAGGGAAACTCCAACCACAAGGAAAATCATAAGATCTGTGGTCCAATCTTGGAGTACATGTATCAAAACTGGACGTTCTCGGTTGTTGATGCCTATGCAGTGGATGCCATGCCCAGACACACTTGAAGAACTTGTTGGCTAGCTCATCGAGGCCAGCGACACACACTGAGTGCCATGTTGGAGGGTGGAGAGCGGAACATGTTGGACAACTCTCCTGGCCAAGCTTTGACAGCAGGTGTCTTGGCAAGTGGGTGCACTAGGGTGAACTCTCTCTGTCAGCCAACGAAGTTTGGAAGGATTTACTCAGTCTCGGAGCAGTGAGATCAACAATATCCTAGAACTATCAAAACATCCCAAGCAATACCCTTAGAACATTCTTCTCTACACAGGGGTTTCTAAGATGGCATTAAGTGGACATTCCCCATCCCCAGATGTTGATGTTGTTTGACAGCTAGGAGCAGCCCAATATTTCTTGCCACACCCCCCCCAGATATAGGAGAAAAGGGAAAAAAGGAAATTAGAAGCATTTGTTCCATCTACCTTCCCACATACCTCAACCCCCCACTCTAAACAGTGGTCATCATGGGCATGCATCCTTGTCAACTATGTGAAGAACACTACAAATAAATTAATTTTTTAAAAAAAGAAGTCTACCTAGGAATCAAATCAATAGAACACCGGAGGTGAAGGCTTGCTGGTGGGACCCTCAGCCATTCCTACCTGAGACAGGACAGGGCAGAAACAGGTTTTCCCATGTGGCCGGTAAGAATCAAATAGGCTTTCCCATGTGACCGGTAACCATCTCCCTGTGTGCATGGCAAGCAGCTCGGCTTGAGGGATATCTGGGGTGGCGCTGACTCTGGGTAGTAATATATGTCCTACTATCACAGGATGAACATTATAAGTAGCAGGTAACTAGAATGCTATCCATCATTCTTAGCTTATTTCAAAGGAGCAAGCCCCCAGGGGCATGTGATTCTGGAAATCACTGGGTCCTGTGTTTAATCTTCGCCTTGACTGTAAAGCAGCTCTTGGTTTGGGAGCAACACCAGGACTGCTTAGTAATACGAGCTGCGTTGGAACACCTGCCAGCACAGTTCATCCAGATTTCTTTCATCTTCTCACAGTCTGTGATACATGTTCTATTTAGATCAGATCAGTAACTGCTAACAACTTTTTCCTGTAAGTCCTGACTTCTAATTGGCTATAAACGAGATACTACAGGGGCTTGCTCAAAGATTCCCAGAGTTCAGAGTAACCCTTCGCAGTGTTCCGGGTCTCTACCAGGGAGCTCAATTACAATTCTCATGCACAAGCCTGCAGTTTCCCAGGTAGCTGAATCCATTCCCACACTGCGGTATTATCACATCCTGACAGTTTGCTCTTTTGCACTTTTGTTATCCCCTAGGTTAATTAGCTAACTCCTTCTTCCAATTCCCTAGAGGTTTTTTTCTTTATTGCCACCATATCCCTTGTGTCACTGGTAGTTCTAATACTACTATTTCTTGTTATTTTTTTTTCTTCTTCTCATGTCAGACTCCTTTCTTCCTGCAAGATTAACAAAAAGCTTGGGGGATAGGAGCTTCCAGAAGAAGCTGGGAACTGTTTCCAGGCCAGAGCATCTGTAGGAAAACTGCCAGATTGAGGCACAGACTATTGCAAAGAAACTGAAGCTGTCTTTGACATTAATGTTATCTCCTAACTTTTCGCTCCACTTCCATTCACAAGTTCTTTACTTTAGGGAGATACTTTCATACTTGCCCACGACTGTGTGTCTGCTACTTTCCTAAACCTGCGATCTATTCAATGGGAGAAAAGGCCACTGAAGCATTATCCTCTTTCACAGTGTTCCACTGCGTGTCATGCTTTGGTTTTGCATCTTCTGCTCCATTAATTGACCTCAGCTGCAACTACCACAACGCTGTGGAATAGTTTCCAATGATTTCAAGCCAACATATTTTTTCACTTGAAATCTGCAAACCCACAAAATGTTCTCCAACCCCTTTCTACGTGTTCCACTGCTGTGGTGATGATGCATCTGATGGTGAAAAAGAAACCACATAGGAACACGGGACCATCAGACTCAGAAAGAAATGAGTTGTCCCAGTCCGCTTGCCTTGAATGAGGATCACATTTGCACAGCCACAGAGAGCTAAGGCTCTAACCTTCCTGTGAGTCAGGAAAGTTCTCATTATAAATAAAATGTAACACCCAATCTGTTGCACAAATTGGTTTTCTCTCCAACATTGCCCATCTCGCAGAAAACAGCCAACCATCCATCTAGAAGCCCAGAACTCCTCCTTGATCTCATCATTCCCTTTGTCTTCTATAAGCAATCCATTATTAAGCCCCAGTGATGTGAACTCCTAAATATCTCTTTTTAAAATATGCATTTATTTATTTTGTTAAAAGGCTACACAAACAGAGAAAAAGAGAAAGATGACTTCTATCTGCTGATTCAGTGCCCAGATGACCACAAAGATAATGCTGGGCCAGGCTGAAGCCAGGAGCCTGGAATTTCATTCTGGTCTCCCACATGAGTAGCAGGAGTGAAGTACCTGCAAAGATCTGCTGCTGTTTTCCCAGGCAAATTGTCAGGGAGATGGATCAGAAGTAGAGCAGGTAGTAGTTGAACAGCTCCTTCAATGTGGGAATGTCAGCATTGCAATAGGCAGCTTAACCTTCAGGGCCACAATACTGACTCCCCCAAGTAATTCTCTTTTTTAAAGATTTATTTATATTTATTAGAAAGGCAGATTTACAGAGAAGGAAACACAGAAAGAATGAGCTTCCATATTCTTTTTCTCTCCCACAATGGCCGCAATGGCTATAGCTGAGCCAATCCAAAGCCAGGAACCATGAGCTTCTTCCAGATCTCCCAGGTGAGTGCAGGGTCCGAAGGTCATGGGCTGTCCTCTACTTCGTCCCTAGATCATAAGCAGGAGCTGGATTGAAAGTGGAACAGCTAGGACTCAAACCAGTGCCAAAATGGGATGCCAGTGCTTGAAGGTAGAAAATCACGGGGCTAGCCCCTGAGATAGTTCTTTAATACAATTATCTCCATTTTTTCAACACTCATCATCTCTCACACATTCTACTGCAAATAAGGTCTAACTAACTGGTCTATCCTTAGCCATTCTTGCCCATCTTAATCCATTCATCACTGCACAGCCAAAATGAAATAAGATATAAGTCACATAAGATTTTTCCAATTTTACATACTCTGATAGATCCGTACTTTGTCTTCCTACGATGGCCTATAGCCCCTGTGTGATTGTGCAACCATTCAGCACTTTTCAGTCATACTTACCTGTTAATTTTCGAAAAGATAAAAAAGTCAAGCTTTTTGCAACCTTGGAGTTTTCATATACAACATTCCTCTGCCTGGAATATTCTCCCCCAGCCCTTACCCATATCTGTGTGTGGCTGGTACCTTCTTATCAATCACTTCTCAAATGTTACCCTTTGGGTATTTTTTGTTTATTTATTTATTTATTTTATGGTACAGTTCCACAGGCTCAGAGATTTCCCTGCCCCTCCTCCCCAACTTTCCTCCCCCCACCTATTTCCCCTATATTATTACAATAGTATAATCCTTCAAAAACAGCCGTGAGTCCTTCATTCTGCTATTTAAGTGTATCCTGACATTGTAGTTATGGACAATGGCAGAAAGTCCAGCATCCTATCATCAAGATATATTTAACAGTTTCACACCTCTTCTAAGAGCCCTTCCCTAACCATTCCACCAAAATGATGTCCCCCTCTGTCACCCTCTATTCTTAGCCTTATTTCCCTACAAAGAAATTATCACAACTTGCCCTTATTTTGTCTGTTTACTTGCTCTTAGCTGCCTCTGAAGTTTCCTGAAGGCAGAGACCATGGCAATTTTATTTTAAATAAAATATCCCAGTGCCCAGTATATAAGCAAGTCCTCATTATTTCAATTCTGACTACATCAAATACTTCTTTATTTTTCTCCTTCATCTTTACCCAGCATCCTAGATAAGGTTTTTGTTGTACTCTTTGAAAGCCTTTAGCATATACAGTAGATATTAGTGTTGTTGGAGAACTATTGCTGTTCATCTTTCAAAGTACCTGGTACCATGGGACTTTCTTGGCCAATGCAATATGAACAGAAATAACATATTACGCCTAGTAGAATCTGTAAGAATCAAAAGACAAGTCCTCATGCTGTTTTTTCCCTGCCCCAGTGATCATGAAAGCATGTGTGAAAATGAAACTTCGATAATCACTGTCCCCCAGTCACTGATAAGCGAAGATCCCAGGCTAACTCCTATGGATATACATCATGATTCCAGAAACAACCTTTTGTTATCATAAGCCATGGATACATTGGGTGTACGTGTCATGGGAGGAAGCAAGCAAAGGAGGAAGGACATGCATATTGCCTTTGACGTTTCAAGTCTGGCTGACTGGTAGGCCAGGGGTATGATCAACTAAAATAAGGAAGTGAGTAATATATAGGGAAAACATTTCGCTTGGTTTTGACTCAAATAGACACAGAGACAAGGGAAATATGACCAAATGTTAGTATGAATTTAACCACTAAAGCCTAGGTGGAAATAAATCCTGTTGCATATATTATGTTCACAGGCCTCAGGGTCTGCTCACTTCCATCCCAGTAAGTGCTGCAGATAGAGCAAAATCAGGAACTAGAAGTCAAAAAATAGGCACTGATAAGATATTGAGCTCAGGTCTGGTTTCCAAATGATTGCATGACTTAGTTTCCATATTTGGCCAGGAATTTTTAAGCTTTGGGATTCTATTGTACAATATTGATTGCGAGAAAAACAAATGCAAGCACACGTATATTGAACACTCAGATGGGAGGAGGTGCTTCACGGAACTCCTAGCAGAGCTATAATCGAACAGGAGTATTTGAAGCAAAGATCTCAAGCTTTTGAGAGCCTGCCTAGAAAGAATGTTGGTGTCCTAGAAGCCTAGAATTGAACAAGCCAGCACTAAATCACAAGTGAGCATGGTGGGAAGATAATGAAGACAACAAAGCCAAAGATAGCGAAGTAAGATCCAGTACCAGCTGGCAAATGCCTCCGTGTGCTAAATAGGAAGAAGAGCACAGCTGCCAAATGTTCCATGTCTAGACTCCAGCCAGATCCTCTTTATTCAGCAATCTACAGTTTCAGGAGCTTTTCTTGGAAGCTTTCATACCACTAACGTTGGAGCCCAAATGCAGAAGCAGTGTAAAAGGCCTTAGAACACTCGAAGTGATCCTTCAGGAAAGACAAAACGCACCAAATAATTCAAAAGCAAAAGAAAAGAAAGAAAGAAAGAAAAAAGTAAAAAAGAAGAGAGAGAGAAACTCAAGTGAGGGAGACACAGATACAGGAAGCATTCCTAGAGAGAAGGATAGTGAAATAGAAAAATCATCTCTCTCTTTTTTTTAATTGGTACTCTTCCCTACACAACAGCAATTTTTCCACATGTGCAGGCGTGCTTTCATTTCAAAGATGATGATGTTGAAATGATTTCTGCTTTCAAATTGCAGAAATCTAAGGGCAAGGGCAAGGGGCGGTGCTCAGCAATTATATCAGAGTACCCATGCTTTTCATTTTAAACAAGCAAACTTTTCTGGGGACCCAGCACAGTGGCCTAGTGACTTCAGTCACCTTGCAACTGGCAGGATCCAATATCGGCACCGATTTGTATCCTGGCTGCTCCACTTTCTTTCTGGCTCCCTGCATGTGGCCTGGGAGGGGGGATCAGTGGAGAACAGCCTTGGAACCCTGCACCCATATAGAAAACCCAGAGGAGGCTCCTGGTTCCTGGCTCCTGGCTGCGGATTGGCTCAGCTCGGGCCACTGGGGCCACTTGGAGAGTGAACCAGCAGATGGAGGATCTTTCTCTCTGTCTCTCCTCCCTGTAAATCTGACTTTCCAATAAAAATAAATAAATCTTTTTTTTAAAAAAAGTAAACTTCTATCATAGTTACTTCTGTAGAGGCTCATAGAGCTGTTCCAATGGGCTGTTTCCTCATATATGCCTTGTGGGTAATCCTTACTCTCAAAAACAAAACAAAGGAGCAATGATGAATCCCAACTGAGGAAGCTATCTGAAATCTTACGAAGTCAGATACTGCAGGAGATACATTGCTTAACTTGTACTTTGCTCATTTATCCGAGAGTCAGAGAAATATCTGATTCACTCCCGCAAACGCCCTTAACAGTCAAGACCAGAGCAGGTCAACGCCAGGAGTCAGAAAGATCTGGATCTCTCACATACTTGGCAGGGAACCAAGTACTTCAGCCATCTCCGGCTGCCTCCAGGATACATCAGCAGGAATCTAGCAGAGGGACTCAAAGTGAAGTCCTCTGATAAGAAACATAGGGCATTTACTGAGCAAGAGAGACAGCTACACTAACTAGCCTCAAGGAAAATGCTGAAAAAGGAAGTGCCACAAGCAGATCTGAGTAGCTCTCAAGGGATGACAAAGCAAGAAGGAACACAGGAGGAAATGAGTTACTGAAGACAGAGGCAGTCTGCTTCACCATTGGGTAACTTTGTATACGTAATTCATTTACTGTATTTATCTGTATAACACACTTAAAATGAACACCCCTTGCCATTCCAAAGCACTAAGATGAGATGGCAAAATGTTGCAGCTATTATGGAAAACACTGTGACAGCTCAAAAAAAAAAAGATGAAAAATGGAACTACCCTATGAGCCAACAATCCCACTTGCTGGTATTATACCAAGAAATGTCAAGCAGAATCTCAAAGAAGGATTTGCATTACTGACAACAGGTGTGAGTTGGAAACAACACAAGTATTCATTGACAGCTTATTGTAATATTTATATATATATATATATATATATATATATATATATATATATATATTGTTGGTTCAAAGCTAGGACCTTCTTCCAGGTGTACAATATGGGTGCAGAGGCCCAAGCACTTGGGCCACCTTCTGTTGATTTTCTCAGGACATTAGCATGGGAGCTGGATTGGAGGTGGAGCAGCTGGGACACAAACTGGGGCCCCCAAGCTATGCCAGCATTGTGGGCAGCAGCTCTACCCACTACAAAACAACACTGGTCCCAATACAATGGAATATTATGTGCCATTAGAAAGGAATGAAGTTCTGGCACGTGTTACAACATTAATTATCCATGAGGTGGCTATACTAAGCAAAATAAACCAGTTTCAAAAAAAAACAAATGCAAAAGAAAAAATGTATTATAATTTTACTCACATAAAATAACTAAATATAGTCAAAATAATAGAAACAGAAAGTGGGGGTTGCCAGGGGTTGAAGAAATGGAAAGCAAAACTAGTGTTGGCTACATAGAAAGTCCCAGTGTTGCAAGATCAGGGTTCTGGAGATCTGCTGCAGAACAATGTGAGTATACTTAACACACCTGAACTGAACGTTTAAATATGGGTAAAAAATGAAACTCATATTAAGTGCCTTACCATGATTTTTTAATATTTACTTTTATTATCTGCATGAAAAGCAGAGAGAGAGACTTCCCTACTTTCCCACAATAGCTAGGGATGGGCCAGGCCACAGCCAGGAGCCCAGAAATCCATCTGGGTTTCCCACACTGATGTACCCAAGAATGCAAGTTATTATCAACTGCCAGAATCAGGAAGCTGGTTTGAAAGCAGAGGTACCAGGACTCAAATCCTCATTTCAATATGAGATGAGTGCGAGCCTTCAAGCAGGGATCTATCTGTAGTGCCACCACATTCAACCATTTTAACACAACCTTAAAACATAGTATAAGATGGGCCAGCATTGTGACATATCAGGTAAAGCCACGCTTACAGCACCTTCATTCTATATAGGCATCACTTTGAGACCCTCCTGTTCTATTTGAAATCTAGCTCCCTGCTAAAGAGCCTGGGAAAGCAACAGAAGATGGGTCAAGTCCTTGGGCCCTGAACCCATGTGTGAGACCCAGAAGAAGCTCCTGGCTCCTGACTTCAGCCTGGTCCCAAGCCAAGCTGTTGGCAGTCATCTAGAGAGTAAACCAGCACATGGAAGATTTCTCTCTCTCTCTCTCTCTTTCTCTCTCTCTCTCTCTGTGTGTGTGTATAAGTCTTTCAAATAAGTAAATAAACATTTTCTAAAATGGAATGAGCAATAAATATAGTCCAAAAAGTAATACACATCATTTACATTGAAATACAGTCTGACATAAGGAGACTGCGTTTGTATATTCCATTGTCCCCCTTTCCCACTCATTAGTCTTTGAGATGCTTTCTTCCTTCTCTCTGTAGGCATAGCCACATTTCAGCACTACAACCCAGATCAGATCTGTGCACACCTAGGGTTTCGTGGGCATCAGCAGAACTGGGAGGGACCCTTTTCAAAGTGGGCGCTGTTGCAGAATTAGCAATCTCTATCTTAACTAGGCTTGCATGGTAGATAAGTTTTTAGAAAGGATTCAAGCAACTGGAGGTACTGAAAACATCTCCATGTTCCCCTTCCATGACATTTAATTGATTTCATGCACGTCTTTGATACAAGAGAATTTTCCTAAACCTTTGGGATTTAGTGGGCTAAAGGAAGCAATAAGATACTACAGATGTAGCAATGGTCCAATGATAATTAAATACAATTATAATCCTGGATTGCTTCGTGGGCCTGGAAACAAAATAGCTACAAATGACATTATTGGGAAAATTTGTGGAATCCAAATGTGGCCTTCAGATTAGATAATAGTATTGTATCTGTGTTAAACTTCCTGACTGTTCCACTGTCGTTACATAATAAATACCCTTGTGGTTGGGAAATATGCTGAAGGACTTAAGGCAGAGGGTAATGAGATATGCGACTTACTTTTAAATGGTTCAGAAGAAATATATAATATTTAATTAAAAGATAAAACAAGGCAAATGTACCAAAATGTTAATAATAAGTGAATCTGAATGAAAATGTATACTGAAATGACTTGTACTATTTTTGTAAATTACCCATAAGTTGGAAATGATTTCAAAATAAACCCTATACTGGATGTTTATAATAAAGTTCCAGCTCCTCTGGTTCTGTTTCCTAGCCAGCCTATTATATAAAGATAAAGTGCATGTGGGATGCAGAGGATGATGGCTCAAGTATGTGCGTTCCTGCCATTGATATGGATAACTCAGATCAAGTTCTAGGGCCTTGGCAATTGGAGAGTGAACTAGCACATGAAAAATAACCAACCCATTTCTCTCTCTCTCTCTTTCTTTGTGTGTGTGTGTGTATGTGTGTTCGTCTTTCTGCTTTTCAAATACTCAATGGTCAAGAAAACAAAAGATCTGCATTCCTACCCATGATGTGCTGGACACATCATTTAATGGTTTTCTGTTCAATTTATCCATATGATAAAATGGGGATAAAAATATCTATATGCCCTATCTCCTTTCCATAACTGCTCCAAAACATAATGTATAACAATGAAAACCTAAGTTTCAGAGACAAAAGACCTAAAGGTAAATACACTACTCTACAACTTAGATGAATACATTGACCATTGATCTTATCTTAAGTCCCAACACTCCCATCTGTTGAGCAACAATACACACCTCAGTAGGATAGCCTTGTACAATGTACAGTGATGATATAACAGAAGAGCTAACAATCATGGGTTATTCTCCATGTGATGTCACAAATTCGGCATAGCAATACCTTGTCAATATCCTATACCTACATATCAGGTCTATTAATACAAAATTATCCAGTTGGGAAAACCATGAAATACTTTTGTAATATGACAGTCAATAAAACATTAATATAGTAATGTTCTACCTATATAGCACCATCCAGATGAGTCATTAAAGAATGTTAATATTAAATTGAAATAAGAATATCCTTTAAACCCCAAATTTTCATAATGTAATCATTTAATGGAAAGCTACCTTTAATTCTTTCCTGCCTTACTACTCACAGCTATATAAAACAGGCTCAAAGCACAGAGCTATAGAGACCTTACACCTGTTTTGTTGTTAATATTTTTCAGGTACCCCAAAATTGTAATTATAATCTCTTTTTCATATCAATGTCCTGTTTCTAGACTTCTGTCACTTCAAATTCACATCCCTTGTTTGTGTTCATAACTACTTATTTTTTTTAAAGATTTATTTTATTTTTATTACAAAGTCAGATATACTGAGAGGAGGAGAGATAGAGAGGAAGTGAAGCTGCCGGGATTAGAACCAGCAGCCATATGGGATCAAGGCGAGGACCTTAGCCACTAGGCCACGCTGCCAAGCCCCATAACTACTTATTTTTAAGACACATTTATTAGGGCCAGTACTACGGCATAGCAAATAAAACCACCACTTGCAGTATCACCAACCCATACGGGTGATGGTTTGAGTCCCAGCTGTTACACTTCTGATCCAGCTCCCTACTCATGCACCTGGAAAAGCAGCTGAGCATTGTCCAAGGGCTTGGGCCCCTGCACCCATGTGCGAGATCCAGAAGTTCTGGGTTCCTGGCTTCACACAGTTACAGCTCCAAACATTTAGACCTTTTAAGGAGTGAACTAGCAGATGGAAAAATCTCTCTGCAACTCTGCCTTTCAAATAAATAAATCTTTAGATTTACTTTATTTATTGAAAAGGCAGAATGACAGGGAAAGAGATAAACACAAAGTGATCTGGGGCTAGCATGATCACTCAATAGTCTAATCTTCTGTCTCCAAGTGCTAGCTAGCATTCCAAATAGATGACAGTTAGTGTCCTGACTGCTCCACTTTCCATCCAGCTCCCTGCTTGTGGCCTGGGAAAGCAGTCGAGGACGGCCCAAAGCCTTGGATCCCTGAATCCATGTGGGAGACCCAGAGGAGAGGCCCTTTGGTTTCTGGGTTCATATTGGCTGAGCTCTCGCCATTGTGGCCATTTTAGGACTGAACCAATGGATAGAAGTTTTTCTGTCTCTCCTCTTTTTTTTTTTTTTTCTGTGAAAGATCTTGCATCTATTGACGTACTTCTAAGATTACTGAAACATCCGGGTATGAGACAGGCTGAAACCAGAAGTTAGGAAGCCCATCCAGGTTTCCCACATCCATGGCTCGAGTCTGCTGCTTTCCCAGGTGCATTAGCAGGGAACAGTTCTGAAAACAGTGTAACCATGACTGAAATGGATACCATGTGGGATGCGGGTATCCGAAGTGATGGCTTAATAATTGCCCCACAACACCTGCCCCTGCTTCCAAATTTTTAAGGCATCAAAACTACACCAAAGTTTACATGAAGATCCAATAGATTCAGTATAACATCCTCTCCCATGTGAAAACCAATTTGACTGCTTAAAGACCATTTTAGGGGCCAATCTCTGGATTCCTAGCTTGATTCTGAATATTGAGATTATTAGAAAACTGACCTTAAACATCCATTTAATGGTAATGTAATGAGGTAATGATAGTAGTTCCAAGATTCTAATTATACATGCCAAATTAGTTTCTCTAATTAGGAACTAATCTGTGGGCTTATAAATAATAAATTAAGCAGGAAAGGCAAAATTACTTGATACATTCTCTAATCCTTAAGTATGAATCAATATTTCCTATAGGACTATAACACTTCAGAAAGAACTTCAATTTCCATGATCTCATTTGTTTATCAGAACAATCTTGTAGAGTAAACAAGAGAAGTTGTTCTTGATCTCATTTCTCACTTAGGGAAACTGAGGCCCCAGAATGTGACCTGTGCCTACAATCACATGGTTAGCAAACATTTGCCTCTAGCATCCTAGTGGCCAGGGCCTTTCCACTGAGCTGAAGATTCTCATGAATACATTGGAGTATATCTCTGGAGAACATTTTATTGGCTACAATCCTGGCGATAACGAGATATGAACTGTTTCCAAACACTTCAGCCTCAACAAAATGGTGATCATTTCTAGCCAGAGGATTATAAAATTTTCAGATCAAAATGTCATCTATAGGCTGCAACAATGCCCTTGCATGTGGAGGGCAATATTCAGATTCCTAAGACACTGTAGACATGCAGAAAAAGGATAACAAATTGACCAACTCAGAGAAGTATTTTAAAATGAGGTGCTATAAGGAAAAGCTCCATTCTTCTGCCTGAAAAGATGAGGAATGAGGGTTGAGGGCTGCAAATAGAAATCTGTAAAAATCACACAGGGTAAAGATACAATGAAACATATTTGTAGGAGTCTAGAAAGACCAGAATTGGGGGGGGCTTAATATCTTGTAGTATCCTTTTCCTTTTCATGAAAGTGGCAAGGGCTTCTCGTTGAACTGTTTTATGTGTTTTCATTTATTTGAATGGCAGGGCAAGAGAGACTGTTCATCCATGGGCTCACTCTCGAAATTTCCACACCAGCCAGGGCTATGTAAAGTCAAAGCCAGGATGCAAGAACTCTGTGTCCTACATGACACATGGGGCCCCAGCACTTGAGTCATCATCGCCTGCTGCCTCCCAGGACACATCAACAAGAAGCTGGATCAGAGTGCATTAGTCAGGATTCAAATCCACACTTGAATATGCAATGTGGACTTTGCCAGCAGGAGCTTAACCCAACCGACCTCTTGCAGTTTCAAATAATCACTTTTAGGATAAATTATATAATGTCATATTTTCACAAAGTAGACTTGGAGAACTTCTTTACTGCATATTATATAGGTTGGAATTGTAAACGAATTTAAATTAACAAGAGAGCAAGCCATACAGAAATTGATACTTTTTTTCTAATGATTTTTTTTTTTAGAAAGGCAGATTTACAGAGAAAAGGAAAGACAGAAAGAAAGATCTTGCATTTGCTGGTCCAGTCCCCCAAGTGCCCAGAAACAGTCAGAGCTGAGACAACCTGAAGCCAGGAGCCAGGAGCTTCTTCCAGGTCCCACACGTTTGGTGCCTTGTCCCAAGGCTTTGGGTCGTCCTCTACTGCTTTCCCAGGCCACAAGCATGGAGCTGGATGGGAAGTAGAGCAACTGGGACATGGACTGGAGCCCATTTGGGATTCCAGCACATACACGACGAAGATATAGTCACAAAGCCATCATGCCAGCCCAAGAAATTAGTCCTTCTATAGTCAAATCAGTAATGTGAGGAAAGAGAACTACTCCTATAAACCTCCTTTTTGCCACTGTCCAAACAAAATCCATGGCTGAATTGATGAAGGTTCTGAATCAAAGTAGTTTATCTAATGCTTTTGAGTCATTTCAGACAAGTATAATGGGTTCCGAGGAAACTTTACTACTACTTATCAAGTTCCACAAAAAATTAACATTAGAATTACTGCATGACACAGTACTTACATATCTGAGTATATCTTTGTTTGTGCTACTCTAAGAAAATATCACAGGTACTGGCACTGTGGCGTGACGGGTAAAGCCACCACGTACAACACTGGTATCCCATACGGGTGCTGATTGGAATGTGTAACTGTTTCTGTGTTTCTCCTGGGGTTTCTGAGTTACTTAGACAACAACTGGGACACAATGAGAAATTTAAAATGCAGAGAGCTTTCAGAGACAGAGGACATCTGCATTCTCTGTGAGAAGAATTCTACACACACCTCCATTTCATGCCCTGTCGCTTTAAACGTCAGAAAAACCAGCTTCAAGTTAATCAGTGTCAAACACTTAGGGAATACAGAGATATTCCAAAATTTTTAGAAAGAAATCAACCCCTAGACCTACATCCATACATTACCGTGCTTTTCTTCCAAGCCAATGCTATCTGCTACAAACTCCATGCCATGACCACCTATCCCTTGTCACACCTCAATCAAGCCCCTTTGTAGGACCTCAGCTCTGATAAAAAAATGAAAAAAAGGTGTTCTCCCTATCTGTTGCAATTTCAACAACTACAAATTTCTCTATAAAACATCATGCTTTCAACTGTCACCTGGCACTGTCATTGCATTTTTAATTCACTCCCCTAATTTAGGAAGAGGCCAATCACCAACTGGTAAGAAGAAGGAAGTCTCTTTCCAGGACACTGTACAACATTCATGGAGCAAGAGGAAAAGCCAGGTAGAAAGAGCAAGGTTTGTACGAAGAACTGAAGCAGGACACCAGATCCCATTCCCAACAAGGACACTACCTCTGTCAATCCTTGAGTTAACCAGTTAATTCTACTGTGCATTAATTCAACTATCATAAGCATTCAAAAAAAAAATACTCAGAGAATTCCTAGGACCAGTAACTACCAGGCACTTCACCCAGATCTAAAGGTTGCTCCCTTCTTTCACAACCAAGGACATCACATTTAGAGACACTACAAATACCAATATGAGTCTTTCTCAAATGACTATTACAGAAAAGAAGAACAAAATCAGACACACCAATTCCTTCTTTGTGGGCTGTTCTTATATACTGTCCCAGAAGACTATCTGATAGGTCTACATTTACTGTCATCAAAGGACTGTATGACAAGAAGAATGTACTCATGTTCGTTTGCTCTTCTTATTGTGAAATGCATTAATGAATTCTCAAGGAATGACCCACATCCAAACTCAAACCATGTGACTCAGGACTATAATTTAAGATTCTTTAGTGTGTCACCACTGCTGTGAATATGTTTTTAAAATATACTTAAGCAGTAGATATTAACATTTATTAAGAGCATCTAACTTTCTAATTACATTAATTTACAATTTACACATTCAATGACCAAGGTTGGTATTACTGTCTCCATTTATACTTGAGGAAACTGAGACTTGAAGAATTCATAGCTTGGGGCTAGTGTTGTAGCACAGAAGCTTAAACCACTACTTGTGATCCCATATAGGAGTGCAGGTTCAAAGTCCTGGCTACTCTGCACTTTTGATCCAGCTCCCTGCTAATGTACCTGAAAAGCAGCAACACATGGTGGTTCAAGTACTGGAATTCCTGGACCCCAGGTAGGAGGAGGCTTGGCTGCAGTTCCTGGCTTCAGTCTTGCCCACACTACTGCAGCCATTTGGAAAGTAAACAAATGCATGTAAGAGCACAGAGTGCTAATCTGCTGGCAACAACACTAGCATCCCATATGAACAGTAGCTCACATTCTGGCTGCTCTACTACTACAGTTCCTGCTCCCTTCTAATGCACCTGTGAGGGCAGAAGAGAGTCCAAGTAGTTTGTCTCCTGCCACCCACATGACAGATGAAGATCAAGTTCCAGACTCCTAGTTTCAACCTGGTTCAGCCTCATTCATTGTGGCCATTTGGGAAGTGAATCATTGGTGGGAAAGCTGATACATCTCTGTTTCTATCTCTGTTTTTCTCTCACTCTCTTTCTCTCTCTCTCTCTCTCCTTTCAAGTGAATAAATCTTTAAAAAATAATAACAACGGGCCCGGCGCCATGGCCTAGCAGCGAAAGTCCTCGCCTTGAAAGCCCCGGGATCCCATATGGGTGCCGGTTCTAATCCCAGCAGCTCCACTTCCCATCCAGCTCCCTGCTTGTGGCCTGGGAAAGCAGTCGAGGACGGCCCAAGGCTTTGGGACACTGCACCCTTGTGGGAGACCTGGAAGAGGTTCCTGGTTCCCGGCTTCGGATCGGCGCGCACCGGCCGTTGGGACTCACTTGGGGAGTGGAACATTGGATGGAAGATCTTCCTCTCTGTCTCTCCTCCTCTCTGTATATCCGGCTTCCCAATAACAATAAAATCTTAAAAAAAAAAAATATTAACAACAAGAAGCAGTAACTCACAGCTTCCCAAATAATAATACTTGTTAATAATACTTAGCAAATTTGAACCCTGGTATGTATACCTCCCAAGCCAATGTTCACTCCCACAACATACCACAATGCTAACCCTTGCCATACATTTCCTTGCTTATGAGTTCAATTTCCTAGATATAGATAGTGCACCTGCTAAAATTAAGTTCATGAACTGGAGCCAAGATTATGTCTTTAACCATTTTACTCCCAAGCATCTGTTAGATATATAGCACTTTTAATAGAAAATTTAATAATTGAAGCCCTGAAGTCCGAAAGTATTTAACACTAACAAACTACTTTATAGTATTCCAGAAAGGACAGAAGTTAATAATGAAAATCATCTATAATGCAACAACAACCTAATGCCATTCTTCCACTAGCTCTCATCTGTCTTCCAAGTACTTTAGGTAGCAGGAAAACAGAAGTGTTGGCCTCAGGACCTCCCAGGACCCTTTCTAACACTGTAATTTGGATTTCTTTGTCCTACTCTCATAAGGGAACCCAGGATTACACTCTAAACTAAGTTTCACAGTCAGTTAGCATTTCAGTAAAAGTGCCTAAACAAAGTTGCATCTTACTACTGCCACGTTTTATATTGTCTACAGCCATACAATCTCGTCTGATAAAAAGGCCTATTAAATCATTCTAAAATAATCACACTGAATTTGAACTAACAAAATCATGTTAATTGATTAGAGTGCATTACTAAGCAGCAGCAATGCTGAGAGGTGCTCCTTGCTCATAGCAACCCTTTTCTTCTAGACCTTGCTGAAATATTATCTGGCCAGTTGAAGAAAGCCTGACTGGGCACCATGCCCTGTGGTGATTTCTGTGGTTCCTGCGCTGTTGCCTTCACTACTTGGTATGTTACATCATTGTGAACAATAAAGGGAAGTGCTGTCTGGCCGCTTTAAAGAATCAGAAGCTCCCAAATTTGTCAAAAAGAGGGGAAAAAAAGGCCCTTGTTATTTTAGGCCAAACAACATATCAGAAACCACGGGTTTCTCTGCCAAGCACAGCTGTCGACTGTTTATATATTACCCAACTGTACAATACACGTTAGGGATTAATATACCAGTTCACAAGACAACATCAACAACCCCAATCCAGGGTACTTGAAGAATTTCAAGAGAAATGAAATTAAGGTGCATTTATTTTGGTGCACAAACATTTGCAACTCAAGTATATGAAGAAGTTTTCAAAAAGCTAATGAAAATGACTGTAAGAAAAGCAACATACATGAGTTTGCAAGCACTTCTGGGCCAAAATAAAATTTCCTGTTAATTATATTTTTCATAAATATTTTGAAGTACTACCGTACAAATGATTCATGGTCTTTGTAAAAGACCCCAAAGAATGAGAGGTTCATAATCAAACGCAGAACATGATCAAAAAGGATGAATGGTTTCTGCAATGGAAAGCCAATCTGCTTCTGATTGTGCACTAGGGAAAGCAAAATTCTTGGATCATAATTTCTTGTAGCCAGAGCATAGACTGTTATCATGCCCTGGGCTAAGGATGCATCACTGATGATAGGCATTTGGTCCATTCAATCAGGAAAATATCTAGTAACCCATCTGGTTTGTAAACTATCTGAATCCTAAACTTTGAACATGGATGAGAGAGCAGGCCATTGCCAAAGCCAGTTCCTTGCACTCCTCTCTATACAAACACTGTTGAAGGTGGACACAAAGACATATTGATCACTAATTTAGTGCAAATGAAGCAAAAGCACTCATTTGGGAAATTAAGTTACTATTCCTTGCCCTTATCCCTCCTCCCTTCTGCCCAGGATATTTTTCTTTTTTTGATACAGTTTAGTTGGCACTGGGGTCTCCCCTCCTTGCCCCTCACTCAAGTTCCCTCTCCTACCCTATGTTCTCCTCTTCAGTCTCTCAATGCGTGTCTTTTGTATATTTTCACAAGTCCATCATGCTGCTGCTGGAATGTGTCCCAACCATGTAGGAATTGTCAGTCATTTCGTTGAGCCCATTCTTGTATCCAGAACCCTAATGAAGGTACAATGAGGACTAGATCTTCATTATTTAACTAAAAAGTAGAAATGCAGAGACAGGTCTTCCACCTGCTAATCATTCCCGTAATGACCATAACAGACATGGCTCAGATATGTCAAAGCCAGGAGCCAGGAACTCAGTGTGCATCTTCCATATGGATAGCAGATACCTAAGTACTTCAGTGACCACCTGCTGCCTCCCAGGATGCGCATTCATAGGAAACTAGAAGCAGAGGTGGGACTGGAACCTAGACACTCAGTTGTGGAATGCAGATGTCCCAAGCAGGGTCTTCACAACTGCCTCCTGCCCACGACTTTTGGAAAAGGAGCCAAAAGAAAAGGTGAAAAGTTGGGAGGTTTCCCTTTACTCACCAAGACAGAAGCTACTTAGTTTATTTGCAATCATTAAAAATGAAAACTCATAGCTAGCTCATGAAAACATCAGAAATACCTTTTGTAGTGTGCCAATAGGATAACATGTGTTATTAAACATCATGTGATTAACACCTGCTTGGTTCAAAAACTCAGACAGTATCCCATTAGAAACATCAAAGCTGCAGTTGGTCAGCAGTTCTCAGAATAGCTTCAACTATCGAAGGGCCACGTTTTAAGAAAGCCAGTCCTCAAGGGCTGCTAACTCCATAACTTCCCAGCCCCCACACTCCTGGGGCTGCGGTGGGGAGGGAGAACGGAGGGAGGAGAAAGTTTCTTCAGAATAAGAAGACCTGCCAAGCAGCTGCTTCTTCAACCAGTGGCCATTTCAATGTTTCAATCAGCCAAACCTTGCTAGACTCGTTAGACCTGAAAACACAGCAGCAATAGCTTTGGTAATAACACTGGACATTGTCTATTGCAAAAACACCTGCTACAGTGGAAATCTCTATAATGGGTTCTGCTCAAAAAACATGCCAATCATCCCCATATTGCCAAGGAAACAGTATGTGGGTGAAAGGGACACAAAATAATTTGTCATTAGGACATACCCTATTTTATAGGCCCCTTTGAAATATGGCTGCCTCTCAAAGGCATGAGAGCATACGAAAAACTTCAGATCACAACCACAAATATGGCAAGTAAACCATCAGAGTGGGGGAAGGTGACTAGAAGGGTGTTTTTTTTTAATTTTTATTTTTCATGATACAGTTTCATAGGCTCAGGGGTTTCCTCTTTCACCCTCCCCAATGTTTTCCCCTCTATTATTACAACAGTATAGTCCTTCAGCAACAGTCCCAAGTCCACCATTCTGCTATTTAAGTGTATCATAGCTTTGTAGGTACAGACAATGGTAGGAAGGTAATTGTAAAGACACAGTAAACCAATGTCTCTGAGAGAGTTTCCTCAGATCTCGGAGATGAAAGGAGATGGAAATAGCTCAGCAGGCACCCTGAGAAGGGACTAGGTTATAGTTTTACAGAAAGTAGGAAGCATAAGAAGATAATATCAGGTAAAGGAACAAGAGAAGATTGAGTGCAACGTTAAGCCAGAACTAGGGTAGAACTCAGGGAAAAACATAACTACAAGGGCAGAAGATCATAAAAGACAATACGGGGTCCGGCACGAAGGCTCAATGGCTAAATCCTCAACTTGCAAGAGCCAGGACCCCATGCGGAGCTAGCTCATGTCCCAGCTGCTCCACTTCCCATTCAGCTCCCTGTTTGTGGCCTGGAAAAGCAGTCGAGAACGGCCCAAAGCCTTGGGACCGTGCACCTGCATGGGAGACCCAGAAGGAGCTCCTGGCTCCTGGCTTCAGATCGGCTCACCTCCAGCTGTTGCAGCCATTTGGCGACTGAACCAGTAGATGGGAGACCTTTCTGTCTCTCCTCTCCATGAATCAATAAAAGTAAATAAATCTTGGAAAAAAAAGACAACCCAGAGAGACAGGTTTCCAACTCTCCATGCAAGGTGCAGCACTGACCCTTCTACAACAAACCAAAGTATTCCAAAAGTCTGTGGAAAATTATTAAAATATAAGCTTACCACTTTTGGGGCATAACCTTTTCAAAATGCATATGTAGTTTTTTCACATTACATATATTCCATGAATTCTCTGAAGACCCTATGTATAGTAAAAAATTTCAAGGAACCAGAAAAGTTGCAGAATCCCAACTTGCCACGCACTAACTTTGAGTTGAATAACACTGAGCATAGGACTTGATTTCCTGCAACTTCAATTTCCTTATCTGTAAAATGAAGGAATCATTTTTCTACACTTGTTTTACTTGTATAAAAAGGACACTAACAAAGATTATCACAAAGGGGCATAAGGTCACGTGGGGTGAAACTAGTGAAGTGAAAAATGTGAAGAAGAATATTACACTGCCATTATTTATATGAAGAATTATTCCCTGTGGCTTTCATTGATAGAAGCATCTAACCTCACCTAATGGTTAAAGTAGCCTTAAGTGGGGCCCTGCACGATGGCTAAATGGCTAGTCCTCCACCTCCAAGCGCCAGGATCCCATATGACCAGTTCGTGTCCTGGCTACTCCAATTCTCATCCAGCTCCCTGCTTGTAGCCTGGGGAAGCAGTGCAAGATGACCCAATGCCTTGGGACCCTGCACCCATGTGGCAGACCACCAAGAGGATCCTGGCTCCTGGCTTTGGACTGGCTCAGTTCTAGCCATTGCAGCCATTTGGGGAGTGAACCAGCAGATGGAAGATCTTATTCTGTCCCTCCTTCTCTCCATAAATCTGCCTTTCTAATAAAAATAAATCTAAACTGGCAATAAGCAAAATGTGTATTAGCTCCCAAACTCAATGGTCCTAAGTAATTCAGACTACATGATATCTGACCCATCTATGAAATTTTCAGAAGATAAAAGCAAGTGATTAAAAAATGTATTGTCCTATTTTTCTTCCTGAATATCTAGTTTAGAAAGGGTTATTTTTTAGGCTAAGGATGACCACACCCAAAGTCACATCCTGCACCCATCACCAACATGAGGTTTTTCTGATCATTTTTCAGCACCTATCTTGGCTTTCAGACTCCTCTTGGAAAGGCCTCTACCTTAGTCTGGACTGTCACCACACCCACAGCCTTCATGGAACAGAACTCGGTTGGTGAGACCAGAAACTCTACCACAAGCTGCATGCCTCTCAACCCCAGCAGCTACCCACTTCTCCACTGGCTATGAACACTTATACTTGCGGCCACTCTTGCTTCTCCACAGAAGGTCCCACAACATCCTCATCATCCATCTACTTTCTAAATTGCCTGCTCTTAGGAACAGAGAGGAACTTTTATTCTCTTTCATCATTACTAAATAGATCAAGGCAATGGGCAACATGGGGGAAAACACTCACAGAATTTAAGGCCTCGCTCCATCATTTTGAGGAAATACTTTAATCAGCGAAACCGGAGTTTCCTCATCTGTGAATTGAAGGTAATAAGACTTTTCTTGCCAGAAGAAGCTATTAAATGTATGTTAAAGTGTTTTGTGCACTAGGAAATACTTTGCAACCAGTTGTTCATCCTCCTATCAGACATCAACAGCCCACTTCCAGGACATTAGTCAGCCTGAGTGAGGTCATATTCACACATTCCAACCTTGTTGCTCAATGCGAACACTGCCATACCTAACATGCAAATCCATTTGTGTTAGAGCTACTTCAATCATAAACAGATTCCCTAAATTCCTCATAATTGACTTGGGGCAAAGAAAAAGACTCCATCAACATATTTCCAAAAGGTGTGTGGGAAAATGGCATGAGAAGGTAAGTTTAGTGATACAAAAAAGCTTGGAATATATTCAATAGTTTTTGTTTTTCACAATATGTATTTTTCCACGAAATTTTTGAAGAGACCTCATATTACAGCTGGTTTGTATCTTGATCGACTGTTTCATCAAGCTCTAACTAGATGAAGGTTAATCCAAAAAGCAAACAAACAAAAAAAAATTACAGCAATAACGTCAAGTTCCCTTGACTTTCCCCCACTCCACTCCTGCAGGTCTGTAAGGTTCAATACTTGGCTACATTTGAGCCAACTCCGGAGATGCATTTTTGACAAGAGGTATTAAAAAGAAAACAGCCATTTTCTTTTACAAGCTAAGGTGATCCTTGAAAAAACCCTTAGGTTCAACAAAGAGAAGTTGGTGAAGGGCACTCTTTCCCTGAAACACAGTAGCATCATACAAGAGCTCACGATGGGAAATATTTTTTATGTCAACAGCCATTTGGATGTTTATAGCATCACTCATGGCCCATACAAAATTATCAACTTACAAATTAGCCTGCTGGGCCCACCACAGTAGCCTAGTGTCTAAAGTCCTCAACTTGTACACACCAGGATCCCATATGGGTGCCAGTTCTAATCCTGGTGGCCCAGCTTCCCATCCAGCTCCCTGCTTGTGACCTGGGAAAGCAGTCAAGGGCAGCCCAAAGCCTTGGGACCCTACACCCTTGCAGGAGACCCAGAAGAGGCTCCTGGCTCCTGGTTCCTGGCTTCAGCTCAGCTCAGCTCAGCTCAGCTCCGGCCCTTACGGCCAGTTGGGGAGTGAATCAGTGGACACAGAAGATCTTCTTCTCTGTCGCTCCTCTTCTCTGTATATCTGACATTCCAATAAAAATAAATAAATCTTTTCTAGAAATTAGCCTGCTACAGACTTACTGAATTTCAAGTCTTGCCTGTGGCTACCTTGACAGAGCTGGGTCAAATGACTGGCTGGACATCCCCCACTATAGTGGGTTCCATTCTGATTTTGCATTTAACTAGCTCTGTCATTTTGGACAATGAGCATCCCTGCTTAAGTCTGTTTCCTCATTCGAAATAGCAAAGAGTTCAATGACTGTTCCCTGCCCTGCCCTTTGGACTCTGGCTCCATTTCCAGCTAGATATTGCCCACTGCACAAAAAACAAAGAGAATGATTACGCAGCATCTGTTCTGCACAAAAGGAAAAGCAAACCAAAATGCCAAGAAGGCCTGGATTTCCCTCCCCTTCCATTCTGCCAGTGCAGCCACAGGATCCTGGCTGAGCTGCCGGCCAATCAGCACTCTGGCAATGCTTGCTGTCCCATTCGGTACCATTAAAGCACAATCGTCCCTGAACACTAAAGAAGGATTCGAGAAAACAAATATCTCCAGAGCAGTCAAACAGGGAGAGATAACAGTATTTCACACATTTAAGAACTGGAGAAATGCAGCCCACTGGTGATGGTGGCAGGGACGTTCTCGTTACAGCCCTCCAGGATTTTTTTTCCCCTACTCTAAATAAAAATTGTAAGGGGCATCTATAAAACACCTCCATGGCTTATTACGCAGGTATCCACCCGACCCACCTTTCCCCCATCTCTCTCTCTCTCTCTCTCTCACACACACACACACACACACACACTCCTAATGAATTCAGGATTAGTCTCCAGCTGTCAACTGCCACATGCATAATACATATTTTTCCAATCACGGGGAAAGCCTTTTCCACGACAGCCTGGCCCTGGAAAGAGAGTTGGAAGCTGCAGCATGGCCCTCCTGCTTCTGAGAAGTCCTTAATGAAAACCTTTTGCAAAGGACCGCCTTGAAGTTCCTAATATGGTACTACAGTGCTGAGCCTACGGCTTGCCACTTGTGAGAAATTCCACGCTGCCTTAGGACAAAAATAATTTGAGGCAGGACTTTGTCACCCTTTAGTAATGTCACACATTTCCCAATATATACTACTCACTGCACAAAAAGCAGCTGTTCGCCATAAGAGGTTGACAGATGAGCCAAGAGGGGAGGCCTCTGAACTGGCCAACCCAAGAGTGGAGGCTCTTGGGGCAGGAAACAAAGAGGACAGGTGTCACACCACTAAGATATATTGTCCTGCCGGTATGACAAAAAAGGAACATACAACTAATCCTAATTAAAATGGGGCAAACTGTTGAACAGGAAAACTACCTGATCCCAGTCAAAATGGAGCAAAGAACTAAAGGAAATGGGCCACTCACTTTTTTTTTTTTACTGTCAACTTCAACATTTAAAATAAAAGCTTTCCCAACTCCAATGAGAATACCTCGAGGGTAAATACAAGGTATCTGCATCAGAAAAGGGTGCACAAAGAGCTATGGACACTGAAAGTAAGAAATCTGACTCTGGTCCCAAATAGGCCACTAGTTCTAGCTCCCTACAGCAGAAATCCTCTCTTTGGTGCACTTTGACCTGGAAATAAACCTAATGAAGCATATGCGAAATTTTCAACACAAAATTCCACTCCTGTGACCTACAAGGAAGAGCCAAGGAAGACGCAGGGCATGTAACACAACCATTTCTGTTGCTCTAAGCACAATGGTCTTCTTTTTTTCTAAACAACTGTGAGATGTAACTCACTTATATAACATTCACACATTAAAACGTACAGTAAAATGGGTTTCACTATTCTCACAGAATTATACAACCCATCATCACAACCATGATGCAAAAATAAACCCCTTAGAGTCACAACGCATGTGTCACAACCCGTGCGAAACCTCTACCAACCCGAACACATCTGCCTCTCCGAATATTTCATTTGATAGAAATCATGAACAGGGAGAAAGGTTGCAGAGACAACAGTGTATCCTCAGCACAGTGTCACAGGACGTGGAGAGTGGTGAGTCAGGAGCTGGGGCTACGGAGACCATGGTGGAAATCTAACATAAGAATACAGACCTGGAACTCATTGGAGGGAACTGGCTGCAAACAAAGAGTCATGTACAAACTACAATAAAGTATTCAAGAATTGAAAGACACTATTAAAAGGCCAAATATAACAGTTATGGGAGTCCCAGAAGGTACAGAAAGAGAAGCTGGGTTTTTTTTAAAAGACTTATTCATTTTTCATTACAAAGTCAGATATATGTAGAGCAGGAGAGACAGAGAGGAAGATCTTCCATCCAATGATTCACTCCCCAAGTGAGCCACAACGGCCGGTTCTGTGCCGATCTGAAGCCGGGAACCAGGAACTTCTTCCGGGTTTCCCACGTGCGTGCAGGGTCCCAGTGCTCTGGGCCGTCCTCCATGGCTGCTTTCCCAGGCCACAAGCAGGGAGCTGGATGGGAAGTGGAGCTGCTGGGATTAGAACCGGCGCCCATATAGGATCCCGGCGCATTCAAGGCAAGGACTTTAGCTGCTAGGCCACAGCGCTGAACCCCGAAGCTGGGTTCCGGAAAGACAACCAGAAGCCCTGAGCGGTCCGCAGAAACAGAAGAACAATAAACGTCCTTCGGGACCAGGGAGGAGAGCTTTCTCTGGTCCGAGCCTGGCTCCAACTCTGGACCCCCACCCTCCCTCGCAATGACCATCGGGATCGCTCCGAAAACCCCTCATAGCAAACAAACAATCATACAAACTAAAAAAAACCTAAAATAAATAGACAAACAACAAAAAGTAGAGCTTGGAATCTGACAGGAAAGAGCTGGGGTGGATTGGCTCATGCCTCGCTGGGTGGGACACAAAGATTAGTCACTCCCCACCATGGTGTTGATGATTTTCCTGCACACCCCTCCCCAAAAAATGTTCTGCACCTTAATGGTTGACAAATGTCTTGTTAGAGTTACAAGCCAGTCTAGATTATCCCAAAATCTGCCAAGATCAGCAAAATTATACTTCAACACAACAAATGGCTAAACTAAAATGAAATAGACACGAGACAGCTGAATGGTACCTTATAGCCATTTTAAGGTATATACCAGCCGGTCCTGTATATAAATTAAAATTGAAATGTCAATGAGCTAATAATAGGTTGTGGTTAGAACTTGCTTTTTTTTTTTTTTTTTTTTTTAACATACTGGTTACTCAAAACCATGTCAATTCCATAATGTTGCAAATTGCTGTTGATGTTATATTGGGACTCTTAATTGACTGGGCTGATATTCTACCAGCTCTAACTTCGGACCAGAAATGGTCTCCCCAAGAAACTGTTCAACCCATTTGGACAATAAGTAGCTGGACTCTATGCTTGGTATACGTTTGCAAGGAAAGAATCTTGATTGAATTTGAACTGTAATGCTGCATCAAGGTGGAGGAATCCACCAGGGGGGAGGGGAGGGGGAGGGGCGGGAGGATTCCCAGAGCCTATGAAACTGTCACATAATGCAAAATAATTAATAAAAAAAACATAAAAAATGTATTCAATGAAACAATAAGGGAAAATTTCCCTAATCTGGAGAAAATTGGGAAACAACATCCAGGAAGGGAACAGAACTCCCAACAGGGTTGGCCAAAAGCGATCTTCACCAAGACACATGATCATCAAGCTCTCTTCAATTGAACATAAGGAAAAGATCCTTAAATGTGCACGTGAAAATAATCAATTGTCATATAAATGAATGCCAATTAAACTCACAGGAGACCTCTCACAGGAAACTCTACAGGCCAGAAGAGAATGGAGCAACATATCCCAGATTCTAAAAGAAAAAATTGTCGGCTCAGGATTACATATCCAGCAAAGCTTTCTTTTGTCTTTGAAAATGAAATAAAATTCTTCCACAGTAAAGGAAAGTTAAAAGAATTTGCCTCTTCTAAACCTGCCCCACTAAGGATACTTCAAGATGTTCTTTTGACAGAGAAGAGGAATAGCACCCACCAAAACCAAAGGCAAATGGGAAGAACATCCCACCCAGTAAAATGACAACAGAAGACTAAATCAATGAACAATCCATTGCTAAAATGACAGAACCAAAGTAACACGCATGTATATTAAGCCTGAATGTAAGTCATTTAAGCTCAATCAAACGTCATAGATTAGTAGACTGGATTAAAAAACAAAACCATCCATTTGTTGCCTAAAGGAGACACATTTCACCAACAAAAATCAGCGGAAACTATATCTTACAGATTTTGATTTTTTGTTGTTGTTGTTGTTAGTTTCATCTCTTCAAAACACTTTCTTCTGATTAAATCATTCAATGACTCATAGATCATACAGTAGCATCATTTTCTGCAAGAAAGTTCTTGATTTTTATTTCTTCAGCTACACATTAGTCATTCAGTAGCATGTTGTTTAGCTTCATGGTGGCTTTAATTTCTCTTTTCTTCCTGTTGTTGATTTTATTTTGTGACTTTTCATTTAGGGGATTTATAGTACCTGTGTAATGGAGACTCTCATATTTAGTAACATGTTATTTAAATTTATGGCATTATAAATTTCTATTTTTCTTCCTGTTGTTGATTTTATATTGTGGCTTTTCATTTAAGGGGATGTACAGTAACTGTGAAATGGAGACCATCATATCCAGATGTGAGGATACAACGCAGTATGCACCTCTATTCCAGACAAAGATGGACTCCCAATGAAACTGTTCACTATATCTTGACAATAGGATGCTGGACTCTCTGCCATTGTCCATGCCCACAATAATGGACATATGACTGTGTATGAAGAACTGTACTTTAGTAATGATATAGAGGAACTCGGTGGGAGGGGGTGCAAAAGGGGAGGGGATATGGGAATTCCCAGGGGCCTATGAAACTGTATCATAAAATAATAATAATAATAATAATAATAATAAAAGATTTTAAAATAAATAAATCCTTAAAAATTTGAAAAGCAGAATAAAAAAGAAAGAAATTATGAGCAATATGCAGTTCTTTTTTAACTATCTTTTTTCACTTATCATAAGGTTTTCAACATTTGTCTCTGTTATACCATGTATCAATTTTATTAATGGATACTATTCCATTAAATGGATACACAATACTTCATCCATCATTCAATTGATGGACTTGTAGATTATTTCCACTGTTGGGCCATTATATTTTTAAAAATAACTCTACTATGAACATCCACATGCAAGTTTTTGTGATCATATATTTTATTTTTGTTAAGTGTATAACTGGGTCAAGGGATAACTTTAGCCATTTTTAAGAACCTGAAACCTTCTTTCCAAAGTATCTACATCATATTACATTTCCACTACTAATATTTAAGGGCTCCAAGTTTCTCATATTCTCACCAATAACTGTCACTGTCTGTCTTCTTCTATATCCATTCTAGTGGGTGAGGTGTAGTATCTTCTAGTGGCTTTGATTTGCAGTTCCCTAGAGACCAATGATGTCTAGAGCTTTACATTTCATTATTGGTCAATTATATATCTTCTTTGGAAAAAATGACTTTTCAAACTGCATCCATTGTTTTTAAATCTAATTACAGTCACTATGTGCATATGTTATTTTTTATTAAAACATCTTATAACAAATAGGTAGCTTTTTAATATCTTTCCCTTCCTGTGGACATGAACTAAAGGATGCCAGAGAATACGGCTGAATCCTGCCTTTCTTCTTACTTTCTTACTAATATCATTTCAATGCATCTACGATCTTTTTCACATGTTCAGTTAGCATCATGTGTACAAAACCACTGCTTCTCTTGCTTGTAACTATGCAGGTGAGCCAGTACTTTTGTTGAAAAGACTAGCTTCTCAGGCCTAGCGGCCAGAGTCTTCGCCTCGCAGGAACCAGGATCCCATACAGGCGCCAGCTTTAATCTCGGTGGCACCGCTTCCCATCCAGCTCCCTGCTTGTGGCCTGGGAAAGCAGTCAAGGATGGCCCAAAGCCTTGGGACCCTGCACCCGTGTGGGAGACCTGGAGGAGGTTCCAGGCTTCTGGCTTCAGATCGGCTCAGCTCCAGCCATTGTGGCCCACTGGGGCAGTGAATCAGTGGACAGAAGATCTTCCTCTCTGTCTCTCCTCCTCTCTGTATATCTGACTTTCCAATATAAATAAATAAATCTTTAAAAGAAAAAAGACTAGTTTCTCTGCTGTTGAATTATTACAACAGCCTCCTGAAAATCAACACATCACCAAATGAGAACTCCCTTCTGAATTTAAAATTTTTACTCCTCTGATCTCTCTATCTTTACGCCAATGCACTGCTGTCTTCATTACTATAGTTGCTCCATGCATTATTGAGCATGGGAGCTTGAAGTCTTCATCTACTAATGTTAGGGCTGTTATTCCTCCCCCTCAATTCTTTCCATTTTGCTTGACGTAGTATTGGAGTTCTGTTGCTAGATACACAGACATTTGTAATGTTACATCTTCCTGATAGATTAATTTACAATATAGAATGATTTTCTTTGCTTTTCATGAATTTTTCTCTTAAAATCTATTTTGTCAAATATTTGTCTAGTAATTCCAACTTTCTTTGGTTAGTTTTTACATAGCATTTTTTATCCTTTTGCTTTCAATTTCTGATTTGAATCCAAAATACATGTCTTAAAACCAATATCGAATTTGACTAAATTATCCATTTTTATCAATTTATCCTTTTTCATTTATATGCATTTTTCATCTTGTCTACCTGCAAGTTCTAAGAGTGATTCTTCTACTACTGCAAATCTTCTGTTGAGGTACATTTTTCATCCCGGTTATTTTATTTTTCAACCCCAGAGTTTCTGTTTGATTCCTTTATAACCTCTGATTTTATATTATCTATCTGGTGAGACGTTTTCCCATTTTCTTTTAGATCTTGAGACATATTATGTCAAAATTCCCCTGGGGCAAGCACTGAACACAGCAATTAATGATGTCATTTGTGAAGCCCACATCTCCTACCACAATTCCTGAATTTGAGTCCTAGCTTTGTTTCCAAATCCAACTTCCTGTTAATATGGACCCTGGGAAACAACAGATGATGCTTCAAGTGCTTGGATCATTGTCACCTACATAATGGATCTAAACTCAGTTCCTGGCTCCTGGTTTCAGCTTGACCCACATCTGGCTGTTGTACTCACTTAGGGAATTGACCAGTGGGTGGAAGATTCTCTCTCTCTCTCTTTCCTATGAAACTTTTTAAAATAAATAACTGAACCAAAATGCACTTTAATTCCAACATCTAGACTCCACAAGGACAATTTCTACTGACTGCTTCTTGTTTTGTGTGCGGACCATATTTGTTATTTCTTTACCAGCCTCATTATATTTTGCCGAAAATTGGATAGTCCAGACAATACAATATGACACTTCTAAAAATCAAATCCTCTCACAACCACTCCTGTGTTTTGTTGCTATTGTTGTATTTTAATACCTTAGCAGCTTTCTTGGAATAACTCTGTAATGTATACATTCCTTACAGTATATAGCTACTAGAATGTGCGGTGAATTTAATGATCATTCAAAGCTAACCTTCAAAGTCTGGAACAATTTTGTTTTCCACTTTTTCCGGAGAGACTCCATGTACCTGCTGCAGCATACTTTCAACACTGAACCCAGAAGATTATAATTCTGCCTTAACTTGAACTACAGCTCAGATACTTTCAGCTCAAGTCTTCTCTGAATATATGTACAGTCCTGAACATGTGTGTTGTGTGACCTTCCAAATTCCCAGGAATATGTCAGAGCTATTTAAAACCCCCTATGAATACCTCATTTCCCAGTCCTACCTTTCATGCCTTGGCCAGGCTCTTACATACCTTGATTGGTATAAGTATCAGGGAACTGTAGTGTTTAAACACCTTCAGGGTTGGGCGTGTATCCTAGCAGTTAAGATGTTGCTTAAGACAAGATCTCCCATTATCCAAGTGCCTAAACTGAAGACCTGGCTCCAGTTGCTGACTCCAGCTTCCTGCTACTACTCACGCTGGGAGGTACTGGTGATGGTTAAAGTGATCAGTGGTTCCTGCCATAAACAAGGATTGATTTCCTGGCTCCTGGATTCAACCCCACCCACTAGCAAAAACTGCAGGCTGGTCAGCACAACAAAGGTTCAACTAGTTAATCCTCCCCCTTCAAGCACAGGGATCTCATGTGGGTGCAGGTTCATGTCCCAGCTGCTCCACTTCCCATCCAGCTCCCTGCTTGTGGCCTGGGAAAGCAGTCGAGGACGGCCCAAAGCCTTGGGACCCTGCACCTGCGTGGGAGACCTGGGAGAAGCTCCTGACTCCTGGCTTTGCTTTAGATGGGCTTAACTCCAGCTATTGTGAACACTTGGGGAGCGAACTGGCAGATGGAGGGTCTTGCTCCCTGCATCTCATTCTCTCTGTAAATCTGCCTTTCCAATAAAAATAAATATGTTTTTTTTAAAAAAAAACTGCGGGCATTTGGGGAGTAGAGCAGCAGACGGGCTATCTACTTATCTACCTCTCTGTCTCAAGTAAATAAACACTGGCACAGGGCTTTTCCCGTTCAGCTAGCTGTAACATCAGGTGAAATCATGAGAAGCCCTGTAAAAAGGGGCTTTTCCAAGAAGCTACGGGACGGGCCTAACAGTAACACAGCTCTTCCCACAGAAGGTTTTGCCGAGCCAGATCTTCCGGGTACTGCAAGTCTACAAGTTTTCACAGCTCCTATTGGTAGGAAGTTGCTGGTTTTTGGAGCTCTCAATAGCTGGAGGGAACAGGAAGCAGAGTGCATTAAAATGCCACAACTCTGCTGCTCTAGAGACTGAACAGTTTTCAACACTCTGAGGAGTATTGTGGACAATTGTTCAGCTTTCTACAGTTCTAAAAAGGTTGAATTTGCCTATAATGGAACCCACTCCGAGAAAGTAGAAATTGCAAAAGCAAGCATTGGGGGAAGACGTTTTTAAAGAACAGACAAAGCACTGAAGATTTCCGCCTCTGTGGTGGAGAACTGCAATCATATTCCTACGATACCTGCCAGAGTAATTTTAATATTCTTACACTTAGCTATTACTCCGTGCTTCTGATCCAGATTCATAGTAACATACCTGGGAGGCAGTGGATGAAGCTCTAATATTTGAGTTCCTACCACTCATGTGGGAGACCCAGTCTGGGCTGTAGAATCCTGGCTTTGGCTTGGCCTGGTGCTGCAGACATTTGTGAAGCAAACCAAAGGAAAAAAGATTCGTTCTCTCGCTCTCTTCCCTACCCCCATGTGTGTATCCCCCCCCCTTACTCTAGCTTTCAAATAAATCTCTCTTAAAAAAAAAAACACAGATGTTTTAGGTTTCCCTGAAGGCCCTATGAGATATGCTACATCCTATCTATTTCAGAGAAACTGCCCACTCTACTTGAAGAATGGTCCTCAAATTGACTGTGATGATATTCTGCCAGTTCAAACTTCAGACCAGAAAAGGTCTCCCCAAGAAACTGTTCAACCAATCTGGACAATAAGTAGCTGGACTCTATGCTTGGTATATGTTTGCAATGAAAGAATCTTGATTGAATTTGAACTGTAATACTGCATCAAGGTGGAGGAATCCACCGGGGGGAGGGGAGGGGGAGGGAGGGGGGGATTCCCAGAGCCTATGAAACTGTCACATAATGCAAAATAATTAACAATAAAAAAAAAATAAAAAAAGAAAAAAGAAAGACCTTTAAACCGAACAAAGGTAGTAAAACAGGTCTCTTTACCTCAGGAACTCTTCCTCCTTCACGTATTCTGCTTTCCAACAGACAGCTGTGTCTTCCTTGTCTAGCTCCCTCAGCCCCTCCCCCAAAACATCTCTATTTCCTGATATACAGACTGTACCTTAAACTTCCTCTTAATGCTTCCTAAGAAATTACTTAAGTAGCTAGTTGGCACATGTTCCACGAGGGCAGCCTTATTCCTCACTGTCAACTCCAACCTCCAGGACAGTGCCTGACACGGAGTGGGTGCTGAGTAGATCTTCTGGAATTAAACGGCATGGCCTCTACATTGCCCAAGCCTGGTGAAGCGTCACAAGAAACCACACGAGAAAAAAAAAAATTCGCTCTGGGTTTCCAGGATACTCCCCAGGAAAATGGTGCATAGTTTCAGATCTTCATGAGCTTTCAGGAAATCTCAGTAGTAGCTGATTAGAGAAACAGATGCCAGATTAAACAAAAGGCTTTGGCCATGCTTTTAAAAAAAAAAAAAGGGATATAAAAATAAAGTTGAAAAGTAATTTTCCTTCATCACTCTTAAATCTAATTGGAAAAAAGGGGTTTTTTTAAAGATTTATCTATTTTTATGGCAAAGTCAGATATATAGAGAGGAGAGACAGAGAGGAAGAACTTCTGTCCACTGATTCGCTGCCCCAGTGGGCCACGACGGCTAGAGCTGAGCTTATCCGAAGCCAGGAGCTTCTTCTGGGTCTCCCACACGGGTGCAGGGTCCCAAGTCTTTGGGCTGCCCTTGGCTATAAGCAGGGAGCTGGATGGGAAGCCGGGTGGCTGGGACACTAACCAGTGGCCGTATGGGATTCCAGCACATTGCAAGGGAAGGACTTTAGCCGCTAGGCTACTGCACCAGGCCCATTTTTTCTTAATGGCATGTCAAGTTAAAATATTCCCTACTCCAGCTGAGCACCATCCACCATTCCTAACAAACGGTATCTTACAAATGGCTGCACTAAAAGGCCGGTTTGGTTCAATTTTCCACCCTAGTTCCCAATTCCCACATCACCACCAAATGTACTACTTTAGAATATTGTTCTGAGGCCCTCTAACGCGCATGGCTACAGCACCTCTATCAAAGCCCATCTGACACAGCTCCACACCTACCAAGAGCCAGAGCAAACAACATACCCATTACACTGATCTGAATTAAGCTGTAAGTCTAAAATAACTCCTTATGCTTAAAGGTGCTTATTAAATATCACTGGGATCATGACAGAATAACTGCTAAGTGAGCATGGATATTATATCAACAACTCTTCCCTGGACATCATGGTAGGACGCCCACCCCTAAGGTAGCAAAAGCTTTGATCTCCCTCACTGTAAAGTTACGTGGAACAGAACTGAAGGGCATTCAGCAAGGAAACAGTCCGCAACAGCCAGCATAACTCAAGTCTTCTACTCTCAATGCATATAAGGAGGTACGTGTTCCCTTTGCTGATTCCCTAAAGATGAACTGGCCCCAAGCCTGTGACAGAGTCAATTGAGGTTGTTTAGCCACTTGAGTAAGACAAAACAGAAGGATAAAAGTAGAAGCAACTGTAAATACCACGGTCCAAAGTCCTAATTTTACAAACAGGGAAATAAAGGTTCAGAAAACTAAGAACTCACTCAAGGTCATACAGCATACAGTGGCGGAGTTGGAACCGATCCATCCCTGGAGCAAAGGCAACACTCAGCAAGATGGAAACCCCGGTTGCCAAAGAGAATACTGAAAAGGCACCCCAAAAGGTAACCTTGGCATAAACATCGAAAATTCTTACCTTTAAAAATGCAGAGCATAAGAAAGTCTCATATTTTTTTACAATTTGAGACTAGGTTATTAAAGTTACATAAATTATAGCATTCTTTTTTGGGGGAGTGTAAAATGTATTATTAATAATGTAGATATTAATATTTGTGAAACATTTAGTAAATGAAATATATTAAAAGTAATTTCATGTTTATTATTTTGTCAGCTCTGATGACAATTATAACACACTACTGAAGGAAATTCAAGAAGTGATACAAATGTTCATGAACTGGAAGAATTAATTTATTAAAATGTTTAACATTCCCAAAGTTCAAGTTAACTACAGTCAAACTGCCAATGAAAATCTTCACATATGGAATGCAATCAATTAAATCCCACCAATTAAATGGGGAAAATCTAATTTTAAAAATGCAAGAAACTTAAATAGACATTTCTCGAAAGACAACCTACAAATGAACGTGGCGAATGAGTCCTCGCAGCACTAATCACTAAGGAAATACAAATCAAAACCACAATGAGATATCACCCAAGTTAAAATACTGTCAATCAAAATGACAAAAACTGACAAATGCTGGCGTGGATGTGTAAGGTAGGCAAGTTACTAGAGCCTCAATGGAAAGCAAGGGTAGCTACAATAAAAATTCAGACGATAGCAAGTATTAGCAAAAGGAATCACCATAAATTATAGCATTCTAACTTTAGCAATTATACATGTTTTAAACAAAATTATCTTTCCAGTTCTTTTTTTTTTAAATACCTTTATTTGCTTTAAAAATATAAGACTTCTTGTACAATAAAGCATGAGCATGTTTCATCTTTTTATTTTATTTTTTAAAAATAAAAGTTTTTAAAAATAAAATATTTTTAAAAAAATATTTTTTAAAAATAAAGTTTTCATGAGTCCAAGACAGAAAATCGTGCACATATATACATGGGGGCTTGACAGTCTTAATTTTTGACATCTGTTTTTCACATACAACCATATATTTAAAGTATCTTATCCTTGCTTTTGAAAAGCTATTTAAAACTTTTATCCAATTTTTTTTCTTTAATTTAATAATGCCATGTTCACTAAAATGATGTGAAAATGTATGCAGGCATAAAAATAAGAATATACAATGGTGATTTCTTTCAAAACTGTTATACTATAATACATAGTGCAAAAAGATAAGAATTTGTGGAATGTTGGAGCTAAAAGCAAGCTGATAGATCTACGTTAGTTCATTTCTTTTGTAAAGCCACCAGTCCTGGGACCCTGTTGAAATGACTTGCCGGGGTCACAGATCCCATGCATAGCAAACCCAGTACAGCATCCAGGTACCTAGATGCCATGCCAGGACCTTTCCCATCACGCCATCATTTTACCTCTGCTCATTCACAGAATCCAGTGATGCTTTCCCAGAAGAAGTTGCTACCTGAAGACTCTTGTGTTCCATTTTTCTTAATTCATTAGACTCTAAGTTTCAAAGATCAATAGACCTGAATCATCAAGCCCAGGGATTTCAGGCTGATTAAATCCATCCAGCCCAAGAAAATGTTTTTATTTATTGACTGCAACTTTCTTAATCTGTTTGTTTATTTTGCAAATTGAAGCTACAGAGAGAGAGGGGTCTCCCATCCACCGGTTCACTCCCCAAGAAGCAGCAATGGCTATAGCTGGGAAGGCCAAAGTCAGGTGACAAGAGCTTCATTCAGGTCCCTCATGGGTGGCAGAGACACTTGTGCCATGTTCTGCTGCTTTCCCCAGGCCAATAGCAGGCAGTTGGATCAGAAGTGGAGCTGCCAGCACTGTAGGCAGCAGCGTTACTCGCTACATCACAATGCCAACACAGGTGGCACGATTTAGTTTTTTTTTTTTTTTTAATGTAGAAAGGGCTGTTATATTTTAATCCCCAAAACTCAAGCTCTACTAACCCACTTTCACAACCTCAAGCTTTTCTGCTTTCTATTTTGCCTTTTCCAGTGTTTGAGCCTGCCATCCCTGAGGCCAAAGCAGGAACAACTAATAGTACAACTAATAGTACACCAAGGGAAAAAGAAATACCAACAGAATTGCATTCCAGCCTTTCAGGATAACTCACTACCCCAGAATTTCAGAATCTATCTGGTTTTAGATACTCTCTATGCCAGCCAAGCTAAGACATTTTTTAAAATATTTTTACATGGTTAAAAAAATTCAAAGAATAATTTTTCATGTTATATGAAAAATGTGTTCATAATTCAATGTCAATAAAAGTTGTATTGAAACTCAATCGCTCTTTCTTACAAAAATGACAGAGCTGAGTAGCTACCACAGACTGTATGGGTCTTAAAGTCTAAAAATTGAGTCTCTGAGCCTTTATAGGCAAGGTTGACGGCCTTCTGACCTTTATCAAACAAAATGTAAAGCTGCAAAATAATTGCTGAGACATCCTAAATATTTGTGTGGGATTTCTTATACCATACACACCATTCTCAGAATGCTCCAAGGGCCAGCATGGTGGTTTAGCGGGAAAAGCCGCCACCAGTAGCATCGCCACATACGAGCAACAGTTCAAATCTCAGCTGCTCTACTTCTAATCCAGCTTCCTCCCTGGGAAGGCATCAGAGGATGGTCCAAATCCTTGGACTCCTATACCCACTTAGGAGACCTGTACCTAGCAGAAGCTCCTGGCTCCCTCCTTTGGAGCAGCTCAGCTCTGGCAGATATGGCCATTTGAGAAAAGATTCTCTTCCTTTTACATGCATCGTGTGTACTGCATAAATGCCGTGTTGTCACTGTGGATTATACAGTAAAATAAGCATCACCTTCAGAATTAAGTTTAAATGCTGATCCAGACCTTCTCCTTATTGGTTGAAGAACTTTCACTCCTCTCAACTTTAGTTTTCTCTTTCATAAGATAGAAATAATCATTCTTATCTCATGAAACTGTAACCCAATGTAGTGCCTGGCACATGGGAACGGCTAAGCCAGTAGTAAGTGTTAATAATTCTGTCCAACTCTGATGTTACTGCCTCCATTATTTTGACTCTCCCTCTAATGTCACATACGATGGCACTCCCCTATTCCACAATATTGGCTTTGATCTTTTATTAATTTCCATGACAATAATTTCTACTTGTGTTTCATTTCTCTTACTAGCCAAAGAACTTCTTCGGGGTAATATCCATGACACATTATATGTCTGTCTGCCATTTTGCCATTTGAACAGTGGTCTGCACACAGTAGGTACACAAGCATTTATTGAATGAATGGTATGTGTTCACATAAAGCTTATTAGGAGTCTCATGTTGCCTGGGGATAAAAGCAGGGGCCACGTCATTTGTTCTGAATGACGCCTGGCCTCAGTGTTCAGCAAATACTCAAACAGCATCAGGGAGTAAAACAAAACTGCCAATGCCAAAAAAAAAAAAAAAAAAAATCAGCCACCTTTCAGAGTGATGGTGCTTTTACTTTGCATTAGTTTTAAGCCATCCTGCACTCTAAAAATTATGAATAGATTTTGTTTAGTAGATGGGGGAGAGAAAATGTTTTCCTAAGATAGACACGTGCAACAGCATTCATATCAATGACCCTTAAGAACACTTAAGTAACCTTAAATATTCAAGCAGGACCTACATTTTTCAACAGTCAATCATCACACACAGCTGTGATGAAAACCTTATCTAGAGCTCTGTACAAAATCAGACACAAGACAGCAGGCACTTGGCACAGCGGTGAGGACTAGCATAGCCCAACTATGAAGTGCCTGAGTTCCTTTCCCCTACTCCAGCTAATGCCAGCTTCTTGCTAAGGTACCTCCCAGGACACAGCTGTGAACGAACTGGGTCCCAGTCACCAACATGAGAGACCTGGACTAAGTCCCTGGCTCCTTATTTTAACTTAGGACATTGCAGGCATTTGGGCAGGAACAAAGTAGATACAACCTCTCTCTCACCGTCTGGTGTTGTCTCTCCCTGTTTCTCTGTCACCCAAAGAAATAAATAAAAAATTTAAAGGACTAGAACGTTCAATAACTTTTTTAGAAAAGAATCAGGGACTGGCAGGAGGTTAAGCTGTCACCTGGAATGCTAGCATTCTCTGGCACTGTATCAGAGAGCTGGTTCAAGTTCGCTGGGGCCATTTGGGGAATGAACAGGCAATGGAAGAACTCTCTCTCCCTCTCTCAAAAAAAATACATACATATGTTTAAATTAATCAACTATTTTAAAAAAAAAAAAATCAGATTCAAGCAGGCTAAAATGTAAAATCGAGTTTCACTGGGGACTCGATTTTTTGGCCGATGTTTGCAATTTTGGTGTACCAAATCTCAGTGGTTCCTAGAAATACTACCTCTCTGATTGGCCAGTCACATTAATTAGTTAAATAAAATGGTGCTAATCATTCTTCCTGCCTTTCACTGCCAGGTTCCAAATTTCATGATCCAGATGCATGAATACAAAACTCAGTTCTGAGACGTGCCAACGTAGGCCACAACATTTTTGCAGAAGATCACATTCAAAAAAAAAAAAAAAAGAATTCTCTGCTTCCAGCTATCATCTATTTTTGTATTTGCCTTCTACAACCTTCTACAAATTCACACATTCACAGACAGATATATTAATAACCCAAAGGTACGCAAATATCGTCGTCAACAACTTACATTGATTAGCCATGCCCATTTATTTAACAAAGCACTTTCATAATCCATTAATTTCTTAGGGCCTCCAACCACCCTGGGAGGTGGGCATATGATTAACCCCATTTCAGAGATGATGTAATTTGTGCTGGATTCCAAGATGGGGAAGCTAAGCAGGAAACCCAGGGCTTCTAGTTCTGACTCCACAGTGCTTTTACCTCTTTTCCTCTGCACAAAGTAAGTGCACACCTTTGTTTGGCTTCCACCCTCCTGCCTCCCAGCAAGTGGCCCAGCTGACGCAGTGTGAGGAAGTAGAGTGGGAGTATAAACATTACTGTGGTCAAGACAGTGGGAAACATCCCGCCTTTGCCCCCAGCTACTTAGGTTTTTAGAATGCATGCAATTTAAGAGGAAAGAAATGCAGTGTGGGTTAGCTACTGAGTTTAATTTCCTACCTGTTCCATTTTGGGCTTTATCTGTGTACTCAGAAAACCACCCCACGAATAGCCCCCTTGGCCCAGAACATCTCTTGGATCTTTGCCCATGTGGCAAGGTTTGGGCCTGCTTAATTGCTGATTCTTAATATTTTTAGTCTTACAAAAAAGAAAAAAAAAAGGGAAGAGGGGCCAGCATTCTGGTGTAGTGAGTTAAGATGCCGCCCACAGCAGTTGCATCCCATATGGGCACAGGTTCAAGACCTGACTGCTAGACTTAAACCCAGCTCCTCGCAAAGTGCCTGGGAAAGCAACAAGCCCATATGCCTGGGCCCCTGCCCACATGTAGGAGATTGGGAAAAGGCTCCTGGATCCTGGTTCTGTTCAGGACCAGACTCAGGCATTGCAGACATTTGTGGAATGAGCCAGCAGTTGGAAAGATATCTCTCTGTCTCTCTCTCTCTCTCTCTCTCTCTCTCTCTCTCTCTCTATCTCCATCTCCCCCTTGCAGTATATGTCTATATGTATAAAACTCTGCCTTTCAAATTTTACAAAGCAAAAGCTAAAGAAATAAAAAGCACTACTTACCCCTAGCTTAGAAAATATTTACCTATCTCCAAAAGATTTTTCTTACAAATCTAGCACAAACATTTCAGGCTCTCCATGCATTTGAAGCAGGCACTCCCTTCCCAGAGCTTATGCTAAAACTTCATTTGCTGCACCAAGTAGCTTGATGTAATAAGTCAGCAACAACAAGCAGGAACACCCCCCTACCCCTTTTCCTTTCAGGGAACCCTTAGCTCTCTATTTTTGTGCCAAGACATGCCTATTCTTAACCCCTCGGTGACCTCTATTGAGTGGAGACACAGTCCAAAGCCTGAGCTATCAGTCTCCAGTAAAAGGCATTTCCAGAGCCCCCTAGGCAAGGTGCTACCAGGAATTCTCTTGGGGTGGACACCACATGCCAAACCATTACATATTCAAACCCAATCAAATGACGCATGAAAACCCAGACAGCTTGTCTATTCAGACCCAAAATGAACAGGCAACATGTGCGAGGCATATATAGGCTTTAAGGGGAAGAAGCACCACACAAGAAACAGCAGCCAGCAGTGCGCATCTAAGGCTTTCCTCCTTGCTTTGGGCTGGCTGCAACAGTCTTCTGTAGTTCCCCACACAGTACCTACACTCAGCCTTTGGGCAATAGATCCACTCAGAACTGTAAGACATGACACATGAGCCAATGACTCGGACTCAATTTTTCACTATCCTCCTACAGCTGAGCAGAGAAAAAATTAATTATCACCCCACCCAATCATTAACCCTCCATTCTTCCGGTTATATACTTTGACACAAAGGGTTGGCTTGCTTTCCTCTGATCGGGGATGTTTATTATTCTTTTGCTCCAAGCTTCTTGCCAAGCAGCAGAATTAAAACCTCCACACACCAGGTGAAGGGGTGGGGAGGGCCATGGAGAATCCTCCAGCTAAGTCAGCAGTGCCCACCAGAAAAAGCAATCTAGGTAAGATTCCCTTAGCACAGCATGTGCCAACTGTGGCTGTACTCCCTCAGAATGTGGCTCTTCCTGCCAAGGAGTAAGCAGGTCTTTGTTCCATGCTTCAGCAGAATTCAGAGATACATCAAGACATCCAATAACCCTAAGTTAGACTGACCTTGATCCAAACCGTAGCTCACTTATATTAAAGAAGAAAAAAAAATCACTGGAGCAAAGGTGCTTTCTTTAGAAAAGAACTTGCCATGGGGAATTTTTTCCCTGCCTGCACAATTATCTGTAGCAACTGGCGGCTAGAACAAAACCATTATTCAAGCTGCTCGCCTAAATTCCCAATTGTCTAGGAAGTGCTGCAACGTGGATGTCACCTTGCCCCATCGAAGGGCGTTCAACATGTCTCACAGTACAGACTGCCTTTCTGAGTCAACGACCATCTGCCAAGTCCAAGTAATAGCACAGCAAGACGGTTCCCAGTACAGCTACACATCAAGTCTCCCAAGCAAAAACTCAAAGTTCTAGTGGCACCTAGCAGTTTCCATTTCTACCGATCCTGCTCCTGCAAAGTCAAAAACCCATCTGCCTCAGACACCAGAGCTGGGAGTCACCCCAATCCTCCCCTGGTGCAGAAAGGGTAAAAGGCCAGAGGCAACTGGCTCAGAAAAACAGCGGCTTCAAAGCCGTCCACTTACTTCTCATAGCGCTGATAAGCGCATTGCCGTCTTTGATCACGTCTTTGATGAATTTATTGGTCCTCTCCAGCTCCTGCTCATAACACTTGAGCCTCTCGCGGAAATCGGGGCTGTCCAAGTAGCAGTCGCTGAACTCCAGCGGAGGATGCCCCATACTTCTGACAGGGAGTTATGGGGAGAGAGGAAAGACACAAAGACCCGGAGCATCAGTGACATAATAGTCGGGATAGACGTGGTGGGTGAACCCCCAGACCCACTTAAAGGGAAGTCCTAACCTCCCTCCCTTTAGAAGACAGGTACCTGTTTCAATGGGTCTCCAAGAGGAGCTCTGGCGGGTGTGTTCAAGGAAACGGCGACCGTAAGGCTGCTTCAGGTGACAGAGAGAGCTAAGGCAGTCGGAGCCCGGCGGAGTGACGCCTAGCAAGTAGCATGCCCCCTAGGCATCGCCTCCGGGTTAGGCAGCGAGAAACCACAGCCCCAGCTCGCTTCCAGAGACCGTCCGTCCGGATCCTTCCTGGGCAGCTGCAAACGTGACACTTCGGCCCGCCCAGGGAGTAGGCGGGGAGTGAGTGCTGGGTTTGGGAGCCGCTTCTCTACCTCGCTCCAAGCGCCGGAGCTAGCCGGAGATTTCCTTTGCCGAACTCCGCGGGCGACCGGATTACACTGTCCCCTCCCCCTTCTTAAAGCCAGCGCTTCTGCCGCGCCCCCGCCAAGCCCGACTCCAGAGCCCGAAGCTTGTGTCTCCTGCTGTAATTGTCTACCTTTATACCCTTGGGGTTGCGTTACCAGGGCCCGCCGACTGCGGAGAGGTCTTCCAAATCCCGGAGACCGGGGCCTGCTGTCCGGTTAGGCGCCGGAAGGGTTAAGCTGGGACGGCAAGGAAACGTAGCTTTCCCCCCCATAGACACCAGAGCGGGAAGAGGAGAGCCACTGCGCGACACACAATAGCAGCTGTAGCCCGGCGCTTCCCTACGGAAACTGGGGAGCAGTCAGCGCCCTAGGACTCCAGCTGGAAAGCGTGGCGGCCTGGGAGATGTAGTCTTTTCTGTGTGAACGCCCGATGACTCCTCCCTGCGCTCTGCCTACCACACCAGCCTGGGCGGTCGCTCTCCCAATGCAACATTCCCAGTCTGCCGCTTGCTCGCTAGCAGAGTCTACCGCTGAGGGGCCGGTGCCCCGTGCTGGAGGCGGTTTGGTAAGCTGCCCAAAAGGGAGCCAGAACCCAGGAGAAATCCAAGATAGGAGGCTATCTCTCAGTTCCTGTTATGTGGCTAGACTGTATTCTTTTTCTTTCTTCTGTTTCCAGCCTTCCTCTCACCTAGCAATTTCTTTTCTTTCCTTTCCCCTTTCCCTCATTCAAGTTATCTAAAGCCCCTGGCTCTTGGACCTGAAAGACTGGCTCCTACTCCGGAATCTGTAGGCTCAAACCTCTTTCCAAACAAAGCTAGGTGGGACTCGGGAATTAACTTGTTCCCGAATAGGATATCAGATGATGATTTGTGACCTAAATCATAGAATAGGCTGATGATTAAAGCGTCTGAGTTTCCATATGTGAATGGAAAATGTAAAAAGAGGATGAATTGTCGGGCAGTTTACCTAAGACGCCTCTTGCCACCATCCATTGTAGGAAAACAGAGGCTACTTTTCAAACCTCGAGATTCAGAGTAGCTAGAGGCTGGAAAATTTGGGAAAATACTGTTACGTAGCCAACAAAGATGCATTTAGAAGTGTTTGCATTCTATTGCGCTGTGAAGAAAGCCGGAAGTGAAAGTGTTGTACATAGAGTACTAGTGACTAAGTCACCTGGGTTAGTGTTCCATTGCTGCAGATTACCACCATTTTGGTGGCTTAAAACAAGAAAAAATTATTTTATAGTTACCAAAGTGTGAAATGAAATAGGGGTTTCAATGGACCCAGGTGAAGACATCAGGTGAGGGCCCAGCACATGACTCAGTGGCTAAATCCTTGCCTTACACACAGCACTATCCCATATGGGCTCCAGCTCTTGTCCCAGATCCTCCACTTCCCATCCAGCTCCCTGCTCATAACCTGGGAAAGCAGTGGAGGACGGCCCAAAGCCTTGGAACCCTGCACCCACATGGGAAACCCGGAAAAGGATCCTGGTTCCTAGCTTTGGATCAGCTCAGCTTTAGCCATTGCTGTCACTTGGACAATGAACCAGCAGGTAGAAGCTCTTTCTGTCTCTCCTTCTCTCTGTAAATCTGATCTGCCTTTCCAATAAAAATAAGTACTTTTTAAAAAAGATGTCAGATGAGCTGTGTTCCCTTTTGGACATTCTCAAAGAAAGAGCCCATTCTCTTCTTTGTTTTTTGGGTTTTTCGGGTTTTTTTTTTTTTTCCAGCTTATAGAAGCTGCTCACATCTTTTGGCTCATGGCCCCCTTCTTCCATCTAAAGCTAGTAGTCAAGTGTTTCTCACACAGCCATCATTCTGGCTTTGATTGTCCAGCCCCCCCCCCCAATACTTACATTGGGTCCACAGGATAATCTTCCCATCTCGTGATCCTTAATCATGTCTGCAAATTCCTTTTGCCATGTAAGATCGCATATTACCACGTTCCAGGAATCAGGACATTGGCATCTTGTGGAATTGTTGCCCTTTTGCTCTTGGGGGATGCATTATTCTGCCCACCACACAATCCTTAACCTACCTCACTGATCTTCAAAACGACCCTACAAGATCCAGGTTGTCCTTATACCTGTGTGAAGATGGGAAAGAGAAGTTAAATGATTTGCTCAAGGACACGCAACTAATTAAATGATATTCCTTGAACTTGAGCCTAGCCTGGCTAGTTCTAGAACACGTAATTATTACACTATAACACAGACTATTATAGTCAAGTAAATGAACCACCTCTGAAAATGAGTGAGTAGCCACATGCCAAGGGACAATTTTGTTTCCCACTGTTTCTATCTTTAAAGTTAATTTCTGAGAAAATGTCCAAAATGGGCTTTAACCACACCTTGAGTTGAGAAATGCATATACTAAGAGAAGATGCCCAGTGAGTAAGTATATAGCTTCTGACCAAACTTCTGACCAAACTTCCGTAGCATTCACTTACTTATTCAGTAAGCATTTTTTGACACCTGCTGTAGTCTTTGACTTAAAGAGCCTAAACTCATATTTGCATCAGTAGAAAAATTTTCATTGGCATTATTTATATTATATGCAATCATTCTCATCTGACTTCTTACACTCAACTGTTTTTATAGTCATCTGTGTTCCTGACAAGACAATAAGAGAAAAGCAGAGAAAAAAAAATGCCCTGGACCAAATACCAAAGATGAAACAGGCGTATTATTAGGACTCAGTCCCTCAGGTAATGGCTGCATTACTTGAGATGGGATGCCTTGCCCATCATATTCCTAAGGTTCACAATGACCCCTTAAGATGCAGACATTCTAGAACAGTGGATCAAACCATCTTCTCTGGGATGCCCACATTCCGTATTATAGTGCCTGGGATCAAATCCTGCCTCTGGTTCCAATCCAGCTTCTACCCTGTGGGTACCCTGGGAGCCAGAAGATGATGGCTCAAGGACTTAACATTTCTGCCTCCCACGAGGGAAACCCTGATGGAGTTCTGAGCTCCTGGCTTCAGCCTGACCAAGCCTCCGTTCTTGCAGGCATTTGGGGAGTAAACCAGCAGATGGAAGCTCTCTTCTCTCTTGTTCAACTCTCTCTACATTTGGTCTGCTTTTCAAATATAAACTCTATTTTTTTTTAGAAATTATGTGCCCCTTCACAGGTTTTTAGGTTGATATCTAAAATTTTTAATCATGCTTAAATAGTTGGAAAAAGTTGTGTGGTTTTTATTTTCTTTCTTTTTTTGTCAAGTTTGATTTCTAGCATACTACAATGCTAATTTTTTATATAAAAGTATTATATATAACTCTTTTAAAGATACTGAATTTGGTACTTACCATAAATATTCAAATCAAAATAAAGTGTAAATTCTTCTTTAAACCTCAAAAACTTTATCTTGTTCCTTTTTTCCTCTGTGAACTAAATAGCTATTATATTCTCCCCACACAATTCTGTCCTTTTACACTGTTCTATTGATCACCATATCAAATTTCTCTGCAGCAAAAATGTGCCCATAAAGAGAAATCAGATTCTTTTTATATCCTTGTGACCATAAAATCTCCAAGTATTAAAAAAGCTAGATTGAGTTATTGCAATTATGCAAACACAATCAGTAACAATGTGGACAATATACATTACGATTACACTTATTAAACAAAAACTGTTGGATGTTTCCATTATTATTACTATTATTATTATTATTTTGCCACTGGAAATCTTTTAATGCAATAGAATTACAATCACCCATCTACACAGACTAAGTACTGAACCCTAGACAAGACAAGGGATATGCAATGTATATGGTAATGGCTTCTTGTCACACAATTGTAAAAATGTACTTTTCCTGTTGGTAACTAGCAATTCTTTTTTATGTTTTTTCTTTTGAAGGCAGAACTATTTCTCCTCTGACAACTGGCTCATTTGTATTATTTATCAAAAACCAAAGGGTGAGGGAGGAAAGTGTGGTGGATTAAAAAATTTATTTGTTAAAGAAAGATAAAGTTCATTTTAACAAATTTGCAAGTGTTGCTACTGGTACAACAACTCTCTAAGCAATGAGACCAGGGTCCAACGCGAGTACCCCTTCTTACTTCAGGAATTGGCATTATTTCATAAATGTGGGTGTTGATATTCTTTTTTTTTTAAAAAGATGTATTCATTTTATTACAGCCAGATATACACAGAGGAGGAGAGACAGAGAGGAAGATCTTCTGTCTGATGATTCACTCCCCAGGTGAGCCGCAACGGGTCGGTGCGCACCGATCCGAAGCAGGGAACCTGGAACCTCTTCCGGGTCTCCCACACGGGTGCAGGGTCCCAATGCATTGGGCCGTCCTCAACTGCTTTCCCAGGCCACAAGCAGGGAGCTGGATGGGAAGTGGAGCTGCCGGGATTAGAACCGGCGCCCATATGGGATCCCGGGGCATTCAAGGCGAGGACTTTAGCCACTAGGCCACGCCGCCAGGCCCGGGTGTTCATATTCTTAAACCAAGCAGTTTGGATCAAATGATTCTGATTCAAAAGTCAGAAGTCAACTTAAACTATGTTATGCAAAACCCAAAGACGTCTCCTCCACTTTCCAGCCCATTTTTGTCAAAGGGAGCAGGAGTTTTCTTTAAATAGCCACTAAAGTGAGGCAAGCAGTTGGTAACAACTGGTGTTCTACGAAGTGAGCATTGCACACACACAGCAAACCCAGAGCTAGAGCTGGTCCATGTGGCAGCAGTACAAGAGGTAGGCTGTGTGCTTGGTGGCTGGCTTCACCACCCAGTACTAAATTTTAGATACCTACCCGGATGTGTAGCTAGCCGTTGATCCTGGTCTGGAAAATGTCAGCAATGTAATGACTTCCTGTAATGTTGTCGTGATGGTGGACCACTGCAAATAACCTATAGGTTCTGTGGCATTTAAAATTCTTATTTTTACTGGGAACACCTCAAAGTTTCTTTGGGGATCTCCCCAATCGAAATGGCAGACTCAGAACCCTAACCAAGAAAAGATGGAAGACAGAACAAGTCAATCCACCACCTCAGCTCTATGTTGGTAGCGAAATACTGGACAAATGGAGACTCTATGATGGACTATGTCAATCAGTGGATTCTTCAACAACCTCATCGTGCTTGGAGTGGTGAGAGTGGCAGCAATTCAGAACTGTTGAACTATCAAAACCACTTGAGCAAGGATCTCAGAGCATGCCCCACATCGGGGACCTGGGATGGGTGGGAGACTGGGTGGGGCTTCTCCCTCAATGTTCCCTTTACCTTGGTTATATGAATAAAATTTTTTAAAGAATTCTTATTTTTAATCCATGGAGAAAGCAGTTCTTTATTAATCTTCAAGTCCGCAGGATACTCAATATTTTTGATCAGCTTCTGGCATCTGTCTGGCTTCTCATACAGATTGCTTCAGGTGCAGCACAATAACAGGAGGGAGCTTTTCCACAGCTGCCCTCCAACTTATCTCGACCTCTTGTTGGTGTTTTTGTGGTATGACCTTGGACAGATTCTCTTGCCTCCAAGCTTTCCAGTGCATTCTGGACCATGCATTTCTTGCCAGACTGTATATCCAGCTGCAGCATGACAAATGGCTGCAAAGTGGCAGACTCTTTTGAACTCTGCTGGTAGACCACAGACCTGATGTGTCCACCAAAGATGCCTGTGATGGAGGTCTGCACAAAATGAGTCTGATGGATGAGGGATGTCTTGGTCCTGGGCCCACTTGCTCCTTCTCCCCATCACTCCCTTTGCCTTCGTCTTCCTGCTCTTAGTTCCTGGGACGACTTCTGGGCATATTGGGAATGGCCAGTTTCTCGCTGTGTGCCACCAGCAGCTTCTTCAGGCTCGGCATCTGCTCGTGCAGCCCATTTAGGATAAAGCCCAGGTACTCCTCGGCATCCTCCTGCCAGCCCTTTCCAGAAAAAACCAAACTTGAGAATGGTGAAGCATCTGTATGGGCTTGAAGGTGGCTCTGGAGTGGATATCCCCCATAATTTTCTCCCCAAGTCCTTGCCAGGGCTGTTGGAGTATTGGAATGTTAGTAAACTTGTTTATTAGCCAAATGAAACTGTCTATCTTGGGGGTGCCTCTGCAGGGCCTTTGCACCTTCCAGTACAGGGGAATGAATTTCATTAGGTGGTACATTGGTGGTGGGGGGGCAAGCGACCAGGCTGCGCAGCATACCTTTCAAGTAGCACCAGTTTCCTTTAGTGATCATTGCACAAGGTCGCAAGACACTGGTTTATGGATCATGCTTACAGTCTCTAAGAACTCTGCAATTTGTATGGCTGCAGGATCCTCTGACACTGGAACAAGCCCTTCTTAGACTTGAACCTGCTTTGCAGAGACCCGGGGCTAAGCGGCAAGTGTGGAATACTTGCCTTCCACGTAGGTCACAGGTGAGGAGGGAGAGGGCTTAGAACCATGAGAAAGACTGGCCCAGGAGTGGCGGGCTGGCTGGCAGCAGTGCCACACACACGTTGCAGTAGGCAGAGCGACAAGAGCTTTCGGTTGTGGTTGCATATAAGTGCATGTCCCCCCACCGCCATCCCCCAGCGGGTGTCTCCACCCGGTGGGCAGCTGGGCCCTCGCAGAAGGACTCAAGTATCTACATTTTCAGTAGCATTGCTAACAATGTAGGGTTGACCCACCTCTGTCCTTCCAAAGCTGTCTTTGCCAGCCTCTACAGGGGGGTAAGACTTTCACATTCAGTCCCCTGGCCTCCACTGGGCTGCCCTGCAGGCCTGGCATCCCTGTCTAGAACCCCAGGAAAAGGGCTACCCAGCACAGTGTCACCAACAAAGTCTGTGAGTTCTGAGGGCTGTGACAAGTCCTGGGTGTGATCCGTAGGAGCATCTCGCCCACAAAAGCTGCATCCTCTGTTCTCACGCTGTCTGAGAGCAAAGAGTTGGTGTGGCCATTGAGCAGGGCGCCTCAAATTCATTCTCAGTTGTCCAGCTTCCAGCAAGAGCCCTAACACCACAAAGAGATCAGCTACACCACTGCTGACTGCCTGTGCCCAGGCCCTGCCCTGGCTCTGGATCACAGTCCTCACCTGGAGGCAGACACTTTGGAAAACGACAGTGTCCTGGGCAGTCTCAAACAGAGAGCATACAATGAAGTGGTACATACTACAGTTACTTCAAAGATGGTGGTGATGACTGTTTCCGTAGGAGCCCTGAGCTCACGATACTGTAGCTGCAGGTTCTCAGCAAAGTGCCACAGGGCTTAATTATTTCACTGACATCAAAGTCAATTTTCTGATAATCTTGTCCATCCTTAGCCAGGGCGCCACACAGCACTCTATCACCAAAGGGAGGAAGCTCTACTGAAGCTGGAGGAGTTCCATAGAGCTGATTGAATTCATCAGGACTAAAATCTCCAAACATATGCTGTGGGTTGTGGAGGGCCATGACCACAGGTTGGAATGGAACTCAGTGCTGCCTGGCAGTTCATTCTGCTTCTGCTGCTGCCACCACCCCCAACTTGTCACCAGTGCATCTGCACTGGCCATGGCACCTGCATCCTGGCGGAGTGCTGCAGGGTGCCATGGCCTGGATATTTATTTTTCAGTGTTATTGATGAGGAAAGGATACATTCCAAAGCCTCAAGTTACTGAAAATGCATGGACATCAATGTTTGGAATTGTCAATTTGTTTATCTATGAGGAGTTTACATCCTGAGTCGAAGCACCATAGTAAAGACTCCTGACTTTTCAGAGTTTTGCTTCCTTTTGAGAGCCTGAGAAAGGAAGAGAAAGGGGGAAATCCGAGGTGAGTTCTTAGGTAAATCATTTTTTAGGGTTAATAGCACTAAGGGAAATTCAAGATTTGGAAACTGGTTGTCATTCAGCAACCTCATGCTGTCATGGCCCTTTTTAAGTCTCCATGTGCTTTTCTATGAATATTAGCACCCCCAATTCATATATTAAAAACCCAAGGTGATAATACTAGAAAGTAGGGCATTTGGGAGGTTACTAGGTCATGAATTTGAGCCTTCATGAATGGATTTAGCACCCTCATAAAGGAGTCCCAACAGAACTCCTTTGGCCCTTCCAGCACATGAAAATAGAAAAAGATGACAGCCTACGAACCAGAAAGTAGGCTGTTGCCAGACACTGAATATGCCAATACATTGATCCTGGACTTCCCAATTCCTAAAATCATAAGTGGATTGTTGTGGCTTATGAGCAACGCAGGCTATCACCTTTCTTCTTATAACTAACCAGATGAAAACATAGCTGCAGGGCATATGCCAACGTAAAGACAGCTCTGTGGCATCACGACCCTCACTTCATATGTGAGAAACACTCAACTCAGAGAGTTTCAATAACCACCCAGTCTCTTGCAGCCAATCAGGCTTGAAAACTCCACTCGATAGATGAGGTCATGACAGTACTAGGTGACAGTATGATGGTCAGTACATACATGCACATGTGAGCAGGTTTCCCATTGTATGAAGAAGCAAAAGGAATCCCGTTTTAAACAATCTGGGATAACAGTAAGGTTCTACATTACGACAGGTGTTTGTACCACAGAAATGGAAGTGTTTGTTAAAGTTTAGTGGACATACAAGATGTTTGCATTGCACTCTATGTCATTTTCTTCCAAATTTTATGTCTTAAGAAAACTGTTAACACAGATGAAACTGTTACTATTATGCATAGAAAATAAGATGTATAAATACATGTATAAAAAAGCTAATTAGATGGAGAAACATATACAGATATTTACATTTCATTATGCCTGCAATTTTTCCTAGTTAAATGTTGAAGTAGTAAAATCCCATCTTCCATGTTTTTATTGCATGTCAGGGTACCACCACCCCACAGTCCTAAGCCATCATTATATTTCAGCTGTGATTCTACCTACAGATGGAATAGTGAGCTTGGAGCAATATACATAATGTAGATCTGAAGTCAAATTTAACTCCACCCCTTAGAAGTTCTGTGACCTTCAGAAAGTCATCTAAACTCTTCTCACTTAGAATGACAGCTCCACACATTTTTCTAAGGATTAATTACAGATGACGTATATAGATGGGCTGGATACATAATAACTCCTCAATAAAAGCTGGCTGACAACAGTATCTCTTTATTGGTCTTATTCTGATAGGTAATAACAGGTGCAGAAAGGAGTAATACTCTTCAGTGAGACATTCCTAGAAAACCATTCCCATTTATGTAACAACACAAATTGACCTCTAGTCATGATCATCATAGGAAAATTAAAAGCAGGCTTCTGTTCACAGGAAGTTACTCTTTGAATCAAATAGAAATTCTACTCTGGCTTGTGCTCTGGTTAATTCACTCTCTCAACTTTCAGAATGCTCATCATGTCACCATTTGAAGTTTAGAACAAACACGTGAAATCCCACAGTCAGTCCCTGAATAGCTGCGAAGTTATGATGCTCTTCACTTTGGGTCATCCAACTGGGTTGAGTCATCCAGCTCAACTCTTGACAATTAGCTTGCTATATCTGTTGGCTACTCCTCTTGCCAGAACCAGAAAATATCCCTTTGAGCTAATGAGGCAAAGTCAAAAAGACCAGAATCAGCCTTCCATAGATTTCAAATTGCTTTCACAGGTGTAAAGAATTAGACAGTACCCAAGTGATACAGAATTTTTAGAAAAGACATTGCGCCTAAGATAGCCAAGTAAATATCCATTATTACCTTCCTCTGCCAGGTTCTGCTTCATCTCTTCCATCGGAGACTGTGAATAATTGTTAAGATTCCCTAACGGGGCTTATGTATCATTTGCTCTTTTCCACATATGGAAAAAAATGTAAGCAGCTTTTGTAAAACCAGTCTGTGTGGCTGGAAAGAAAAGGTAATTTTGGAATGACATGTTTTAGGCTTCAAGAATTTACTACCAGTAAAATATCCCTTATCTGATATGCTTGGGATTTCAGAAGCATTTCTGAGTTGGGAGTTTTGAGACTTTGGATGCTCATGTTAGGAATGTGAACCTGTAAATGTTTAAGAACACGTACACTAAAAATATAATTGTTTAATGATTTATTTATTTTTATTGGAAAGGCAAATTTACAGAGACAACGAGACAGAATGAAAGATCTTCCATCAGCTGCTCCATTTCCCAAGTGGCTGCGGGGTTGGAGCTGAGCTGATCTGAAGCCAGGAGCTTCTTCTGGGTCTCCCACATGGGTACAGAGTCCCAAGGCATTGCGCTGTCCTCCACTGCTTTCCCAGGCCACAAGCAGGGAGCTGGATGGGAAGTGGAGCAGCCTGTACACCAACTGGTGCCTGTATTGGACGGCAGAGCATGCAGGGGGAGAATTAGCCAATTGAGCCATCATGCTGGTCCCTATATACCTATAAGGTAACTCCTGTGTTACCTGTAAAGGATCCTAGAGCTCTTTGTCCTAGAATACTACAATCCTTTCTTCAAGAACTGTTAAAGAAGATGTACAAGTTACCTGGCTTGCTATTGGTAATAACACGACAGACTGGCGAGAAGGCAGAGGGGAGAGGGGAGGGAGGGCACACATGGGGCAGTGACTTCACACCCCAGGTGCTTCACTGAAGTGGCTCCATTTGCCTTGCCTGACAACTCAGTGAGGCAGTTTCTGTCTTCGCCCTCTTTTACAGATGAGGCAGCTGAAACTCAGCAAATCCAGCTGCTTGGCCAGGGTCACCCAGAGATTCAGTGAAGTAAAGAGACTGAAATGCCGCGCTGAACCTGAAGCCATGTTTGCCATTATGTTCTAAGACCTTCCAGGCTTTCCCATCAAATTCTCATCTCTGCTCCCTCCTACATATGTGACTAGATGTACTTGGAACTGTAAAATGGAAAAAATAGTTCAGGGTCATTTGTTGCTAGCTGCAGCAGATGATAGAAAATTATCCCAGGCTGAGTTTTAACAAAGGCTTTGTGATGAACTTCTCTGAAGAGCTGACAGAACTGGCTCCCAGGCTATGTGGGCTCAACCTTCCAGAATTTCCAAACTTACACTACATGCGGCATAAAACAAAGTGCAGAACTGCCTCTCGGCTCTACAAGACCAGCCTTGTCCTTAGTTCTAGCCTGGCCCAAATCTTTTACTACCGTTGGCTCCATTCACAGCCCCAGTCTTGACTCTGGCTCATTTTCAACTTTGAATGGATTGGGTCTTGTTTCTTTCCTTAACCAAAGCCAAGATTATGAAACTTTGAGCAACTAGAAGTGGCAAATGCTTGAAGGAAACAAAATTCCTCCTCCATAATTGTCCATATATCTGACTTTCCACTTACGCTCTCCCTTCAAGTCTCCCCTTACTGTGTTTCTTGATGAGAAAGTGCCTCCAATGTATAGCTTTGAAAATATAGTCTATTTTAATTGAATTGATGAAATAGTCATCAACGTTCCTCGTTCACAGGAATCACCATTTTCATCATGCTGTCGCATCAGCAAGGCCATATCAGAGTTTTCTACTGGTAGAGACCTGCGGATTCCCACCCCCCTCCCCGTGACTGTTTTCCGTGTCCATGTTCATTCTCAGTTAGCCACAGTTCAGAACATCCACACAGGGACCATTTGTATTTTTTTGTCCGTTTATATTCTAAGAAATTGTTCTTAATTATCTTTTTTCAAAGATGTGATTTTTTTTTTTGAAAGGGAGTGAGGGAGGAAGAGAGGAAACACTTCTGTCAGCTAGTTCACTCCCCAAATGCCTGCTATGGCATGGCCAGGGCCAGGCTGAAGCCAGGATCAAGGAATTCCATCCAGGTCTCCCATGTGGAAGGCTGCGATTCATATACTTGAGTCATCCTCTACTGCCTCCAAGAATACATTAACAGGAAGCTGAATCAGAAGTAGAGGCACGACTTTATACCCCAGATACTGAGAAGCAGGTGTCCCAAATAGCGGCTTATCACACTGCGCCACAACCCTGTAGGTTTTGAGGAAGCTTTCCAAGTGTAATGAAGGCATGGCTACATTGCTTTTTTTTTTTTTTAACCACTCACGTAGATAATAATATCCACCATCCAGCGCAGCTACTGAAGTGCTATTGCATTTTACAGTATGATGGGAGACAGCATGATCTACAGGGAACCAGAAATTTTCTAACACTTCCTAGAGGCTCCTGCTCAGGAGTGGAGCCCAAATTACAACATTTTAGTGATGACTCTGGAACTCTGATTTACTTAAGAACCGCCAAGTGACATCCACATTGAAAATGTGGATTCCCTTAGCTAGAAAGGCGGGTAGAAGGATGTGAGATGAATTGAGGCATGGGATGAAACCAGAGATTTTGGAAGCTCTGCTCACCACTGCACCACCAACGCTAGGCCAAAGATTTGGGAAGAAGGCCTGAAAGTAACAGAGGATCATAAAATGGGGGTGGGGACTTCGGGAAGTTTCTTGGGAAATTTGAATAGTAGCAAATACCAGAGGCGATTCTGATGGAAGGGGTCCGCCAAACCAGGTATGCCATCCGCAGTGTTGACATAGAGCTTTGTTTGCAAACAACTGGTTGAGACACGACAATCCTCATACAAAAATGATTTTGATGAATAACACCAGTGAAAGTTTCCATTCGTCATGTTGGCAACAGTTATACTTTCTATCTTCCATGCTAGCTCATTTGACATCTGACTTGAAGCTAATCATTAAACAAATGTGATTAGACAGCTGTGGCATTCACATAACATTTTATAATGTGGTCACTTTTGCTCACATTACAGTAGACTTTTGAACAGAATTGCTACAGCGAAAACCCAAGAAAAATAAAGTACCTGGGATTTTTTTTTTCCAACAGGTTTCTGGCCCTGGGGGTGAGAAGAGAGAAGTCCTGAAGAAGACTTCTGGCAACCAAACCTAGAGAAGTTCTTTTCTCTTAAAGTGACACCACACCAAGACTAAAGCACACAATTCTTCATAATTTTTAATTCTTTTGCCTTTCAGCAGCAAGAGTTAGCCAAATATTCAGAATAGTATGTCCCTGATTGCAAATGGAAGGGCATTTATGATTTAAGTCAAATAACAAAATATAAAGGAAAGCGATTTTAGAGCGTAAAGGTGTATTTTTTTAAAGAATTATTCTTTCCCTTGAAAGAGTTATAGAGAGGGAAAGAGACAGACAGACAGAGAGACAGATTATCAATCCACCAATTCACTCCTCAAATGGCTGCAAAGGCCAGAGCTGAGCAGATCTGAAGCCAGGAGGCAGGAGCTTGTCTGGAGTGTCTCACCTGGGTGCTAGAACCTGGAGCTAGTGTAGATCACAGGCAGAAGCGGTAATGACTCAGGTAACTGAGCTCCTGCAAACCACACAGGAGTTCCTACGTCCCATCTTTGCACAGAGGGGATAAGAGCACTGTATATTTCTGGCTCTCTGACTCTCGAATAAATAAGTAAAAATGAAAAAGAAATGAATCGGAGCTCGGTGCGGCAGCCTAGCAGCTCAAGTCCTCGCCTCATACACGCCGGCATTCCATATGGGCACCGGTTCTATTCCTAGCAGCCCTGCTTCCCATCCAGCTCCCTGCTTGTGGCCTGGGAAAGCAGTCGTGGACGCCCCCAAGGACTTGGGACTCTGCACCTGTGTGGGAGACCCGGAAGAAGTTCCTGGCTCCTGGTTTTGGATCGGCTCCAGCTGTCATGGCCACTTGGGGAGTGAATCAGCTGATAGAAGATCTTTCTGTCTGTCTCTCCTCCTCTCTGTATATGTGACTTTGTTATAAAAATAAAATAAATCTTTTTTTTTTAAAAAAAGAAGAAATGAATCTTAGCAAACAAAGAGCCAAAGAGTGAAACACAAATCCAAAATTTGTCGAATAAACAAAGTTTACAAGTTTCTAACAAAATGGAAAAAAAAAAAGGACAGGAAGAAATAATCATATGGATGAGAAAGGAAATTAACAACCCTTTAGCATGAAAATTCCTGTGAAATTCAACATCTTTCAGCAATGTCCTAAAGGCAGTCAAGAAAAAAATAATAAAAATAGAAAGCATGATCTGTTCTATAACTATCTAGAAGAAAAAAGGAAACACAAGTTGAAAATCCTCACACAAAGAAAGCACAAAAATGATTCATCTCTTTATGGCAAAGACCTTCCAAACTTTAGAGGAAAATATCATTTCATTTTTACACACAATCTCCTGGTTCTTCATTTTATGAAACTGAAATGATTTTATTTATCACAATTTAAATGAGCTAGTGACTAGGGTGAGCACTGTAATGCCCCTTGGGACAGCCACATCCCATGTCACTGTGCCAATTGGAGGCCAAGCTACTCCTTTTCCAACCCAGTTTCCCAGAAAATAAGGGAAAAAAAACCTATCATTTCATTGCAGATGATTTGGTTGTACCGAAACCCCCAAAGACTCTGCAGGCTAGTTAAAAGAAATACAAGGTGAATTTTGTAAGAAGTTTGATTTTAAGCTCAAATCAAATGGCATTTTTTCACAACCTAACAAGCAATAACTAAAACCTATTTTTTTAAAGGAAAGATGTGTTTATTTCCTTTGAGAGTCAGTGCAGCAGAGAAAAATCTTCCATTCACTGATTCATTTCTCAAATGCCCACAACAACCCAGGCTAGGCAAGGTAAAAACCGGGAGCTGTGAGTAGTAGGGACCTATGTATGTTAGGCATTATACGCTACCTTGCAGGTGCACTATCAGAAGGCTGAATCACAAGCACAGAGTAGCTGGACTTCAAAGCAGTTACTCTGATGCAGGAAGTGAGCCTCCACAGCAGAGGCTTAACTCACTGTATCATAATATCCATTCAGAAATCATTCATAGAGTTGTCAAAGGTTCAATTTGCATTAGGAAAAAGAGAGACAGATTAAAATGCAAAATCTGAATCTTTCTGACAAACACGTAAAAGCTACCAAAATATGTGGAAAAACATCATATTCAGGACCCAGTGCAATGGTTCAATTGGCTAATCCTTCCCTTGCAAGCACCAGAGTCCCATGTGGGCAAAAGTTCATGTCCCAGCTGCTCCACTTCCCGTCCAGCTCCCTGCTTGTGCCCTGGGAAAGTGGTCGAGGACAGCCCAATGCCTTGGGACTCTGCACCCATGTGGGAGATCCAGAAGAAGCTCCTGGCTCCTGGCTTCAGATAGGCTGAGCTCCAATCCCGCAGCCACTTGGGAAGTGAAGCAGCTGATGGAAGATCTTTCCCTCTGTCTGTCTCTGTAAATTTGCCTTTCCAATAAAAATGAATGAATTTTCCAAAAAGAGAAATACAGCATATTTCATTATAGGAAGGCAATGTCACAAAAATCTCAATTCTCTCCTTCGTTCATATGCATCAGTGTATAGCCACTCTAGTTATATACTTCTATGTCACAAGCAATTAAAAATATGCTGGGCATGGGGCCAGCTTCTTGACATTCCAGGTTAAACCTCAGCCTGCAGTGCCAAAATCATTTATTAGTGGTGGGTTGAGTCCCAGCAGTTCCATTTGGACCGAGCTTCATACTAATGTTCCAGGAAAAGCAATGGAAGATGGCCCAGGTGCTTTTGCCACCACTATTGATGTGGGAAACCAGATAGAAGCTCCTGGAGCCAGGCTTCAGCCTAGCACAACCGTGGCCATTGGGTATATCTGAGTGAACCAGTGGATGAAAGGTTTCTGTCTTGTCTTCTGGAAGACTGATTTTCAAATAGCAAATAAATCTTTTAAAAATTATGGAAGTAATTTATACCAAGGGAAATTAGCTGAGATATAAGGGGAAATAATGAGATTTGAGATTTAGCAAAAACAATAATAACCTCAAAAGAATTCTTGTGGAACTTGGCAAGTTGAGCCTTCCATTATATGAAAGAAAACAGGCACACAGAGCCAAGAATAACTAAGACGTTTCTGATATAAAGACTTCTAAAAACACAGCAATCAGAACAGCACAATGAGCAAGGACAAAGACGAACAAGCTGATCAATGGAGTAAATTGTAGGGCTCAGAAACAGATCCACTTATATAGTAAACAGATAATTGACACATATTGTGCACGTCATGGAGGGAGTGTACAAAACAGGGCTGGGAAAAACAACCGCCGATACAGTAAGAATACAAATACAGAAACAAGATCTTTCTGTCTGTCTCTCCTTTCCTGTAATTCTGTCTTATCTAATATTAAGGAAGGAAGGAAGGAAGGAAGGAAGGAAGGAAGGAAGGAAGGAAGGAAGGAAGGAAGGAAGGAAAGGAAAGGAAGGAAGAGAAAAGAAGAAGAAAAAGAAGGGGCATGGCGCAATGGCTCAGTGGCTATCTCCTCACCTTGCATGTCCCAGCTGCTCCACTTCCCATCCAGCTCCCTGCTTGTGGCCTAGGAAAGCAGTTGAGGACTGCCCAAAGCCTTGGGACCCTGCACCCGCGTGGGAGACCCAGAAGAAGCTCCTGCCTCTTGGCTTTGGATCAGCTCAGCTCAGCTCTGGTCAGTGCAGCCATTTGGGGAGGGAAGCAGCAGATGGAAACTCCTCCTCTGTGTCTCTACTTCTCTTTGTATATTTGCCTTTCCAATAAAAAGAAATAAATCTTAAAAAAAAAAAAACCAGAAAATCACACTGCATTTACTCAATTTCTTTAAAATCACTGAGCAAGAAAAGGAACAAAGAACTTCCAGCCTGCTTTTGCACCAATTCTAAACAGTGCTTTGATTTAAATCCAAGAGTGATACTCAAAATTCTCTTCCTATATTTCTAGTTAACAACTGCTTGGCAAATTTAGATGGTTTTTCCCTCTGGATTTTACCTGGGAGTGGCATTTTCCTTTTTAAAATGGATGAGGGGAGGTTTGGCATTTTTATATCGAGGTAACTAATATTAATATTTCTTTTATATATATATTTATTAATTATTTTGCATTATGTGACAGTTTCATAGGCTCTGGGAATCCCCCCACCCCTCCCCCTCCCCTCCCCCCTGGTGGATTCCTCCACCTTGATGCAATATTACAGTTCAAATTCAATCAAGATTCTTTCCTTGCAAACATATACCAAGCACAGAGTCCAGCTACTTATTGTCCAGATGGGTTGAACAGTTTCTTGGGGAGACCATTTCTGGTCCGAAGTTAGAGCTGGTAGAATATCATCCCAGTCAATTAAGAGTCCCAATATAACATCAACAGCAATTTGCAATATTATGGAATTGACATGGTTTTGAGTAACCAGTATGTTAAAAAAAAAAAAAAAAAAAAAAAAACAAGTTTTAACCACAACCTATGATTAGCTCATTGACATCTGAATTTTAGTTTATATACAGGACCGGACCGGCTGCTATACACCTTAAAATGGCTATAGGGTAGCATTCAGCTGTCTCGTGTCTATTTCATTTTAGTATTTAGCCATTTGTTGTGTTGAAGTATAATTTTGTTGATCTTGGCAGATTTTGGGATAATCTAGACTGGCTTGTAACTCTAACAAGACATTTGTCGACATTTAAGGTGCAGAACATTTTTTTTTTGGGGGGGGGTGTGCAGGAAAATTCTCAACACCATGGTGAGGAGTGACTAATCTTTGTGTCCCACCCAGAATATTAATATTTCTTGAGATCTCAGGAAGATTCATATGCTTGACGACCGATATGGCTCTGGCTGAGAATCCTACTAAGCTAGCCTTAGGTTCCTAGTTTGTTTGATGCATTAATTTATATAACAGTGGTATTGGTCTCTAACACCATTCCACCCAGCACCATTTCCCATTTCTCCAAGGATATTGTGAAATTTGTCTATGGGGGAAATGATGTCCAGTTCACATTTTCAAAGCATTTGTCACATGCTTCCATGAACACTTGAAATACATCTAAAATGCCAAATTCGCTTTCAGAAGAACTTATAGAGAAGACAAAAGGCAGCATTGACTAATGTATAGATCAGTTTATTGTCAGATCCTCCAATTAATAATATTTCTTCATGGAAATTATAAACATTCTCATCTCTCCTTAAATGCCAAACGGAAGGTCTCCCTGAGGATTTGCTCCTGTTGCATATCATCACTGTGGGACTGATGGAACTTGAGGAACCATAGCTTTTTGTGGTTGTTGAAGATCACCTTGGTCATGACTCAGCTGGGCAATTGACATATAAAGGAATGCTAATTAAATTCACAGGAGACCTCTCACTGGAAATTCTACAGGCCAGAAGAGAATGAAGCGACATATCCCAGATTCTAAAAGCAAAAAGTTGTCAGTCCAGGATAACGTACCCAGCAAAGCTTTCTTTTGTTTTTGAAAATGAAATAAAATTCTTCCACAATAAAGAAAGTTAAAAGAATATGCCTCTTCCAAACCTGCCCTACAAACAATTCTTAAAGATGTTCTCTTGACAGAGAAAAGGAATAGCACCCACCAAAACCCAAGGCAAATAGGAACATCCCAGTAAAATAACAACAGAACACTAAATCAATGAACAACCCATTGCTAAATGACAGGAACAAATTACCACCTATTCATATTAACCCTGAATATAAATGGTTTAAGCTCATCAATCAAACGTCATAGATTAGTAGGCTGGATTAAAAACACGAAACCTGGGCCCAGCGCGATAGTCTAGCGGCTAAAGCCTTGAACCTGCCGGGATCTCATATGGGTGCCGGTTCTAATCCTGGCGGCCCTGCTTCCCATCCAGCTCCCTGCTTGTGGCCTGGGAAAGCAGTCCAGGATGGCCCAACGCCTTGGGACCCTGCACCCACCTGGAGGAGGCTCCTGGCTCCTGGCTTCGGATTGACTCAGCTCCAGCCATTGGGGCAGCTTGGGGAGTGAACCATTGGACTGGAGATCTTCCTCTTTGTCTCTCCTATCTGTGTATCTGCCTTTTCAATAAAAATAAATTTTAAAAAACACAAAACCCATCTATGTGTTGCCTACAGGAGATAATATCCCACCAACAAGGATCACCATGAAACTATATCATGGGTTTTGATGTTTTTGTTTTTAGTTTCATTTCTTCAAAACAATTTTTTCTCATTAAATTATTTAACAACTCATAGGTCATAAAGTAGCATCATTTTCTTCAAGTAGGTTTTTGATCTCCTTTTTCATTTCTTCAGCGACACATTAGTCATTCAGTAGCACGTTATTTAACTTCATGGCATTGTAAGTTTCTATTTTTTTCTTCCTGCTGTTGATTTTGTTTTGCGGCTTTTCATTTAAGGGAATGTATAGTAACTGTGTAATGGAGACTATCATATCCAGTGACATGTTGTTTAACTTCATGGCATTGCAAATTTCTGTTTTTCTTCCTGTTTTTGGTTTTGTTTTGTGGCTTTCATTTGGGAGAATTTATATTGACTGTGTAGTGGAGACTGAAATGTCCAGATGTGAGGATATGGTGCATTTTGCATCTCTACTTCCGGATTGAGGATGGGCTCCAGTGAAACTGTTAGATGTATCTTGACGATAGGATGCTGGACTCTCTGCCATTGTCGATGCGCACAGTGATGGACTTCTGTTCACGAGGAACTATGCTGTTTTAATGATATGGGAGAACTAAGTGGCAGAGGGGCGGGATTAGGGGAGGAGGTAGAGGAAATCCCACGGTCTGTGGAACTGTATCATAAAAAGATAATATGATAATAATAATAATAATGTGGGCAAAAAAGAAAAAAAAGAAGTATATGCAGAAACAATACCCAGAGATAGAGCCACACAATAAGTTTGTCAAATACTGTACTTATCAAAATGCAGACTGTAAATCAACTATGCTGTCCGTGTTCAAAGAGATAAACACCAGGCTTGATTTTTTTTTTTATTAGAGAACTGTGAAGTTTGCATAGAAACTAAAAGAAATGGTGGATGGATTCTTCCGTAGCCTATGAGTGGGAAAATTTTTTTTCAACTGTATCCTCTTAAATCCAGTAGCATTTAGGGGGAAACTGACCACTTTTAACCAACCAAAGCAAGGAATTATGTTTGACAAAAAAAAGAGAAACAACAAATGAAATGGAAAACAAAAAGACAAACTGGGAAAAAAAAAATTAACTCTCAGGAGGAAGCGCAGTAGTAGCAGTAACTTCCTTTGGAATACATCTAAACAAAAATTCCAAGGTGAATTCCTGAATGGGGAAAGAGATGAATACCTTGGGTGGACACATGACAAACTATAGTAACATGTTAATAGTAGGACCTCAGTGTTAGGTGGGTAAATTAGATTTACTGTAAACATTTAACTTCACTATATGCTTGAAAAATTTTTCAAATATTGGGGGAAGGGAGAACTTCTAAAACACCAAAGGAAAAGTCAATATTAAAGAAAACGCACAAGCAAAATGAGGAGAGTTCCAATGAAAGGAAATAGAAGTTAGTCTTATGTATGAAAAGATACTCTGTCTCACTCAAAATACAAGGATAAAAGCAATACAAATGAAAGACACTTTGAAATACAACTTCATATCAAGCTAGGAAAATTCCAAACATTAGGCAACAGACTGTTGATGAAGTAGTAAGAAAAACAGGCGTTCTCAAACATTGCTGATCAGGATATAAAATGATGCAACTGTCGTGGAGAAACATTTTGCAAGACGTAACAAAACTACGTCTATATAAGAGTACTTCAAAACCTTTGTGGATGACAGTAGGTGTTGTGGAACAGTGGGTTAAGCTGCTGCTTGGTGTGCAGGTCACCTGGGCTCCTAGAAATAAGGAAGTCTCCAGTCAAAATCCCCAACAATAAGGAAACCACTAATGATAGAAAAGCCCCTAGCCAGTAGCAATCTGCCTCAGATAGATAGTTCCTGGGACTGGTAGCTTGGCGTACTGGGTTAAACTTCTGCCTGCAGCACCACTATGCCGTATGGACGCTGGTTAATGTCTCAACTGCACCACTTCTGACTCAGCTCCTTGCTTATGGCCTTGGAAAGTAGTGAAATGTGGCTCAAGTCTTTGGGCCCCTGCACCCACATGGGAGACCCAGAAAAAACCCCAGGCTCCTGACTTCACATCAACCCAACTCTTGATGTTATGGTTATTTGGGAAGTAAACCAGTGGATGGAAGATCTCCCTCTCTGTCTCTCTGTCTCTCTGTGTCACTCTGCCTTTCAAATAAAAAATGTAGTAATTCTTTTGAAAACATGCATTTCCGGATTATAATCCATATTGCAGCAGGTTTCTATGTGTCCTGCTCACTCACTGCTACCTAACCATGTGTAGCATCAGCTGCCAGCCTCTAGGCGCCCTCCATGCCAGGCTGCTTCCTTGCAGCACACAGCAGCAGGCGGCGACCCACCAGCTGTTCTTGACTACCCTAACCCTTACAGTGCATTTAATTTAATAAATAAGTCTCTCTCTCTCTCTCTCTCTCTCTCTCTCTCTCTCTCTCTCTCTCTCTCTCTTTCACTGCTGGTGAATTTTTTCAGCACCTGCAACACTTGGCACACCTGTATCCGGTATGAGACTTGGTTATTCAACCTGCCACTCAACTTTCTCCTGAATGTACCTGATGTCTCAACTAGATGATATTTCAAGTAGCTTAGGCCCCTGCAATCCACCTGCATGGAGATCTCAGTTCACGGCTTTGGCCTGAGCGCATCTTGGCTGCTGTGAACATTTGGAAAGAATCACTGAATGAAAGCATGCTCTTCTCATCAAGGACCCAGCACGACGGCTTATTTTTAAGACTATGTCACAAAGATACACAAAGGAAGTATGAAATGATATGCATAAGACATAAAGACTGGAAAAAGACAAATATAAAAAACAATACAGGTTTGATTGAGCTTAACGATGACTTTTTCGAAGAATACACCCATTGAAAGTGCTGAGAAAAAGGAATAAGGAATAACTTCATATAGCACTGTAAAGTGATCTCTAGAATCTATGTTTCTTTGAGGATACAGGATCATACAGTGTTTACTAAATATAAGCAGTTGCAGCCCTGTGGAGCAGAAAATTCTAGGGAGAACAGAGATTGAACATCCACCTGTGCCTTCATGTTCTCTTTCACACGAACACACATACCACAGACAGATGCAAGGTCCAACACCGACAAATTAGACACCTGCTTCCCCCAGCCCCAGTGGCAGCTGTAAGGAGGTGGGTTCACAGGTGGGCCTCTAGGATGAGTTCTATTACCAATCTGTCCTTCTCTGTCTCTCTGCAAGGGGAGTAGAGTGGGGTGCTTACAAGTTAGGTGGCAACTGTTCCCTGTTCTACCGCAGATGTTTTTTTGCTTCAGATGTCATCCACGGCCTCTTCAATGGAGCATGTGCCCCTCTTATTGGATGTGGGCTGCAGCCTTAGCTGCCCCCTGCCAATGATGTGGCTGTATTTGTCCTTGTAGCCACTGGCAGTTCTCACCACCGCAATTCCCCTCCAACCTGTCTTTTCCTCCTTGCTGAGCCAGCTCCTTCAGTTTCTGTTTTTCCTCGGCTTTCTGGGGATCCCATTCTTCGTGGCAATAGGAGTTTCTGACTTCATTTTGGGAGTGTAACTCCTTTTTGAAGATCATGACACAGTGATAGTCATCATCTTCCCAGAAGAAGGATGTCAGGCCAGCCACTCCTACCACATCATGTAACACACTCCTCTCTATCTTGTTTGTTGGCTGACACATTTCCTCGATCTGCCCACTGTCTAAGATGAAATGTGATGCCTCTTACTCTATCCTTATGTAACTCCAGTCTCTGTTATTTCTCTTGTTCTAATAGTTTCTTCAGGTGAGTGGGTAGGCCACATGCTCTGGGGCTGAGAAATGACAGAAGGAGGCCAGCACAGGAAGCATGGGTAGGAAATGTGTCAGGATTCAAAGGTGTCTGATGTCCTCTGGGAGAAGAGCTTTGCATCACATCTCCTGGTCTCCAAAGCGGAGTGACTTCTCCACGGACCTCAGGACAGAACTTACTTAGTAGATTAACCATCTTGGGAGGATATGTTTTTAAGTAGAGAAAGAAAGATATGAAAAAGTGTACAAAGTATGCTATAATGTGTCTATGATGGGAAGGCGTTATAGGTAGGGAAACAGTTAGGAATGACAAACAGCTGGGAGGTGGTGTTCTGGGCATGTTAAGATGCTGCTTGCAGTATCAGAATCCTATATTAGAGCTCTGGTTGGAAACGTAGCTGCTCTGATTTTCAATCAGTTCCTTGCTAAAATGCCTGGGGAAGCAGCAAGAGAAAGCACAATACTTGGGTCCCTGCCATGCACATGAAGACTTGGATAGAGTTCCTGGATCCTGACTTTGGCTGGGTCCAACCCACCTATTGTGGCCATTCGGAGAGTTACCAGTGGATACATCTGTTTTTCTGTCCCAGCCTCTCTCTTTGTCAGTCTGCCTTTCAAATAAAATAAGGCATTTTAGAGAGAAAGAAAGAAAAAGGATTGGAGTAAATATGTTACTACACCTTCCCCTGAATGGTTGTTTCTAAAACAACTCCTATGCTGGGCAAACCCATGGCCTAAAACTAGTACTGGAAGAAAAAAAATCCAGCATGGCTGCTGGTCACATACTTGCAATGACATATAGCCTACCATATTATTATTATAACAAAATAACCATAGTTGATTCTCCTAATCCCATTATGTACATAACATTACACTTAATATTCATTCTATTCGTACAGATTGAACAAATTTTACAACGAAGTTTTAGGAGCATAGTGATACTCCCCATCCCTCCTACTCACATTCTCCACACACTCTCCTTCTTGCTGCTGTAACTTTTTAATTAATTAATTTAATGCTTTATTACAGCCTACTTTCCATTTAATTCGTAGGCACAGACTTAGCATTCCATTAGGTCAAGCATTCAGCAGTTAACAAGTAGGGGGGAAAAAACCTACTGGTCCTTAAGAGACAAAGGCAGTAAGCAATAATCAAATCTGAAAACGTTCATCTCACTTCCATAGAGGATGTTTTTAGGCACTGTGAATTAGTTGCCACAGATCAGGAAAATGGAATATTTTTCTTTTGAGGGACTGTTTTATTTCACTGGGCATGACTTGCAGTAGCATCCTTTTTTATAGCTGAGTTGTATTCCACAATGTGTTTGTGTGTATGTGTGTGTGTGTGTGTGTCACATGCCCTTTATCTAGTCATGATGACACTTCTGAGACTTCCTAAAGTGTCAGAAAGCTGAAAGTCACCAAATTCCTGGAAATCTCCACAGTTCACTCTACAGTGTGCCCACATTGCTTCTTGCGTATGTGCTTTTTCTTTGGTAATAAATATTATTCCTCTGCTAAACTTTACCTGTATCTCATCCTTCAATTCTTTTTTGTATCAGGACGTGAACCTGTACCCTTTAGGCCTCCCACAAAAGAGAAGGAGAATGTGGAACATACTATAATTAGTCATTAATAACTAATTTATCAGCTTTACATGAGCTTTTCAAGTATCTTTGTGTATTTATAGCCAGATCTATGTCTACATTTATGTATATCTGTGTGTATATATACTAACAACGATGGCCACCCAATTTCCACAGAGGATTGATCCCTGCAGATACCAAACTCCAGGATGCTTACAACTCCTATATTTTAAAAAAAATGATATGGCATGTACGTATAACCTACGTACAGCTTCTTATATACTTTAAATCACCTTTAGATTAATTATAAGATTATAATATTATAATTATATATTATATAATATGTAATATGTAATATAATATAAAATTATATATTAAATATAATAATGGAAAGTGAATGATCTGCAAATAGTTGTTCTCCTGTATTTAGAGGTTAATGATGAGATTTAAAAATCTGTACATGTTCAGTACATATCCAACTTTTGTTCCAAATATTTTCTTTCTGCAGCTGTTGACTCTGAATCCACAGCTTACAGAAACAGAAGGCCAGCTGTGTCTGTTTTTATTTCTACACATAGATTTCTACACACTGATCTCCGAAAACCCGTAGTTTTCTCTTAGAAACTATGACCCAATATGACTCAATAGCAGAAATGGTGATTTGATGTCTGCAGTAGGAAATGAACAAGATAACCCAAGACCATCTTATACTAGAAAGCAAAGAACGTCTCAAAGATTTGTGATGCTGTGTCATTAGACAATAGGCCAACTTAAACAAACTTCAACACCTAAAATGGGACAACTTCAGCATCAATAAAAGTAATGGCTGAAGATAATTGAGGTACACTAATGAACACAAATTATATTTATTTTTTTTAAAGATTTATTTATTTTTATCACAAAGTCAGATATACAGAGAGGTGAAGAGACAGAGGAAGATCCTCCATCCAATGATTCACTCCCCAAGTGAGCGCAAAGGTCGGTGCTGTGTCGATCTGAAGCAGGGAACCTGGAACCTCTTCCGGGTCTCCCACACAGGTGCAGGGTCCCAAAGCCTTGGGCTGTCCTCGACTGCTTTCCCAGGCACAAGTAGGAAGCTGGATGGGAAGTGGAGTTGCTGGGATTAGAACCGGCACTCACATGGGATCCTGGCGCTCAAGGTGAGGAGTTGAGCTGCTAGGCCACGCCCCTGGGCCCCACAAATTATATTTAAATCTACAAATTATTATATTAAAACAAAGTCTTGCCATCTTCAGAGGCTACTTGGGAGCAATCTCACAATATTGAAATCAGTTCACTTTAAGGAAAAGAATCAAACACATATTGTGGTTTCACTATATGAAAAAAGGGTGATCGAATATTGATGAGTTGGGATTTCTCTTTGCAGACATACTTCAGAATGCTCTCAGAATTTTGCAACTTTCTCATACAATAATAGCTCTAGACACCGATAATCATGGGCTAGTAATATCAAGAGAAACAACAGGATGTAATAGGTCTGCTGACAGACATACCAAGACAACTAAGAAATATTCAAATTCAAATTTACTTAAGACACTATTTTTAACTTCCAGTTTTCTTAAAGGGAGGGATAAAAAGAACATGTTAAATAACACCATTGAAACACTTTTTTACCAAAATTCAAACTGGGAAACTCTGGCAGATTTTAATAACAAAAATGGAGAGCAGGAGATAAGAGATAAAGGCCTTAGTGAGTAAAAGGCACTTCATAGGGACTGGAGACATTGTGTTGCAGGGGGTTAAGCTGTTACCAGGCACCAGTTGGAATATACCCTACTTCTGAGCCAGCCAGTAGAGTGGCTGCTCTACTTCCAAACCAGCTCCCTGCTAATATGCCTGGGAAAGGAGCAGAGGATGGTCCAAGTCCTTGGGCCCTCATACCCACGTGGGAGACCCAGAAAAAGCTCCTGGCTTCTGGCTTCAGATTGGCTCAGCTTTGGCTACCTGGGGAGTGAACCAGTGGAAGGAAAATATCTCTATACCCCTGCCCCCACCCACTTCTCTAACTCTGATGTTCAAATAAATAAATAAAATGGTCCTTAACAGACGTCAATTGTATTACGTGGGCCATTTTTGGATTTTGATTTGAACAAACTTAAGGTAACTGGAGAACTGCAGTCAGTAACAGCATATTGATCATTTCAATAACTTAATATTTTAGCATATTGAAGATATCATTTGCTTAGATTTTCACTTATTTCAATTTTAGTTTGAAAACGAGAAAGAGGGAGAGAAATTTTCTACTCAGTGATTCACTCCCCAGATTTTCACAACTGTTAAGGTTGTCCCATTTTGCGGCGGAGTGCTGCCTGCTAGGGTACTCATTGGCAGGAAACCGCATCAGAAGCAGAGTAGCTGGGACTGGAATCAGGCACTCAGATACAGAGACACAGAAATTCCAAGCAGCAATTTAACCACTGGGACAACAAATACTTTTTGAAGGTACTGTTTTTTATAAATTGTGTAGGAATTGTAAGAGACCCAAGTATATCTCCTTCAATTATAACTTTAGGAAACTAGGAAACCAGAGTAGGCTAACCTAAAAACGCCTTTTTTTTTTTTTTGCCATTAGGATTATTTTGGGCTGGCTGATTGGAGAAATTTGCAGATGCAGAAGAAACTCCAAAAACAGTGTACAAGTTATTTTTAATCTTTTAACTTTGTAACTGATGCATAACAGTTACATGAGATTAGGTAGGAAGGTAGAAATTAGTCAATATATGTGTGTGAAAGGTGCTCTAAGAAAAAGGAATGTGGTGTTACATTTGCCCAACACCTGAGAAAAACACCAGCTGAGTTCAAACGAGCCTTTAACAAAATAGAGGTCCATTCCTGGGCCTTTGCCTTCCCCGTACAGCGGCGGCGGAACGGGCACAGGAGGCTACAGACAGGCATGAGGGAGAAAAGGTGGGACGAGTGGCAAAGGTAAAGGTTTTATACCCCTTCTGATGTGAATGCTGGCACAGGCTCCAAATGAGCCCTAATAAGGCAAGGAATGTTGGCCCCAGTCCCTCATTGCTCCACCATTGGGCTAATTGCCCCAGGGCATGAGGTTAGAGTGACATTTCTTTCCTGAAGCAAACTCCGCCCACCTCTCCGAAATCACCATCACGTGGCAGCCCCAGAAGCAACCCAGCATTTTGCACGAATTCCCACAGCCAGTGTCTCTCCATGCTGAGAGAGGTTTGTAGGAATCTGAGTGGAAATCAAAGTCAAAAGATTCATTTTATGACGAATTAAATCTGTGAATATGAATGCAGAGTGGATTGAAATTATGGCTGCAAAAACTGATGAAGAGGCGGGAGGGAAGTAAGAGAATTTCAGGAGGGAACCCAAGTTGTGAGGGAAGTGTGGTTGTCTCCTTGAAATTGCATAGAATGCGGGCTGGCGGTGGGTCTAGCAGCTAATGTTCTTGCCTTAAACGCACCAGAATCCCATATGGGCGCCGGTTCTAATCCCGGAAGCTCCACTTCCCATCCAACTCCCTGCTTGTGGCCTGGGAAAGGGGTCTGTGGAGGACGGCCCAAAGCCTTGGGACCCTGCACCCATGTGGGAGACCTAGAAGAAGTGCCTGACTCAGCACCGGCCTGTTGCGGCTCACTTGGGGAGTGAATCATCGGACAGAAGATCTTCCTCTCTGTCTCTCCTCCTCTCTGTATATCTGACTTTATAATAAAAATAAATAAATCTTTTAAAAAAAGAAATTGTATAGAATGCATAAAATCTGTTTTCTCTGTATTAATACACTTTTAAAAGACTGAGTTTAGAATTTTATATTAAAATAAAGCGGTACAAAACATTTATTCAAAATGGGCTATTACGTCATTATAAAAGTAATAATCCATTTAATCTGAGTTTTAACCAAAACTGTGGACCAAATTTTATCCGTTGTAAGGTGATCAGTCATTTAAATTGACAAATTCTTTAAGATTGGTTCTCCTGGGTCTGGCACAATGGCTCAATTTGTTAATCCTCCCCTTGGAAGTGCTGGGCCTGTCATGGGATGCAGTTTGTGTCCCGGCTGCTCCACTTCCCATCCAGTTCCCTGCTTGTGGGCTGGGAAAACAGTGGAAAATGACTCAATGTGTATGGAGGATTTGGGGAAGCTCCTGGCTCCTGGCCTTTGCAGCCATTTGGGAGTGAACCCCTGGGTAAAAGATCTTTCAGTCACTCCTTTCTGTGCATCTGTGTTTCCAGTAAAAATAAATAAATGTTAGAAAAAAAGATTTGGTTTTCCTATGCAATCAAAATAAAAAAGACAACAGAGAATATGAGAAACCTTCCCTATGGCCCAGTTCCACAGGCGCCTGCACCCACACTGGAGTTCTGAATGAAGCTGCTGCCTCCTGGCTTTGGACTGGTCCAACCCTGGCTGTTGTAGTCATGGGGGGGAGGAGGCAGGGGGAGGTAAGATCTCTGTGTGTCTCCCTGTAATTCTTCCTTTAAAATAAATACAACCAATCTTTAGAAAGAAACTTTCTGGGAGATAAAAGAAATCCCCCTTCCTAAATCAGTTACAAAAACAAAGAAAAGCCTTGATTATAAGGGTTAATGCATGACATCAGCCTATGTTTCCATTACTTAGGGCAGTCAAATACATCCAGGAGCAAAGAAGTGGAGAAATTGGCAATTCTGTTATCAAGATGTTTTAGATCTAAGAGTTGGTGGCACAATGTAGCCTTGAGGGGACTTGGAGGAGTGTGTGCTGAGACCTGATAACCCTACCAGCCAGTGAACCTTCCTCCCGGAAGGCCTGGAGACAAGCGCCTAAAGGCAGACACACAAAAGGCCACTCTCAGAACTTACCTAGGTGACAGGCTCTGCCCCAGGGCCCCAGGACCACTCCCCTCTAGGCTTGCTTTTAGTCCTTGGCAAACAGCTGTAGCTAAAATCCTCCCAGGATTGTCTGTTCTTGAAGGTTATTTAGAAATTTGGGTAGAATGGATAAAAGGAAAGCCTACAACAAACGTTTTGCCTTGGACGCCTGATCTTGGTCCTCTGTGACCTAAGTCTTGAGATCCAAAGAGATCCACAGAAAGAGTTACTAATACAATGCCCAGAGAAGGTGCAGGGCGGGGAATCTAACAGACAAGTTGAAGGTGTTAAGGAACAACAGGCTTTGGACTTAAAATACCAAGCCCTTTCTTCAAGCTTAAGCAGGGAACCTGTCAGTTTGGCTATATAACTCAAGGTGTTTCCCCTGCCCCCACCTTTCCTGACGTTTGAGACAAAGGGTGCAGTAGCCGCAGACACCAGGAGGATTATAAGGGAGACTGCAGGGCCTAGGGGTGCCTAGGTAGTAAATTCAGAAGAAATTGAGTTAGCCTTGGTGTCTTGCAAAATATCCCTATTGGGGCTGGTGCCAGGGAATGGACAGGTCCGTTGTTTCACAGTGTGCCCATGGACAGTAAACATTTTCTCTCTCTTTTTTTTCTTTCATTGATGTATTTGAAAGCCAAAATTACAGAGAAAGGGGCAGGGAGAGAGGTAGGCAGGCAAGGATAGATCTTCCATCCACTGATTTACTCCCCAAACGGCTGCAATAGTCAGAGCCAGACCTCCTAGCTCTCTGACGTGGGCTGAGCCAGGATGCGAATTAGCAACCGTATGGGATCCCAGCACCACAGACAGTGGCTTTACTCATTATGACACAGTGTCAGTCTCAAGTAGACATGCCATGGTGACCAGGGGAGGGTGGGGCTTGCTCAGGCACGCCCCTCAGGCAACGGGGTCACCGCTGCACCAATGACTTACACAAACCAAATATTCCTTACCAAATAAAGGCCGAAGTAACCCCCACTTCAGTACCATGTTAAGGGAAGGGTTTAAAAGTTCCATGCACGTCTCTTCCTGGCTCTTCTTCCTCTGTAGCTCCCTGCTTCACGTCTGTCTTTCTGCTACATGGGGAAGGGAAGCCCGTGACCGTGGTTCCCTGGAATAAAGGCCATCTAAATTCTTTTCTATACTCGGCTGATGCGTTCCTTCCCTGGTGGTTGGCGAATCTTACAGACATTTTCTTGAGGCCAATGGGACACATGGTGTAATCTTCCTTGTTCCACCTGTGGCTTATCCTACCATGGAGATCTTCCAGCAAGGAATATCTTGATGATATTTAACCACTCAACCTGTGTGTGCATGGGTGCAGTGAAAACAACACAGCTATGAGGGCAGAGCAAAGAGAGGCCAGAGTGGTTAATTTAAAATAGAGAGTCTGCCATCCTCAGTCTCCAGGAAATATTCCAAACAAGATTGGACCTGGAGGCCAAATGTGTTGGTTTACAGAATACCTGTAATAATTGTCTTCTGACTGGCGGAGCACCTAGTGCAACCTTCCCTGCTCTGCACCAGCTTATCCTAACAGAGTCTTCTAGTAGTGAGGCTCTAGCTACATTTTGTCACTAACCCCATGTCCCTGTGAGAGAGGAGTTAGACTGGGTAGTAGGCAGTTAAGGTATTCTAGGTCCCCGAGTCATCATTTTTTCTCAAATACAAAAGGGTATTTTCTCCACCATGTCTTAGATTCATCAGAGCACGTTTCTCCCAAGAGACAGGTGCATACTTAACATATCAAGAACACGCTTCCCCAAGAGGCAAGGGTACATTAACATATCAAGTTCCCCACTGAAAGTGCCAGCCCAATTCCATCTCCAGTCCTTGCCAAGGAGAGTAGTGTCAGACTGGCCTCTTTATCATTGAAAAGGGACTGAGAAAGTTAGCCCATAACACCTTTGGGGCCTTTTGTCCCGGTGCCAGGTAGCACGGAAACCAGGAATTTTCCTTTGTTTATGGAGAAACTCCTTTGAGATAAACTTTTTTTTTTAAAGATTTTATTATTATTGGAAAGCCGGATATACAGAGAGGAGGAGAGACAGAGAGGAAGATCTTCCATCCGATGTCTCACTCCCCAAGTGAGCCGCAACGGGCTGGTACGCGCCAATCCGATGCCGGGACCAGGAACCTCTTCCGGGTCTCCCACGCGGGTGCAGGGTCCCAATGCATTGGGCCGTCCTCTCCTGCCTTCCCAGGCCACAAGCAGGGAGCTGGATGGGAAGTGGAGCTGCCGGGATTAGAACCGGCGCCCATATGGGATCCCGGGGCTTTCAAGGCGAGGACTTTAGCCGCTAGGCCACGCCGCCGGGCCCGAGATAAACTTTTAAAAGACAGAATCCCCACCATTAATTTGGGTTTTTTTTCTGTCTTTCCCCTGCCACTATGGCACAGGTCTAGGGTCTTTTTTCCTCTCTTCCTCCTGCCACAATGGCAGGAGGTATGGGCTCTTTTCTCTCTTGAAGCCCCCTCCTGTCACTAGGATAATAGTCTCTCTTCTCAGCATTCCTTATCTTGCTTTAAAACTAAACTATGTCTGCATGAAAATTCTTCTTTCCTGCAGGAAAAATGAACTCTGTATGAACAAAACTGACGTTTTAAAATGTTGTTATTATTACTTATACTCATTGTCCATACTTTCAAAGAACAGTGTTTCTTTTTTCTAGTTGCTATTTGTTGAATTATTTACCTAATAGAGTATTTAGTCTATGATTGCAAAATGAACTGAAAGTATGTCACTGTAAAAATATTTCTAATAAAAAAAGAGAGAAGGAAAAAGGAGGATGGGTGGAGAACTCAGGCAGGAGACAGGGTGGAAAGTATTACTACGCTTTTTAAACTGCATTGTGAAATACATGAAATTTGCTCACCTTATGTAAATAAAATAACAAATATATAAAGATTTGAAGGAGTCAGACATCAAAGATTTACAATGGAAAGATATTTGGGCATTCTTAAGTGACAGTTCTTGGTATATATGGCTTTATTTTCAAAATTTTGTGTTTCTTAGAATTTTTTGAAGATTTATTTTATCAGAAAGGCAGATTTAGAGTCCAGCACGGTAGCCTAGCAGCTAGGTTCCTCGCCTTGCACAAGCCAGGATCCCATGTGGGTGGTGGTTTGCATGCTGGCTGCTCTGCTTCCCATCCAGCTCCCTGCCTGTGGCCTGGGGAGGCAATGGAGGATGAGCCAAGACGTTTGGACCCTGTGCCTGTGTGGGTGATCAGGAGGAGTCTCCTGGCTCCTGGCTGCAGATGGGCACAGCTCCGGCTGTTGCAATCACTTGGGGAGTGAATCAGCAGATGGAAGATCAGCCTACCCTGTAGCTGCAATGGCCAGAACTGAGCCGATCTGAAACCAACAGCCAGGAGCTTCTTCCTGTTCTCCCACGTTGGTGTAGGATCCCAAGGCTGCTTTTCCAGGCTGCAGGCAAGGAGCTGAACGGGAAGTGGAGCAGCTAGGACACAAACAAGCATCCATATGGTACAGGATCCCAAGGCTTTGGGCTGTCCTCGACTGCTTTCCCAGGCCACAAGCAGGGAGCTGGATGGGGAAGTGGAGCTGCCGGGATTAGAACCGGTACCCATATGGGATCCCAGCATGTTCAAGACGAGGACTTAATCTTTCAGAAAAAAGAACGTTAATATTAATAAATATTATTGCTTCCTTAATGCAAATCAAATCATCAACGAGATATCATTGTAATTAGAATAGCTATAATGAATAATATATTACTATTATATATATAGACATAATTGATGCAGCCATTTTGGTAAATGGAGTTCCCTAAAAGGCTGAATTTTGAGAAATTATGTTATGCAGCAATAGCACTATTATGCACAAACTCAAGAGAATTTAGAAATTATGTCCACATTCAGACTTGTAGACAAAAGCGGATAGAAATATTCATCATAGCCCAAAGTGGAGTTAACACCAATGTCCATGAACTGATAAATGGATAAGTAAAATTTGGCATGTTTGCATAGTGAAATATTATTCACCTATAAAAAGAAATGAAATATTCCATGAATGCAATATGAAAACGTTGTGCTAAATGTAAGGAACACACCTTTTATGATTTCATGCATACAAAATGTCCAAATAGCCAAATCTGTGGCAGCAAAAATCAGATTAGTCATTGACAAAATCTAGGGGTGGGCAATGAGGAGCTGGGGATGGTGGCTAAGAGGGGCAGTGTTTCTGCTTGGAATGATGGAAGAGTTATAGAATTGTGCATGTCTCTACAAATATAGCATAAACCATTGCACTTTCAATTTTTTCTCTTTTCAACATTGTTTACATAGTTGAGAGGAATGCATGTGAACCTCTGATTAGAGTAAGGAGGGTCAGGTACCAGGGAAGGTGGGTTGGACCTATGTTTGAGTTATTTTCTTTCTCCTGTGTTCACAGGGGAGGAGGGAGAGAGGGCCGGTCCTTGCTGTCAAACCACATCAGCACTCAGGAATGGGGGACCATCCTTTCATGACACCTTAGAGACCCCAATGTGGGGAAGAGTGTTCCAAGGGTCTTACTTGAGTGGTGTATGGGTAGTTCTGAGTAGTTGTTGATTTTGTTGCTCCAAGATTGAGAAAACTTTCTAAGGTCTGTTGGTTGACAATGTCTACCTTAGTACACCCACAGGCCCGGGAACACGCTGCTAGCTTTGCCAGGAGAACCGTCTAAACTGTTTTGCTTTCCGTCCTCTGATGAGGCACTCAGTGTCCCTTGCTGGCTTAGATGAGCTGACTGTCATGTCCCACAGGTGCATCTGATCATGCTGTCCACTGCACAGGCATCAGCAACTGAGGAGGCCCAGTCCTGATACATGCACTCCAAGGTCAGACCACACATCCTGTGATTTTTTTTCCCCTGTGACCAGGTTCTGAGTTCAACAGTCCACTTGGACAGTCGTCCAAGAAAACTTGTCTGGGGTGATATTAACTCTTGTGTGCTCCAGAGGGTACAGGGTCATTGGCTATTAACTGAGGTGGCCAAGCCCAGCCAACCCACCGTAGACACAGTTCTTATGCAGACCAGTAGGTGCTATAGCTTGGTTGGAGTGGCCCTGGTTTTCGCATGTGTCAGCTTCTGTTGTGGCCTAACCTGGCCCAACCTATATCCCATCTGGCTCTCATGCACACCCACGGGTGCTGCAGCTTAGCTCAGCCTGACCCACTCCCAGACCTGGCCCTTACGTATCATGACAGGTGCCATTGCCTTGTCCAACCTGGCCCGCCATCAGCCCTGGTTCTTGTGCTCACCAATGATAGGTACAGCCTTGCAGAGGAGTTCTCACAGTTCCCCTGCCATGTATGCTTCCGGTCCTCAATCTCGTATCTGCCAGGGGGCATTGCGGTCCAGCCTGACATGACTCACACCCAGTCCTAGCACTTGTTAGTTGGTGCTGTGCCCTGGCCTGACTAACCTGCACCCATTCTGGCTGTCATGCATGCTAGCAGGTATGGCAGCCTAGCAGAGCATGGATTGTACCCATACTGGCCTGCCGCAAGTTCCATTTCTCACGTTCATCAGTGAAAACAGCAGTCCAGCAAGGGAGTCCCCAGAGTTCCCCTAACAGGTCCTCTCCCATCCCTGGGTTTTATGCATGCCAGCAAATGCTGAGATGGTCCAACCCTAGTCTCAGCATTCACCAGTAGTTGCTACAACCTGGCTCAGCCTGGCCCACTCCCAGTCCCAGCTCTTGCTGGTGGGTATAGTATCCCATCCCAGCCTGGCTCACACCCAGCCCTCCTGCGAACTGGAAGGTGTTGTGGTTCAACTCGGCCTGGCCTGCACCTTGTCTTGGTTGTCACTCATGCCAATGTGTGCTGTGGACTGACTCTGTCTAGCCTGACCAAACTTACACAAATGTTAACAGGTGCTGCAGCCCAGCCTAGTCTAGCCTCCTCCCAGCCCCAGCTCTGGTGCTCACCAAGGATTCTGAAGCAGGGAAATGTCAGCCTAAGCTGTGGCTTAACATGCTGTACCACAAAATGCAACCCATGGAGTAGCTGCAGTCATTTTTGAAATAGTGAATTTCAGAGCAAGGGATAGTATTAGGGAAAGAGATATTACATAACGATAAAATGTAACAGTCCTAAATGTTTATGCACAGTGAAAATATTAAGCAAAATCAAATAGATGTGAAAGCAGCAATAGTTAAATATACAAGTATCCATACATAAAACCTCAACATTGGTTTCTCAGTACTAATAGGGAAGTAAGCAAAAAATCTGTAAGAAGATAGATTATGCGGACTACACTATCACCTAAGACGAAGTAATTGATATTTGTAGAACACTCCACCAGCAATGGCAAAAGAGACGTTATTTCTGTAAAGATTTGTTTGTTTGAAAAAGCAGAATTAGAGAGCCAGAGATCTCTCAACAACTGATTGACTACCCAAATGACGACAACAGCTAGAAGCTTGGCCAGGCTGAACTATTGGGCTTCATCCAGTTCTCCCACATGAATGGCAGGAGCGCAAGTACTTGGGCTGTCTTCCACTGCTTTTCCCAGGGCATGAGCAGGTAGCCGAATGTGAAATAGAGAAGGAGCAGGGATTCATATGAGTCTCTGGTGTCAGTTTAACCTGCTATACCACAAAGTTGGTCACAACAATTCTTTATTAATTTTATTAAT